>NC_086448.1:698761544-699411544 GCF_028390025.1 Pseudophryne corroboree | reverse complement strand
TGCACCTTGTTAGGGAGTTTCTGCTCACTCACTTAGAACATGTACTGTGTACCTTGTTAGGTAGTTCTGCTCTCTTGCGCAGAATATGTACTTTACATCTTGTTAGGGAGTCTATGCTCTCTTGCTCAGAACATGTACTGTGCACCTTATTAGGGAGTTTCTGCTCTATTGCTAAGAACATGTACTGTGCTCCTTGTTAGGGAGTTTCTGCTCTCCCACTCAGAACATGTACTGTGCACCTTGTTAGGGAGTTTCTGCTCTATTGCTCAGAACATGTTCTGTGCACCTTGTTAGGGAGTTCCTGCTCTCTCACTCAGAACATGTACTGTGCACCTTGTTAGGGAGTTTCTGCTCTATTGCTCAGAACATGTTCTGTGCACCTTGTTAGGGAGTTCCTGCTCTCTCACTCAGAACATGTACTGTGCACCTTGTTAGGGAGTTTCTGCTCTATTGCTCAGAACATGTTCTGTGCACCTTGTTAGGGAGTTCCTGCTCTCTCACTCAGAACATCTACTGTGCACCTTGTTAGGGAGTTTCTGCTCTCTCGCTCAGAACATGTACAACCCCTACTCTACTCACCTATAGGTCCTACCTAAAGATGTTGTCAGGATCAGACATACCACTGTAACATTTTCAGAAGTATTGCCATTACACAGAGGGGGAGACAGAACTCATCGCATTAGGAACTTCAATGTTTGGCTAAGGACATGGTGCAATGAGGAGATATTTGGATTTATAGGCCATAGTCACACCAACTGGCAAGATAGGAGCTTATACAAAAGTGATGGCCTGTACCCATCTTCAAGGGGAACAAGAATACTAACCAAACAGTTTGGATGCGTCATCAAGAACTATTTAAACTAGCAGAGGGGACAGTGATCCAAATAGGAATAAAGCAATCTGCTCCCCCAACTTAGAGGTATTGTTTCTACAGGCAAAGGGAAATAGGAAGCATATCCACAGCAACAGAAGATAATTAAAAACCAAATAAACATAGGCAGAGAGACGAACATAGCTAGGAACAGGAAAAGCACAAAAAAATACCTCTAAAAGCTATTTATTTATTTATTAACAGTTTCTTATATAGCGCAGCAAATTCCATTGCGCTTTATAACTGGACACAAATAGACAAAACCGAGTAGAAACAAACAGTCATAGAGGTAGAAGGGCCCTGCTCGCAAGCTTACAATCTATGGGGAAATAGGCATTGATACATGAGGATAGGTGCTATAGTTGTCCACCAGAATGCAAAGGTTCTTGGTGGTCTGCATGATATCACATCACAGCAGTGATGAACCAGGGTCAGGAAGACGGGAGCGTGAAGAAAGAAAATATGTGGGGGATATGTGTGTACTGTACTGTGGGGATATCATTGGATAGGAAAGCTATGAAGGTAATGTGATCGGTTCTGGAATTTGATAAGCTTGTCTGAATAGGTGAGTTTTCAGGGAACACTTGAAGGTTTGAAGACTAGAGGAGAGTCTTATTGTACATGGTGGGGCATGCCACAGAGTGGGTGCAGCCTGCAGAAAGTCCTGTAATCGTGCATGGGAGCAAGTAATTAGTGTGGATGAGAGACGTAGATCTTGTGAAGAGCGAAGGGGCCGGGTTGGGAAATATTTTGAGATAAGCAAAGAGATGTATGTTGGTGTAGTATGGTTAATAGCCTTGTATGTAAGTAACTATTTTATATTGAATACGGTAGAATACTGGTAGCCAATGGAGGTACTGACAGTGGGTCTGCAGACGATGAACGTCTAGCGAGGAAGATTAGCCTCGCAGCTGCATTCAGAATGGATTGTAATGGTGAGAGTCTCTTCTTAGTAAGACCAGTAAGACGACTATTGCAATTATCAATGTGGGAGATAATGAGAGCATAGATTAGGGTTTTAGCAGTGTCTTGTGTATGGTATGATCGTATTTTGGATATGGATATTAGATGCATGTAACATGATTTTGAGACAGATTGAATGTGGGGAGCAAAGGACAGTTCTGAGTCAAGTATGATACCTAGGCAGCGAGCTTGTGGTATAGGGTTGATTGTAGAGTTCTCAACAGTGATAGAAATATCAGGTTGGTAACTACTATTGGTCGGTGGAAATATAATTAACTCTGTTTTGGAAATATTAAGTTTGAGGTGGCAAGATGACATCCAAGATGAAATGGGAGAGAGGCATTCAGTGACCCGACCCAATACAGATAGAGACAAATCAGGGGAGGATAGGTAGATTTGAGTATCATCTGTGTACAGATGATACTGAAATCCAAAAAAACTGATTAGTTTCCCAAGAGATGAGGTATAGATTGAGAAAAGCAGAGGACCTAAGACCAAGCCTTGTGGTACTTCAACTGAAAGAGGTAGCAAAGAGGAGGTGGATTCAGAGAAACAGACGCTAAAAGAGCGATTAGATAGGTAGGATAGGAACCAAGAGCGGGCCATGTCCTGAAGACCCAGGGACTGCAGTGTTTGTATGAGAAGAGAGTAGTCAACAGTGTCAAAAGCAGCAGAGAGATCAAGAAGAATGAGTAGTGAGTAATGGCCTTTAGACTTCGCAGTGACTAGATCATTCACTACTTTAGTCAGTGCTGTCTCTGTGGAGTGTTGGGAGCGAAAGCCTGATTGATGTGGGTCCAATAAGTTGTATGAGTTAAGAAAGTGTGTGAGGCGAGTGTAGGCAAGTTTCTCAAGTAGCTTGGAGAGACATGGGAGCTGAGAGATGGGGCGGTAGTTTGAGAGAGAGTTATGGTCAGAATTTAGTTTTTTCAGAATGGGAGTACTCACTGCATGCTTGAACAGTGAAGGAAAGATACCAGTAGAGAAAGAGAGATTACAGATGTTAGTTAAGGTTGGGATGAGCACAGGAGACAGCTTTACTTATTTGTGAGGGTATGGGATCAAGAGGAGAGGTACTAGAGTAGCAGGATGAGAAGAGTGTTGATACTTCATCTTCATTAGTGGGATCAAATGAAGAGAAAGTGCCAGAGGGTTCAGGTAAGTATATTACTGGTTGAGGAAGAGCATACCATTTCATCTTGGATCTTGTCAATCTTGTCCTTGAAGTAGGAAGCAAGATCGTGCACCTTGATAGTGGCTGGCGGGCTGGGTGAAGGAGGGTTGAGAAGTGATTTAATTGTATTAAAAAGTCATTTGGGGTTAAAGGCTGGAGCAGAGATGAGAGTTTGGAAATATGTTTTTTTGGCAGTGTCCAGAGCATTACGATAAGAATGGTAGACAGTCTTGTATGTGAGAAAGTCACTTGGAATACGAGATTTACGCCACTGGCGTTCAACTTTACCTGACAGTTTTTGTAGGTGTCTTGTTACTTTAGAGTGCCACGGTTGACATCTAGGTCTACGTGGAGCTATGTGTGCAAATGCTAGTAGCTTAGAAAAAAAATCCCAGAACCAATTGCAATAATGACAAGGGATGATCTAGATATTGTGGCTATTACAGAGTCATGGTGCAATGAAAATGTTGACTGGGATATAGCTATACTGGGATATACCTTATTTAGGAAGAACAGAATGGGATAAATCAGAGGAGGTGTAGCAATGTATGTAAAAAAAGCATAAATACTACCTTAATACATTGTATTGAAGAAAATACTGAGACCCTCTGGGTGACCATTGTCAAAGTCGAAAAATATTGCAGTACACACATCACGTACAAACTACACACAGATGGCCTCCGTGCGTGTACTTGTTCTGCTGTGCGTGCGCATATTCGCAATTTGTGTATGGTCGCTCCCGCGGTCCTGCGCATTAGCGCGTGGTATGAGTATTTACGGTAGAGTTTGTGAACGCATGGAAAAGCTATCAAAACACATTACATATTAAATCCAAATAGTGCACAATGTACACAGTCTCCCTGCACCACACCAGCAAGTTACAACAGTTTAAATGGTATCAGAACAAAGGGATTCACCTTTACAGGATTGGAGGGGACAGAACAAGGTTATAAGGTGGTGTTTGGTATCCAGCGGTAAGGTATTTTAAGGGTAATATTCCGGTGTTGGTTTGCAGAAGATCGCACGTTCCTGCGAATAGTTATGTGCAGGAGCAGAATATAGATATAAACTGTATTTACTGTACATTAGGTATGTGGCGGGAACCCAGAGGAGACCACCCACAAGTGCATCTGGAACAGATATCGCCCACCTATTCAAACCAACCTATGACCTCTCATGTACTGTAAATGACCATCCCTGTGTCCAGTGGACAAAGAGATTACAGTATCCATTGTGTTAAGTTTTGGAAGATTGTATAAAAGGAGCCAGCTGCAGGCCTGGTCACACAAGACTCTAAAGGTTATCTATCTAGATGACCGAGGACCAGACTGGGTAGCACGGCGAAAATCAAACACGTATGTACCATTGACTGTAGCCATTATTCTTTTGTATTGTATTGCTTTGTTATTGTAACCCCCTTTCAGTAATAATATGTTGTGGTGTCGGAACCCGGCATTTTAAATACAATCTGGTGTCGTGTTTTCCTTTCCCTGCTAAGGTTTAAAGTGTATTACTATCGCATGCATAGCTGTTAAGGGTTCACGGTGTATCTTTGGGTGTGTACGCGCTGAGTATACTTTGTACAGCCAGCGCGGCGTTTGTACGCAAAGTACGTACACGGTACGGGGCTCTGTACGCTAATGGTGTAATAAGTACGTAGGTTGAGGATTAAGTATAGCGGCCGCAGCAGCTCCATTAAAAGTGTATGAAATATCTTTTTAAAGTGTTGCTTTTAGTCCTGTATGTAAATCAGCATTTACAATTGGGGGCATCGTCCGATTTCCACATACTCACAGCCTAACAGGTCATAGCAGACTTAATCTATCAGCAAAGGGCGGAAAGAAGGTATCCTTCGTAACCTTTTCTTGGTCGATGGATACACTGAAAACCCTACTTGTGTGCTGATTAGATGGTGTTTGCTCTGTATGGTTTGCAGAGGTGCTGGTAGAACCCGTAAAACACAGGAAAAAGCTATTTAAAAATCTGTAAAAAAAAAATTGGCAAAAAAAAAGCATACACAAAAGACACCCATACTTTGCATACCCTCTCACATTGTTGCCATAAGACTCAGATTGCTAGATTCAGTAAGATCTGTGTGAAACCGGATATATTTGTTGCTTTATAGTTAAAACTAAAATAAAAGTGTTTAAGGAAGTAAAAATAAAGCAGACCATGCAAGTCTGGCCCGGTCGTTAAAGGTTTATACAGAAAGATACTGGATGTTGTGTTAAGTGAGCGATTATAGTGTTATGCACACCAGTGCCAGCAGGAATGTACTGGTGTCTGAACGGAGAGGGATGCAAAAAAAATGAACTCACAGACAGACTGGGGAATATGACATTACATACACAGAAGGTGATAGGGTAACAAAATAAACACAAAGTGAACAGAGAAGCCCAAAGGCTAAGAAACTGGGTGTCTCCCTAGTATTAGGAATGCTCAGATGGAAAGAAGCGAGATGTTGTGATTTAATACGTAGAGAACCCGAAATGCTGTTGCTAAGGGCAACAGCAAAACCCTAAAGGGTTACCAACGGGTGTGGCAGTAAACTCCATGGTCAGAGATGGAATAATAGACACAAGGAGAGTCTCCACAATCCTAGTCTTCACTTGCAGTGCACTGGTTCAGCTTACTGCCACTAAACTGACACCTGAACACCTTGCACAGTGAGAAAGGATTTTGGCAGGCAAGTCTGAGAATACAGCCGCAAACTTGCTAGGTTCACAGAGTAGCAAAAGAATCCCAGCAGGTTAAAACGACTGACTCCAGTCTTACTGCTAGGTCTGGATTGGCAGAGTGTAATACCAAATCCCAAGGCCTATTTGCAGTAAGCAACAAACAAATACAAAGTTTACACAGTACTAGCTAGCTTTCAGGAACTGACTAACCAACAAATATTCAGCAGCATCTGCTTACCCTGAGAAGAGGGTTTATATAGCAGGTGCTGTCCACGCCCCACTCAGACCTCACAGACTGTGAGCACAAAAACCAGCACCGGATCCCCTGCCGTGCACAGAGCCTGTAACCACTGCACAGCAAAAGACCTGAACCGGAGTATCAGCTACGCTCAGGTTACTCCGCTAGCACTTGTCTCCCGGTTGCCATGACGACGTGGCAGCACAGAGCAGGAGACCCTAACAGTACCCCCCCTCTGACGAGGGGTCAAAGAACCCCTACCACCGGGTTTATCGGGGAACTGCGAGAAGAAAGAGCGTAACAGTCTGGGGGCATGAAGATCACAACTGCGCACCCACGACCGCTCCTCCGGGCCATACCCCTTCCAGTGCACCAAAAATTACAGCCGACCCCGAACCATCTTGGAGTCAAGAATCCTTTCAACAACAAACTCCCTCTGGCCACGTATCAGAAGAGGGGAAGGTCTTCCACTGGAAGAAGGATTACTAATCGCCCGTTTTAAAAGGGAACAATGAAATGTTTTATTGATACCCAAAGAACGGGGTAGATCTAACTGAAATGCCACCGGATTGATAACCCTAGTGATCTTATAAGGACCGATGAACCGGGGGCCTAACTTATGAGATGGCTGTCTCAACTTCAAATTCTTGGTAGACAACCAGACGAAGTCTCCTAATTTGAAGCTGCAGGGTCTCTTCCGCTTATCAAAAACCCTTTTGGTCACTAATGACACAGACACAAGGGCTTTCTTCACTTTCCGCCAAATACCTCTAAGGACCGAAACCACAGAGGAACCACCAGGCGTGGAGTCCAGGGGGTCAAAAGAATTGGCCTTAGGATGATGCCCATACACACAAAGGAAGGGAGAGATCCCTGTAGCAGAGTGAGCCGCGTTGTTATAGGCAAACTCCGCCATGGACAGATGAGCAACCCAGTGAGTCTGACACTTGGAGACATAACACCTGAGGAGCTGCTCCAAGGACTGGTTCACCCTTTCAGTCTGCCCATTAGACTGCGGATGGTAGCCTGACGACAAGCTGACAGAAATCTGGAGATCGGAACAAAATGCCCTCCAGAATTTGACCACAAACTGAGATCCGCGGTCAGAGACCACATCAAGTGGCAACCCGTGGAGGCGCACAACATGCAGCATAAATAATTCAGACAGGCGTCTGGCCGATGGCAGCCCAACCAATGGAACGAAGTGCGCCATCTTCGAAAACCTGTCAACGACAACCCAGATGGCTGTCATCCCCATGGATTTGGGCAAGTCCACCACAAAATCCATTGAAATGTGGGTCCATGGCTTAGATGGAATAGAGAGTGGATGTAATGGGCCAACAGGAACCCCTCTAGGAGTCTTATTTTGGGCACAGATGTCACATGCCAGAACCCACTGATCCACATCCCTAGCCACCGAGGGCCACCACACCACCCTAGATAGCAACTCCCGAGTTCTGGCAATACCCGGGTGACCTGCCGACTTCTTGGCATGGAATTCCAGGAACACTCGCTGTCTTAACCTAGGAGGCACAAACAAAAGACCTACCGGAAGGTCTGGAGGAGCCTGCTCCTGTGCTCTAAGGACTAATGACAAGAGGTCCTGGGTAATGCCCACTTTAATACATGATGGGGACACAATGGGCAATGGCTCCTCGGTGGTCTCCTGGATTGGAGCAAAACTCAGCGAGAGCGCATCAGCCTTGATGTTTTTTGACCCAGGGCGATATGTTATCAAAAAATTAAAGCGAGCAAAAAACAAAGCCCATCGTGCCTGCCTGGCATTGAGGCGCTTCGCTGACTCTAAATATGCCAAATTCTTATGGTCGGTGAGAATTGAGACCACAAACTTAGCCCCCTCAAGCCAGTGTCTTCACTCCTCGAGTGCATCCTTAATAGCCAACAATTCCCGGTTACCCACGTCATAATTCATCTCGGCAGGCGAAAATTTACGGGAAAAGTAAGCACAGGGATGAAGGCGAGTATCCGACACCCCCATCTGAGAGAGCACTGCCCCAATACCCATCTCAGAGGCATCCACCTCCACCACAAAAGGACGCTCTGGATCTGGGTGTCGCAGCACCTTGGCCGAGACAAATGCCCTTTTGAGACGGGCAAAAGCCGCTTTGGCCTCACAAGACCACTGAGCAACATCCGCCCCTTTCTTAGTGAGTGCCACCAAGGGCGCCACTTTAGATGAAAATCCAGCGATAAATCGTCTATAAAAATTCGCAAAGCCCAGAAAACGCTGAAGCGCCTTCAAACTAGTGGGCTGCACCCAATCCAGGACTGACTGTACCTTGGAACCCTCCATTTGGAAACCTTCTGGAGAGATAATATATCCTAGAAATGCGATTTGCTGAACTTCAAATTCGCACTTCTCCAGCTTCGCCCCAAGCCGGTGGTCTCTGAGTTTCTGGAGGACTAAGCGTACATGCTTCCGATGTTCCTCCAGGGAATGGGAGAAGATTAGGATGTCATCTAAGTATACAACTAAGAATCTATCCAAATATTCCCTGAGCACATCGTTCATGAAGTCCTGGAAGACTGCCGGGGCATTACAGATCCCAAAAGGCATTACCAAATATTCATAGTGCCCTGAGTGGGTATTAAAGGCAGTCTTCCATTCATCCCCCTCTCTTATTCGGATTAGATTGTACGCACCGCGTAGGTCAATGTTAGAAAAAATGGTGGCCGTACGAAGCTGGTCAAACAAGACCGAAATGAGAGGCAGTGGGTATGAGTTTTTAATCGTGATACGGTTCAATTCCCTGAAGTCGATGCAGGGTCGCAACGAACCGTCCTTTTTACCCACGAAGAAGAACCTCGACCCAACTGGAGACTGTGAAGGTCTGATAAATCCCTTAGCCAAGTTCTCCTGAATGTACTCTGCCATAGCCTGAGTCTCAGGACGTGACAGGGAGTACAACCTGCTCTTGGGAAGCTTAGCATTCGGCAACAAATTAATGGCACAGTCATAGGGGCGATGGGGAGGTAGTACCTCTGCAACTCTTTTGGAGAACACGTCCGCAAAATCTGCATAACATCCTGGCAATCCTGGCAAACTTAGCTGCGAAAGCCTGACTGGAAGGCTCAAGCAACTCCTGAAACAATCAGTACCCCAACTAAGAATCTGCCCAGAGACCCAGTCAAATTGAGGATTGTGGGCCCTTAACCAGGGTAACCCCAACACCAATGGGGCAAAAGTACAGACAGTCACATAAAAGGACAATTTTTCAGAGTGTGTGGCTCCAATAAACAAAGAAATCTGGCTAGTGCAAGAGGTAATTTTACCCTGGGATAATGGTTCCCCGTTTAACCCACAAATCTCAATTTCCGATGCCAAGGGTACTAAGGGAACAGAGTGTTTCAGGGCGAATTGGCGGTCCATAAAAACCCCGTCGGCTCCACTGTCCACAAAGGCCTCAGTCTTGACAGTTTGACCGAGGATCTTCAAGGTCACCGGAATGATAAAAGTCTTCTTGGGAAATTCTGACTTCTGGCCTGACAGGATATTTCCCATCACCCTCAGGCCCTGAAGTTTTCCGGCTTTTCTGGGCATGATACTACCACATGACCTTTATTCCCACAGTACAAACATAACCCCTGCTGTCTCCTCCGCGTCTTCTCACGCGAGGAGAGGCGGGTAGCCCCAATCTGCATAGGCTCCTCGGAAAATTCCTCAGAGTCTGAGGTTCCCTTGGGAAAGAAGGAAACCTCGGTCTCCCTTTCAAGCATGCGCTCTCTCAGCCGTCTATCCACCCGAATGGATAACTGCATGAGCTGATCCAAGCTATCAGGCAAGGGATATTGTACCAGTTGGTCTTTTAACTGGTTAGAAAGACCTCTTCGGTACTGGTGTTTCAGGGCTGGGTCATTCCACTGGGTATCATGGGCCAACCTCCGAAACTCCGTACAATAAACCTCAACTGGCCTTCGCCCTTGCTTAAGGATCGAAATCTGAGCCTCGGCTGAGGCCGTCTTGTCAGGGTCATCATACAACATGCCCAGTGCCGTAAAAAAAGCATCAATGCTTTTAAGCGACGGACAGTCAGGCTGCAACCCATATGCCCAGACCTGTGGGTCTCCTTGTAGCAAGGAAATCACTATGCCCACCCGCTGAATCTCCGACCCAGAAGACTGAGGCCTAAGCTGGAAATATAGCTTGCAGCTCTCCTTGAAACAAAAGAACTGCGAGCGATCTCCAGAAAAACGATCTGGGAGATTTACTTTCGGCTCCTTAACCCCTGAAGGTACTGCTGCTGTGGGAGCTCCGCCAGCGGCCTGCGAGGTGTGCATTTTAATGGACAAATCATTAAATTGTCGAGTCAGGACCTGCACCTGATCGACCACCTGTTGCAAAGTATTTTGAGGGGTATGCTCCATATTCCCACAAAATTTCAACAGGAGTATTGGGCTGCTGAATATGTTATGCACACCAGTGCCAGCAGGAATGTACTGGTGTCTGAACGGAGAGGGATGCAAAACAAATGAACTCACAGACAGACTGGGGAATATGACATTACATACACAGAAGGTGATAGGGTAACAAAATAAACACAAAGTGAACAGAGAAGCCCAAAGGCTAAGAAACTGGGTGTCTCCCTAGTATTAGGAATGCTCAGATGGAAAGAAGCGAGATGTTGTGATTTAATACGTAGAGAACCCGAAATGCTGTTGCTAAGGGCAACAGCAAAACCCTAAAGGGTTACCAACAGGTGTGGCAGTAAACTCCTTGGTCAGAGATGGAATAATAGACACAAGGAGAGTCTCCACAATCCTAGTCTTCACTTGCAGTGCACTGGTTCAGCTTACTGCCACTAAACTGACACCTGAACACCTTGCACAGTGAGAAAGGATTTTGGCAGGCAAGTCTGAGAATACAGCCGCAAACTTGCTAGGTTCACAGAGTAGCAAAAGAACCCCAGCAGGTTAAACGACTGACTCCAGTCTTACTGCTAGGTTTGGATTGGCAGAGTGTAATACCAAATCCCAAGGCCTATTTGCAGTAAGCAACAAACAAATACAAAGTTTACACAGTACTAGCTAGCTTTCAGGAACTGACTAACCAACAAAGATTCAGCAGCATCTGCCTAACCTCAGAAGAGGGTTTATATAGCAGGTGCTGTCCACACCCCACTCTGACCTCACAGACTGTGAGCACAAAAACCAGCACCGGATCCCCTGCCGTGCACAGAGCCTGTAACCACTGCACAGCAAAAGACCCGAGCCGGAGTATCAGCTACGCTCAGGTTACTCCGCTAGCACTTGTCTCCCAGTTGCCATGACGACGTGGCAGCACAGAGCAGGAGACCCTAACATATAGTTAGCATTGCTCACATTTATAGAGACTGTGTGGTTTGTTGAATTGCGGACGTACGGTTTTGTACACGTGTCTCGGACAAAGTACAGGACTGCGCACGCAGCGTAAAAAACACGAACGGTCGCGTGTTTACGCAAATGTAAGAGTGCGGGAGCTAAGTACAAATTACACAATAGTGTCGTTTAGTTAAAAGGTGGGACAGTAGCCATGCTACAATAGCACAAAGCTACCCAGTTTCTAAAGCAGATTAGTATAAAACTTTTGTTTAAACTGTATTGCCTCTGAGGGTAAAGCTGCCAATCTGAACGAGTAAAAATTTTCTGTACAGAAAAAAACAAAGCGTATTTGAGTGAGTGAAAGCGGAGTGAGTGGAGCTGAACCCAGGAACCAAGTGGTCTAAGTGTCTGGAGTGGTAACACTGGGTTAGTAGAGGCCCGGTGGCGTAGGGTTCGCTACCTTGCGTGATCCAAACTAAGTGGTCTGAAGTGGTCTAAGTGATCCCATACAACTAAGTGATCTGGAGTGGTCTAGGCTAAGTGGTCTACAGCAATCGTAGGGCATATAGATAACTAGTATCTATAGGCTGTGCTATTGCATCGCATGTCCGTTTGTTCTGCACAGCACAACGTGATACCATTGTGTCATATGCGCTGTGGAAGAGCATATGCAGACGTGATTGTATAGACAAAGGGGTTTTTCTTTGATAACGTTGGGAAATCTCCCTGGTGGGCTTCACTGGAAAGGGTGAAGGATAGTTATCTAATTTCTCTGTTTTTCACCCTACAAACAATTCCAGTTGAAAGATACCGAAAAGGAATGTTTCGCTGCCTCTCTCAGGAAAATATTCCAACAGAACTTCCACCGAAAGAAATTACGGTGCTGTAAGGTCTGACAGGAGCCCTTAGTTGGGTACATCGCCTTCGCTATCGACAGTGTATGGTAGTACCGGCCAAAGTGGGCGAGAGCGAGTGGAAGGCGCTCGGAGATACTTCCACCGTCTACTTACATTGAGTATTTTGGTGTTTGTGGAAATTTTAAAATTAAAAAGACACACAAATAAGGGGGCGTGGCCTGACTGGAGAGGCAGCTGGATGCAGGAATTCTGGGCTCCTGCTCCTTTATACCACCATAGCGGCTGCCACTGGAGAATATCCCCCCTTGTTGCCCACACTGTCCTCCCGTACCTCCGGGCGCCCTGGTGTTTGATTGCGGAGCCGGGAGACTGTTAACTCGGTCTCTTTGGGTTGCGGCCTGCACCGGGGTCCGGAGCCGCGGACTCAATTTCTGCCTCCTGCCCGCTGGGGAGCTCCGTGGGACATGATCTTACCGGCGCCTCCCGCGATTACCTGGAGCACTTACTTACGCTCCGGAGCCTGTGGAACACCCGCTGGGACCCCTCTGCACCATCGCGAGCGGCCCGTGGAGCGGGAATCGGCACCCGGCGGTTGCAGCCAGGGGGAGACGCGGGACCGCACTTCCGGCGCTGCGCCCGTACGGCTTTGCCTCTGCCTGTCAATCTCCTTCACGTCTCCTCCACGGAGACAGCATCTTCACAGACGCGGCATATCCCCTGTAGCTCTTCCACCTCGATTGCCCTGATTGCTGGGGCTGAGGGGAGAGACGGGGTAGCATAGAGGAGGAAGGGGGACAAGAAAAAGGAAATAAGGGGCATTGTACAGATACAATTAGCACCCTACACAGGATCACCTGCAGTGGCTGTGTAGGTAGACAGATTGACCCTATAATTACACCCTGCTATATAGTCCCTCCTGCTGCAATTGGATTCATTTTGACTTGCTATATACTGGGCTAGGGCAGCCCCACTACCCTTACAATAAATTCTCAGGTACAGTGACTTTGCTCCAGTCCGCTACCACGAAGTGAATTACATCTCCTACCCCCCTCTCCGTCACCCTGTATATGGGAGGTGAATGTGTTCATCTCATTGCTTATTGATTTATCGCCAGTTGGAGTGCCCATGTGGCGATGCTGCCGGTCATGAGTAAACTATAATGTGACTCTTTTTTAATATTATTCTCATACCGGTATATATGTCTTAAACCTATTTTTATTATTAATAAATATTGCATTTATTTACGTTGGCTCTCTTCACATTTATACATACTTTCCTGACATTCAGCGCAGCCGTCTGTTTTTCTCTAACCTTATGTAATGTCTATGCCCCGGCTATTTATGATAAATCATTTTATTTGGAGATAACAAATCTTCTTCGACCTTATTCTCATACCTCTCATTGTTGGAGGTGACATGAATCTGGTGTCCTCTTTGGTTTTGAATAGGAAGGGTACCTCTTCTCAGAGGGCCCGACTTCCCAAGATCAATCTAGATTATGTATCTGAACAACTGGGCCTGGTAGATATATGGCGACTCCATAATCCTGTTGAATTGGACTACACTTATTACTCTACAACTCATAATTCTTTTTCCCGTATTGATTATTTTTTTGTATCCACTGATCTGTCCCCCAGGATCATTGAGGCAGCTATTAATCCCATAAGTATTTCGGATCATGCCCCTATTTCAATTGTATTACGGGTAAATTTACTCTGGGTACTAACTCACACTGGAGATTCCCCACCAAATTGGCGGCCTCTCCAGGCTTTAAATCCATGTTGATAGATTCCTGGGATTCTTATTGTCTTAATAACTCTGGTCATGTGTCTGACCCTGCCTTGTTTTGGCAGACTGCTAAAGCTGTTCTGCGAGAGGACATAATTACATATATGTCTAAATATAGACGGGATCAAGATGCCGCTTACAGGGCGGCTCAATCTACACTCACTTCCTCCTTTCAGTCTCTCAAGACCTCACCTACGTTAGTTAACAAACAGAAGTATAGGGATGTTAAGATTCAATTTGACCACACTCTAACACATATGGATAACAGATTCCTTATCGCGGGTAAATTCAAATTCTTTCAGTATGGGGATAAGCCTAGCCGAATGCTTTCCAACTTACTTAGATCTGATCAGGGTCCCCAACATGTAACAGCTCTGAAAGACTCTACCTCTACTGTACAATCTGATGGGAAAGTGGTGACCGATATTTTCTGCTCCTTTTTTAGCGATCTTTATGCACATAGTGATATTGACCAGAAAAACAAATACTCTTTTTGGGAGAATTTACAATTACCTCAGATATCCTCTGCTCAATCGGATTCCCTTATTGCCCCTGTCACTGTCACTGAAGTTACAGAGGCTATTAAGGCCCTTAAACCTTTGAAAACCCCGGGCCCTGATGGTTTTGATAATGCTGATATTATATTAGACCGCAAAGCTATACCTCTGAATACACTTTTACCGTTGAGCCGCTATGGCCGCTAGACTACGTGCACATGCTACGCACTTTGTACGCTATTTGCGTACAGAGCCCCGCACGTGGTACGTACTTGACGTACACGGGCCACGCTGAGTGTACAGAGAACACACAGCGAGCGCACACACAATTGATAACCTTTAAACCTTGTTAACGGTATAATGTGATGATATGCTTACACTTTAAACCCTTAATAGTAAAGTACTGTAATGATGTTATACCTTTAAACCTTAAGTAGCACCGGCGATACAAAGTACCCCGCAGTGCGTACACCTTAACAATGCTTATACACCTTAAACAGGTTAAACCACTTTAAAGCCCATGCAGGAAAGTGAAAACACAACACTGGTTTGTAGTTGAAACCACAGGGTTCTAAGGCCACCGTGGATTGATTCCAAAAGATAAAAACAATACAATTTATACACTACAGGCTAACAAGTAAATCTAAACAGAATAATGGCTACAGAGAATGTACGTACGTGAGAATATTCGCAAGCGCAACCCGAATCCGGTCCTCCGCTTATCAGGTAGATAGTGTTCAGAGTCTTTGATAGTGACCTGGCCTGCAGCTCACTCTTTATTCAGTAGGTCAAGGCATAATACAATAGACCCTGTGTGCTCTTCTTCCATTGGTTAGGGGGTGGGACATGTCCTGCACCGGGGACCATTGGTTAGTTCAAGAAGTGGGCGATGGCTAGGACTTGTGATGTGGTTTCTGTTGCTTACATCTGAGTTCCCGCCCCATGATCAGTTAAACCCATCACATTAAACATAAATCTGGTATTATTAATATCTTAATGAGGTAAGTTTTAACAATGTTCTTATTCCCACCAGATTAATGTTCACGTGACTCTGAACAGTATGATCCCACACATGATATTACTATCTATTTCAATCTTCAAGATATTCATATATCCACATATTCGTATATATATATATATATATATATATATATATACATACACATATATATATACATACACATATATATATATATATATATATATATACATACACACATACTCCTGCTATTACAATTTGTTAGGAATTATATATTTATTCATTTATATATATATACATTTATAATATATATAAATGAATACCTCTATCTCCATGGATTTTAGACTAGGAATGTTAGTATCCTAAATTCCTATCAGTCTGGTTTTGTTGTGGTTAGCTATTGTTTCTGATCTTCCAAACATACTCGGCTCCTGGGCATTGTTCACCCTTGTTTGTCCCTTACTTTCAGGTGAGACAATGACAACTCAGCACTCATTATTCTGAAGAGAAACCTGGCAATCTTAGTAAACAAAGGTGTATGCCCTCTTCATAGAATCTCAAAGCTTAGTGTAAATAAGGCCATTGTATCTCAGTCTGTGGGAAATTTATGTGTGACTGGGTTCCATTCTCGTTCCCTCCACATTCATACTATATTTTAAATACAATTTATATCTATATTCTACTTCTGCACATAACTATACGCAGGAACAAGCGATCTTTCTCAAACCAACACCAGAATGTTTCCCTTAAAATACCCTACAGCTGGATACCAAACACCACCTTGTAACCTTGTTCTGCCCCCTCCTATCCTGTAAAGGTGAATCCCTTTGTTCTGTTATCATTTTAAACAGCTATTTCTTTCTGATGTGGTGCAGGGGGCTATGTGTACAATGTGCACTATTTGGGTTAAATATGTAATGTTCTAATAACCCTCTACGCGCTCACAAACTCCGCCGTAAATAACCATATCACGCGCATGATCGCCGGAGAGATCCTACGCAAATTGTGGATATGTGCACTCACAGAGGACTGAGTGCACAAGCAGCGGGCATGTGCATGGGGTTAGTACATTAGGCATGTATTACAATATTTTTCGACTTTGACAGTTTGTCTGGGGAATTCTTTAAATTACTCTCCCCTAAAATAGCTGACTCCCTAACCGCCTTCTTTAATTCTATTCTTTCAAATCTTGCTGTCCCACATTACTTTAACTCTGCTCTGATTCGTGTTCTGCCCAAACCTGGTAGGGATCCTCTTCTCCCATCCTCTTACCGCCCTATTTCCTTGCTTAATGTGGACTACAAACTGTTCACCAAACTATTGGCTGATAGGCTGAAATCTATCTTGCCTGAAATAATTCATGAAGATCAAACTGGTTTTATCTCACGTAGGCATTCGGTAACTAATATCCGGAAGGTAACATAGTAACATAGTAACATAGTATCTGAGGTTGAAAAAAGACAATTGTCCATCGAGTTCAACCTATTTGTGGTGTCCTATGCATGATGATTTGACTAAAATTTCTGACTGATGCTGCTGTCAGCCATTGCATTTTATCCCTATTTATAGTAACTATAATGCATGACTATGCACCATACCCCTGGATATCCTTTTCCAATAGGAATTTATCTAACCCATTCTTAAAGGTGTTGACAGATTCCGCCATTACAACTCCCTCGGGCAGGGAATTCCAAACACGTATTGTCCTTACCGTGAAAAAGCCTTTACGCCGTATTGTGCGGAATCTCCTCTCCTCTAACCTGAGCGAGTGTCCACGAGTCCTCTGTGTTGATCTAACCAAAAACAGGTCCCGCGCAAGCTCTGAGTATTGTCCCCTTATATATTTGTAGATGTTGATCATATCCCCTCTTAGTCTCCGCTTTTCCAATGTAAACATGCCTAGTCTTTCAAGCCTTTCCTTGTATTCCATCGTCTCCATGCCCTTAATCAGTTTGGTCGCCCTCCTCTGTACCTTTTCAAGCTCCAGGATATCCTTTTTGTAGTACGGTGCCCAGAACTGTACACAGTATTCAAGGTGTGGCCTCACTAGTGATTTATATAACGGGAGTATAATACTCTTGTCCCTAGCATCAATACCCCGTTTTATGCATGCTAATATCTTATTAGCCTTCTTTGCTGCAGTCCTACTTTGGATACTACTTCTTAGCTTGCTATCTATGAGGACACCTAAGTCCTTTTCCAGTACAGAATCCTCTAATTTTACCCCATTTAGTAGGTAGGTGTAATTTTTGTTCTTGTTACCACAGTGCATTACCTTACACTTGTCTGTGTTGAAGCGCATTCTCCATTTGGCTGCCCATGCTTCTAATTTAACTAAGTCGTTCTGAAGAGACTCGGCATCCTCCTCTGTATTTATAGCCTTACACAATTTGGTATCATCTGCAAAAATTGACACCATGCTCTCTAGACCTTCTGTTAGGTCGTTAATGAAAATATTGAACAATAGCGGTCCTAATACTGAGCCTTGCGGCACACCACTTAGCACTTCAGTCCAAGTTGAAAAAGATCCATTAACCACAACGCGCTGCTTCCTATTATCTAACCAGTTTTTGACCCAAGTGCATATTGTGCTTCCTAGCCCTGATTCTTGTAGCTTGTATATAAGTCTCATGTGTGGTACAGTATCGAACGCTTTGGCAAAGTCTAAAAAGATTACATCCACGTCTTTACCCTGATCTAGGTTTGCGCTTACTGTTTCATAAAAGCCAAGTAAGTTGGTTTGACAGGATCTGTCCTTCATAAACCCATGTTGATTCCTTTTAATGACCTTATTGGTTTCAAGGAACTTCTGAATACTATCTCTTAGAATACCTTCCAATACTTTCCCCACTATAGATGTAAGACTAACTGGTCTATAATTACCTGGTTCAGCTTTACTTCCCTTTTTGAATATAGGCACTACTTCCGCTATACGCCAGTCTTTGGGAACCATACCTGATATAACTGAATCCTCAAAGATCAAAGATAGTGGTTTTGCCAGTTCAGAGCGAAGCTCCATTAGAACCCTTGGATGAATACCATCGGGCCCTGGTGATTTATTAATCTTTAAATGTTTTAATCGGTCACAGACTACTTCCTCGCTTAAATAAGTACCTATCAGTGTGATATTGTCATTATTGAGATTGTGTGTCAGTCCCTGAATTGGGTCCTCTCTAGTGAATACTGTTGAAAAAAACTCATTTAGTGTGTCCGCTATGTCATTATCATTTTTGCTTAAGACTCCCAACTTGTCTTTCAAAGGGCCTATACTCTCCTTTTTTAATCTCTTGCTATTAATGTATTTAAAGAATTTTTTGGGATTCGCTTTGCTTTCCTTTGCTACTAGTTTTTCAGTTTCTACTTTAGCCGCTCTTATTTCCTTTTTGCAATTTTTGTTACATTCCTTATATTGCTGAAATGACTCTGCATCCCCGTCAGATTTGTATTTTTTAAATGCTCGCCTTTTCTTGCCCATAAGTTCCTTAATCTTTTTGTTAAGCCACATCGGTTTATGATTTTTATTCCCTTTTTTGCTACTCATAGGAATATATTTGAGTGTATTTTTAGCTAGCAGGAATTTTAGTACCTCCCATTTCTCCGTAGTATTTTTTCCTAAAAACAAACCTTCCCATTCAATATCCCTGAAAAATACCCTCATCATTTCAAAGTTGGCTTTGCTAAAGTTTAAAGTCCTAGTTGAGCCAGTATAGGGCTGTTTGTAGAAACTGATATTGAATGTGACCATATTGTGGTCGCTGTTTCCTATGGGTTCCCCTACTATAATACCCGATACCAAATCCTGATTGTTTGTTAATACCAGGTCTAAGATTGCATTGTACCTAGTTGGTTCCTCAATTAGTTGGACTAGGTAGTTATCATTTAGTGTGTTTAAAAACATACTGCCCCTAGCAGTATCACATGAATCGTTTTTCCAGTTTATCTCTGGATAGTTAAAATCTCCCATCACTACTATGTCTCCTACTCCTGCTGCTTTTTCAATTTGCTTTAGTAACAATTCATCATCAGATGCGTTGATACCAGGCGGCCTATAGCATACACCCAATACTAACTTTTTTGTTCCTTTTTCCCCGCATGCAATTTCTACCCATAATGTCTCAACAGTGTCTACAGTCCCCTCCTGACGATCTTCCCATATATTAGGTTTTAAAAACGGCTTTACGTACAGACACACCCCTCCACCCTTTTTATTTAGTCTGTCTCTCCTAAACAGTGTATAGCCCTCTAGATTGACTGTCCAATCATGAGATTCATCCCACCAAGTTTCAGTAATGCCTATAATATCATACTGTTTGCTTGCTGCAAGTATTTCTAGTTCACCCTTTTTACCAGTAATGCTTCTAGCGTTTACATACATACAACGAAGATAAGTATTTTCCCTTGCGTTAGGGACATCTTTCACCTTATGTGGCAAGGATGACCTGTAATCGTCATTGGTTAGTGCTTTGGTAAAATCCCTTTTAGTACCCATGTTAGTAACCTTACCGCCTGCTCTTACCCTCCCCCCAACTTCTCCCCCATTTCGTTTACTACTGCCGTCCCCACTATTCTCACTGCATGACCCGTAGTTTCTAGCTAAACCCTCCCCCCAGGCTCCTAGTTTAAAATCTCCTCCAACCTTCTAACCATCCTTCCCCCCAGCACCGCTGCCCCCTCCTCAGTCAGGTGCAATCCGTCACGACAAAAGAGATGGCGCCTGACTGAGAAGTCCGCCCAGTGTTCCAGGAACACAAACCCCTCTTTCCTGCACCAATCCCTAAGCCACACATTTACCTCCCTAATCTCCCTCTGCCTCCCTGGACTAGCGCATGGCACTGGTAATAATTCTGAGAATATTACCTTAGATGTCCTTGCCTTCAGTTTCTTTCCTAAGTCCCTATAGTCTTTCTTAAGGACATCCCACCTTCCGCTAACTTTGTCATTGGTGCCAACGTGCACCAAGACCGCCGGGTCTTTGCCAGCCCCTCCCAACAATCTATCTACCCGGTCCGCGATGTGCCGTACCCGAGCACCCGGGAGACAACAGACTGTACGGCGATCACGGTCCCGGTAGCAGATTGCCCTATCTGCCTTCCTGATGATAGAATCCCCTACCACCACCATTTGACTAGGTACCTCTCTATCTTTTATCCCAACCGCGCCAGAGGGACCGCACCTCTGGATGCTAGAGGGAGCAGTCTCCTCCGGCACCGTCATTTCTTCACTATCATCCTCCGATTCCTCGTCCAATCGGGCAAATTTGTTCGGGTTTGATAGTTCGGAGATGTCGTGCCTCCCCCTCTTTTTCTTCCTTCTAACTGTGACCCAACTGGCTACCTGATCATCATCCTCTTCTACCAGTGACCCCTCCCGCAACTCCTCCACCGTTCTGTCTAAACTACGCTCGAGATTGTGAATCTCCCTCAGTCGCGTAACGGTTTGCTCTAGATCAGTTACCCGGGCTTCCAGGGCAACCGTTCGCACACACCTCGTGCAGATGTATTCACACTGGGCCGGTAGCTCCAGGTGTGCATACATCTTGCACGACATGCACTGAGTGAGGTCCTCAATCACAGCCCCTCCCATATTGTTTGCAAGGTCTAACTCCCTGTTACACTCAAAGAAAAAGCAGCAAAAATAAAAAATAGAAGACAAGCAATATCACTTATACAATAATTAAGCTGGCTTATACTTATCTATCTTTGTGCGGTTCTTGGTCCTTCACTTTTATGCAGCCGTAGTACTCTCTCCTGTGGCACCTATACTCCACTTAGCAGTTGCAGTTGTTCCAGCTCACTGCTCCTCCTTTTCACTCAGCTTCCAGCTCCTGCTAAGGAAAAAAAAAAAAAAAAAAAAGCCCCTCACACCCGCACAATCACAGCCCCTCTGCTACTCCAAGTAAGAGACCCTCTCACTCACTCACAAGGTCAGCCCCTTGCAGCCTCACCAGAAGTTTACTGGCACTGCAAATGTGTGTTCCTGATTGTGTATTATAAAACTCACCTTTTTCTGTATTCTAACTCACCTTTTTACTGTTTCCAACTCTCACTTAGAAATCCCAGCAGCACTTGGAAGAGACCAGCCCCACAGAGCAGGCTCAAAGAGTCTAGTCACTGCTTATATAGGCTCACCCAGCTGCTTCAATCAGCCCCTCCCCCTCCTGATTAGTCCTGATTACTCACACCTGAGTTAACCCCTCTGGCTATCACCTCACACTTTATTTGCTTTTTTTATTTTTTTCCCTCCAAAAGGAAAAAAAAAAAAAAAAAACAACAAAAAAAAACCCAGTACAGATATATTAAAACAAAAAGAAACAGTATAGATACAAACAATCAATCAGAATCAGATTACTTTCTCTCACAAAATTACTATCTTTATATGGATAGACAGAGATTAATAAGAGTTCACCTTTTTACTGTTTCCAACTCTCACTTAGAAATCCCAGCAGCACTTGGAAGAGACCAGCCCCACAGAGCCGATTCTCCAGTCCTTGGGAGGTGTGGGAGCAGGTGATCCCGCCTTCCTCTTATCGCTTCATGCAGAAAAAGCATTTGATTTGGTGATGTGGGATCATCTGTTCGAAACACTCCAACGTTTTGGATTTCCTGAACGATTTGTGGCCATAATACACACTATATATCGTAATGCATCTACTCAAATTTTTACTAATCGATTTCTCTCCTAACCCTTGGGGATTCATAGGGGGACTAGACAGGGTTGCCCTTTGTCCCCACTGCTTTTTGCGGCGGCTCTAGAGCCACTGGCTATAGCACTAAGACAGTTGCCGGCTTTTTCAGGGATTTCAGTGGGAGAAAGGGTAGTTAAGATTGGACTATTTGCAGATGACATGATCTTATTTGTCTCCAATCCCCATACGTCGATTCCGGCTATTTGTGATACTATACACTGTTTTAGCACCTTCGCTGGTTACCGCATAAATGTCCATAAGTCCGAATTACTCCCCCTGACTAATGTTGATGACCCCCTTCTCTATGCTGACTTCTCCTCCCAATTTACACTAACCCCTACCAAATTAAAATACTTAGGTATTTATATTCCTTCGAAACTCTCTCAGTTATATTTATTTAATTACACTCCCATTATTCAAAAAATGAAAACACGTTTAGAAGCTTGGAAGGACCTCAAACTTTCTTTGCTGGGTAGAATTACGGTGATAAAGGTTGTTATCTTCCCCAAACTAGCTTATTTACTTCAAATGCTCCCCGTCACGATTACTAAACAGGACTCTTTACTCTGCTCACAATTATTTTCAAAATTTATTTGGAGGAATGCGAGGCCCCGCATGCCCAGAGCCCGAACTTATGTAAATAAATGAAAGGGAGGCTAGAGTATGCCTAATGTAATGATGTTTGCTAGATCTGCATTATTTAAGTTTGCCTCAGACTGGCTATTACAATCAGGCTTATTTACGAACCTGGAACTGGAAGAGGCCTTCTTCTCCCCTTATTCCCCAGCAGCATTGCTTCACACCCCCCTATCTAAACTTCCTAGGGAATTTAGGACCAATGTTTTATTTTGGGATACCTATAAAGCTTGGATCTCCATCCATAAGATGTTTCACACTGACCCTTTTGAATCACCATATATACCCATGTGGGGCAACCCTCATTTCCCCTCATCTTTAGACAACCAACATTTTTATACATGGAAATGTAAGGGAATTTATACAATCAGGGATGTCTTTGATCCTGGCGGACAGATGCTCTCCTTCACACAACTGCAGGATAAATTTTCTTTGCCCCACTCTGGTTTCTTTATGTATCTTCAAGCCTACCATTATATTAACTCTCTCGCTGATCCCTTAGGTAAGGCAACCTCGGCTCGAGCAGTGTTAGACACCCTCACGTTTTGTAAGTATAATCCATTCAAGATTCATTATCTTTACAATGACCTGATTGAGGTATCAGCCCCCTCTTGGTCCCCTCTCTCTGTCTCGTGGAAGCGAGAACTCCCAGAGGCACCTACAATGGACGAGGTATCTGCGAACACTGACTCAGTATTGAGAGCTCTAAAATCCGCTAAATTGCAAGAAATACATTTACGAATTATGAACAGGATGTATGTATCCCCCTCCCAAAGACAACATTTTCATCCTGGAGAATTGGGAATTTGTCCTAAATGTGGAGTGAGTGGAGCCTCTCTTGCACATAATCTTTGGTTGTGTGGGAAAATCAGACGATTTTGGAATAAGATCCTTCAGTTTGTATCTCGTTTTCTTAAATTCAATCTCCCAAGGGCGGTGGGCCCGCTACTGTTCGCAGATTTCTCGTCCTGGGTGCAGCAATTTGACCTCGCTCCTGTGATACCTTTATTGACCGTAATGTTCACAATAGCGAAGCAGGTGATATTGAGGCATTGGATTTTTAAAACAGCCCCGTCGATCGGAGAATGGGAATCGGCTTTATTAGATGTACTTTTTTGTGAGAGGCGTATGGCTACTTTCCAGATGGAAACTGGGGTGGTACTTTTTCATAAAAATTGGGCCACCTATATAGATGGTTTACCCCTGGATAAACGTAACTGTATCTGGAAGGTTTTTCGGGATACCACGTGGTATGTAGCTAATCGTATAGCTGGAACTATTACCTGACTTTCTTTTAATTTTGGGTGTTCTGTTAGGTCGGTAGACCCTTATTTCTGTATCGATATAATAATTCCTACTACTGTAATCCTTTGCGTCCATCCCAAAACCACAATCTAATCTTTCCTCGGAAGTAGATATTTGATTCCCCCCCCCCCCCCTGGCAATTTATATATACTATTATAGAATGTATCTATTATATCTCTCTACTTTTTCTTCTTTTCTTTCTGTCTCTATTTCTCTCTTGTATCTTATATTTTCTTCTTTACCAGTTGTAATGATTGAATTATATTTTACAATTATTGTTTTCATTGTATGGGGCAGTGATGCACCTGGGTGATTTATGCTCCTTTGTATTGTTAGAGAGTTAGGACCGAGAAGGTCAGAATTGCGGCCGAAAGGGTCAGCAAGGTTTATCATGTGTGAAAAATATGGTTCACACACAGAAGTTTTATGCAATGAATGGGTATGTATGACTGACAAAGATAGGGTACCATTCCCTAAGGTGGGCCGCTTTGAACCGGAGGTATTGCAGAACTTAAGGATAAGGATATGTCTGATAAAATCCAGAAAACAAAGGATTAGACATACAGATTGTTTAAATTTATGGCAGCAAGAGGGGGAGATGCAAAGGGAATTAGCTCGCACAGCAGGTTCCAAACCTAGCGGGAAAACAATGGCGACCGCACCACCACCACCATATATTGTTGGGGAGAAAGTGGCTACAAGCAATGGTGCATTAGTACAGGATAAGAATGTGATTGATAAATGTACTAACGCTAACCCTTGCCAGCTGTATCCCATTTTAAATTTTCCTCAGGATTGTGAGCAGGAAGATGATCCCAGCACGATATCGGCACTCTCTCTAGCAGCCACCATACAAGATACTCAGGCGAGCACGGCCCAACCATCAAGAGTTGTAGCAAGGCCTCCTAGCGGAGGGATAAGTGAGGTTGTGTCCACAGGTAAGTACGGTACCATACGTTATGCAGAAACTATAGCTCCCCACATTATAGAATCAAACCAGAAGGATGTAATTGAATTAAATCCTGTCAGGGTGATTGCAGTCCCCAATGGGAAGACTGACGCTCAGGGAGTAACTCTCATCAGGAACATTGCCATGCATTGTCCCTGGTCCCGAGCAGAGTTAAGGTCAATTATGTCTGAATTTCCCGATCCCAGAAAAGATCTAGTTGAATGCCAGAGATTCATTAAAGTGCTAGGTGACACCCATGAGCCTACAAATAAAGATTGTCGAACAGTGCTACGAGTGTGTTTACCCTCAAATATTGACACCACGAAATTCATAGCAGACAGTAAGTTAGATGAAGGAGTACCTCTCACTGATGAATACAATCAGGAGAACGTAAAGCAAATCAATCTGCAACTAGGAGTGTATTTCCCTACTGTTGTCAAGTGGAATAAAATTTTCTCCATAAGACAAAAGGAAGGTGAAACGGCATCCGAATATTTCCATCGGGCACTGCAGGAAATGTCTAGATACACTGGGATCGAGGACATTAAAGATAATGCACATCACAGGGAGGTAGCTATTACTGTATTAATGGACGGGTTAAAAGAGGCATTAAGAACAAGGGTACAAACATCTCTACCTAACTGGAGAGAAATCTCGGTGGCTGCATTGAGAGAGTCCACTGTCGAGCACGATAGGAACATCAATAAGCACAGGGAGTTACAGGGGGATAAGCTAATGATGGTAAGTATACAGGCTCTTACAGCAAAACCCCATCAGCCGAAAACCCAGACCCCTGCTGTTGGGAAAAGACCTAGAATATGCTACATTTGTAAAAAGGAAGGACATTTTGCCCAGGACCGTAGGAATAAAGGTACACATAATGTATACCGACCTCCTAGACCAGAATACGAACCACACTACAATTCACATCAGGGACCACATAGGAGAAATTACGAGCCACATGCAGGGGAAACAAGGAGGTACCCACCAAGGAGAGAATGGCAGACCTCCGAAAATCCTCAGCTACCCCCCTCACATATTGTAGCTGCCAATGCGCTGCGGGAGGGTCCCAATATACAATAGGGGTTGGGCCACACCTGTAGTCTGTAGCCAGTGAAATTGATTGCTAGACTTGGAAGCGAACCTGAGGTCACGGTTGATGTAGCTGGTGTACCATTACCATTTCTTGTAGATACAGGGGCGGCCAGGTCAGTGTTGAATTCCACATCAGGTATAAAGACCACAGGAAAAATGATTTCGGCAATGGGAGTAACAGGAACGGTGCAACAATACCCTTTGGGTAGACCTGCAGAGATTACGATAGGGCCCTTGCAAACCAAACATTCTTTTCTGTTGGCTGCATCGGCTCCGACTAATCTACTCGGCAGAGACTTATTGTGTTAAATGCAGTGTGTCATATATTGTACTCCTGAGGGTGTCTTCTTGGATATACCTGAGAACCACGCTCAAGAAGTGCAAGATATATTAGACACCCCTCAAAGGCTAATGTCGCATTCTACTGTTATAGACAAGTGTCCATCAAAGGTAGAGGAAATGATCTCACAAATACCGGGTTCCCTTTGGACCAAAGATGGACAAGACACTGGATTGATGGCGAATGTAGCTCCAGTAGTAGTACAAGTAAAAGATGGTAGGATAGCTCCAAAAATCCCTCAGTACCCTCTGAAGCCAGAGGTAGAATTAGGAGTGTACCCCGTCATAGAGCGGCTACTACAGCAGGGCATCCTAGTCAGGACGTCCAGCACCGCCAATAGTCCCATCTTCCCTGTGAAAAAGAGTGGGGGGAGGGGTTACAGGCTAGTGCAGGATCTAAGGGGGATAAACAAGATAGTTGAGAGTCAATTCCCCGTAGTGCCCAATCCAGCTGTCATCCTCATGCAAATTCCCTCTACTGCAAAATTCTTCACTGTCATTGACCTCTGTTCTGCTTTCTTTTCTGTCCCTCTTCACCATTACAGCCAGTACCTTTTTGCTTTTACATACAGGGGAGTACAGTACACCTGGACTCGTCTCCCCCAAGGTTTCATTGACAGCCCAAGTATTTTCTCCCAGGCTTTGCATGACTGTTTACAATCCTTTCAACCTGAGAGTGTATCAGTACTAATACAGTATGTTGATGACTTATTGTTGTGTTCTGACTCACTCGAATCGTCCTTGAAAGACACGAAACAGCTTCTGTTTCATCTTTCCCAAACGGGACATAAGGTTTCAAAGGATAAGTTGCAGTTGTGCTGGACCAGGGTCAAATATTTGGGATATTGCTTGACTCAAGGACTTAGACACCTCACTGCTGATAGAATACAGGCGATTCGCAACATGACTCTGCCACAAATGCAGCAACAGATCCACACTTTCCTTGGAATGTGTGGGTACTGTCGAAACTGGATTCCAGGGTTCTCTATACTGGCTTTACCTTTGAAAGAAATGGTCTCTTCAAACAAACCAGAACGGATCTCGCACACAGATGAGTCCGAACTGGCATTTGAGAGACTCAAACAGTGACTATCACAGGCACCTGCATTAGGTATGCCAGATTATGAGAAGCCCTTTGAATTGTACGGTACAGAAAGTGCGGGATGCATGGCAGGGGTTTTAACTCAGAGACATGGTGATGCCAGCAGACCGGTAGCTTACTACAGTGCACAGTTGGACACTGTAGCGCGGCCTCTCCCCACTTGCTTGCGAAGTGTTGCAGCGATAGCTTTGCTGGTAAGTAAAAGCGAGGACATAGTGTTAGGACATGACCTGACCATTCATACACCTCATGCAGTATCAGCCTTACTAAACTCAGCCCAAATCCTACATGTCTCATCTGCTCAGTTTACAAAGTGGGAATTATCACTGATGGCGCCGGTAAACATCACCATTAAGAGATGCAGCTCACTAAATCCTGCAACTTACTTGCCAAGTGTGCTTGGACAGGCACAAAGGGTGGAGGATAAGAATGTTGGTGAAGGAGGATTTGGTGCAGACACTGATATGCATGATTGTATAATATACCTGAATCAGACTTTCACAGCGAGACCTGACATCAGTGACAACCCACTGGAAGGAGTAGACTTTACCTTCTACACTGATGGTAGTTGCCACAGACAGACAGAATCGGGAGACTTGTGCACTGGATATGCAGTTGCAGATGATGAAGGTATCATAGAAGCTGAACCCCTGGGCCCACCGCACTCAGCACAAGTTGCTGAGTTGGTCGCCCTAACCAGAGCGTGTGAATTGGCCAAGGGTAAGTCAGCTAATATATACACAGATTCTAGGTACGCCTTTGGAGTAGTGCATGATTTTGGGGCCCTATGGCGCCTCAGAAATTTCATGACGGCAGCTGGCACACCTGTAGCACATGCGTCCCACATCAAAAGGCTTTTGACAGCAATACAGGAACCAGACAGAGTGGCTGTTATCAAGTGCAAAGCACACACTTACAACCAAGATCCAATTTCACTTGGTAACAGCCGGGCAGATGAAGCTGCTAAATCAGCAGCAAGCACCCCCATATAAACGAACATCACATCACTGATGACATTTAACACGATCAACACACAACAATTAATCGAAATGCAAAATTTGTGTTCCCTACAGGAAAAGGCAGTCTGGAGGGCAAATGGGTGTGGCCAGGAGTCCTAAGGACTGTGGACAGGTGGACACGGTAAGCCGGTGGCCCCCAGAGCATATCTTCCAAGCCTAGCTGAGGCGGCACATGGTATGACTCATCTGGGCAAAGAGGGTATGTGCAAGTTGATAAGAGCCTACTGGTGTGCGCCAGGATTCTCTTCTCATGCAGGCAAGAGAGCAATGACATGTTTTACTTGCTTGAGGAAGAATATTGGAAAGATAATACCAACAGAGTCATCCCATATCCCTCCTACAGACGGACCTTTTCAGGTAATACAAATCGATTTCATACAGTTACCACCCTGTAGGAATTTGAAATATGTGTTAGTTTGTATTGATGTATTTTCCAACTGGGTAGAAGCGTTCCCTGCTGCCACAAATACTGCTACATTCACTGCAAAGAAAATTGTGCAGGAATTTGTATGTAGATATGGTATCCATAGAATAATTGAAAGTGACAGGGGTACCCATTTTACAGGTGAAGTCTTTCAGGTCATGTGCAAACTGATGGGAATTAGTAGCAAGCTGCATACTCCGTACCATCCACAGGCAAGTGCAAAGGTAGAGAGAGTGAACAGCACTATTAAGAACAAGCTGAGCAAATTAAAGGCTGAAACTGGATTGCTGTGGCCACTAGTGTTGTACAGCATCAGAACCACTCCCAGGTCTCCACTTAACTTGACACCCTTTGAAATTCTTTTTGGTCGACAACCTCATGTAATGATAGACCCCCAAGATGATTTGAAATGTAATAATAAAGTGACTGTAAAATATTTGGTTGGGATGAGCCAGCAGCTGAGAAATCAACAAAGAAATTTAAAGCTGGTGATTCCTGACTTACTGAACAGTAATTGTCATGACATTGAGCCTGGGGATTATGTGATGATTCGAAATTTCTTACTCTCAGGTTGCCTCATAGACAGGTGGGAAGGACCATGCCAAGTCTTGTTAACCAGCACAACAGCATTGAAGGTCGCCGAAAGAGAGACTTGGGTCCACTCATCCCACTGCAAGAAGGTCGCTGACCTGGAGAGAACTCGTGACAAAGAGCAGAGTATAGAGAATCTCGTATCACTGGAGTGTTTGTTCCGGGAAAGTTAAGAGGCAGGGCTGTTGAAGGGCATCTAAGCACAGAGAGCAACAAGATCTAGAACGGTTGTTGCACCATTTTCTTTTTTCACCTCTCCCTGCATTTTCCTTTCTTTTCTCCTTCTTATTTTCCTCCTTTCCCCTAACGAAATGGATCAATTACAAGAGACTGCATTTCAGGTTCTGTTAGTAATTCTGGTTTTGATCAGGACAGTTTGTTTTGGTGAGGGTCCCAGAGAGGTGGAGCAGGGATTTGGAATGGGTTCTGATGGCGAGTATGAATTTGTATGATCTCAGGAGCAGCACATCACTCTAGTAAAGGCTGGCATCAGTAAGCGCTCTGGTAGTCAGGGAGCTCGGAGCCACTGTGAAGGGTTATTGTCTGATGAATATTGTATTTGTAGGAATTGTGAGAGTATAGTAGAGGATGGGTGCATCCAGAGATGTCAGTCCAACCTTAATATCGACATGGACCGCCATCCGTTGAGTGATTACCACTCACTAGTGGGTAAGGTCTTAAACCAGACAGAATGCTGGGTATGCTCACAAGTACCTCAAGGTCAGAGTAAGTCAGGATTAGTACCATACCCTTTTGCAATAGATGAGGTACTCGAATTGCGGGGTGGGAGACCGGTGGACAAGAAATTCAATATCTCTAGGCCCCCTAGTTTGAAGCTCCACCAGTATCATGTAGACAGGTGTTATGCACACCAGTGCCTGCAGGAAAGTACTGGTGTCAGGACTGTTATGCACTCCAGTGCCTGCAGGAATGTACTGGTGTTTAAACTGTTATGCAAAACAAATGGACTTACAGACAGACTGGGGAATATGACATAACGTACACAGAAGGTGATAGGTTAACAAAATACACACAAAGTGAACAGAGAAGCCCAGAGGCTAAGGAACTGGGTATCTCCCTTGTATTAGAACTGCTCAGATGGGAAAAGCAAGATGTTGTGTTTTAATACGTAGAGAACCCGAAATGCTGTTGCTAAGGGCAACAGCAAAACCCTAAAGGGTTACCAACGGGTGTGGCAGTAAACTCCTTGGTCAGAGATGGAATGATAGACACAAGGAGAGTCTCCACAATCCTAATTCTCACTTGCAGTGCACATGTTCAGCTTACTGCCACTAAACTGACCCCTGACACCTAGCACAGTGAGACAGGATTAGACAGGCAAGTCTTAGAATATAGCCGCAAACTTGCTAAGTTCACAGAGTAGTAACAGAACCCCAGCAAGCTAAACGACTGACTCCAGTCTTACTGCTAGGTCTGGATTGGCAGAGTGTAATACCAAATCCCCAGGCCTATTTGCAGTAAGCAACAAACAAATACAAAGCTACACAGTACTGGCTAACTTTCAGAAACTGACTAACCAACAAAGATTCAGCAGCATCTGCTTACCCTGAGAAGAGGCCTTATAAAGCAGGTGCTGTCCACGCCCCACTCAGACCTCACAGACTGTGAGCACAAAAACCAGCACCGGATCCCCTGCCATGCACAGAGCCTATAACCACTGCACAGCAAAAGACCCGAACCGGAGTATCCGCTGCGCTCAGGTCACTCCGCTAGCACTTGTCTCCCGGTTGCCATGACGACGTGGCAGCACAGGGCAGGAGACCCTAACAGTACCCCCCCTCTGACGAGGGGTCAAAGAACCCCTACCACCGGGTTTATCGGGGAACTGCGAGAAGAAAGAGCGTATCAGTCTGGGGGCATGAAGATCACAACTGCGCACCCACGACCGCTCCTCCGGGCCATACCCCTTCCAGTGCACCAAAAATGACAGCCGACCCCGAACCACCTTGGAGTCAAGTATCCTTTCAACAACAAACTCCCTCTGGCCACGTATCAGAAGAGGGGAAGGTCTTCCACTGGAAGAAGGATTACTAATCGCCCGTTTTAAAAGGGAACAATGAAAGGTTTTATTGATACCCAAAGAACGGGGCAGATCTAACTGAAATGCCACCGGATTGATAACCCTGGTGATCTTATAAGGGCCGATGAACCGGGGGCCTAACTTATGAGATGGCTGTCTCAACTTCAAATTCTTGGTAGACAACCAGACGAAGTCTCCTAATTTGAAGCTGCAGGGTCTTTTCCGCTTATCAAAAACCCTTTTGGTCACTAATGACACAGACACAAGGGCTTTCTTCACTTTCCGCCAAATACCTCTAAGGACCGAAACCACAGAGGAACCACCAGGCGTGGAGTCCAAGGGGTCAAAAGAATTGGCCTTAGGATGATGCCCATACACACAAAGGAATGGAGAGATCCCTGTAGCAGAGTGAGCCGCGTTGTTATAGGCAAACTCCGCCATGGACAGATGAGCAACCCAGTCAGTCTGACACTTGGAGACATAACACCTGAGGAACTGCTCCAAGGACTGGTTCACCCTTTCAGTCTGCCCATTAGACTGCGGATGGTAGCCCGACGACAAGCTGACAGAAATCTGGAGATCGGAACAAAATGCCCTCCAGAATTTGGCCACAAACTGGGATCCGCGGTCAGAGACCACATCAAGTGGCAACCCGTGGAGACGCACAACATGCAGCATAAATAATTCAGACAGGCGTCTGGCCGATGGCAGCCCAACCAGTGGAACGAAGTGCGCCATCTTCGAAAACCTGTCAACGACAACCCAGATGGCTGTCATTCCCGAGGATTTGGGCAAGTCCACCACAAAATCCATTGAAATGTGGGTCCATGGCTTAGATGGGATAGAGAGTGGATGTAATGGGCCAACCGGAACCCCTCTAGGAGTCTTATTTCGGGCACAGATGTCACATGCCCGAACCCACTGATCCACATCCTTAGCCACCGAGGGCCACCACACCGCCCTAGATAGCAACTCCCGAGTTCTGGCAATACCCGGGTGACCTGCAGACTTCTTGGCATGGAATTCCAGGAACACTCGCTGTCTTAACCTAGGAGGCACAAACAAAAGACCTACCGGAAGGTCTGGAGGAGCCTGCTCCTGTGCTCTAAGGACTAATGATAAGAGGTCCTGGGTAATGCCCACTTTAATACATGATGGGGAAACAATGGGCAACGGCTCCTCGGTGGTCTCCTGGATTGGAGCAAAACTCCGCGAGAGCGCATCAGCCTTGATGTTTTTTGACCCAGGGCGATATGTTATCAAAAAATTAAAGCGAGCAAAAAACAAAGCCCATCGTGCCTGCCTGGCATTGAGACGCTTCGCTGACTGTAAATATGCCAGATTCTTATGGTCAGTGAGAATTGAGACCACAAACTTAGCCCCCTCAAGCCAGTGTCTCCACTCCTCGAGTGCATCCTTAATAGCCAACAATTCCCGGTTACCCACGTCATAATTCATCTCGGCAGGCGAACATTTATGGGAAAAGTAAGCACAGGGATGAAGGCGATTATCAGACACTCCCATCTGAGAAAGCACTGCCCCAATACCCATCTCAGAGGCATCCACCTCCACCACAAAAGGACGCTCTGGATCTGGGTGTCGCAGCACCTTGGCCGAAACAAATGCCCTTTTGAGACGGGCAAAAGCCGCTTTAGCCTCACAAGACCAGTGAGCAACATCCGCCCCTTTCTTAGTGAGTGCCACCAAGGGCGCCACTATAGACGAAAATCCAGCGATAAATCGTCTATAAAAATTCGCAAAGCCCAGGAAACGCTGAAGCGCCTTCAAACTAGTGCGCTGCACCCAATCCAGGACTGCCTGTACCTTGGAACCCTCCATTTGGAAACCTTCTGGGGAGATAATATATCCTAGAAATGCGATTTGCTGAACTTCAAATTCGCACTTCTCCAGCTTCGCCCCAAGCCGGTGGTCTCTGAGTTTCTGGAGGACTAAGCGTACATGCTTCCGATGTTCCTCCAGGGAATGGGAGAAGATTAGGATGTCATCTAAGTATACAACTAAGAATCTATCCAAATATTCCCTGAGCACATCATTCATGAAATCCTGGAAGACTGCCGGGGCATTACAGAGCCCAAAAGGCATCACCAAATATTCATAATGCCCTGAGTGGGTATTAAAGGCAGTCTTCCATTCATCCCCCTCTCTTATTCGGATTAGATTGTACGCACCGCGTAGGTCAATCTTAGAAAAAATGGTGGCAGTACGAAGCTGGTCAAACAAGACCGAAATGAGAGGCAGTGGGTATGAGTTTTTAATCGTGATACGGTTCAATTCCATGAAGTCGATGCAGGGTCGCAACGAACCATCCTTTTTACCCACGAAGAAGAACCCCGACCCAACTGGAGACTGTGAAGGTCTGATAAATCCCTTAGCCAAGTTCTCCTGAATGTACTCTGCCATAGCCTGAGTCTCAGGACGTGACAGGGAGTACAACCTGCTCTTGGGAAGCTTAGCATTTGGCAACAAATCAATGGCACAGTCATAGGGGCGATGGGGAGGTAGTACCTCTGCAACTTTTTTGGAGAACACGTCCGCAAAATCTGCATAACACCCTGGCAATCCTGGCAAACTTAGCTGCGAGAGCCTGACTGGAAGGCTCAAGCAACTCCTGAAACAATCAGTACCCCAACTAAGAATCTGCCCAGAGACCCAGTCAAATTGAGGATTGTGGGCCCTTAACCAGGGTAACCCCAACACCAATGGGGCAAAAGTACAGACAGTCACATAAAAGGACAATTTTTCAGAGTGTGTGGCTCCAATAAACAAAGAAATCTGGCTAGTGCAAGAGGTAATTTTACCTTGGGATAATGGTTCCCCGTTTAACCCACAAATCTCAATTTCCGATGCCAAGGGTACTAAGGGAACAGAGTGTTTCAGGGCGAATTGGCGGTCCATAAAAACCCCGTTGGCCCCACTGTCCACAAAGGCCTCAGTCTTGACAGTTTGACCGAGGATCTTCAAGGTCACCGGAATGATAAAAGTCTTCTTGGGAAATTCTGACTTCTGGCCTGACAGGATATTTCCCATCACCCTCAGGCCCTGAAGTTTTCCGGCTTTTCTGGGCATGATACTACCACATGACCTTTATTCCCACAGTACAAACACAACCCCTGCTGTCTCCTCCGCGTCTTCTCACGCGAGGAGAGGCGGGTAGCCCCAATCTGCATAGGCTCTTCTGAAAATTCCTCAGAGTCTGAGGTTCCCTTGGGAAGGAAGGAAATCTCAGTCTCCCTTTCAAGCCTACGCTCTCTCAGCCGTCTATCCACCCGGATGGATAACTGCATGAGCTGATCCAAGCTATCAGGCAAGGGATATTGTACCAGTTGGTCCTTTATCTGGTTAGAAAGACCTCTTCGGTACTGGTGTCTCAGGGCTGGGTCATTCCACTGGGTATCATGGGCCAACCTCCGAAACTCCGTACAGTAAACCTCAACTGGCCTTCGCCCTTGCTTAAGGATCGAAATCTGAGCCTCGGCTGAGGCCGTCTTGTCAGGGTCATCATACAACATGCCCAGTGCCGTAAAAAAAGCATCAACACTTTTAAGCGACGGACAGTCAGGCTGCAACCCATATGCCCAGACCTGTGGGTCTCCTTGTAGCAAGGAAATCACTATGCCCACCCGCTGAATCTCCGACCCAGAAGACTGAGGCCTAAGCCGGAAGTATAGCTTGCAGCTCTCCTTGAAACAAAAGAACTGCGAGCGATCTCCAGAAAAACGATCCGGGAGATTTACTTTCGGCTCCTTAACCCCTGCAGGTGCTGCTGCTGCGGGAGCTCCGCCAGCAGCCTGGGAGGTGTGCATTTTAATGGACAAATCATTAAATTGTCGAGTCAGGACCTGCACCTGATCGACCACCTGTTGCAACGTATTTTGAGGGGTATGCTCCATATTCCCACAAAATTTCAACAGGAGTATTAGGCTGCTGAATATGTTATGCACACCAGTGCCTGCAGGAAAGTACTGGTGTCAGGACTGTTATGCACTCCAGTGCCTGCAGGAATGTACTGGTGTTTGAACTGTTATGCAAAACAAATGGACTTACAGACAGACTGGGGAATATGACATAACATACACAGAAGGTGATAGGTTAACAAAATACACACAAAGTGAACAGAGAAGCCCAGAGGCTAAGGAACTGGGTATCTCCCTTGTATTAGAACTGCTCAGATGGGAAAAGCAAGATGTTGTGTTTTAATACGTAGAGAACCCGAAATGCTGTTGCTAAGGGCAACAGCAAAACCCTAAAGGGTTACCAACGGGTGTGGCAGTAAACTCCTTGGTCAGAGATGGAATGATAGACACAAGGAGAGTCTCCACAATCCTAATTCTCACTTGCAGTGCACAGGTTCAGCTTACTGCCACTAAACTGACCCCTGACACCTAGCACAGTGAGACAGGATTAGACAGGCAAGTCTTAGAATACAGCCACAAACTTGCTAAGTTCACAGAGTAGTAACAGAACCCCAGCAAGCTAAACGACTGACTCCAGTCTTACTGCTAGGTCTGGATTGGCAGAGTGTAATACCAAATCCCCAGGCCTATTTGCAGTAAGCAACAAACAAATACAAAGCTACACAGTACTGGCTAACTTTCAGAAACTGACTAACCAACAAAGATTCAGCAGCATCTGCTTACCCTGAGAAGAGGCCTTATAAAGCAGGTGCTGTCCACGCCCCACTCAGACCTCACAGACTGTGAGCACAAAAACCAGCACCGGATCCCCTGCCATGCACAGAGCCTATAACCACTGCACAGCAAAAGACCCGAACCGGAGTATCAGCTGCGCTCAGGTCACTCCGCTAGCACTTGTCTCCCGGTTGCCATGACGACGTGGCAGCACAGGGCAGGAGACCCTAACAACAGGTCCTTATTGTATTTTAATATTTCCAATTACCGAAAACCGGGAAATTGGGAAGTGACGTGGAATAACCAGACAATGACCTTTTCACACAGAGCTGATAGGATACCCAAAGACTCTGAACTTGTACGCCAAATAGCCAACAGTGGGAGGTATTTTCGGTATAGGTATACCCGTGGAAGCAAGACCATGTGGGTTGGAAAAGTGTCGTCAGGGTATTGTCCTCATATCATCCAGCCCGATACTTGTACTGAGCAGATGGGAGAACTAGGGATTGGTTTCTTTACTTGGAAAATTTGTAATATGGTGATGTTATATTTTGTCCCCTATGTTCTCCCAGATGATGCCCATTTCATATGTGGGAGGAAGGCGTACAAGTGGCTTGCCCCGAGCTCAGAGGGATTTTGTTATATTGGGAGAGTACTACCGGACGTCATGACCATAACCCATGATAAAATGAAAGACGTTCACCGCAGTGCTCTGGCTCCTTATACTCATACTCACTATTAACACATCATCAAGAGACACCTCATAGATAGGGCAGAGCACGCAGCCTCTGATTTGATCCACGAATCCACCGGGATTCAGTTCCTTCTCCCATTAGACATCACCCGTACTGCCAGAGGAACTATAAAAGATAGGTACATCCATGCGCTAGCGAACTTGATAGATAGTATCACTGAGATGTATGATGACACCTTCAGGTATACGGGAAGGGAGTTGCAAGCTTACAAGAAGGAACTGATTCAGCACAGAATGGTCTTAATTATGTCACAGCCGTGACAGGTGGGTACTGTGTTACTCTGGCAACTCAATATGGTGTGAAGTGCTGTACGTATATTACAAACAGCACTGATGACCCAACGGAGATCATCGATCAAAAAATGGATGATATCTTGCAGTTGAAGTGGGAGTTCAGTAGGAAGCACAACCTCACCTTAGTGACTGTGAGTAATGAACTGACCGGCTGAGTCTCATGGTGGAACCCACGCAAATGGTTCTCAGGTTTAGGAGAGTGGGCTCAAAATGTCATTATGAGTGTGGGGAAGTTTCTCCTTTTGTATCCTGGAAGTCGTTATAATTATTGGTTCGATATTTAGGTGTGTTCAAATTCTAATGCGGCACAAATTTGATGAGTCTAAGGAGCGAGGGCGCTGTTATAGCAGCAGATTTAATCTACGACCCATCCATAGAGACAGTGTTATGATAAGGATTGCAAATGAATTTCATGGCCTGTTTCTTTCACCCGTTTTTCTTTGTCTCCCCCTCTGCCCAGATACATCCATCCGGAAAAGACGTCAGCCCTACCCAAAATGTTTATGTGAATGTATTTTTATATATGTGTCTTATCTTCATCTCTGCAATCTCCAGCTAATGGCACACATAGTCGACAGGTGATATCCACATAAGAGCTCGGTAGTGTTTGTTGGCACATTTACAGACCCTTAATACGGGATGAGAAGGATTTAATGTATACTTCGCAATACCTCGAAGCTTATGTAGAACATATACGGCACGATGATACGTGTACCTCAGACATGGACTCATACATACATGCTTTTACTATCCCACTAGGTCATACATTTCCCACCTACAACTCTCCCCCGACCACCTAAGCTTCTGTAGATATTGTATAGATATTTTTCTGTTTATTTATTAGGTAGTGGCAGTTATTGGTGACTGCCAAAGGGTGGACTGTCAAAGTAAAAAAATATTGCAGTACACACATCACGTACAAACTACACACAGATGGCCTCCGTGCGTGTACTTGTTCTGCCGTGCGTGCGCATATTCGCAATTTGCGTATGGTTGCTCCCACGGTCCCGCACATTAGTGCATGGTATGAGTATTTACGGTAGTTTGTGAACGCATGGAAAAGCTATCATAACACATTACATATTAATTCCAAATAGTGCACAATGTACACATAGTCTCCCTGCACCACACCTGCAAGTTAAACAGTTTAAATGGTATCAGAACAAAGGGATTCACCTTTACAGGATAGAAGGGGACAGAACAAGGTTATAAGGTGGTGTTTGGTATCCAGCTGTAGGGTATTTTAAGGGTAATATTCCGGTGTTGGTTTGCAGAAGATTGCACGTTCCTACGAATAGTTATGTGCAGGAGCAGAATATAGATATAAACTGTATTTACTGTACATTAGGTATGCAGCGGGAACCCAGAGGAGACCACCCACAAGTGCATCTGGAACAGACATCGCCCACCTATTTAGACCAACCTATGACCTCTCCTGTACTGTAAATGACCATACCTGTGTCCAATGGACAAAGAGATTACAGTATCCATTGTGTTAAGTTTTGGAAGATTGTATAAAAGGAGCCAGCTGCAGGCCTTGTCACACAAGACTCTAAAGGTTATCTATCTAGATGACCGAGGACCAGACTGGGTAGCGCGGCGAAAACCAAACACGTATGTACCATTGACTGTAGCCATTATTCTTTTGTATTGTATTGCTTTGTGATTGTAACCCCCTTTCAGTAATAATATGTTGTGGTGTCGGAACCCGGCATTTTAAATGCAATCTGGTGTCGTGTTTTCCTTTCCCTGCTAAGGTTTAAAGTGTACTACTATCGCATGCATAGCTGTTAAGGGTTCACGGTGTATCTTTGGGTGTGTACGCGCTGAGTGTACTTTGTACAGCCAGCGCAGCGTTTGTACGCAAAGTACGTACACAGTATGGGGCTCTGTATGCTAATGGTGTAATAAGTACGTAGGTTGAGGATTAAGTATAGCGGCCGCAGCGGCTCCATTTAAAGTGTATGAAATGTCTTTTTAAAGTGTTGCTTTTAGTCCTGTATGTAAATCAGCATTTACACCATAGAAACAGGGGAGAAGTCAATTCTTTTTTATTGGAATGATATACAGGCTACCAGTTCAGGAAGAGGAACTCGACAAGAACCTATTGCAGGACATCACTAAAATGCATTAAAAGGAGAAGTAATAATCATGGAGGCTTTAATATTCCTGTTGTTAACTGGGAGGTGTCTGCTGCTAGTTCCACTAGAAGTAGGGACATTTTGAATTCCTTGCAGGAAGCATCCCTCCACCAGTTGGTGAGGGAGCCCACTTGGAAAGACACAATGTTAAGGGCAGTACACACGGGGAGAGATGTGTGCTGAGCAATCTAGCACAGACCACTCAGCACACAGCGGATGAAATGAGCAATGTGCTAGATTGTACCTGCATGCAGGCCAATCTAGCACCGGCGATAGCGACGCACGGGGCCGCACATTGCTATCGCTGTGGGGCACATACACAGAAAGATCCATGCTTAAAATCTAAGCAATCTAGTCAGATTACTTAGATTTTAATCACGGATCTCTCCGTGTGTACCCCCCTTTAGATTTGATAATTACAAATGGAGACAGAATATCGACGTAAAAGTAGGTGAAAACCTGGGATCCAGTGATCATCAAGCAGTATAGTTCAGCATAAAGACAGAGACTAACTCATTCCATACAAAAACAAAGGTGTTAGGTTTTAGGAAGGTTGCTTTTGTAGAGTTGGCGTGTGTAAATGTGTAAGCAATTCTTTGGCAGAGTGGAGGAACTTGGAAGAAATACAGAAGAGGTGGGACACATTAAAAAGTGCAATATTAAAGGCAACAGACCTTTGTATCAAAAGTGTTAGGAAAAACAGAAGGAAAAGGAAGCCAGTGTGGTTTGCGAAAGAAGTAGCAAGTATTGCGAAAGCAAAAAAGATGGCTTTCAGGAAATAATGAAGAGATTTATCTTGTTAGACAGAAAGAGACTAAGAAGGTAATCAGATGTGCAAATGGACAAGATGAGGAGAAAATGGTCCAGTCAGTGGGTAAAGGAGGCAAAACTTTTTTTAGGTATATAAGCGAAAGGAGAAAAACAAAAGGCGGAATAATAAGACTAAAGACAGTGATTGGGAGTCTTTTGAGGGAGACAATGTAATAGCAGATCATCTTAATAATTATTTTTGCTCAGTATTCACTACTGAAAGAGAGGGAAAAGGGCCACAGTTAAGTTGCAGGGATATTCAGGAAAATGAAACTTTTACAGAGGAGAAGGTCCTAACAGAACACTCAAAGCTGAAAGTGAATAAATCAGTGGGGCCAGATGGGATATATCCAAGGAAACTAAAAGAGCTTAAAGGGGTATTGGATGCACCATTAACAATATTATTCAACCAGTCAATAGCTACAGAAGAAATTCCAGAGGACTGGAAAAGGGTTAACGTGGTCCCACTGCACAAAGCAAGGAAGAGGCAAGCAACTACCGACCAGTGAGCCTTACATCAGTAGTAGGCAAATTGATGGAAACACTCTTAAAAGAAAGAGTTGTAGATTATTTCAAATCCAGCAATTTACAGGATCCCAAACAGCATGGATTCACTAGGGGGAGATCATAGCAGACAAACCTTATTGACTTTTTTGATTGTGTGACTATAGTAAAAGATAAAGGTGGGGCCGTAGATATAGCTTATCTAGACTTTAGTAAGGCTTTTGACACTGTCCCATGTGGCAGATTGTTAAATAAACTTGAAAGCTTGGGATTGGATACTAAGATGGTTGAATGGATACGATCTTGGTTGCAGGATATAAAATAGAGAGTTGTAGTAAATGGAGTGCATTCACATGAGGGGAATGTTACTAGTGGAGTACCCCAGGGATCTGTACTTGATCTGTACTTGATGACCACTTCATCAAAGGAAAAGTATGCTTTTTTGCAGATGACACAAAGGTATGCAACAGGGTAGACACACCAGGAGGGGTAAAACAAATGATTGAGGATCTAGGTAGACTAGAGGAATGGTCAAGAGCATGGCAATTACAGTTTAATGCCAAAAAATACAAAATCATGCACTTGGGTCTCAAAAATCAAAAAGCTCAATATAGTATTAAAGTCACTATACTGGAAACTACTTAGGAGGAAAGGGATCTAGGAGTCAATATTTCATGTGGCTTGAAGGCAAGTTAGCACATTGCTAACTTGCCTTCAAGCCACATGAAATATTGACTCCTAGATGAGGAAGGCTAGTCAGATGCTTGGTTGCATAGGGAGAGGAATCAGCAGCAGAATGAAAGAAGTAAAAATGCCACTGTATAGGTCATTGGTAAGGCCTCATCTAGAATACTGTGTTTAATTCTGGAGACCATATAATCAGAAAGATTTTCATACATTAGAAACTGTACAAAGAAGGGCAACTAAAGTGGTGCATGGCCTACATCACAAAACATACCCAAAAAGACAAAAATTATCAATATGTAAAGTTTGGAGCAGAGAAGGGAAAGTGGGGACATGATAGAAACTTTCAAATATATCAAGGGTTTTAACAATGTCCAGGAGGGAAACATTCTTCAAATGGAGAGAAGTATTAAAATAAGAGAAATGCACTAAAACTGGAGGGAGGTAGGTTCAGAGGAAATTTGAGGATAAATTACTTCACAGAAAGAGTAGTGGACAAGTGGAATAGCCACCTATCAGAGATAGTAGAGGCTAAGACAGTAGAGCAATTTAAACATGCATGGGATAGATATAAGGATTTTCTTACAAAGAAATAAGGACATACCATGGAGGTCACACCCCTTACAGCAAGGTCACACCCCTTTTGCAAACATAAGCGGTGCTAAGGAGCTCCCCCGTTCCCCTATTCTGGTGTCCCCACCGTAATTTTTTTCCTGGATCCGCCCCTGACTGCAGGTGCTTTTGTCCTGGGCCTCAACAGACAGAGGGCCTGGGCAGCCTTTGCAGCTGTGTACGAGTGTATATAAATGTCCTCATCATAATGGTCCCCACCATGGAAGAGACAAAACAATCGACAATATGGACTATCAAATTCATGGGAACACAATGAAGCATTACAACATTATTATGTATGCAGAATCACAGCAGAAAAACTACTGTATCACTCTGGGAAACTCCGACCACCCGACAGACACATGCGAGAGGGAGATGGCTGAGGGATGTATGTGTGAGAGGCAGGTGGATGGGGCAGGGCTGGGTTATGTGTGTGAGAGGATGATGTCTGGGGCAGGAGTATATATACATGAGAGGTAGATGGCAGGGGTATAGGTGTGTGAGAGCAAAGTTGCTGGGGCAAGGCAGGGTATATATGTGTGAGAGGGAGGTGACTGGGGTATATGTTTGAGTGGAAGGTGACTGGGGCAGGAGCAAATATGCAGGTAGGTGGCAGGGGTATAGGTGTATTAGAGCAAAGTGGTTGGGGCAAGGAAGGGGATATCTGTGTGAGGGAGAGGTGACTGCAGTAAGGCTGGGGTTTATGTGTGAGAGGGAGGTGACTGGGGCAGGAACATATATGCATGAGAGGAGAGATAGGTGGCTGGGGTATAGGTATGTGAGAGCAAAGTGGCGGGGGCAAGGAAGGGGATATCTGTGTAAGAGGGAGGTGACTGGGGCAGGAACATATATGCATGAGAGGTAGGTGGCTGGGGTATAGGTGTGTGAGCAAAGTGGTTGGGGGAAAGGAAGGGGATATCTCTGTGAGGGGAGGTGACTGGGGTAGAGCTGGGGTTTATGTGTGAGAGGGAAGTGACTGGGGCAGGAACATATATGCATGAGACGTAGATGGCTGGGGTAAAGGTGTGGGAGAGGAAGGTGGCTGGGGCAGGGCTGCTATATATATGTGTGTGTGTGAGTGAAGTGGAGCTGCAGTGAGAGTATTTATGTACAGATGTAGCAGCCGTCATCTAGGCCCGCGATCTGTTTGCTGCGGGGTGTGTGCCTTTATATGTGCACATGTGTATATTCACACCTGTGGCACATAGACTTTCTATGGTGCGATCGTGGGTGTGACTAGTTGCAGCCGAGCACACTGAGGGGTCTATTTACTAAGCCTTGGATGGAGATAAAGTCGGTGGAAATAAGGTACCGGCCAATCGGCTCCTAATTGTCATTTTCCAAACACAGCCTGTGACATGACAGGAGCTGATTGGCTGGTACTTTATCTCTAGCGACTTTATCTCCATCCAAGGCTTAGTAAATAGACCCCTTAGTCTTTGCCGCGATTATGCAATGATGGCAGCTGCTACATCTGTATACTGAAGTGACTGAGGCAGGGTTAGGGTATCATATAATTTATCATAGACTGACATGTTATAATAACATCTACCTCACAGCCCAAAATTTGATAATTTTATTTTTAAAATGGTTTACGATTTACACACCAATTTATGCCCCAACTCTGTTGCAGCTTCACACACAGTACCCACAGTTCCAACCCCCGGTGCTGGTGGTGGTGGTGGGTGGGGAATTTGCTTATTTTGTCAGTCCTAGACACCACAATTTCTGATGGCAGTTCTGATGGTCCCACTGTGCACTACAATACACATGCTTGTCTGCTAGATATGGAAGATGCACCTCCGGTGATCTCGAACACCATTACGTCCCTCCGACGAAGTGACAGATTATTGTATAGCCATATATTCATAATTACCTTCCCAAATCACTATTTTAAATGTAACACTACTGTCTTACCTGAGATAAAACAAATATGACACTTTTTTTTATTGCTACTGTACATCTAAGTGCTATAAAGAACAAGCCAACTATTTATAGAATGATTATATTTTTTTACATTAACCTTTCCTTTTTATTTTGCAAATGTGCAGTGTTTTATATTATTGGCATACAGTAGGGCCTGATTTGTGTTCATAAATAAAGCAAAAAAGCATGCAACTGGGCAAAACCATGCTGAACTGCTGGTGGGGCTGAAGTAACACGTGCATAGAGATTTAGATTTGGGTAGGGTGTGTTCAAGCTGAATTGCAGTATAAAAACAAATTAAGCATTTGTGAGCTACATGCAAAAACAGCCAGTATTTAGCCTGCACAGAAAAAAAAATATAAATGTATTTGATTCCCTTACATGGCAACATTGTTTTTTTCCAGGCACAAAGTTACTTGCTTTTTTTTGCTTTACTTACAAACATGAATCAGGACCTTAGTACATACTTTTATGCCCTATACCTATACGTTCCGATGCCAAACCTGAGTTGATTCTCCATAACACCCATGCTGAAACTAGTGATGAGCGGGTTCGGTTCCTCGGAAACCGAACACCCCCGAACTTCACCCATTTTACACGGGTCCGAGGCATACTCGGATTCTCACGTATGGCTCGGTTAACCCGAGCACGCCCGAACGTCATCATCCCGCTGTCGGATTCTCGCGAGATTCGGATTCTATATAAGCAGCCGCGCGTCGCCGCCATTTTCACTCGTGCATTGGAAATATTAGGGAGAGGACGTGGCTGGCGTCCTCTCCGTTTATTCATTGTTGATGCAAATATTTGTGCTTGCTTATATCTTAATTGTGGGGACTGGGGAGCAGCTGTATTATTAATATAGGAGGAGTACAGTGCAGAGTTTTGCTGATCAGTGACCACCAGTTTTATCCGTTCTCTGCCTGAAAAAAACGCTTCTTATCTGTGCTCAGTGTGCTGCATATATCTGTGCTCACACTGCTTAATTGTGGGGACTGGGGAGCAGCTGTATTATATAGGAGGAGTACAGTGCAGAGTTTTGCTGACAGTGACCACCAGTACGTTGTCTGACTGAAAAACACTCCATATCTGTGCTCAGTGTGCTGCATATATCTGTGCTCACACTGCTTTATTGTGCGGACTGGGGACCACCAGTATAATATTATATAGGAGGAGTACAGTGCAGAGTTTTGCTGACCAGTGACCACCAGTATACGTTAACTAGTCTGCCTGAAAAACACTTCATATTTGTGCTGCATTGTAGTATATAATAGGAGTACAGTGCATAATTTTGCTGACCACCAGTATATAATATATAGGAGTACGGTACAGAAGGCCACTGCTGTACCTACCTCTGTGTCGTCAAGTATACTATCCATCCATACCTGTGGTGCATTTCAGTTTTGCACAGTTTGCTGACCACCAGTATATAATATATAGCATTACGGTACAGTAGGCCACTGCTGTTCCTACCTCTGTGTCGTCAAGTATACTATCCATCCATACCTGTGGTGCATTTCAGTTTTGCACAGTTTGCTGACCACCAGTATATAATATATAGCATTACGGTACAGTAGGCCACTGCTGTACCTACCTCTGTGTCGTCAAGTATACTATCCATCCATACCTGTGGTGCATTTCAGTTGTGCGCAGTATATATAGTAGTAGGCCATTGCTATTGATACTGGCATATAATTCCACACATTAAAAAATGGAGAACAAAAATGTGGAGGTTAAAATAGGGAAAGATCAAGATCCACTTCCACCTCGTGCTGAAGCTGCTGCCACTAGTCATGGCCGAGACGATGAAATGCCATCAACGTCATCTGCCAAGGCCGATGCCCAATGTCATAGTAGAGAGCATGTAAAATCTAAAAAACAAAAGTTCAGTAAAATGACCCAAAAATTAAAATTGAAAGCGTCTGATGAGAAGCGTAAACTTGCCAATATGCCATTTACGACACGGAGTGGCAAGGAACGGCTGAGGCCCTGGCCTATGTTCATGGCTAGTGGTTCAGATTCACAGGAGGATGGAAGCACTCATCCTCTCGCTAGAAAAATGAAAAGACTTAAGATGGCAAAAGCACAGCAAAGAACTGTGCGTTCTTCTAAATCACAAATCCCCAAGGAGAGTCCAATTGTGTCGGTTGCGATGCCTGACCTTCCCAACACTGGACGGGAAGAGCTTGCGCCTTCCACCATTTGCACGCCCCCTGCAAGTGCTGGAAGGAGCACCCGCAGTCCAGTTCCTGATAGTCAAATTGAAGATGTCACTGTTGAAGTACACCAGGATGAGGATATGGGTGTTGCTGGCGCTGGGGAGGAAATTGACAAGGAGGATTCTGATGGTGAGGTGGTTTGTTTAAGTCAGGCACCCGGGGAGACACCTGTTGTCCGTGGGACGAATATGGCCATTGACATGCCTGGTCAAAATACAAAAAAAAATCAGCTCTTCGGTGTGGAATTATTTCAACACAAATGCGGACAACAGGTGTCAAGACATGTGTTGCCTTTGTCAAGCTGTAATAAGTAGGGGTAAGGACGTTAACCACCTCGGAACATCCTCCCTTATACGTCACCTGCAGCGCATTCATCATAAGTCAGTGACAAGTTCAAAAACTTTGGATGACAGCGGAAGCAGTCCCCTGACCACTAAATCCCTTCCTCTTGTTGTAACCAAGCTCCTGCAAACCACACCACCAACTCCCTCAGTGTCAATTTCCACTCTACACAGGAAAGCCAATAGTCCTGCAGGCCATGTCACTGGCAAGTCTGACGAGTCCTCTCCTGCCTGGGATTCCTCCGATGCATCCTTGAGTGTAACGCCTACTGCTGCTGGCGCTGCTGTTGTTGCTGCTGGGAGTCGATGGTCATCCCAGAGGGGAAGTCGGAAGACCACTTGTACTACTTCCAGTAAGCAATTGACTGACCAACAGTCCTTTGCGAGGAAGATGAAATATCACAGCAGTCATCCTGCTGCAAAGCGGATAACTGAGGCCTTGGCAGCCTGGGCGGTGAGAAACGTGGTTCCGGTATCCACCGTTAATTCAGAGGCAACTAGAGACTTGATTGTTCCATTTCTCTAGGCAGGCGATACCGAAAATGTACACAGACCTCAGAAAAAGAGTCACCAGTGTCCTAAAAAATGCAGTTGTACCCAATGTCCACTTAACCACGGACATGTGGACAAGTGGAGCAGGGCAGACTCAGGACTATATGACTGTGACAGCCCGCTGGGTAGATGTATTGCCTCCCGCAGCAAGAACAGCAGTGGCGGCACCAGTAGCAGCATCTCGCAAACGCCAACTCGTTCCTAGGCAGGCTACGCTTTGTATCACCGCTTTCCATAAGAGGCACACAGCTGACAACCTCTTACGGAAACTGAGGAACATCATCGCAGAATGGCTTACCCCAATTGGACTCTCCTGGGGATTTGTGACATCGGACAACGCCACCAATACTGTGCGTGCATTACATCTGGGCAAATTCCAGCACGTCCCATGTTTTGCACATACATTGAATTTGGTGGTGCAGAATTATTTAAAAAACGACAGGGGCGTGCAAGAGATGCTGTCGGTGGCCGAAGAATTGCGGGCCACTTTCGGCATTCAGCCACCGCGTGCCGAAGACTGGAGCACCACCAAACATTCCTGAACCTGCCCTGCCATTATCTGAAGCAAGAGGTGGTAACGAGGTGGAATTCAACCCTCTATATGCTTCAGAGGATGGAGGAGCAGCAAAAGGCCATTCAAGCCTATATATCTGCCCACGATATAGGCAAAGGAGGGGGAATGCACCTTACTTAAGCGCAGTGGAGAATGATTTCAACGTTGTGCAAGGTTCTGCAACCCTTTGAACTTGCCACACGTGAAGTCAGTTCAGACACTGCCAGCCTGAGTCTGGTCATTCCCCTCATCAGGCTTTTGCAGAAGAAGCTGGAGACATTGAAGGAGGAGCTAAAACAGAGCGATTCCGCTAGGCATGTGGGAATTGTGGATGGAGCCCTTAATTCGCTTAACCAGAATTCACGGGTGGTCAATCTGTTGAAATCAGAGCACTACATTTTGGCCACCGTGCTCGATCCTAGATTTAAAACCTACGTTGTATCTCTCTTTCCGGCAGACACAAGTCTGCAGAGGTTCAAAGACCTGCTGGTGAGAAAATTGTCAAGTCAAGCGGAACGTGACCCGTCAAGATCTCCTCCTTCACATTCTCCCGCAACTGGGGGTGCGAGGAAAAGGCTAAGAATTCCGAGCCCACCCGCTGGCGGTGATGCAGGGCAGTCTGGAGTGAGTGCTGACATCTGGTCCGGACTGAAGGACCTGCCAACGATTACTGACATGTCGTCTACTGTCACTGCATATGATTCTCTCACCATTGAAAGAATGGTGGAGGATTATATGAGTGACCGCATCCAAGTAGGCACGTCAGACAGTCCGTACGTATACTGGCAGGAAAAAGAGGCAATTTGGAGTAGAGATGAGCGGGTTCGGTTTCTCTGAATCCGAACCCGCCAGAACTTCATGTTTTTTTTCACGGGTCCGAGCGACTCGGATCTTCCCGCCTTGCTCGGTTAACCCGAGCGCGCCCGAACGTCATCATGACGCTGTCGGATTCTCGCGAGGCTCGGATTCTATCGCGAGACTCGGATTCTATATAAGGAGCCGCGCGTCGCCGCCATTTTCACACGTGCATTGAGATTGATAGGGAGAGGACGTGGCTGGCGTCCTCTCCATTTAGATTATAAGAGACTGAGAGAGATTTACTGGAGCTGACTAGGAGGAGTACTGTTACTGTAGAAGTGTAGAGACTGAGTGGAGAGAGTTTACTAGTGAGGACAGTGCAGTTTACTTTATAATCCGTTCTCTGCCTGAAAAAAGCGATACACAGCACACAGTGACTCAGTCACATACCATATCTGTGTGCACTGCTCAGGCTCAGGCCAGTGTGCTGCATCATCTAATATCTATATATAATATTATATATATCTGTCTGACTGCTCAGCTCACACAGCTTATAATTGTGGGGGAGACTGGGGAGCACTACTGCAGTGCCAGTTATAGGTTATAGCAGGAGCCAGGAGTACATAATATATTAGTGAGTGACCACCAGACACACAGTGCAGTTTATTTAATATATCCGTTCTCTGCCTGAAAAAAGCGATACACACAGTGACTCAGTCAGTCACATACCATATCTGTGTGCACTGCTCAGGCTCAGGCCAGTGTGCTGCATCATCTATTATCTATATATAATATTATATATATCTGTCTGACTGCTCAGCTCACACAGCTTATAATTGTGGGGGAGACTGGGGAGCACTACTGCAGTGCCAGTTATAGGTTATAGCAGGAGCCAGGAGTACATAATATATTATATAGTGAGTGACCACCAGACACACAGTGCAGTTTATTTAATATATCCGTTCTCTGCCTGAAAAAAGCGATACACACAGTGACTCAGTCAGTCACATACCATATCTGTGTGCACTGCTCAGGCTCAGGCCAGTGTGCTGCATCATCTATTATCTATATATAATATTATATATATCTGTCTGACTGCTCAGCTCACACAGCTTATAATTGTGGGGGAGACTGGGGAGCACTACTGCAGTGCCAGTTATAGGTTATAGCAGGAGCCAGGAGTACATAATATATTATATAGTGAGTGACCACCAGACACACAGTGCAGTTTATTTAATATATCCGTTCTCTGCCTGAAAAAAGCGATACACACAGTGACTCAGTCAGTCACATACCATATCTGTGTGCACTGCTCAGGCTCAGGCCAGTGTGCTGCATCATCTATTATCTATATATAATATTATATATATCTGTCTGACTGCTCAGCTCACACAGCTTATAATTGTGGGGGAGACTGGGGAGCACTACTGCAGTGCCAGTTATAGGTTATAGCAGGAGCCAGGAGTACATAATATATTATATAGTGAGTGACCACCAGACACACAGTGCAGTTTATTTAATATATCCGTTCTCTGCCTGAAAAAAGCGATACACACAGTGACTCAGTCAGTCACATACCATATCTGTGTGCACTGCTCAGGCTCAGGCCAGTGTGCTGCATCATCTATATATATTATATATCTGTCTGACTGCTCAGCTCACACAGCTTATAATTGTGGGGGAGACTGGGGAGCACTACTGCAGTGCCAGTTATAGGTTATAGCAGGAGCCAGGAGTACATATTATATTAAAATTAAACAGTGCACACTTTTGCTGCAGGAGTGCCACTGCCAGTGTGACTGACCAGTGACCTGACCACACTGACCACCAGTATAGTTAGTAGTATACATATATTGTGATTGCCTGAAAAAGTTAAACACTCGTCGTGTGACTTCACTTGTGTGTTTTTTTTTTTTTTTATTCTATAAAAATAAAACTCATTCTGCTGACAGACAGTGTCCAGCAGGTCCGTCATTATATAATATATAATATATACCTGTCCGGCTGCAGTAGTGATATATATATATTTTTTATATCATTTATCATCCAGTCGCAGCAGACACAGTACGGTAGTTCACGGCTGTGGCTACCTCTGTGTCTCTGCACTCGGCAGGCAGTCCGTCCATAATTGTAATACCACCTAACCGTGGATTCTTTACATTCTTCTTTATACATACATAGTTACATAGACATCTTCTCTTTATCAACCAGTCTATATTAGCTGCAGACACAGTACAGTACGGTAGTTCATGGCTGTGGCTACCTCTGTGTCTGCAGTCGGCAGGCAGTCCATAATTGTATACTAGTATCCATCTCCATTGTTTACCTGAGGTGCCTTTTAGTTGTGCCTATTAAAATATGGAGAACCAAAATGTTGAGGTTCCAAAATTAGGGAAAGATCAAGATCCACTTCCACCTCGTGCTGAAGCTGCTGCCACTAGTCATGGCCGAGACGATGAAATGCCAGCAACGTCGTCTGCCAAGGCCGATGCCCAATGTCATAGTACAGAGCATGTCAAATCCAAAACACCAAGTATCAGAAAAAAAAGGACTCCAAAACCTAAAATAAAATTGTCGGAGGAGAAGCGTAAACTTGCCAATATGCCATTTACCACACGGAGTGGCAAGGAACGGCTGAGGCCCTGGCCTATGTTCATGGCTAGTGGTTCAGCTTCACATGAGGATGGAAGCACTCAGCCTCTCGCTAGAAAAATGAAAAGACTCAAGCTGGCAAAAGCAGCACAGCAAAGAACTGTGCATTCTTCGAAATCCCAAATCCACAAGGAGAGTCCAATTGTGTCGGTTGCGATGCCTGACCTTCCCAACACTGGACGTGAAGAGCATGCGCCTTCCACCATTTGCACGCCCCCTGCAAGTGCTGGAAGGAGCACCCGCAGTCCAGTTCCTGATAGTCAGATTGAAGATGTCAGTGTTGAAGTACACCAGGATGAGGAGGATATGGGTGTTGCTGGCGCTGGGGAGGAAATTGACCAGGAGGATTCTGATGGTGAGGTGGTTTGTTTAAGTCAGGCACCCGGGGAGACACCTGTTGTCCGTGGGAGGAATATGGCCGTTGACATGCCAGGTGAAAATACCAAAAAAATCAGCTCTTCGGTGTGGAGGTATTTCACCAGAAATGCGGACAACAGGTGTCAAGCCGTGTGTTCCCTTTGTCAAGCTGTAATAAGTAGGGGTAAGGACGTTAACCACCTCGGAACATCCTCCCTTATACGTCACCTGCAGCGCATTCATAATAAGTCAGTGACAAGTTCAAAAACTTTGGGTGACAGCGGAAGCAGTCCACTGACCAGTAAATCCCTTCCTCTTGTAACCAAGCTCACGCAAACCACCCCACCAACTCCCTCAGTGTCAATTTCCTCCTTCCCCAGGAATGCCAATAGTCCTGCAGGCCATGTCACTGGCAATTCTGACGAGTCCTCTCCTGCCTGGGATTCCTCCGATGCATCCTTGCGTGTAACGCCTACTGCTGCTGGCGCTGCTGTTGTTGCCGCTGGGAGTCGATGGTCATCCCAGAGGGGAAGTCGTAAGCCCACTTGTACTACTTCCAGTAAGCAATTGACTGTTCAACAGTCCTTTGCGAGGAAGATGAAATATCACAGCAGTCATCCTACTGCAAAGCGGATAACTGAGGCCTTGACAACTATGTTGGTGTTAGACGTGCGTCCGGTATCCGCCGTTAGTTCACAGGGAACTAGACAATTTATTGAGGCAGTGTGCCCCCGTTACCAAATACCATCTAGGTTCCACTTCTCTAGGCAGGCGATACCGAGAATGTACACGGATGTCAGAAAAAGACTCACCAGTGTCCTAAAAAATGCAGTTGTACCCAATGTCCACTTAACCACGGACATGTGGACAAGTGGAGCAGGGCAGGGTCAGGACTATATGACTGTGACAGCCCACTGGGTAGATGTATGGACTCCCGCCGCAAGAACAGCAGCGGCGGCACCAGTAGCAGCATCTCGCAAACGCCAACTCTTTCCTAGGCAGGCTACGCTTTGTATCACCGCTTTCCAGAATACGCACACAGCTGAAAACCTCTTACGGCAACTGAGGAAGATCATCGCGGAATGGCTTACCCCAATTGAACTCTCCTGTGGATTTGTGGCATCGGACAACGCCAGCAATATTGTGTGTGCATTAAATATGGGCAAATTCCAGCACGTCCCATGTTTTGCACATACCTTGAATTTGGTGGTGCAGAATTTTTTAAAAAACGACAGGGGCGTGCAAGAGATGCTGTCGGTGGCCAGAAAAATTGCGGGACACTTTCGGCGTACAGGCACCACGTACAGAAGACTGGAGCACCACCAAAAACTACTGAACCTGCCCTGCCATCATCTGAAGCAAGAAGTGGTAACGAGGTGGAATTCAACCCTCTATATGCTTCAGAGGTTGGAGGAGCAGCAAAAGGCCATTCAAGCCTATACAATTGAGCACGATATAGGAGGTGGAATGCACCTGTCTCAAGTGCAGTGGAGAATGATTTCAACGTTGTGCAAGGTTCTGATGCCCTTTGAACTTGCCACACGTGAAGTCAGTTCAGACACTGCCAGCCTGAGTCAGGTCATTCCCCTCATCAGGCTTTTGCAGAAGAAGCTGGAGGCATTGAAGAAGGAGCTAAAAGGGAGCGATTCCGCTAGGCATGTGGGACTTGTGGATGCAGCCCTTAATTCGCTTAACAAGGATTCACGGGTGGTCAATCTGTTGAAATCAGAGCACTACATTTTGGCCACCGTGCTCGATCCTAGATTTAAAGCCTACCTTGGATCTCTCTTTCCGGCAGACACAAGTCTGCTGGGGTTGAAAGACCTGCTGGTGACAAAATTGTCAAGTCAAGCGGAACGCGACCTGTCAACATCTCCTCCTTCACATTCTCCCGCAACTGGGGGTGCGAGGAAAAGGCTCAGAATTCCGAGCCCACCCGCTGGCGGTGATGCAGGGCAGTCTGGAGCGACTGCTGATGCTGACATCTGGTCCGGACTGAAGGACCTGACAACGATTACGGACATGTCGTCTACTGTCACTGCATATGATTCTCTCAACATTGATAGAATGGTGGAGGATTATATGAGTGACCGCATCCAAGTAGGCACGTCACACAGTCCGTACTTATACTGGCAGGAAAAAGAGGCAATTTGGAGGCCCTTGCACAAACTGGCTTTATTCTACCTAAGTTGCCCTCCCACAAGTGTGTACTCCGAAAGAGTGTTTAGTGCCGCCGCTCACCTTGTCAGCAATCGGCGTACGAGGTTACATCCAGAAAATGTGGAGAAGATGATGTTCATTAAAATGAATTATAATCAATTCCTCCGCGGAGACATTGACCAGCAGCAATTGCCTCCACAAAGTACACAGGGAGCTGAGATGGTGGATTCCAGTGGGGACGAATTGATAATCTGTGAGGAGGGGGATGTACACGGTGATATATCGGAGGGTGAAGATGAGGTGGACATCTTGCCTCTGTAGAGCCAGTTTGTGCAAGGAGAGATTAATTGCTTCTTTTTTGGGGGGGGTCCAAACCAACCCGTCATATCAGTCACAGTCGTGTGGCAGACCCTGTCACTGAAATGATGGGTTGGTTAAAGTGTGCATGTCCTGTTTTGTTTATACAACATAAGGGTGGGTGGGAGGGCCCAAGGACAATTCCATCTTGCACCTCTTTTTTCTTTTCTTTTTCTTTGCATCATGTGCTGATTGGGGAGGGTTTTTTGGAAGGGACATCCTGCGTGACACTGCAGTGCCACTCCTAGATGGGCCCGGTGTTTGTGTCGGCCACTAGGGTCGCTAATCTTACTCACACAGTCAGCTACCTCATTGCGCCTCTTTTTTTCTTTGCGTCATGTGCTGTTTGGGGAGGGTTTTTTGGAAGGGACATCCTGCGTGACACTGCAGTGCCACTCCTAGATGGGCCCGGTGTTTGTGTCGGCCACTAGGGTCGCTAATCTTACTCACACAGCTACCTCATTGCGCCTCTTTTTTTCTTTGCGTCATGTGCTGTTTGGGGAGGGTTTTTTGGAAGGGACATCCTGCGTGACACTGCAGTGCCACTCCTAGATGGGCCCGGTGTTTGTGTCGGCCACTAGGGTCGCTAATCTTACTCACACAGCTACCTCATTGCGCCTCTTTTTTTCTTTGCGTCATGTGCTGTTTGGGGAGGGTTTTTTGGAAGGGCCATCCTGCGTGACACTGCAGTGCCACTCCTAGATGGGCCCGGTGTTTGTGTCGGCCACTAGGGTCGCTAATCTTACTCACACAGCTACCTCATTGCGCCTCTTTTTTTCTTTGCGTCATGTGCTGTTTGGGGAGGGTTTTTTGGAAGGGACATCCTGCGTGACACTGCAGTGCCACTCCTAGATGGGCCCGGTGTTTGTGTCGGCCACTAGGGTCGCTTATCTTACTCACACAGCGACCTCGGTGCAAATTTTAGGACTAAAAATAATATTGTGAGGTGTGAGGTATTCAGAATAGACTGAAAATGAGTGTAAATTATGGTTTTTGAGGTTAATAATACTTTGGGATCAAAATGACCCCCAAATTCTATGATTTAAGCTGTTTTTTAGTGTTTTTTGAAAAAAACACCCGAATCCAAAACACACCCGAATCCGACAAAAAAAATTCGGTGAGGTTTTGCCAAAACGCGTTCGAACCCAAAACACGGCCGCGGAACCGAACCCAAAACCAAAACACAAAACCCGAAAAATTTCAGGCGCTCATCTCTAATTTGGAGGCCCTTGCACAAACTGGCTTTATTCTACCTAAATTGCCCTCCCTCCAGTGTGTACTCCGAAAGAGTGTTTAGTGCAGCCGCTCACCTTGTCAGCAATCGGCGTACGAGGTTACTTCCAGAAAATGTGGAGAAGATAATGTTCATCAAAATGAATTATAATCAATTCCTCCGTGGAGACATTCACCAGCAGCAATTGCCTCCAGAAAGTACACAGGGATCTGAGATGCTGGATTCCAGTGGGGACGAATTAATAATCTGTGAGGAGGGGGATGTACACAGTGAAAGGGGTGAGGAATCGGAGAATGATGATGAGGTGGACATCTTGCCTCTGTAGAGCCAGTTTGTGCAAGGAGAGATTGATTGCTTCTTTTTTGGTGGGGGCCCAAACCAACCAGTCATTTCAGTCACAGTCGTGTGGCAGACCCTGTCGCTGAAATGATGGGTTCGTTAAAGTGTGCATGTCCTGTTTATACAACATAAGGGTGGGTGGGAGGGCCCAAGGACAATTCCATCTTGCACCTCTTTTTTCTTTCATTTTTCTTTGCATCATGTGCTGTTTGGGGACAATGTTTTTGAAGTGCCATCCTGCCTGACACTGCAGTGCTACTCCTAGATGGGCCAGGTGTTTGTGTCGGCCACTTGTGTCGCTTAGCTTAGTCACACAGCGACCTTGGTGCGCCTCTTTTTTTCTTTGCATCATGTGCTGTTTGGGGACAATTTTTTTGAGGTGCCATCCTGCCTGACACTGCAGTGCCACTCCTAGATGGGCCAGGTGTTTGTGTCGGCCACTTGTGTCGCTTAGCTTAGTCACACAGCGACCTTGGTGCGCCTCTTTTTTTCTTTGCATCATGTGCTGTTTGGGGACTATTTTTTTGAAGTGCCATCCTGCCTGACACTGCAGTGCCACTCCTAGATGGGCCAGGTGTTTGTGTCGGCCACTCTTGTCACTTAGCTTAGTCACACAGCGACCTTGGTGCGCCTCTTTTTTTCTTTGCCTCATGTGCTGTTTGGGGACTATTTTTTTGAAGTGCCCTCCTGCCTGACACTGCAGTGCCACTCCTAGATGGGCCAGGTGTTTGTGTCGGCCACTTGTGTCGCTTAGCTTAGTCACACAGCGACCTTTGTGCGCCTCTTTTTTTCTTTGCATCATGTGCTGTTTGGGGACTATTTTTTTGAAGTGCCATCCTGTCTGACACTGCAGTGCCACTCCTAGATGGGCAAGGTGTTTGTGTCGGCCACTTGGGTCGCTAAGCCATCCAGCGACCTCGGTGCAAATTTTAGGACTAAAAATAATATTGTGAGGTGTGAGGTGTTCAGAATAGACTGAAAATGAGTGTAAATTATGGTTATTGAGGTTAATAATACTATGGGATCAAAATTACCCCCAAATTCTATGATTTAAGCTGTTTTTGAGGGTTTTTTGTAAAAAAAAAACACCCGAATCCAAAACACACCCGAATCCGACAAAAAATTTTCAGGGAGGTTTTGCCAAAACGCGTCCGAATCCAAAACACGGCCGCGGAACCGAATCCAAAACCAAAACACAAAACCCGAAAAATGTCCGGTGCACATCACTAGCTGAAACATTCATATCACATACTGAATAAAGAAAACACAGAAAAACACAATTGAGCCTTAACTGGTTCTCCCACTCTGTCTGCTCTTTCCATTGTACTGTAGTGGGGTTCTGACCTCTCTGTTTTTTCAATGCATTTATTCCTTTATGAACGCCTCCCTTAGATAACCTCTCACCTTCCAGTATACCTCACATCTGCCCACCTTGCCTAAAGCCTGCCCCACTGAAATGTACCAAGTTTCCCACAGGTCCCTTGTAGGATCTCACAGTGGTTGCAATCTGATCTACATAAGACACATTTTAAGACTCAGTTGCTCAATTCAGACCTGATCGCTGCTGTGCATTTTCGCAGAGTGGGCGATCAGGTCATAACTGCGCATGCGTATGCACCACAATGCGAATGCACGTTAGACAACAGCAACGGGCATTGCTGGTCAGTGACAAGATGGTGCGAAAATTTCATTTGCACGGGCATTTGCAAGCTGATTGACAGGAAGAGGCCATTTGTGGGTATTAATTGACCGTTTACTGGGAATGTCCGGAAAAACTCAGGCGTTCCCAAGCGTTTTCAGGGAGGGTGTCTGTCGTCAGCTCCGGCCCGATCAGCCTCTTCTCACTGCACTCGGTGGGCTCTTGACAGCCAGATTGGCGGGAAGTCGCTACCAACCAGCGGTCAGATGGACATAAGTGGTCATTGTGGGGCACCCTCTTTAGAAGGACGGCAGGTGTGTCCTTACCTTGCGGTTGGACATTTAGACGTTCCCCTGCGGGAACCGAACGTTTGCCAGAGAAAAGAGTGGTGAGGCCTGCACAATGCGGGTTATGCAGGGAGGATGCGGGGTTTGGGTACTCCCCTCCTTGGTGGTTGGATTTCATCCAAGGGACTGGAGCTGGTGTCTGGTAGCGACTTGTCCTTTGCCATCCTCCAATATAAAATCAATTCAATTACAATTATAGTTTAAAGAACAGGTCAGCGATCAATAAATATCGTCTGACCTTTAACTACAGCTAACCGTGTCCGTGTCGTTATTTTAGTGTGTCGTTATTTTAGTGATAAGCTAGCTTAAAGAAGTGTTTATGTCAATCGCAATAAAATTATGGGCGCCTTATTGTAAAGCACAACAGAATATGCTGGCACTGTATAAGTAATTGTTAACAGATAACTAAATAGAAAGCAATCACATACTTCAGCCGTACCAAGCACACGCACACGGATGGTAATTGAAAGTCTGTTGACAGAAAAACAAAACTAACAATTACCAGCAAGAAAATATATGAAATGTAAGGACACTAATGTGGGTATTTCTTGTGATTCTAGTATAAAAACAACAGTGGCAGCTGTCTTGGATGTGGACACAGGAGGGTATAGTTCCCTGCATGCAGAGCTAGACTAGTCTCTCACACAAATCCCCTAAAAAAAGTGATATTTGACTTGTGCCCTCCTCCAAATGGAGGGATTATAAAGTGAGAGTAATGAGGCCTGGGTGACCTTCAAGGTTGGGTAGACATAACACTGGAAAGACTTAAGGCTAAGGGTCAATAGGGGGAAATGTATATGTAACCTCAGGGATTTTCAGGAAGGCGACATATGAGTGTGATTTGTGAAGAAACCACTGTGCTATATGTTATTTGACTCTGTGCTGAAAAGATTTTAGAATTAGAAAAATAAACATTATATAAAGACTGAGACAACAAAATATTTCTCTGTTTGCCAATTTCTTATTCAGTCAGTAGGAAACATACTGCAATTACAGTATAATATGATGCTATTTTACTTGTACTAGATTAATAACTTATATCATCATTAATATACTTTTAAGACATCATACTCATGTAAAGTAAATTGGAACTTTTTCAGGGCTTGCAGAACTGTCAATATATGTGAGATGCAACCAACTACACAAAGGTGACATATGTATATAACTGGTTTACAATTCTAAAGGGCCCCATACACTACTGCGACATGTCAGACCCTCATGTCGCAGATGATCACCCTTGAACCGCCCGGCAGCCTCCCGGGCGGCAGGATCACATAAGATACATCGTATGCCATCCTTTTGCATACGATGTATCTTATGCGATCCCAGCCATGCCTGCTCGGTCCGATATATCACGAGTGCAGCACAGTCAATCTAGGGGATCCGATCCGATGCTCACAGGACCGCACATCGGATCGGATATAAAACACATCCAAAATGCCTGATTTAATACGCTATATCGGCCCGAATGGCCGAAATCGGATGAACTTGGCCATTATCGTTCTAGTGTATGGGGCCCTTAAGAGATTTGTCTTCATTGTGGTACTGTAGTAGTACACAATTCCTACAATATAGTATATGACTAGACAGTATTATTAATAACTAATAAATATGCAGTCACTATTGCCAAAGTAAATTAGAACAAGACACCAACACAAAACTATAGTTTTTATTAAGTTCACATCAATACACACATTAGTCGCATTAACCTTTAAAATATCAAATAGAAATATACTTTCTGTGGTGTAATTGCCAGCATCATTGTAACAATGCATATAGTAACATTACTATAGTATTAGTGCTCCGAATAGGTGGTGGGATTGTGGACAGAATGGGAACAAGCCCTTACTTTACTCTGTCACACTTTCATGAATCAAGTCAGCAAGGCCACCATCAGGGGGGACTTCTGGGACTGGCGTCTCCAGGCCTGGACCGGGAGCCTAGTAGGCAGTGGTGTGGATTGTCAGGCACCACAGGAATGGAAGCAGGAAGGATAGCACTAGCGCCACTGCACGGAACCAGGGGCACCACAAATGCTCATTGTGGAGACCCTATGTGTTGTAGGAGATTCTGAACAGGAATGCTATTCGTGGGTGATCCTGAACATGCAGCCGCCCACATGTCCGAGGGGAGTGGTGGGCTGAACTGGGGTCAGGTGGTCATGCTCATTGTCTTTGCTAGGACCATGCTACAGAGACGGGGACCTACCCCTGGAACTGGCTGCAGTTCTGAGCCAATTCTTGCTAGGGGACCACAGTTCCAGGAGAACAGAGGCTAAGTGATAAAGTATTTCCTATTACTGCTGCCTTACTGCCCCTCTTACCATTACTGCTGCTCTCTCAGCCCCCAAACATACCTGGCCCATCACACAGCCATAGGTAATTAATATATATATATATTAGTGATGAGCGGGTTCGGTTTCTCGGAAACCGAACCCCCCCGAACTTCAGCTTATTTTACACGGGTCCGAGCAGGCTCGGATCCTCCCGCCTTGCTCGGTTAACCCGAGCGCGCCCGAACGTCATCATCCCGCTGTCGGATTCTCGCGAGGCTCGGATTCTATCGCGAGACTCGGATTCTATATAAGGAGCCGCGCGTCGCCGCCATTTTCACACGTGCATTGAGATTGATAGGGAGAGGACGTGGCTGGCGTCCTCTCCGTTTAGACTAGAGTAGAGACACTTGATTGTTGATTTACTAATTTTGGGGAGCATATTAGGAGTACTACTTGCTGTTGCTGATAGTGTGACCAGTGACCACCAGTTTAATTAATCCGTTCTCTGCCTGAAAAAAAACGATACACAGTGTGACACAGTCACATACCATATCTGTGCTCAGCCTCAGTGTGCTGCATCATATGTAATACTGTATATCTGACTGTGCTGAGTGCTCACTGCTCACACAGCTTAATTGTGGGGGAGACTGGGGAGCAGTTTTAGCAGGAGTACATATTTTAAGTACAGTGCACACTTTTGCTGCCAGAGTGCCACTGCCAGTGTGACTGACCAGTGACCACTGACCACCAGTATATTGTGATTGTCTGCTGACCACCAGTATATTGTGATTGTCTGCCTGAAAAAGTTAAACACTCGTCGTGTGGTGTTTTTTATTCTATAAACGCATTCTGCTGACAGTGTCCAGCAGGTCCGTCATTATATAATATATACCTGTCCGGCTGCAGTAGTGATATACAGGTTGAGTATCCCTTATCCAAAATGCTTGGGACCAGAGGTATTTTGGATATAGGATTTTTCCGTATTTTGGAATAATTGCATACCATAATGAGATATCATGGTGATGGGACCTAAATCTAAGCACAGAATGCATTTATGTTTCATATACACCTTATACACACAGCCAGAAGATAATTTTAGCCAATATTTTTTATAACTTTGTGCATTAAACAAAGTGTGTCTGCATTCACACAATTCATTTATTTTTCATATACAGCTTATACACACAGCCTGAAGGTCATTTAATACAGTATTTTTAATAACTTTGAGTATTAAACAAAGTTTGTGTACATTGAGCCATCAAAAAACAAAGGTTTCACTATCTCACTCTCACTCAAAAAAGTCCGTATTTTGGAATATTCCGTATTTCGGAATATTTGGATATGGGATACTCAACCTGTATATATTTTTTATATCATTATCATCCAGTCTATATTAGCAGCAGACGCAGTACGGTAGTTCACGGCTGTAGCTACCTCTGTGTCGGCAGTCGCTCGTCCATCCATAATTGTATACCACCTACCCGTGGTGTTTTTTTTTTTTCTATCTTCTTGATACTAGTAGCTTACTTTAGGAGTCTGCAGTGCTGAGCTGACAGTGTCTAGCAGGTCCGTCATTATATAATATATACCTGTCCGGCTGCAGTAGTGATATATATATATTTTTTTTATATCATTATCATCCAGTCTATATTAGCAGCAGACGCAGTACGGTAGTCCACGGCTGTAGCTACCTCTGTGTCGGCAGTCGCTCGTCCATCCATAATTGTATACCACCTACCCGTGGTGTTTTTTTTTTTCTATCTTCTTGATACTAGTAGCTTACTTTAGGAGTCTGCAGTGCTGAGCTGACAGTGTCCAGCAGGTCCGTCATTATATAATATATACCTGTCCGGCTGCAGTAGTGATATATATATATTTTTTATCTCATTATCATCCAGTCTATATTAGCAGCAGACGCAGTACGGTAGTCCACGGCTGTAGCTACCTCTGTGTCGGCAGTCGCTCGTCCATCCATAATTGTATACCACCTACCCGTGGTGTTTTTTTTTTTCTATCTTCTTGATACTAGTAGATTACTTTAGGAGTCTGCAGTGCTGAGCTGACAGTGTCCAGCAGGTCCGTCATTATATAATATATACCTGTCCGGCTGCAGTAGTGATATATATATATTTTTTATATCATTATCATCCAGTCTATATTAGCAGCAGACGCAGTACGGTAGTCCACGGCTGTAGCTACCTCTGTGTCGGCAGTCGCTCGTCATCCATAAGTATACTAGTATCCATCCATCTCCATTGTTTACCTGAGGTGCCTTTTAGTTGTGCCTATTAAAATATGGAGAACAAAAATGTTGAGGTTCCAAAAATAGGGAAAGATCAAGATCGACTTCCACCTCGTGCTGAAGCTGCTGCCACTAGTCATGGCCAAGTCGATGAAATGCCATCAAAGTCGTCTGCCAAGGCCAATGCCCAATGTCATAGTACAGAGCATGTAAAATCCAAAACACCAAATATCAGTAAAAAAAGGACTCAAAAATCTAAAATAAAATTGTCGGAGGAGAAGCGTAAACTTGCCAATATGCCATTTACCACACGGAGTGGCAAGGAACGGCTGAGGCCCTGGCCTATGTTCATGGCTAGTGGTTCAGCTTCACATGAGGATGGAAGCACTCAGCCTCTCGCTAGAAAAATGAAAAGACTCAAGCTGGCAAAAGCACAGCAAAGAACTGTGCGTTCTTCGAAATCACAAATCCACAAGGAGAGTCCAATTGTGTCGGTTGCGATGCCTGACCTTCCCAACACTGGACGTGAAGAGCATGCGCCTTCCACCATTTGCACGCCCCCTGCAAGTGCTGGAAGGAGCACCCGCAGTCCAGTTCCTGATAGTCAGATTGAAGATGTCAGTGTTGAAGTACACCAGGATGAGGAGGATATGGGTGTTGCTGGCGCTGGGGAGGAAATTGACCAGGAGGATTCTGATGGTGAGGTGGTTTGTTTAAGTCAGGCACCCGGGGAGACACCTGTTGTCCGTGGGAGGAATATGGCCATTGACATGCCTGGTGAAAATACCAAAAAAATCACCTCTTCGGTGTGGAAGTATTTCAACAGAAATGCGGACAACATTTGTCAAGCCGTGTGTTGCCTTTGTCAAGCTGTAATAAGTAGGGGTAAGGACGTTAACCACCTCGGAACATCCTCCCTTATACGTCACCTGCAGCGCATTCATCATAAGTCAGTGACAAGTTCAAAAACTTTGGGCGACAGCGGAAGCAGTCCACTGACCAGTAAATCCCTTCCTCTTGTAACCAAGCTCACGCAAACCACCCCACCAACTCCCTCAGTGTCAATTTCCTCCTTCCCCAGGAATGCCAATAGTCCTGCAGGCCATGTCACTGGCAATTCTGACGAGTCCTCTCCTGCCTGGGATTCCTCCGATGCATCCTTGCGTGTAACGCCTACTGCTGCTGGCGCTGCTGTTGTTGCTGCTGGGAGTCGATGGTCATCCCAGAGGGGAAATCGTAAGACCACTTTTACTACTTCCACCAAGCAATTGACTGTCCAACAGTCCTTTGCGAGGAAGATGAAATATCACAGCAGTCATCCTGCTGCAAAGCGGATAACTGAGGCCTTGGCATCCTGGGCGGTGAGAAACGTGGTTCCGGTATCCATCATTACTGCAGAGCCAACTAGAGACTTGTTGGAGGTACTGTGTCCCCGGTACCAAATACCATCTAGGTTCCATTTCTCTAGGCAGGCGATACCGAAAATGTACACAGACCTCAGAAAAAGACTCACCAGTGTCCTAAAAAATGCAGTTGTACCCAGTGTCCACTTAACCACAGACATGTGGACAAGTGGAGCAGGGCAGGCTCAGGACTATATGACTGTGACAGCCCACTGGGTAGATGTATGGACTCCCGCCGCAAGAACAGCAGCGGCGGCACCAGTAGCAGCATCTCGCAAACGCCAACTCTTTCCTAGGCAGGCTACGCTTTGTATCACCGCTTTCCAGAATACGCACACAGCTAAAAACCTCTTACGGCAACTGAGGAAGATCATCGCGGAATGGCTTACCCCAATTGGACTCTCCTGTGGATTTGTGGCATCGGACAACGCCAGCAATATTGTGTGTGCATTAAATCTGGGCAAATTCCAGCATGTCCCATGTTTTGCACATACCTTGAATTTGGTGGTGCAGAATTATTTAAAAAATGACAGGGGCGTGCAAGAGATGCTGTCGGTGGCCAGAAGAATTGCGGGACACATTCGGCGTACAGGCACCACGTACAGAAGACTGGAGCACCACCAAAAACGCCTGAACCTGCCCTGCCATCATCTGAAGCAAGAAGTGGTAACGAGGTGGAATTCAACCCTCTATATGCTTCAGAGGTTGGAGGAGCAGCAAAAGGCCATTCAAGCCTATACAATTGAGCACGATATAGGAGGTGGAATGCACCTGTCTCAAGCGCAGTGGAGAATGATTTCAACGTTGTGCAAGGTTCTGCTGCCCTTTGAACTTGCCACACGTGAAGTCAGTTCAGACACTGCCAGCCTGAGTCAGGTCATTCCCCTCATCAGGCTTTTGCAGAAGAAGCTGGAGACATTGAAGGAGGAGCTAACACAGAGCGATTCCGCTAGGCATGTGGGACTTGTGGATGGAGCCCTTAATTCGCTTAACAAGGATTCACGGGTGGTCAATCTGTTGAAATCAGAGCACTACATTTTGGCCACCGTGCTCGATCCTAGATTTAAAACCTACCTTGGATCTCTCTTTCCGGCAGACACAAGTCTGCTGGGGTTCAAAGAACTGCTGGTGACAAAATTGTCAAGTCAAGCGGAACGCGACCTGTCAACATCTCCTCCTTCACATTCTCCCGCAACTGGGGGTGCGAGGAAAAGGCTCAGAATTCCGAGCCCACCCGCTGGCGGTGATGCAGGGCAGTCTGGAGCGACTGCTGATGCAGGGCAGTCTGGAGCGACTGCTGATGCTGACATCTGGTCCGGACTGAAGGACCTGACAACGATTACGGACATGTCGTCTACTGTCACTGCATATGATTCTCTCCCCATTGAAAGAATGGTGGAGGATTATATGAGTGACCGCATCCAAGTAGGCACGTCAGAAAGTCCGTACTTATACTGGCAGGAAAAAGAGGCAATTTGGAGGCCCTTGCACAAACTGGCTTTATTCTACCTAAGTTGCCCTCCCACAAGTGTGTACTCCGAAAGAGTGTTTAGTGCCGCCGCTCACCTTGTCAGCAATCGGCGTACGAGGTTACATCCAGAAAATGTGGAGAAGATGATGTTCATTAAAATGAATTATAATCAATTCCTCCGTGGAGACATTGACCAGCAGCAATTGCCTCCACAAAGTACACAGGGAGCTGAGATGGTGGATTCCAGTGGGGACGAATTGATAATCTGTGAGGAGGGGGATGTACACGGTGATATATCGGAGGATGATGATGAGGTGGACATCTTGCCTCTGTAGAGCCAGTTTGTGCAAGGAGAGATTAATTGCTTCTTTTTTGGTGGGGGTCCAAACCAACCCGTCATTTCAGTCACAGTCGTGTGGCAGACCCTGTCACTGAAATGATGGGTTGGTTAAAGTGTGCATGTCCTGTTTATACAACATAAGGGTGGGTGGGAGGGCCCAAGGACAATTCCATCTTGCACCTCTTTTTTCTTTAATTTTTCTTTGCATCATGTGCTGTTTGGGGATTAGTTTTTTGAAGGGCCATCCTGCGTGACACTGCAGTGCCACTCCTAGATGGGCCAGGTGTTTGTGTCGGCCACTTTGGTCGCTTATCTTAGTCACAGAGCTACCTCATTGCGCCTCTTTTTTTCTTTGCGTCATGTGCTGTTTGGGGAGTAGTTTTTTGAAGGGCCAGCCTGCGTGACACTGCAGTGCCACTCCTAGATGGGCCAGGTGTTTGTGTCGGCCACTTTGGTCGCTTAGCTTACTCACACAGCTACCTCATTGCGCCTCTTTTTTTCTTTGCGTCATGTGCTGTTTGGGGAGTAGTTTTTTGAAGGGCCAGCCTGCGTGACACTGCAGTGCCACTCCTAGATGGGCCAGGTGTTTGTGTCGGCCACTTGGGTCGCTTAGCTTACTCACACAGCTACCTCATTGCGCCTCTTTTTTTCTTTGCGTCATGTGCTGTTTGGGGAGTAGTTTTTTGAAGGGCCAGCCTGCGTGACACTGCAGTGCCACTCCTAGATGGGCCAGGTGTTTGTGTCGGCCACTTGGGTCGCTTAGCTTACTCACACAGCTACCTCATTGCGCCTCTTTTTTTCTTTGCGTCATGTGCTGTTTGGGGAGTAGTTTTTTGAAGGGCCAGCCTGCGTGACACTGCAGTGCCACTCCTAGATGGGCCAGGTGTTTGTGTCGGCCACTAGGGTCGCTTAGCTTACTCACACAGCTACCTCATTGCGCCTCTTTTTTTCTTTGCGTCATGTGCTGTTTGGGGGGTGTTTTTTGGAAGGGCCATCCTGCGTGACACTGCAGTGCCACTCCTAGATGGGCCAGGTGTTTGTGTCGGCCACTTGGGTCGCTTAGCTTAGCCATCCAGCGACCTCGGTGCAAATTTTAGGACTAAAAATAATATTGTGAGGTGTGAGGTGTCAGAATAGACTGAAAATGAGTGGAAATTATGGTTTTTGAGGTTAATAATACTTTGGGATCAAAATGACCCCCAAATTCTATGATTTAAGCTGTTTTTTAGGGTTTTTTGAAAAAAACACCCGAATCCAAAACACACCCGAATCCGACAAAAAAAATTTGGTGAGGTTTTGCCAAAACGCGTTCGAACCCAAAACACGGCCGCGGAACCGAACCCAAAACCAAAACACAAAACCCGAAAAATTTCCGGCGCTCATCACTAATATATATATATATCCAGCAGTCTTCTGCCACCTGATACTTATTCCAGTGTCATCTGCTGATGTAGCTATGTTAATTACCCTGTACTTGTCCTATATTGTCATCAACTGTAAGTTGCTGTTTTCCTGTTTGATTTCCTGTTTGATTCCTGTTTGAACCCCCCTGAACTTCACAATCCGAGGTGGGAATCGAGTCTGGCTCGGGACTTCCTGCCAGACTCAGATTCCAGAACGAGGCAAGACGTCATCATTCCGCTGTTGAATTCTCACGGATTTTGGATTCCATATAAGGAGCAGCATGTCGCTGCTATTTTCACTCCAGACTTGTCTCTCTGTGGGTGAATGGTGGCGTCGGGTGGGGTCAGTATGTGCTCTTTAGTGGTGCTGTCCTGTGTGCTGTTAGGTGTGCTGTCCTGTGGTGTCCTGTGCTGTTAGGGGTGCTGTAGATGGGTGTTGCTGTCCTGTGCTGTACAGGGGCACTGTCCTGTATGCTGTACAAAATTAAAAAATACAGGGGTGTTGTTAAAATAAAGGTACACTGGCCCTGTCTTGTATGCTGTAAAAATACAGGGGTGCTGGCCCTGTCCTGTAAAAATACAAGAGTGTTGTGAAAATACAGGGATGCTGTGTTGTATGCTGTAAAAATACAGGGGTGTTTTAATACAGGGGTGCTGTGTCCCTGTGTTGTATGCTGTAAAAATACAGGGGTGTTGTTTTAATACAGGGGTGCTGTGTCCCTGTCTTGTATGCTGTAAAAATACAGGGGTGTTGTTAAAATACAGGGGTACTGTGTCCCTGTCTTGTATGCTGTAAAAATACAGGGGTGTTGTTAAAATAAAGGTACACTGGCCCTGTCCTGTATGCTGTAAAAATACAGGGGTGTTGGTGAAATAAAGGTACACTGGCCCTGTCCTGTACGCTGTAAAAATACAGGGGTGTTGCTAAAATACAGGGGTGATGGTCCTGTCCAGTATGCTGTAAAAATACAGGGGTGTTGTTAAAATAAAGGGGTTCTGGCCCTGTCTTGTATGCTGTAAAAATACAGGGGTGTTGTTAAAATAAAGGTACACTGGCCCTGTCCTGTATGCTGTAAAAATACAGGGGTGTTGTTAAAATACAGGGGTGCTGGTCCTTTCCTGTATGCTGTAAAAATACAGGGTTGTTTTTAAAATTCAGGGGTGCTGTGAAAATAAAGGGGCACTGTTCTGTGTGCTGTTGTAATAAACTGATGCTGTCCTGTGAAATGGAGAACAAAAATTTGTATGAAAAAATAGTGAAAGATCAGGAAACACTTCCAGTTCCTAGTACTAGTGCTGAAGCTGTTGCTGCTACCAGTCATGACATTGATGATGCAATTCCATCAACGTCATCTGCTAAGGCCGATGCCCAATGTCATAGAGGGCATGTAAAAATTCAAGAAGCAAAAATTAATAAAAAAATAAGAAATGGTCTGATAAGAAATATAAAATTGCCAATATGCCGTTCACAACACGAAGTGTCAATGAAAGGCTAAGGCCTTGGCCTATGTTTATGACTGGTGGTTCAGCTTCCCATGATGATGGAAGCCCTCCTGTCTCTCGAAAAATAAAAAAATAAACCTTGTTAATGCACAGGAAAAAACAACTGTGCGTTCAGAGAGATCCCAAAGAAGAGTTCAAGTTTGTCCGCGGTTGCGATGTCTAGGCCTGACCTTCCCAAGACTGTATGGGAGGAGGAGTCTCCTACCACCATTTGCACGCCCCCTACAAGTGCTGGGAGGAGCACCGCCAGTCTAGTTGCTGATATTGAGATTGAGGATATCACTGTAAAAGTATACCAGGATGAGGAGGATATTGGTGTAGCTGGTGCTGAGGAGGAAGTTGACGATGAGGATTCTGATGGTGATGTGGTTTGTTTGAATAAGGCACCAATGGAGACCGTTGTTGACCATGGGATGAAAAAGCCCACTGTCATGCCTCGGCAAAATACCAAAAAATCAACCTCTTCGGTGTGGAATTATTTCTCTGTGAGAATGAAGATGAGGATGTAAACACTGAAGGGGGTGAGGAATCGGAGGATGAGGACAACATCTTGCATCTTGCAGACAGACAATGATTTAGTGGGCAACAGGAGAAAAGATGGGCTGTTATGGAACAAGAGGTTGAAAATGATTAGGGGGGAAAGTTCTACCCATGCTAGCAAAGGGCAATGTTAAGGTGTGTACACACGGTGAGATATTGCCTTGTGATTTTGATGATTTTGACTTCCAACATTGGAAATTCATGGAGCAGGACTGGTGTGTTTCTCCCCCACCCCTCCCCCGACTGCGGGACACTGTGGCTGGTGGGCAGGGCAGCAGGACCATACTAGAGAAACGGGACTGTTCTACTGAATGCGGGGCAGTAAGGATGTATGTAGTGATATAAATGGATCCTATTTGATATATATATATATATATATATATCAAATAGGATCCCAGGAGTACTGTAAGTGACGCCCCTGGTTAAGGTACCTAATTCATGTGAAATTTTCATAAATGTTCCTTTATATTTTTGGTCTTAATGCCTCATTCACTCATACATGTACTTTTCCTGTCAATGCCCCACATACACAGTATATGGATGACTCACTATATATATATATATATATATATATATATAGAAACTGATATAAAACCACAGCACTCGCCACCCCAGAAGTGGGGTACATAACTGCACTTATCACTCATATGGTGGGGTGCATGTAGCCCATGACCACATACTTAAAAAAATACAAACAGAAAATTCAGCACTCACCATAGCAAGCTCACTTATTCTCACCACATCAATAAATAAATGATGGGTGTTTAGTTAGTGATTTGGCCAATGCACAGAAGCCTGCAAACCGATCGCCAAGGTACCTCACCTTCTTGCAGGTCCTACACTATCACAGAGTCTTAAAACCTGGCAACTGTTTCACACATAATATAACTGCAAATATGCCTACTTTGTTGAGTGTGCACCTCCCAAATACCTTATGGCTTTTAAAGGTACACTAGTCACCTGACACTGGCTGATAAATTACGAAGGAACAGCTGACACAGGTTAAGGATAATTGAGTCTACATAGGGGTGCATGAAAAAGCTTATGGCCACTGTTAATAAGAGTTAACCAAAGATTAACCCTGCAATATACAAACAGATATAAAACCACAGCACTTGCCATACTTAAATAAATACAAACAGGTTTTAAGACTCTGTGATAGTGTAGGACCTGCAAGAAGATGGGGTACCTTGGCAATCAATTTGCAGGCTTCTGTGCATTGGCCAATTCACTAACTAAACCCCCATCATTTATTTATTGGTTATTTATTGATGTGGTGAGGATAAGTGAGCTTGCTATGGTGAAAGCTGAATTTTCTGTTTGTATTTATTTAGGTATGTGGTCATGGGCTACATGCACCCCACCCTATGAGTGGTAAGTGCAGTCATGTACCCTCCTTCTGGGGTGGCGAGTGCTGTGGTTTTATATCTGTTTGTATATTGCAGGGTTAATCTTTGGTTAACTCTTATTAACTGTGGCCATAAGCTTTTTCATGCACCCCTATGTAGACTCAATTATCCTTAACCTGTGTCAGCTGTTCCTTAGTAATTTATCAGCCAGTGTCAGGTGACTAGTGTACCTTTAAAAGCTATAAGGTATTTGGCAGGTGCACATTAAACCAAGTAGGCATAATTGCAGTTATATTATGTGTGAAACAGTTGCCAGGTTTTAAGACTCTGATAGGACCTGCAAGAAGGCGGGGTACCTTGGCGATCGGTTTGCAGGCTTCTGTGCATTGGTCAGTTCACTAACTAAACCCCCATCATTTATTTATTGATGTGGTGAGGATAAGTGAGCTTGCTATGGTGAGTGCTGAAATTTCTGTTTGTGTGTGTGTGTATAGAGAGAGAGTCATCCATATACTGCCCCCTAGGACTGTGTTGGCTGTACTGCCAGCTTCTACACAGTGACAGGAGCCAAGTGCTGCACTCTAACATTATTTTTTGTCATTTTTGTAGCACAGTTTAGATAATGAAAGCAAATAGCTAAGGGTACCAGTGCCTCATCCTTATGCATCGATGTACATAAATGTAATTTTTCACAGAGGCTGTTAAATGGGTTCATGAAGTACCTACCTGGGGATTTAGTTATAAGAAATAAGTGTTTTCTAGAATGCACGGTTTACATTAATCAGACAGCAATATACAGTATAGAGTATGCTAAATGGGCCCATATTTGCATGATATTTGTGTGTATGGAAAAAATAGCAACTTCATACTTGGCTGCGAAGTGTGTTATAGAGATCTAGATGTGAAATTCTAAAAATAAAGCTTCTGGCCCGTTTCACAGATAAAGACCTGATTGTGAATGTTGTACTATTTTAAAAAGTCACACAGTTGTCAAACCTACTTGACATTTTATCATATTTTTGACAAGTATTCACTTCAGGAGAAGATCTTGTCATTAATACGACTCCAGTTTTTCATGAGTCAAAGCATTATTTCACAAATGTACTTTTGTCTGTGAGGTTAGATTGAATAGAGAATATGTAAAAAAAAAGCACCTCGTCCAGTTGGCAGACAGATATACTGCAATCAAACAGCTACTATATTTGTGTCAATGGTGCAGGTCATTGCAGGGGTCATTTACTTACTGAGAAAATGTGAAGGAACAGAACATATTATTTCTATCAATACAAATATGCAATCAAAGAGGCTGAGACAGAGTTGTGAGTAAAACGAAACACAGGACATGCCATGTAGCGTTGATGGTATCGGGATCCCGGCTTTTGGGATGCCTAACCCTTTCCCTCCCGCAGCAGCCTAAACCTAACCCCCCCCTCCCCTGAAACCTAACCCTATCCCACCCCGGCATACTTACGTTCGGGATGTCGGCAGTCGGGGGCCGGCACTGGCATTGCGATCAATGTGGTGCCTGAACCTAACGCCCTCTTCCCAACAGCGGCATCCCGATGCACAGGATCTCGACACCTACTAGGTAAGTGGTCTAACCCTAACCCCCTAACCGTAGTCCTCTCTCCGCAGCTTAACCTAACCCTTCCTCCCCACAGCCTAACCCCCCCCCCCCCCCGCAGCCTAGTCCTAACCCTCCCCCTGAGCCTATACCTAACCTCCCCCCGCAGCCTAACCCTAATCTGCGCCGGCATACATACGTTCGGGATCCCGGCATCGGTATTCTGAGCAGTGTCAGGATTGCACTAGTATTACATTCAGGATGCTGGCAGTCTGGATTTGGAGAGAGTGGAGAAGTTGCCTAAAGCAACTAATTAGCTTCTGTCATTTATCAAGCACAGTATACGAAATGACAAATCCAATTTGTTGCTTTCAGCAACTTCTTCACTGTATTTCTCTCTACCACTATTTTCAGTCATATTAATGTGCATTTATTCAGGCTACGGAACTGCTAATCACCACAAGTGAAGCTGCCGGACAGAAAAGAATGTAGGCACCTCAGCTGATTGGTAAAACCATACACCATCACCCGTAGCCAGATTAAGAGGTGGAGGGGGGGGGGGGGGGGTGCAGGAGATATGGTACCCCTCATCAAAATTATTTGATGAGGCTTGGGGCCTTTGGTTGGCCTCCCAAAATGCCTCCTCGCCGTTTGGCATGTAAACTACTGAATTAGTTGTGTTTAGGATGTTCCCCCCAACTTTCTCTTCCCTTTTCCCTTGGATCTTCTCTTCTACATTTCTTATCCTTCTTCTCTTTACCTCCTGTCTCTATTATTTCTACTCTCCCCAGTGGTGAATTTCCCATTAGGCACGTGTTACCAGTGCCGTAACTAGGCATTTTAGCGCTGTGTGCAAGAAACGACATTGGCGCCCCCCCCATGCAAGATAGGGGCAGTGCGCGCCATAGGCGTGGCTTCATGGGGAAGGGGCGTGGCCACAAAATAATAGTAATTCATACTACGGTGCACAGTAGTCTCCATTATTCAAATTACGCTGCACAGTAGCGCCACTACACCAGGTAGAGCCCCTTTTACACATTACAGCAGGCAGTCCCCCTTTTTACACATTGCGGCAGCCAGTCCTCCTTTTTACACATTGCGGCAGCCAGTCCCCCTTTTTACACATTGCGGCAGCCAGTCTCCCTTTTTACACATTGCGGCAGCCAGGCCCCCTTTTTACACATTGCGGCAGCCAGGACCCCTTTTTACACATTGCGGCAGCCAGTCCCCCTTTTTACACATTGCAGCAGCCAGTCCCCCTTTTTACACATTGCGGCAGCCAGTCCCCCTTTTTACACATTGCGGCAGCCAGGCCCCCTTTTTACACATTGCAGCAGCCAGGACCCCTTTTTACACATTGCGGCAGCCAGTCCCTCTTTTTACACATTGCGGCAGCCAGTCCCCCTTATTACACATTGCGGCAGCCAGTCCCCCTTTTTACACATTGCGGCAGCCAGTCCCCCTTTTTACACATTGCGGCAGCCAGGACCCCTTTTTACACATTGCGGCAGCCAGTCCCCCTTTTTACACATTGCGGCAGCCAGTCCCCCTTTTTACACATTGCGGAAGCCAGTCCCCCTTTTTACACATTGCGGCAGCCAGTCCCCATTTTTACACTTTGCGCCAGCCAGTCCCCCTTTTTACACATTGCAGCAGCCAGTCCCCCTTTTTACACATTGCAGCAGCCAGACCCCCTTTTTACACATTGCAGCAGCCAGACCCCCTTTTTACACATTGCAGCAGCCAGGACCCCTTTTTACACATTATGGCAGACGGTGTCCCCGAGAGAGAGAGAGAGAGAGATAGGGATATACTTACCTTCTCCCCGCTGACAGGCTCCCCATGCTGGCATCTCCCTCTGTGCAGGCATCGGACAAGGAGGAGGAGGGAGGGGGACTGGAGCCGCAGCAGCGCTATGTCATTGGTAGTAAGCGCCGCTGCAGCATCCCCCTCTCCTTCCGTATAGGCTGCCTGGCGCTGCTGTGGATGCTGGGATGGAGGAACCGCATCCCAGCATCCACAGCAGCGCCGGGCAGCCTATACGGAAGGAGAGGGGGATGCTGCAGCGGCGCTTACTACCAATGAAATACAATAAATTGTGGAAAACTGCTCTAATCAAGCTGGTAACAATCCCCAGGTGCTGCGGGAGTTGGTTACTCTAGACAAGAAATACAAAAGGGATTTTTCCCACGCACTCTGCTGGCTGTTAGTAAGAAGAACTGTATACACTATGTAATAATAGAAAATTTTGAGCTCTTCGTTACATATGTTTTGCAAAAGATATGATAAGCCTCCAGGCCACTTCACGGCTGCTCTATTGCTGGAGGTCCCTAACTAAGCATAAGTCCAGGGCTTGGACCCCACAAAGTTGGCTCAGGCCCGACCACCCTAGGGCAGCACACCATTGAAATACTAAAGTGTTAATATGTGTTAAGAAAGAAGCAGAAGCTATGGGTTAGAAAGTGCAACAAAAATAAGGGTGTTAATAAAATACTCAAAAGAGTAATATTAGTGAAAAAATAGGAGTGTTACATAAGTGCTAAATAAATAATATGGCGTGCTACCCCAAGGTGGCCCAGCCCCACCAGACCTGGGGGGTACCACTCCCCAAACCCATGCACAGCATAATAATAATAATAATAATAACATCCACTATGGGTCATACAATTGCTTAATGTATGGCCCCGCAGCACCTGGGGATTGTTACCAGCTTGATTAGAGCAGTTTTCCACAATTTATTGCAGTTCAGTGAGGCATAGATGGAGCCAGCATTAGGAGGGCATGCTGGGTCCTGTGGTGCCATTTGGAGGATACAGGGGTGCCTCCAGGTAAACTATCTCTCAATCTGGATATGTTTTGTATGTGCCATTATCATGTGGCCATACATTAAGCAATTGTATGACCCATAGTGGATGTTATTATTATTATGCTGTGCATGGGTTTGGGGAGTGGTACCCCCCAGGTCTGGTGGGGCTGGGCCACCTTGGGGTAGCACGCCATATTATTTATTTAGCACTTATGTAACACTCCTATTTTTTCACTAATATTACTCTTTTGAGTATTTTATTAACACCCTTATTTTTGTAGCACTTTCTAACCCATAGCTTCTGCTTCTTTCTTAACACATATTAACACTTTAGTATTTCAATGGTGTGCTGCCCTAGGGTGGTCGGGCCTGAGCCGACTTTGTGGGGTCCAAGCCCTGGACTTATGCTTAGTTAGGGACCTCCAGCAATAGAGCAGCCGTGAAGTGGCCTGGAGGCATATCATATCTTTTGCAAAACATATGTAACGAAGAGCTCTAAATTTTCTATTATTACATAGTGTATACAGTTCTTCTTACTAACAGCCAGCAGAGTGCGTGGGAAAAATCCCTTTTGTATTTCTTACCAATGAAATACCGCTGCTGCGGCTCCAGTCCCCCTCCCTCCTCCTCCTTCTCAGCTGCCTCCGGCGCTTCTCTCTCCTCCAGCCCGGCTGCGGCGCACGGTGCAGACTTCAGAGGCGGCATGTAATGAGTCAATTTGACTCATTACATTCCGCTGGCCGTGCGCCCTCAGGGCAACTGCGCTGTGTGCCAAGCCCACTTGGCACACACGTAGTTACGGCCCTGCGTGTTACCTCCCCCAAATGGTCCCTTTCTGTCAATCACTCTGTGTTAAGAATCAAACTACAAGTAGCATCGTAAAGGTACCTAGGCACGCGTGCAGCACAAGCGATTATCTGTCGGCATTACATACAAACATGAATTAGGCCCTCTGGGGGACATTCCGAGTTGATCGCACTATAGCTATTTTTTGCAGCGCTGCGATCAGATCAAAACTCAGCAAAACTGCACATGCGTATGCACCGCAATGCCTAGGCGCATCGTACGGCTACAAAGAGGATTGGTGCTGGGTGATGGATTTAACTAAGAATCCATTTGCACAGCCGATCGCAAGGTGATTGACAGAAAGAGGACATTCATGGGTGTCAACTGACCATTTTCTGGGAATGTTTGGAAAAATGCAGGCGTGTCCAAGCGTTTGCAGGGCGGGTGTCTGACGTGAATTCTGGGACAAAAAAGACTGAAGTGATCGCAGCGGCTGAGTAAGTCTAGAGCTACTCAGAAACTGCCAAAAACTTTTTTGTATCGTTCGGCTGCAAAAGCGTTCGCACACTTGCTAAGCGAAAATACACTCCCCCATAGGCGGCGACTATCTGATCGCTACGCTGCAAAAAATAGCTAGAGAGAGATCAACTCGAAATGACCCCCTCTGTCCCTAACCAACATCTGTCATGGAACCTCAACCCGCAATAGGTGTCATCTTGACACACCAACTCCGGTGTTATCTGACATGGTGGCAAATGCACATTTTATTTTCAGAAGTTACCCTTAGTGTATCAGTGTGAAGTAAGAATTTTTTTTAATAGATCTAGATAACAGAGGACATGTCAGTAAATGACATCAGCAGATTACATACAGTACTTGAAATGACCATGTTAGCTGAGATTTCTCATTAGTTGTAGTTTAGTGTCACACAGCGGCAATGAATGCCGCATCTTTCCAGCTAGAAAACTGCAGTGTTCATAGGGGGATCCGGTCTGAAGATCGACACTGTCTAGGTCGACAATGTTTAGGTCGACCACTATAGGTCGACAGGGTTGGAATGTCGACAGGGTTTCTAGGTCGACATGTGCTAGGTCAACAGGTCAAAATGTCGACATGAGGTTTTTTTTCTGTTTTTTAACTTTTTCATACTTATCGATCCACGTGGACTACGATTGGAACGGTGCACTAATTGGGGTTCCCGGTCACTCAACGAAGAAAACGACATAAAAAAACTCTCATGTTGACCTTTTGACTTGTCGACCTAGCACATGTCGACCTAGAAACCCCGTCGACCATACAACCCTGTCGACCTAGAAACCCTGTCGACCTAGTGACTGTCGACCTATAGTGGTCGACCTAAACATTGTCGACCTAGACACTGTCGATCTAATGATCCACACCCGTTCATAAGACCCAAATTACTAGTGATATTGGAGTGAAAAGTAAATGGTCTTTCACTGTCATGTATTTAGGCTTTAGCTCTGTAGACATTTTACCTGTCCTCAATGTGTTGCTCAGGGTGCAATGTGTTTCTTGTAAACACTTCACAGTGTAAATTTACTATGTGGCACTTTTCAAACCCACTGTAACTTCTGCGGGTTCAACCACTGCGCTTCGGTGGTTTTGACCACTGCAATTAGAGGGACAATAATATTAAATAAACAAAACCACACCTGGTTTTATATTTATATTTTTGCCTCTTTAATTCCAGTGCCAGAACCGGCGAAGACATGTCTTTGACAAGTGCCACATAGTCATTTTACCCCAATATTTCTTCTCTTATATTTACTTTAAAAAAAAAAAAAGCAAAGGTAATAAAGTGAGCCATGACTTTCTGCGACACTGCTAATCTCTTTGTAAGCGTATTGCTGCCTGTTTATAAGAAGAAAACTCTCCATGGAGTTAGTAGTTCATATAAGATAATGCATTAGTACCAGAATGATAACACTTATCAGTTTTCTACACTGTAACATAATATTCATGTTTCAATGGTACCTTCACATTGCTCCACTTGCCACATCATCATATTGTAGAAGCGGAAATGAAACAAAAGGAGGGGTTGTCACACTCCCAGACATTTAATCCACACTTGTCAGAAACTTCACACTGGTATCTATTACATCCCACTATCCATACAGATAGAGAACTCTTAATGCTGCAGGCTGACGCTTTAGGGTCATTCCTATGAAAGAAGAACTTGTCACTGAAAAAAAAAAGATTTTACCTAAAACTAGAGATAATCTGAAGTGGAACTAAACTTTTTTATACATATATTGTAGTGTAGCAACTCTACTGACCTAGTTTTACTTTAATGCCAGAAGGAATACGGTCATTAGGTCGACAACACTTAGGTCGACGGTCATCCGGTCGACTTGCATTAGGGTAACATGGTCACTAAGTCGACATGTGCTAGCCTAGGTCGACATGGGTTTTCACATTTTTTATTTTTTTAACTTTTTCAGACTTTACGATCCACGTGGACTATGGCCCTCATTCTGACCTGATTGCACGCAGCTACTTTTTGCTGCCCGTGCGATCAGGTAGACGCCACCTATGAGGGAGTGTATTTTTGCATAGCAAGGCTGCGATCGCTTGTGCAGCCCTGCTATGTAAAAAAGTTTTGTGCAGGATAGGAGTAGGGACAGACTTACTTACCTGTTGCGATCACTTCAGCGTGTCAGGTCCTAGAATTGGCGTCAGACTTCCGCCCTCCAAACGCCTCGACATGCCTGCGTTGGATTCGCCACTCCCCGAGAATGGTCAGTTGACACCCAGATCCGGCTTCCTACTGTCAATCTTCTTGCGGTTGCCACTGTGACCACTTTCTTCGTAGGAAGTGTCGCTGGGCAACGACGCACCTACGCATTGCGGCCGCAGCGCATGCACAGTTCTGACCCGATTGCACGGCTCCGAAAAAGTGCAGCGTGCAATCGGGTCAGAATGACCCCCTATGATTGGGAATAGTAACCTGTGCCAAGCACAGCGATAGCGGAATGAGGCACCTTGCCCGAAGCAAGGGGAGGGGACACTGTGCGCTAATTGGGGTTCCCCATCACTTTACAAAGAAAACGACACCAAAAAAAGTAAAAATACTCAAATCGACCTTTTTTCATGTTGACCTAATGACCATATCGAGCTAATGCATGTCGGCCAATAGTGGTCGACTTAATGACTGTCGACCTAAGTGTGGTCGACGTAATGACCCATACCCTGCCAGAATAGCTCTGCTGATTCCAAACATCATTATTTGTTACGCCCAGATGCTGCGGAAGCCTGACAAGAGCAGTCATTTCCATAGCTATTCATTTTCTCTCAGTGGGGCTCATTCTGCATCAGTTGCAAATGTGAATTATCGCGTAGTGAGTGATTATCGGCACACTGCGCATGCGTACACAACCATACACAACTCTGGTTTTCGAGATAGTACCTAGGTACCTGCGAACACAGCAGCGATCGCATGTAGCTACCATAAAAAAGAGTGGTGGAGGCTTGTTAGTGGTATGGGTACGCAATTTCTGTGACGCGGTGCGTGTAGTGGCTGTGTCATGGGTGTAATATGCTAAACATATTGCAGGAATTGCAGACGCATCAACAACACAGGCTGAGTAGTTGGAGAGCTAGGCAGACTGCGGAAGTACTGATCGCAGCAGCAAAAGTTCTGATGGTGATGCAAATAATTGCAAAACCGCAGCCATCTGATGGTGTTCATAGGGGATCCAGTCAGGATCCTGGCTGTTGGGATCCTGGCAGTCAGAATAACACTGGAATCACAACACTATTCGGAATGCCAACAGCCGCACCCCGAATAGGTTCACCATCCTGGCGCTGGAATTCTGACAGCCGGGATGCTGAATGAGAACCCACTGATGCGTTGGTGGGGTGGGAGGTTAAGTATAGGCTGTGGGGGGAGGGTTAGGGTTAGGCTGCACACTGGGGGGGGTTAGGTTTAGGCGTGAGGGGGGTTAAGGTTAGGCACCCCCCTGAGAGGGTTAGGGCAAGGCTGCAGGAGATGGGGGGTTAGGCAGAGCCGTAAGTAGACTTTTTGGTGCCCTGTGCCAGAAAGAGAATTGGCACCCCCCATCCATTTTTCAAATAGGGACATAAGGCGTATACCTCGTGGGGAAGAGGCATTTCAGAATTGACCCCCCAAAAAGCCCATGCTATATGCCCCTTCCCACACACAAACATATGTATATATATATATATAAAATCAAGCAGATCCATGCAGTGTGCAGCCACACATCCAGTCCCTTGCAGCCACACACTACATAGATATGCCCAGTATCTGGTTGATAGATAGACAGTGTCTAGTTAGACAGTCAATAGATAGACACCATATGTTAGACAGATATTAGGTCGACAGGGTCAAAAGGTCAACATGAAAAAAGGTAGACAGAAAAAAGGTCGATAGGGTCAAAAGGTAGACAGAGTCAAAAGTCGACATGAAAATGGTTGACATAAAAAAGGTAGACACAGGTTTTTTTTATTTTACATGTTTTTGGACTATTTCATGCCTTCTCTATCCATGTCGACATAGACTTGGCTATAAACCTTGTGGCGAGCGCAGTGAGCCACGAGCATGAAGCGGGGCGAGCGCATTCCTTTCTACAACTGGGGGTCCCAGATGACAAAACCATCTACACAAACCACAAAAATGTTGTCTACCTTTTTTTTTGTCGACCATTTTTTTGTCGACCTTTCGACCCTGACTACCTTTTCCATGTGCAGAGAGAGTTAGATTTGGGTGGGTTATTTTGTTTCTGTGCAGGGTAAATACTGGCTGCTTTATTTTTACACTGCAATTTAGATTGCAGATTGAACACACCACACCCAAATCTAACTCTCTCTGCACACGTTATATCTGCCTCCCTTGCAGTGCACATTGTTTTGCCCAACTGCTAACAAAGTTCCTGCTGCGATCAACTCAGAATTACCCCCATTCTGCGTGCAGTACATCTGGGCAAATTCCAGTGCATCCCATGTTTTGCATATACAATTAATTTGGTGGTGCAGAATTTTTTGAAAAATGACAGGGGCATGCAGGAGATGCTGTCGGTGGCCTGAAAAATTGCGGGCCACTTTTGACATTCAGCCACTGCGTGCCAAAGACTGGAGCGCCAGCAAACACTCCTGAACCTGCCCTGCCATCACCTGAAGCAAGAGGTGGTAACGAGGTGGAATTCAACACTCTATATGCTTCAGAGGATGGAGGAGCAGCAAACGCCCATTCAAGCCTAACATCCACCTATGATATAGGTAAAGGAGGGGGAATGCACCTGACTCAAGTGCAGTGGAGAATGATTTCCGTGTTGTGCAAGGTTCCCCAACCCTTCGAACTTGCCACACGTGAAGTCAGTTCAGACACTGCCAGCTTGAGTCAGGTCTTTCCCCTCATCAGGCTTTTGCAGAAGAAGCTGGAGAAATTGAAGGAGGAGCTAAGACGGAACGATTCTTCTACATATTTGTGGGACTTGTGGATGGTGTCCTTCATTCGTTTTGCCAGGATTCAAGGGTGGTCAATCTGTTAAAATCAGAGCACTACATTTTGGCCACCGTGCTCGATCCTAGGTTTAAAGCCTACGTTGTATCTCTCTTTCTGGCAGACACAAGTCTGCAAAGGTTCAAAGACCTGCTGGTGAGACAATTGTCGACTCAAGCGGAACGTGACCCATCAACAGCTCCTCCTTCATTTTCTCCCGCAACTGAGGCTACGAAAAAAAGGATAACATTTCCGAGCCCACCTGCTGGCGGTGATGCAGGGCAGTTAGGAGCAAGTGCTGACATCTGGTCCAGACTGAAGGACCTGCCAACCATTACTGACATGTCTACTGTCACTGCATATGATGCTGTCACCATTGAAAGAATGGTGGAGGATTATATGGCTGACAGCATCCAAGTAGGCATGTCAGACAGTCCATATGTACACTGGCAGGAAAAAGAGGCAATCTGGAGGCCCTTGCACAACATGGCTTTATTTTACCTAAGTTGCCTCCCCGTGTATGCTCCGAAAAAGTGTTTAGTGCAGCCGGTAACCTTGTCTGCATTCGGAGTAGGAGGTTACTTCCACAAAATGTGGAGAAGATGATGTTCATCAAAATGAATTATAAATCCACCCAGGAAGACCTTTACCAGCAATTGCCTATAGAAAGTACACAGGGACCTGTGATGGTGGATTCCAGTGGGGACAAATTAACACTATGTGAGGAGGAGGATGTACACACTGACAGGGGTGAGGAATTGGAGGATGAGGATGACATCTTGCCTCTGTAGAGCCAGTTTGAGCAAGGAGAGATGAATTGCTTCTTTTTTTTTGGGGGGGGGGGAGTAATTGCTTCTTTTTTGTGGGGGCCCAAACAAACCAATAATTTCAGCCACAGTTGTGTGGCAGACCCTCTCGCTGAAATGACTGGCTTGTTAAAGTGTGCATGGCCTGTTTATACAACAGAAGGGTGGGTGGGAGGGCCCAAGGACAATTCCATCTTGCACCTTTTTTTTCTTCTTTGCATTATGTGCTGTTTGGGGCTTATTTTTAAAAGAGCCATCCTCTCTGACACTGCAGTGCCACTCCTAGATGGGCCAGGTGTTTGTGCCGCACACTTGTGTCGCTTAGCTTAGTCACCCAGCAACCTCATTGCACCTCTTTTTCTTCTTTGCATTATGTGCTCTTTGGGGCCTAGTTTTTAAAACTGCCATCCTGTCTGACACTGCAGTGCCACTCCTAGATGGGCCAGGTGCTTGTACCGCAGTCATCCAGCTACCTCGGTGCAACCTTTTGGCATAAAAACAATATTGTGAGGTATTCAGGATAGACTGGAAATGAGTGGAAATTAATGGTATTGAGGTTAGTAATACTGTAGGATCAAAATGACCCCCAAATTCTGTGATTTTAGCTGTTTTTTTTTTTTTTTAATCATCCATATCCAAAACCAAAACCCAAAAGGGTGGTTTTGGCAAAACCAATCCAGATTCAAAACATGAGTTAGGATCCAGATCCAAAACCAAAACACAAAACGCTAAGAGTGCCCGCCGCACATCTCTAATGTTAAGCACAGGGCTGTTTCTAGCCAATTTGGCTCCCAGTGCAAGATTTCAAAATGCGCCCCCCCCCCCCACATCATTGACATAAAAAAAAAACGCGCCCCCCCCCCCCCCCCCAATAGATATAAAAAGAAAAAGCATGCGTGTGATGAATGCGCACACGCTCCCGGCAAGGGTGTGTGGCCTCATTAAAATGGGCGTGGTCTCGTTAAAATGGGCGTGGCCTCATCTGATCTCATCATCACGGCCACCACAGGGAAAAAAAAGTCCCCATTTTACACAGTACGGCAGGCAAGAGTCCCCATTTTACACATTACAGCAGGCACGTGTCCCCATTTTACACATTGCGGCAGGAACTTGTCCCCATTTTAAACATTATGGCAGGCAAGAGTCCCCATTTTACACAGTACGGCAGGCAAGAGTCCCCAATTTTACACAGTATGGCAGGCAAGTGTCCCCATTTTATACAGTACGGCAGGCAAGTGTCCCCATTTTACACATTACACAGGCAAGTGCCCCCATTTTACACAGTACGGCAGGCAAGTGTCCACATTTTATACAGTACGGCAGGCAAGAGTCAACATTTTACACAGTACGGCAGGCAAGCGTCCCCATTTTATACAGTACGGCAGGCAAGTGTCCCCATTTTACACATTACGCAGGCAAGAGTCCCCATTGGATTTTACATTTTTTGACTGAAAGGCCTCAAGTAGTTAGGTTAGGAAAATCTGTATCTGGTGAGGTCTGCATAGGCACTGGGGTTCCGCAAGGGTGTGTTTTGAGCCTATTCATTATTTACACATGATTGTTTTTCAGTCTCTGATTCTGTTAAAGTGGTGAAATTTGCAGACGACACAGCTGTTGTCGGTCTGATAAGTGGAAATGATGAGTTATCTTATAGATCCGAAATTTTACGTTTACAGGAATGGAGTAAAGTAAATTGTTTGATTCTAAACACATCCAAAACAAAGGAAATGGTTGTTGATTTCAGACGGGGTAGTAATAGACCATTATTTCCTGTATTTTTGGATGGAAAGCCGATTGAGGAGGTGGCTTCTTTTACATTTTTGAGCATGTACATTTCAAATGATCTAACTTGGTCCTTGAATAGTATTTTTTTGATTAAGAAGGTGCAGCAGCGCCTTTTCTTTTTGAGGAGACTTAGAGCTGTCTGTTCGAGTACGAGTACCTTAGTTAGGTTCTATCGTAGTATTATAGAGAGTGTTTTGACGTACGGAATGATAGTGTGGTTTGGAAATTGCACTGTAGCGGAACGTATTGCTCTTGAACGTGTGGTCAAAACTGCTAGTAGGATCTTTGGGGTGTCCCTGCCATGTATGAAGTTGTATGAAGGATTTTTATACTAAAAGTGTTTTAAGGAAAGCTAATACTCATTGATGAGAGTCATCCAAATTGTTTGATCTTTGAAAGATTGCCATCCTTAAAACGTTCTAGGAGTGTTGGTGCCCATACAAATCGTATGTCAAACAGCTTCTTTCCAACTGCTGTTCTGTTGTTAAACGATCACCAGGTTTTGTGCTAATCTTTTAGAAATGTAGTATAGTTCTACTGTTTATCTTATTGCACTGAATGCTCATATTGTTTTTCATTGACATCTCGTTGCTGTTTTGTTACTAACTAATAAAGTATATTACTATTATTTTACACGGTACGGCAGGCAAGTGTCCCCATTTTACACATTACGGCAGGCAAGTGTCCCCATTTTACACATTATGCAGGCAAGTGTCCCCATTTTACACGGTACGGCAGGCAAGTGTCCCCATTTTACACAGTACGGCAGGCAAGTGTCCCCATTTTACACATTACGGCAGGTAACAGTCCCCATTTTACACAGTACAGCAGGCAAGAGTCCCCATTTTACACAGTATGGCAGGCAAGTGTCCCCATTTTACACATTATGCAGGCAAGTGTCACCATTTTACACAGTACGGCAGGCAAGGGTCCCCATTTTACACAGTAAGGCAGGCAAGAGTCCCCATTTTACACAGTACGGCAGGCAAGTGTCGCCATTTTACACAGTACGGCAGGCAAGAGTCCCCATTTTACACAGTACGGCAGGCAAGTGTCCCCATTTTACACAGTACGGCAGGCAAGAGTACCCATTTTACACAGTACGGCAGGCAAGTGTCCCCATTTTACACAGTATGGCAGGCAAGTATCCCCATTTTACACAGTACGGCAGGCAAGAGTCCCCATTTTACACAGTACGGCAGGCAAGTGTCCCCATTTTACACAGTACGGCAGGCAAGAGTCCCCATTTTACACAGTACGGCAGGCAAGAGTCCCCATTTTATATAGTACGGCAGGCACGTGTCCCCATTTTATACAGTACGGCAGGCAAGAGTCCCCATTTTATACAGGACGGCAGGCAAGAGTCCCCATTTTATATAGTACGGCAGGCAAGTGTCAAGTGGTGGGGAAGGAAGGGAGGGGGAGAGAGAGAGAGACTACTTACATACTGTATGAAGAGGATCTTCCCGTTCTTCGGCCCGCCTCTCCTTCCTCGCGTGGGCCGCCTCCTCCTTCTAGCTTGGCTCCCCCTCCTCCTTGGCTCCCCCTCCTCTTGTTATTGGTACTCCTGCTAGGGGGGCGGAGTTTCGCAGAATGACGCAATTGCGTTGTGATGTCACAACGCAACCGCGTCATTCCGCAAAATTCAGCCCCCCGAGCAGGAGTCCTCATTAAGAGGGAGGAGCGGGAAACAAGGACCCGCAAAGTGCCGTGGCGGGCGCCCTGTGCGGTTGCATGGCTCGCCCGCTGCAAGAAACGGCACTGGTTAAGCAGAAGTTGTTGCATTAAAGATAGAAAGGGTGGGTGCTTATCAATCCAATGCAAAAGGATAGTCTTTCTGGCAGCTGTTATAATAATTATAAGTATCGGCATAATAGAGTTACCATGTGGGCCTAGATTCCAGTTATGGAGATCTAAGCAGAGAAGGGCCAAAGGGTCTGGTTTAAGCTGCAATGAAAAAAGTCTATCAATGTAGGCCACAATTTTATTCTAAAATCGTGCGATCTTATGACTCTCTCAAAAATTATGGTAGAAAGATGCCTTGGGTGATTTGCATTTAGGGCAGTGTCCAGATTCTGCTTCTACCATATGACTCCTCTGATATTGAGAAAAATAGGCCCTGTTTAAACCTCGGATGTGGACCTCCTGCAGCATAGCAGTGCGAAGGTGTCTCATATTAGAGTCAAAGTGTAATAACAACTCGTCAAATTTGGGGAAGTACGGGATATCCTTCGACCAACTGTCGTATGTTGCCCTCCACACAGTAACATGGTTATTAACAGCTAACAAACCAACCAACATTTTAGTATGATAAGAACGGATCTGCAATGAGTTAATAAGTTGTACTAAGGGGTCACTGGCTAGCGTGGAAGAAGAGAAAGAAGGTAGGGACTGTACATAATGGCGTAGTTGTAGTTACATGTAAAAGGACTTATTGGAAATATACTCTTCCCTAAGGGATTGGAAGGATTTAATATCCCCTCCAGGGTCAAACACATTTTTAATGGTCACTGGGGCTAATTCAGACCTGATCGCTGCTGTGCATTTTTGCACAGCGAATGATCAGGTCTGAACTGCGAATACATATGCACTGCAATGCGCAGGCGCAACGGGGAGCACCGGGCAGCGACCGGATGGTGCAGAAACTCCAATCGCATTGGTGATAGCAAGAAGATTGACAGGAAGAGGACGTTTGTGGGTGGCAACTGACCATTTCTAGAGCGTGTCCGGAAAAATGCCGGAGGGACCTGGAGTATTGTGGGCGGATTCGGGACATCAGCTCCGGCCAGTGGCGTAAGTTCGTCCCAGTTGCCCGGAGGCAAGATAAATATTGATGCCCCCCTATTTCCTATATCAAGATAAATATGTGTGTGTGTGTGTGTGTGTGTGTGTGTGTGTGTGTGTGTGTGTGTGTGTGTGTATATACTATATTTATACATTTAATTGTCTTTTATTTTAAATTACACATTTCTTAGCAGTCATACCCAGCATTAGAACCCATGACCTGTTACACTAACAGCAGACACTTTACTGATGGAGTTATTTGCTCCTGTAGAGGAAGCATGAGAATTCTAACTATATGAAGTTATGTGTAATTGTCAGAGAAGTAACTTCATATAGTTAAAATTCTCATATTTCCTATACAGGAGCAAACAGCTTCATCAGTGATGTGTCTGCTTCCAGTGTAATAGGTTGTGGTTTCTAATCAAGGGCGGACTGGAAACAAAAAGCGGCCCTGGAAAAATTTGTACTGGTGGCCCCACATGGGCAGCACCAGAGGTGTAAGGTCTAGCCATGGGCCATGGCAGCAGCACCCTCCCCCCAAGACTTTCCAGAGAGTGGGCTTGTCCAGCATCAAGGGGGAAGTTAAAAAAGAAATACAATTAAATATTATGAGCACATTATATGATACACCTTCAGAATTTAGGAAACTATATAATTCTTTAGAAAGATATATTTTCTTGCTTATTACACCAACTGTATCCCAATCACTATTCACTCAATCTTATATGTCAGCCAAGCAGGCAGTCAGAGCATACACTAGATCATCTGCAATCACAGGCTAAGTGGCAAAGTCATTTTCATATATGCAAATTATTTTGCATCTTATTCATTATGTCTATAAAAAAAGGACCACATGTCCTCAAACAAAACTGGCCCCACGGGTGCGTCGGCCCACCGGGAATCTTCCCTGTAAACACTATGGCCAGTCCGCCTCTGTTTCTAATCCTGGGTGTGACACTTGTAAAATGTGTATAATAAAGAGGGTGTGATTTGTAAGGTGCAGGGACCAGTGAGGAAGTTGGCCCCTGAACAGATAGTGGTTGCTATCAATTAACTTAATTCAATGGTGTCACAGAATAGGAGGTGAGGTGCCCCCCTTCAGAGCAGGAACCCGGCGGCAGATGACTCTGTTGCCTCCCAGAGTTCTGCCTCTGGCTCCGGCCCCGATCATCGCAGCGGCTGAGTAAGTCCTGGGCTGTGCAGAGACTGCACAAACGGCTGTTTGTGCAGCTCTCACGCAAATGCGATCGCACACCTGCACAGCAAATTCCCCCTCCCCCTGTAGGTGGCTACTACCTGATCTCAGGGCTGCAAAAAAAGCACCCTAGTGATCAGGTCTGAATTAGCCCCATTATACCGTGTTGTTTCCAAATTGTAAAAGTCCCATTCTCCAAGGCCGGGATGAACGATGGATTACCACATATAGGCCCTCATTCCGAGTTGTTCGCTCGCTAGCTGCTTTTTAGCAGCATTGCAAACGCTAGGCCGCCACTCTCTGGGAGTGTATCTTAGCTTAGCAGAATAGTAAACGAAAGATTAGCAGCACTGCTACTAAATAATTCCCTGCAGTTTCTGAGTAGCTCCAGACCTACTCCTAGACTGCGTTTACCTCAGTTCCTGGTTTGTCGTCACAAACACGCCCTGCATTCGGCCAGCCACTCCCCCATTTCTCCAGCCACTCCTGCGTTTTTACCTGGCACGCCTGCGTTTGTTAGCACACGCCCTGAAAACGGCCAGTTTCTGCCCAGAAACACCCACTTCCTGTCAATCACACTACGATCACTCGAGCGATGAAAAAACATTGCTCGAACTTGTGTAAATCTACAAAGTTTTTTGTGAAAGTACTTAGCGCATGCGCGCTGCGTACCATGCGCATGCGCAGAATTGCCATTTTTTGACTTGATCGCTGTGCTGCGAAAATCGGCAGCGAACGAACAACTTGGAATGACCACCATAGGAATAAAGGGAGTAAATTTCCAATTACGTTTAATCTGTCGATTAATTGTTCGCCAAGCGGTATAGGTGTCTCTAAACAATGGGTTCAATTGGAAATGCTTAGGAATCATCTTTCGGTCTGCATGTAGTATGGCACTCGGAGAATAAGGCATAAACAGCTCCTTTTCAACAGGTAGAGAGATGTGTAGATAGCTGTGGATATTTTTAATACATATGGAGATGCAATTATATTGTGTTAAAACTCAAAATATGGTAGTTTTCTGACGTTTTAACGCATTTCATGGATTGATACATCACACCTGAGGTAGGTGATTATAGGGTTAATGTACATAAATGGAATTTAATACTGGGGATTTTATAATGTTGGAGGCAAGTAATAATGGGGATTATGTAGGTAAGCATTTTAAGGGGTTAATTAATTACATTGAATGGGGTTGTTACAGAGTTGCTGAAATATTTAATAGTTTTTGAGGAAGGGTTAATTATTGAGGAGGGAATGATATTGTAAGGTGATCAAAAAAAATCTCTGTATTGTACTGTTCTGTATTATATGGTGGTTACTGGTGCTTTGGGACATAGTTGACATTCTGATGGATGGGATGTCGGCGGTCAGAAGACCGGTGCCGGAATCCTGACACCTGTCAGACTGCCAATGCTGGAATCCCGACAGCTTGAATGCAAGTATATGGGGTAGGGCTAGGCTGTGGGGGGAGTGTTAGGGTTTTGCTGTGGGGGGTGGGGTGGGTGGGTTGGGGTTTAGGCTGTAGAATCGGAGGGTTAGGCTGCTGTAGGGGAGTGTTAGGATTAGGCTGTGGGGGGAAGGGATGGGGTTAGGCTGTGAAGAGGAGAGTTATGGTTAGGCTGTGTTGGGGGGAGGGTTAGGCTGTGGGACAGAAGGGTTGGGGGCGGCTCGGCTGTGGGAGAGGAGGGATAGGGTTAGGCTGTGTGTGTGTGGGGGTTTGGCTGTGGGAGGGAAGGGTTAGGGTTAGGATGTGGGAAGGAAGAATTGGGAGTAGGGTTAATTTAGTTGCTTGCACCTGTCTGGATTTTGCCAGTCTGGATGTCAGTGTCTGCATTTTAATCGTTCTCACTGCCGGTATCCCGTACCCAACCCGTTGCTTTATATATTGTATTGGTATTACATGGTGGTCACTGATGCTTCCAGGATAATGTAATAGGGTTTGTGTTGCTGAAGTGCAGGATTTCAGAGGATAATGCACATATTTTTAAAGCAGCAATCATTTACAAGGCAAAACCAACCTGCACCTTCGGCTACTCGGACAATATTACATTTACCCGTCTCTCTTTTTTCCCCCTTGCATTATCCTTGCCACTGGTTTTCCTTGTCCTTTAGCGATGATTACAAGAGTATTGAGAGCTGTTGTGTCCTCCTCTGGGACTAACCACTAACTGCTGACTAGCTACAGCGTGGTGCCCTCCTCTTAAGCCTTTATCCGTCACTCCCTGTCCATGATTTTACTGCAGTGTTACTATTTATGGTTGTAGTAAATGGTACACTGTTGTGCATTGTATGTATGCTGTTTATTTTATGTATCAAATGTTCCCCACTCTTTATAGACCATAAGCTCAGTTTTGAGCAGGCCCTTTACAATGTCTTTCATGCCATATAATTTGTTTACATCATAATCCTCTCAATGTACAGCATAGTTTGCTTACAGTTTTTTCCAGCGCAAAACACTCTACTGTGGTGCTAAGAGAATGGAATGCAGTCACCATGTTGGCAGTAATGATGTTGACATTGTTGAAATGTTGACATGTTCACAATGTTGACATTTGAAATGGCAACACGTGAAATATCGACATTCTGCACAATGGCGGCATTAGGGTTAGGCTGGAGGAGGGGAGTGCTAGGGTCAGGCTGCAGGAGCGAGAGTTAGGGTTAGGCTGGGGGAGGGGAGGGTTATTCTGTGGAAAGAGAGTTAGTATTAGACTGTGGGAGGAAGAGTTAAGGTTAGGCTGTGAGAGGGAGAGTAACTGTTAGGCTAGGGGAGGGGAGGGTTAGGCTGTGGAAGGAGAGTTTGGGTTATGCTGTTGGAGGGAGAGTTAGGGTTAGGCTGTTGAAGTGAAGCGTTAGGGTTAGGCTGTGGGAGGGGTGAGAGTTAGTATTAGACTGTGGGAGGGAGAGTTAGGGTTATATTGTTGGGGGAGGGTTAGGGTTAGGCTGTTGGAGTGGAGGGTTAGGCTGTGGGAGGGGGGAGAGTTAGTATTAGACTGTGGGAGGGAGAGTTAGGGTTATGTTATTGGAGGGAGAGTTAGGGTTAGGCTGTTGGAGTGGAGGGTTAGGGTTAGCCTGTGGGAGGGGGGAGAGTTAGGATAAGGCAGTGGGAGGGAGAGTAGGGTTAAGCTGTTGGAGTGAAGGGTTAGGCTTTGGAAAGAGAGTTTGTATTAGACTGTGGGAGGGAGAGTTAGGATTATACTGTTAGAAGGAGAGTTAGGGTTAGGCTGTTGGAGTGGAGGGTTAGGGTTAGCCTGTGGGAGGAAGGAGAGTTAGGGTTAGGCTGTGGGAGGGAGAGTAGGGTTACGCTGGGGGAGGGGAGGTTTAGGGTTTGGCTGCTGGAGGAGAGTTAGGGTTAGGCTGCAGTAGGGAGAGTTAGGGTTAGGCTGTTGAGAAAAAGATTATGGTTAGAGATATGGGTAGCGTTCTCACTGCCAAAAATGCTTCATGAAATGACTGCTCTGGAACTCTGCAACAATCTGACCACCAGGCCACAAGATACTGCTTGGAGAAGGTAAGGGAAGCTGCACCACCATGACAATTCTAATCATGTCAACATTTCACCGTTGTTGACATGATGAATGTCAACATGGCCAATGTTGACATTATATGCTTGCCGACTTTACGACCAAGTGGATATTTTCATATCAACATTATAAATTTCCACATGATGAATTTTTACAGAACATACCCAACACAAGAGAACATATTTGATCAGGCTTATGTGATGAGAAAAGGCTGTACACCCAGAGAAAAAACAGAAATGGTGAATTCTGCATTTCGCTACTATCTGTTGAGTCAGTCAAGATTAAGTTGGCCAATCCCAGGATCGGGATCATCGGGATCCTGGTATTTAGGCCAGAAATCGGCCGGAATTGGAAACTGTAATCCTGGGGATTGCAGCATCCTCAGGACACTCAACGCTGCCCGGCTCCCTCCTACCGGCTCCCCCTGCGCAGCGTGACGTGAAGTTAGAGGTCACGCTGTGCAGAAAAGCCTCCCCGTCAGCTGCTGCTGAGCCCGAAGGAAGTTTCCATCCCAACCCGCCCCCGCAGTATGGTGAATTATGTGTGTGGTGCGGGAGGGATCGGGCGGACACACGGGAAAAAAGCCAAATCCTGGGAATCCTGGGATTGACCATTTTTCGATCCTGATACCAGGGATTGAAAAAAATGGCCCAGGATTGGCCACCCTAGTCAAGATATGTAATGATGAACAATTTTCCAAGGCACATAAAGCCATTACTGGCAAAGCTTTTTTATTTCAGATATTTGAAAACAATGCTTACTTTTCTCATTAGTGTGATATTGATCATCAGTGATAATCAGTACTGGTTATTTTTACCTGAAGTTCTCATTTACACATTTAATTATTGATTCTTTTCCCCAGATCTAGATTTTATTTCTTTTTTTGCTTCCCATTTTTAGTCATAGCAGAGGTAGATTTAGGGGTAAAGCTGGCCATAGGCAAACCAATATTGCCCCTGCCCCCCTACACAACTGTCCTCACCTTCCATAGTCACGGGCAGTTAAGCATAGCCGCAGAGCCACCAAACAGCAGTGTATAGACTACAGATGTGCGACGGGCACTTTTCATGTTTTGGTTTTGGATCTGGATCCTTGCTCGTGTTTTGGATCTGGATTGGTTTTGCCAAAACCACCCTTTCGGGTTTTGGTTTTGGATCAGGATGATTTTTGACAAAAACAGCTAAAATCACAGAATTTGGGGGTCATTTTGATACTACGGTATTACTAACCTCAATAACATTCATTTCCACTCATTTCTAGTCTATTCTGAACACCTCGCACCTCACAATATTGTTTTTAGGCCAAAAGGTTGCACTGAGGTAGATGGATGGCTTTGCTAAGCGACACAAGTGTGTGGCACAAACACCTGGCCCATCTAGGAGTGGCACTGCAGTATCAGACAGGATGGCACTTTTAAAAACTAGGCCCCAAACAGCTCATCATGCAAAAAAGAAAAAGAGATGCAATGAGGTAGCTGGATGACTTTGCTAAGCGACACAAGTGTGCGGCACAAACACCTGGCCCATCTAGGAGTGGCACAGCAGTGTCAGACAGGATGGCACTTTTAAAAACTAGGCCCCAAAAAGCTCATCATGCAAAGAAGAAAAAGATGTACAATGAGGTAGCTGGATGACTTTGCTAAGCGACACAAGTGTGCGGCACAAACACCTGGCCCATCTAGGAGTGGCACTGCATTGGCAGACAGGATGGCACTTTTAAAAACTAGGCCCCAAACAGCTCATCATGCAAATAAGAAAAAGAGGTACAATGAGGTAGCTGGATGACTAAGCTAAGCGACACAAGTGTGCGGCACAAACACCTGGCCCATCTAGGAGTGGCACGCAGTGGCTGAATGTCGAAAGTGGCCCGCAATTTTTCGGGCCACCGACAGCATCTCCTGTACGCCCCTGTAATTTTTAAAAAAATTCTGCACCACCAAATTACTTGTGTGTGCAAAACATGGGACATGCTGGAATTTGCCCAGATGTAATGCATGCACAATATTGGTGGACTTATACGGCAGTACCACTTTACTTATACGGCAGTACCTCTGGACTTATATGGCAGTACCCCTGGACTTATACGGCAGAACCCCTGGACTTATATGGCAGCACCACTGGACTGGACTTATACGGCAGTACCCAATGACTTATACGGCAGCACCATTGGACTGGACTTATACGACAGTACCTCTGGACTTTTACGGCAGTACCCCATGACTTATACAGCAGTACCACTGGACTTATACAACAGTTCCACTGGACTTATACGGCATGCCACTGGACTTATGCGGCAGTACCACTGGACTGGACTTATACGGCAGTACCCCTGGACCTATACAGCAGTACCCCTGGACTTATATGGCAGTACCACTGGACTTACAGTATATGCCAGTACCACTGGACTTTTACGGCAGTACCACTGGAATTATACAGCAGTACCCCTGGACTTATATGGCAGTACCCCTGGACTTATATGGCCGTACCACTGGACTTATACGGCAGTACCTCTGGACTTATATGGCAGTACCCCTGGACTGGACTTATATGGCAGCACCCCTGGACTTATACAGCAGTACCCCTGAACTTATATGGCTGCACCACTGGACTGGACTTATACAGCAGTACCCCTGGACTTATACGGCAGTACCCCTGGACTTATACGGCAGTACCCCTGAACTTAAATGGCTGCACCACTGGACTGGACTTATACAGCAGTACCCCTGGACTTATACGACAGTACCCCTGGACTTATACGACAGTACCCCTGGACTTATACGGCAGCACCACTGGACTGGACTTATATGGCAGTACCCTGTGACTTATACGGCAGTACCACTGGACTTATATGGCAGTTCCACTGACTTATACGGCAGTACCACTGGACTTATACGGCAGTACCCCTGGACTTATATGATAATACCCCTGGACTTATATGGCAGTACCACTGGACTTTTACAGCAGTACCCCTGGACTTATATGGCAGCACCTCTAGACTGGACTTATACAGCAGTAGCCCTGGACTTAAACAGCAGCACCACTGGACTTATGGCAGCACAGGACACCCCCACTGGATTGATGCGGCACAACACAGCACCACTGGACTGGACTTATACAGCAGCACTGGACTTATGGCAGCACAGGACACCACCATTGGACTTATGGCAGCACAGGACACCACCACTGGACTGATGCAGCACAACACAGCACCACTGCACTGGACTTATACATCAGCATCACTGGACATATGGCAGCACAGGACACCACCACTGGACTTATGGTAGCACAGGACAAAACCACTGGACTGATGCAGCACAACACAGCACCACTGGACTGGACTTGTACAGCAGCACTGTACTTATGGCAGCACAGGACACCACCACTGGACTTATGGCAGCACAGGACACCAGCACTGGACTAATGCAGCACAACACAGCACCACTGGACTGGACTTATACATCAGCACCACTGGACTTATGGCTACACCGGACACCACCACTGGAATTATGGCAGCACAGGACACCACCACTGGACTGATACAACACAGCACCACTGGACTGGACATATACAGCAGCACCACTGTACTTATGACAGCACATGACACCATCACTGGACTTATGGCAGCACAGGACACCACTACTGGACTGATGCAGCACAACACAGCACCACTGCACTGGACTTATGTTTGGGGGGGTTCGGTTCTCAGGTAACTGAACCCGCTCATCCCTAGTATAGACCACATGACAGTTTCATTTCACTGCCTGATCATACCCCATCCCTTCATGACGAGGCAGTGCCGCTTGGTCTTGAAACTAAAGCCTACTGGCGGATAGCAGTCAGTCAGATCTCCACATCTCCTGCATGCAACCCCCCCTTCCCCGCTACATATAAAAGGATCAGCAGCTCTGATGCAAGAGGTAATAGGTAATAGGTTGTGGCACACCTATGCACATGCCAAGAGTGCCTAGTTGGAGTCCTGCCTCATGCCACATGCTCCATGGTCCTAAGCTAAATCATGTTTTTCTGTATTAAATAAATAAATAAATTATTTTAATATTTTTATATATATTTTTTAACTATATTTACTGTGTTTCCATAACCCTAGAACCAGGCTCATGCATATTTACAGATATACACATTTGCATTTAACCTAAACACCTTACTGTGATTTTATATGTTTGTGACTATGTACATTATACAAAATAAAGTTAGATTATACTGTATATATTTTTGTCCAAAGCAAAACTTGAGTGATATTTACACATCCAGTACCTTGTACAGTGAAGGTCAGTAGTCAGTGTGAGGTAGGCTCTGTATCTCCACCACACAGTAGGACAGAAGTCATTTTATTGAAGCCTGCATCTGTCGACCTTTCACAAATTATATGAAGAAAAATGTAATGAGATTTTCAATATAAGCCCGGTAGTCATCACTCACCAGCCCTAGCTTACTTCCAAACAATCCCATTAAACTCGACTTCATTTTAAGGAGAGTAATTAAGATGAAGTTAAGAGAGATGACTTTTCATGGTCCGGTGGTCTTGAATAGTCAGGTACTTATTGAAAACAACTTTACAGCTTGTTCACATAGAAAAAGAGAAATTAATAAGGGTAATTTTTCCCCTGAAGATAACCTTTTTCCATAACTTGTGACATTTTGTTTCTTTAAGGCACAAAAATAACATTTTAATTCACTTCAGAAAAAGATGAAACAAATGCTTTGAAAGAATCATAATGTGTTGCTTTTAATTCTGCAATAAGTGAAATCATTTACAAAGGTTATTTTGACCTAGTTCATCAATAAACAGCTAAATACACTGTATGTATTTTCAACGGAGCAATGCTTAGTAGTGGGAACCCATCTACAACTTGGAGGTATTTCAGAGGTTTCAAAATAGCTATGTGGTTGGCAATGAAGAAAATAAGAGTGACGAATGATGCAAGTAATAAACATTAAAATGCCATCAAGGTAAAAAAGTCATGGCAAAAGTCATATTAGTCTGAGTAGCCCTAGGCATGCGTGATGGATATTTAGGACAGAATTTTAAAGCAAATGTTAATTTATTCTACTGCAACACAATAAAACTAGATATGATTGGTTCAGATATACTTGGTTATGTTCGTATGTCAAAATTACATCTTATCGGCTATTTGGATCTTGTGTTTTGGATAGCCAATAACATAAATCCAAACTTGCTCTAGTTTGGAGTTTGGTGAAAAGAACCGAGTAAATCCAAACCGCTCATCTCTAAATAAAACATGGATAACTACAGTTCATCAGGTTGTAAGGGTCCTGGAATGTGCTAGATATACCTTTTCCATATCACAGGCCCAACTGGAGTCTATATTTATCAAACAGGCATTACACATATTAATTTCTAAACTTGATTCTAGAAAATTATAGACAGAATCTGATTGGTTGTTATGGGCACCACCACTTCTCTGTTTTAGAATCTTTAGTAAATCTACTCCTTCATATTACTTTTAGTCAGAATTGCCTCTATCAATTTCCTTCATATGGATATCTCAGTCCTGCCAGAACCACATCAGAGAAAAGAAGCAATAGGTCCCAGCACTATTTCTGGAATATAAATACTCATAACAACGATGGTGAAAATTACAGATACAGAGCAGAATAGCCATTTGGTGGAATGGTTATATTGCGGTAACTTTACACTTTTGTCAACTGGATGCAGTCAATTTACCGGCTGTCGGGATCCCGGCGTTCAGGTGACTGACACTATCCCGACAGCCGGTGATATACCGACAGCCAGAATCCCGAGCACCGCCGGCTATTCCCACTTGGTTGGTGGCAAGGACCCATCTGTGGTGAGCAAAGAGAGCCACCGGTCTGATGTGTGACGAGTGAAGCAAGCCCACGAGGGGACTTGCTGCCAGGATGACGTTGCCGGTATACTGACAGCCAGCTTCCCATCTACTGGGATATCATATGTATCCTCGCCAACATTTAGATGCAATTTTACTCAACTCCAGGTACCTTCTTTTCAAGTTCCAGTGTTAAATTGTGTAATGATGTACCAACTTTGGTGAAAGGCCCAGAGCAAATGCTCCCTCTTCCCCTTTATTAAAACTGGTCTGCTGGTTGGCCTCAGAGAGTTTACTTTTACTATGTTTGTTAATATAACCAAATACAACTTAATAGATTCCCTGTAAATACTCATCTAGAAGAGACCCATAAATCACCATCATGAGCCAAATGTTATCAATGTGCTGTTCTCAGACTGGCCACACTGTTACCATTACTGAGCATCAACCATTAGTCAGCTGTCATTTCATATCTGCAATAAATCATTACTTAAACAACATGTAGAATATGAGAATGGTAATATTCAAGATAGAACATTAGCATGGAAATCTTTAAATGTAACTATATTTTTTTCATCTACTGTATGTGTGCAGGTTTAAGTAAGAAGGGGAACAGTGCAAGAATCTGAGTGATACTGATAGATTACATGTATAAGTGCCTCCTGCTGGTAGTTAGCATGATAAGTTTTTTGGAAATATATTAAAGGAATTAATAACTATAGGAGAGTGGAAAATAATAATAATAATAATAAAGCACACTTCAACCTGCAGTAAATGTAGCCTTTCCCTACCCACCCCTTCAGTAGTGTCTGATAACATCCTTACCCTCTACAGTAATATGCCTGAAACAGGGAACCAAAAGTCACTTCCAGGCAGCTGTTCTCTCCACTGTCATATAGGCAAGCCTGGGTCATGCAGTAAAATCCACCCAGGGGTCTGTGTCATATGATAGGGCAGACAATTGATGACTCTGCCATCAATGGTTGATTATTTTAAACCATTGGTTAAAAAAATCAATGATTGAGCCATTGATGGTTTAACCTCCCGCATGTGCAGACTGTGGCCAGCCTCAGCCATTTGATCTCTGCCACCAATGGCCTCCTGACGATCATAAAACTAGTTAACCTTGCTATCAGACTATTGATGGTTGCTGATCATTGATGGTAGATGGCAGGATTCAGTATGATTTACCGGTGGACAAGATGCTGGCTGTCAATATCCCGATATCAGCATCCCACCCACCAGAATACTGGCAGCAGGGTGAGTTCAAAGAGTCCCCTTGCAGGCTCGTTGGCTCGCTGTGCTTGCCACAGGATCTATTCCCACTCTATGGGTGTCATGGATGCCCATGAGTGGGAATAGTACTGTTGCACAGGGATTCCGGCTGGCGGCATTGTCGGCTGGCGGGATTCTGTCGTTGGTATCCTGACTGCTGGAATCCCAACAGCTGGCAAATTAAATGTTTGCATTATTCCTCCTGCAGTTCCAGTTTCCTTCAATAGTCTCAAAGCATAGAGGTAGGTTTTTTGGTTGATAATGCAAATGGACCCTGGTGTGTGTGTTAGAGATGTGCACCGGAAATTTTTCGGGTTTTGTGTTTTGGGTTCGAACGCGTTTTGGCAGAACCTCACCGAATTTTTTTTGTCGGATTCGGGTGTGTTTTGGATTCGGGTGTTTTTTTCAAAAAACCCTAAAATACAGCTTAAATCATAGAATTTGGGGGTCATTTTGATCCCAAAGTATTATTAACCTCAATAACCATAATTTCCACTCATTTTCAGTCTATTCTGAACACCTCACACCTCACAATATTATTTTTAGTCCTAAAATTTGCACCGAGGTCGCTGGATGACTAAGCTCAGCGACCCAAGTGGCCGACACAAACACCTGGCCCATCTAGGAGTGGCACTGCAGTGTCAGGCAGGATGGCCCTTCCAAAAAACACTCCCCAAACAGCACATGACGCAAAGAAAAAAAGAGGCGCAATGAGGTAGCTGTGTGAGTAAGCTAAGCGACCCTAGTGGCCGACACAAACACCTGGCCCATCTAGGAGTGGCACTGCAGTGTCACGCAGGATGGCCCTTCCAAAAAACACTCCCCAAACAGCACATGACGCAAAGAAAAAAAGAGGCGCAATGAGGTAGCTGTGTGACTAAGCTCAGCGACCCAAGTGGCCGACACAAACACCTGGCCCATCTAGGAGTGGCACTGCAGTGTCACGCAGGATGGCCCTTCCAAAAAACACTCCCCAAACAGCACATGACGCAAAGAAAAATGAAAGAAAAATGAGGTGCAAGATGGAATTGTCCTTGGGCCCTCCCACCCACCCTTATGTTGTATAAACAGGACATGCACACTTTAACCAACCCATCATTTCAGTGACAGGGTCTGCCACACGACTGTGACTGAAATGACGGGTTGGTTTGGACCCCCACCAAAAAAGAAGCAATTAATCTCTCCTTGCACAAACTGGCTCTACAGAGGCAAGATGTCCACCTCATCATCATCCTCCGATTCATCACCGTGTACATCCCCCTCCTCACAGATTATCAATTCGTCCCCACTGGAATCCACCATCACAGCTCCCTGTGTACTTTGTGGAGGCAATTGCTGCTGGTGAATGTCTCCATGGAGGAATTGATTATAATTCATTTTAATGAACATCATCTTCTCCACATTTTCTGGAAGTAACCTCGTACGCCGATTGCTGACAAGGTGAGCGGCGGCACTAAACACTCTTTCGGAGTACACACTTGTGGGAGGGCAACTTAGGTAGAATAAAGCCAGTTTGTGCAAGGGCCTCCAAATTGCCTCTTTTTCCTGCCAGTATACGTACGGACTGTCTGACGTGCCTACTTGGATGCGGTCACTCATATAATACTCCACCATTCTTTCAATGGGGAGTGAATCATATGCAGTGACAGTAGACAACATGTCCGTAATCATTGGCAGGTCCTTCAGTCCGGACCAGATGTCAGCATCAGCAGTCGCTCCAGACTGCCCTGCATCACCGCCAGCGGGTGGGCTCGGAATTCTGAGCCTTTTCCTCGCACCCCCAGTTGCGGGAGAATGTGAAGGAGGAGATGTTGACAGGTCGCGTTCCGCTTGACTTGACAATTTTCTCACCAGCAGTTCTTTGAACCCCTGCAGAATTGTGTCTGCCGGAAAGAGAGATCCAAGGTAGGTTTTAAATCTAGGATCGAGCACGGTGGCCAAAATGTAGTGCTCTGATTTCAACAGATTGACCACCCGTGAATCCTTGTTAAGCGAATGAAGGGCTCCATCCACAAGTCCCACATGCCTAGCGGAATCGCTCTGTGTTAGCTCCTCCTTCAATGTCTCCAGCTTCTTCTGCAAAAGCCTGATGAGGGGAATGACCTGACTCAGGCTGGCAGTGTCTGAACTGACTTCACGTGTGGCAAGTTCAAAAGGTTGCAGAACCTTGCACAACGTTGAAATCATTCTCCACTGCGCTTGAGACAGGTGCATTCCACCTCCTATATCGTGCTCAGTTGTATAGGCTTGAATGGCCTTTTGCTGCTCCTCCAACCTCTGAAGCATATAGAGGGTTGAATTCCACCTCGTTACCACTTCCTGCTTCAGATGATGGCAGGGCAGGTTCAGGCGTTTTTGGTGTTGCTCCAGTCTTCTGTACGTGGTGCCTGTACGCCGAAAGTGTCCTGCAATTCTTCTGGCCACCGACAGCATCTCTTGCACGCCCCTCTCGTTTTTTAAATAATTCTGCACCACCAAATTCAAGGTATGTGCAAAACATGGGACGTGCTGGAATTTGCCCATATTTAATGCACACACAATATTGCTGGCGTTGTCCGATGCCACAAATCCACAGGAGAGTCCAATTGGGGTAAGCCATTCTGCAATGATCTTCCTCAGTTGCCATAAGAGGTTTTTAGCTGTGTGCGTATTCTGGAAAGCGGTGATACAAAGCGTAGCCTGCCTAGGAAAGAGTTGGCGTTTGCGAGATGCTGCTACTGGTGCCGCCGCTGCTGTTCTTGCGGCGGGAGTCAATACATCTACCCAGTGGGCTGTCACAGTCATATAGTCCTGAGTCTGCCCTGCTCCACTTGTCCACATGTCCGTGGTTAAGTGGACATTGGGTACAACTGCATTTTTTAGGACACTGGTGAGTCTTTTTCTGAGGTCTGTGTACATTTTCGGTATCGCCTGCCTAGAGAAATGGAACCTAGATGGTATTTGGTACCGGGGACACAGTACCTCAATCAAGTCTATAGTTGGCTCTGCAGTAATGATGGATACCGGAACCACGTTTCTCACCGCCCAGGATGCCAAGGCCTCAGTTATCCGCTTTGCAGCAGGATGACTGCTGTGATATTTCATCTTCCTCGCAAAGGACTGTTGGACAGTCAATTGCTTGGTGGAAGTAGTAAAAGTCGTCTTACGACTTCCCCTCTGGGATGACCATCGACTCCCAGCAGCAACAACAGCAGCGCCAGCAGCAGTAGGCGTTACACGCAAGGATGCATCGGAGGAATCCCAGGCAGGAGAGGACTCATCAGAATTGCCAGTGACATGGCCTGCAGGACTATTGGCATTCCTGGGGAAGGAGGAAATTGACACTGAGGGAGTTTGTGGGGTGGTTTGGGAGAGCTTGGTTACAAGAGGAAGGGATTTACTGGTCAGTGGACTGCTTCCGCTGTCGCCCAAAGTTTTTGAACTTGTCACTGACTTATGATGAATGCGCTGCAGGTGACGTATAAGGGAGGATGTTCCGAGGTGGTTAACGTCCTTACCCCTACTTATTACAGCTTGACAAAGGCAACACACGGCTTGACAAATGTTGTCCGCATTTCTGTTGAAATACTTCCACACCGAAGAGCTGATTTTTTTGGTATTTTCACCAGGCATGTCAATGGCCATATTCCTCCCACGGACAACGGGTGTCTCCCCGGGTGCCTGACTTAAACAAACCACCTCACCATCAGAATCCTCCTTGTCAATTTCCTCCCCAGCGCCAGCAACACCCATATTCTCCTCATCCTGGTGTACTTCAACACTGACATCTTCAATCTGACTATCAGGAACTGGACTGCGGGTGCTCCTTCCAGCACTTGCAGGGGGCGTGCAAATGGTGGAAGGCGCATGCTCTTCACGTCCAGTGTTGGGAAGGTCAGGCATCGCAACCGACACAATTGGACTCTCCTTGTGGATTTGTGATTTCGAAGAACGCACAGTTGTTTGCTGTGCTTTTGCCAGCTTAAGTCTTTTCATTTTTCTAGCGAGAGGCTGAGTGCTTCCATCCTCATGTGAAGCTGAACCACTAGCCATGAACATAGGCCAGGGCCTCAGCCGTTCCTTGCCACTCCGTGTGGTAAATGGCATATTGGCAAGTTTACGCTTCTCCTCCGACGATTTGAATTTAGATTTTTGAGTCCTTTTTTTACTGATCTTTTGTGTTTTGGATTTTACATGCTCTGTACTATGACATTGGGCATCGGCCTTGGCAGACGACGTTGATGGAATTTCATCGTCTCGGCCATGACTAGTGGCAGCAGCTTCAGCACGAGGTGGAAGTGGATCTTGATCTTTCCCTATTTTTGGAACCTCAACATTTTTGTTCTCCATATTTTAATAGGCACAACTAAAAGGCACCTCAGGTAAACAATGGAGATGGATGGATACTAGTATACTTATGGATGACGAGTGACTGACGACACAGAGGTAGCTACAGCCGTGGACTACCGTACTGCGTCTGCTAGTATAGAGATGATAATGATATAAAAAATATATATATATCACTACTGCAGGTATATATATAATATAATGACGGACCTGCTGGACACTGTCAGCAGACTCCTAAACTACTAGTATGAAGAAGATAAAAAAAAAAACCCCACCACAGGTAGGTATACAATTATGGACGAGCACTGACGACACAGAGGTAGCTACAGCCGTGGACTACCGTACTGCGTCTGCTAGTATAGAGATGATAATGATATAAAAAATATATATATATCACTACTGCAGGTATATATATAATATAATGACGGACCTGCTGGACACTGTCAGCAGACTCCTAAACTACTAGTATGAAGAAGATAGAAAAAAAAACCCCACCACAGGTAGGTATACAATTATGGACGAGCACTGACGACACAGAGGTAGCTACAGCCGTGGACTACCGTACTGCGTCTGCTAGTATAGAGATGATAATGATATAAAATATATATATATATCACTACTGCAGGTATATATATAATATAATGACGGACCTGCTGGACACTGTCAGCAGACTCCTAAACTACTAGTATGAAGAAGATAGAAAAAAAAACCCCACCACAGGTAGGTATACAATTATGGACGAGCACTGACGACACAGAGGTAGCTACAGCCGTGGACTACCGTACTGCGTCCGTACTGCGTCTGATATATATATAAATATATATATATCACTACTGCAGGTATATATATAATATAATGGCGGACCTGCTGGACACTGTCAGCAGACTCCTAAACTACTAGTATGAAGAAGATAGAAAAAAAAACCCCACCACAGGTAGGTATACAATTATGGACGAGCACTGACGACACAGAGGTAGCTACAGCCGTGGACTACCGTACTGCGTCTGCTAGTATAGAGATGATAATGATATAAAAAATATATATATATCACTACTGCAGGTATATATAATATAATGACGGACCTGCTGGACACTGTCAGCAGACTCCTAAACTACTAGTATGAAGAAGATAGAAAAAAAAACCCCACCACAGGTAGGTATACAATTATGGACGAGCACTGACGACACAGAGGTAGCTACAGCCGTGGACTACCATACTGCGTCTGCTAGTATAGAGATGATAATGATATAAAAAATATATATATATCACTACTGCAGGTATATATATAATATAATGACGGACCTGCTGGACACTGTCAGCAGACTCCTAAACTACTAGTATGAAGAAGATAGAAAAAAAAACCCCACCACAGGTAGGTATACAATTATGGACGAGCACTGACGACACAGAGGTAGCCACAGCCGTGGACTACCGTACTGCGTCTGCTAATATAGAGATGATAAAGATGATAGAGATGAACAAAAAAAATATAACACTACTGCAGGTAAATATTTATATAATATAATGAATGACGGACCTGCTGGACACTGTCAGCAGAATGCGTTTATAGAATTAAAAAAAAAAACACTTACAGGAGTGTTTAACTTTTTCAGGCAGACAATATACTGGTGGTCACTGGTCAGTCACACTGGCAGCAAAAGTGTGCACTGTACTCCTGCTATAACTGCACCCCAGTCTCCCCCACAATTCAGCTGTGTGAGCAGTGAGCACTCAGCACAGTCAGATATACATAGATATATCATGCAGCACACTGAGGCTGAGCATAGATATGGTATGGAGCGTTTTTTTCAGGCAGAGAACGGATAAAAAAAAACTAGCAAAACTCTGCACTGACTGTACTCCTCCTAACAGCTCTCCCCAATCCTCCCCACAATAAGCTAAGCAGCAATCAGATCAACTAACTACTAACAGTAACTATAAACGGAGAGGACGCCAGCCACGTCCTCTCCCTATCAATCTCAATGCACGTGTGAATATGGCGGTGACGCGCGGCTCCTTATATAGAATCCGAGTCTCGCGATAGAATACGAGCCTCGCGAGAATCCGACAGCGGGATGATGACGTTCGGGCGCGCTCGGGTTAGCCGAGCAAGGCGGGAAGATCCGAGTCTGCCTCGGACCCGTGTAAAAAGGCTTAAGTTCGGGGGGGTTCGGATTCCGAGGAACCGAACCCGCTCATCTCTAGTGTGCGTGTGGTAAACTATTTAGGGGTAGCTTAACTTTCGCTTTTAAAAATGAAAAGTGATGGTGTTATCCATAGCACCCAATCAGATTCTGGCATTTCTCTATTGCATCCTAGAAAATGACAAACAGTTTCTGATTGGTTGCTATGGGCAACACCTCCACTTGTTTTAGTGAATCTACTCCTTAGACTATAAGCTCTATTGGGGCACTGACTGCTGTGAATGGTTATCAAAAACTCTAATACAGTACATCAGATGTTTCAGCTCTTTTATTTTGTCTACTTACAGCCCCTTTATGGAAGGGCAGAGCACCACTGGAGGACACAGCAGCACCTTATAGACAGACAGAGCACCCCTAGAGGGCACTGCAGGCACTTTATGGACACATACTGTAGAGCACCCCTGGAGGAAACGGCAGCCCCTTTATGGATGGACAAAGCACCCATGGAGGACACAGCAGACACTTATGGAAGGACAGAGCACCCATGGAGGACACAGTACTGACACAGCACAAGTACATCTTCACTTACACAACTCCACAGCCGGAGTGAAATGCTGTGATCACCAGGGAACCTTTTATAGACTCCAAAACCCACGAGAATTCGACAGTAGGAGGATGACGTTTTGCCTCATTTTGGGATGTGAGTCAGGTGGACTCGGATCCTGTCTCGGATCGCAAAGTTCAGGCAGGTCCAGTTCTTGGAGAACCGGACCCGCACAACCTCTAATTTGCATTAGTACTTTGCATTGCTTTCAAAGATATCTAGGGGAGTTTTAAACCTGCATGAAAAGTTTCACATATTTTGGCCAGGTCTCAGGTGATTTGTCCTTTCCTCTCCTTACATGCCCAGCCTTTGATTTGAGATTTTTTAAATTTCTAAATGCTTTTGTCTCCAACTTAGACTCAGTCCCATGATCTGTAGGTCAATTGTAGACTTCAGAGATTAATAGAAACTTTTAAGTTAAAATACTGTAATTAATGTGGGATGATTAGTTAGGAAGTATATTACCAGTTGGCAGCAGAACTGATATGCCTAGTGTTTAGGGAACTTGGACACCATGGGCCTAATTCAGATCTGATTGCAGCAGCTAATTTGTTAGCTAATGGCCAAACCAGGGCCCTCATTCCGAGTTGTTCGCTCGTTAGTTTTTTTCGCAACGGAGCGATTTGTCGTAAACTACACATGCGCAATATTCGCAGTGCGTCTGCGCCAAGTAAATTTGCTAAAAAGTTTGGTATTTTACTCACGGCTTAACGAAGAAATTTCTTCGTTCTGGTGATCGGAGTGTGATTGACAGGAAGTGGGTGTTTCTGGGCGGAAACTGGCCGTTTTATGGGCGTGTGCGAAAAAACGCTGGCGTTTCTGGGAAAAACGCGGGAGTGTCTGAAGAAACGGGGGAGTGTCTGGGCGAACGCTGGGTGTGTTTGTGATGTCAAACCAGGAACGAAACTGACTGAACTGATCGCACTGGCTGAGTAAGTCTGGAGCTACTCAGAAACTGCTAAGAAATTTCTATTCGCAATTCTGCGAATCTTTCGTTCGCAATTCTGCTAAGCTAAGATACACTCCCAGAGGGCGGCGGCTTAGCGTGTGCAATGCTGCTAAAAGCAGCTAGCGAGCGAACAACTCGGAATGAGGGCCCATGTGCACTGCAGGTGGGGCAGATATAACATGTGCAGAGATAGTTAGATTTGGGTGTGGTATGTTCAAACTGAAATCTAAATTGCAGTGTAAACATAAAGTAGCCAGTATTTACCCTGCACAGAAACAAAATAACCCACCCAAATCTAACTCTCTCTGCAAATGTTATATCTTCCACACCTGCAGTGCGCATGGTTTTGCCCATTAACTAACAAATTTTCTGTTAGGATAAGATCTGAATTAAGCCCCATATGAAGTATGCTTGGATGAAAGCCTGTGAGATGAGCAACCAAATAAGAAGGTAGGGGTGTCTAATATTGGAATTATAGGGCCTAAATAATTAATAATAGTATATTTACATTATCTCTTTGATCACATGACGTATCCATCGGCTGAAGTTGTAGAATCCATAGTGGGTGTCTGGAGCAATTTTTGTTGAAAATGCTATGTTTTTTTTATAACATAAAAATAGGTCAGTTACAAATGCTGTCAGTAAATTCCCATATTTTATGGTTTAGCAGTGAATTGACTTTATAATGTTGTTACTACATTCCCACGAATATTGTTTCACCTAAAAATGTTTTGCCTCTTCTGTGCCTAGGTGACAGGTGTACTGCTTGGTATGGAATCAGACCGGCCATTTAGATTATCTCTCATACTGTGCTTACTTAGCCCACGGACATTGTACCTTTGAGTATCATCATTCTAAATGTTTAGGAAATATTTGTGTCTTTGAATATCTGTTTTCATTTTCTTTTTTAATCGCAAACCCTGTATAAGAAAAAGCAAATCAGTTGTACTGTACAACGATGACTCTACCGTGTGAGTATTTTTCCCAAGCTTCCAATCCCATTATACAGGGTTTTTTTTTTTCTCCTTAGCAGTTATTAGTTCCACCAAATTTATGCCATCTGTCTTCTTGTTTTACTCCAAGCATTACCTTTTATACTACAATGTACAATATTTTTGGCTAAAAATCTCCTGCTCCTTTTCCCAAATAGTCTTGCAATGTGGTTAATAAAACCCCACCTGCATCATATTAGATGTTATATTCTTTTAATGTTATTTCTGTTTTACAGATTTATTTCAAACTTTTTTTAAAAGTTGAAAAACAAATAAAAGTTTATTTAGGAGACACTAGAGGTACTGTCGACACAAATCGTGTTATTTATGGCCACAATGTTCTTTGACAAAAGAGCAAGTTGTGATAGATTGAATTTCATATTCACGGATTTCAACATTTTTAAAAATCTGTTTCATATAGATTTGTATGTGCAACACTGGATTCCCTGCCTAAGTGTTTCTAATCTCACTGCCATTTGAAGCTTTTAGGACATTTTCTGTTTTTTTTTTCCTAATTGAGTAAAATATATAAAAAAGAGCATGTTTAAATTAAAATGTGATATATGTGTGAATAGTGAGCATATTTGGGACAAATGTCAAAAAAATGTTCAATAAATATCTACATAAATAAAAATGAACATTTATGTAGTGACTTGGAAACGTAATACATATTTTGATCTATTTTGTCTGAGGTTCCGAGAGGTGCGAAAATGGGTGCAAAGTAATCATTTACTCTGGGCCTGCCATAAACCAAAGTGAAATCAAACCTCAATACACTCGGAAACACCCACTATTAGTACAAGGGCCTGTAGATCTCCCACTGGTCTTGCTATTTGTTAAGGTTCCATTCTGTAATATCCACAAATATCTTACTTTCTCTGTTTCTAGCCAATGCCACCAAGAGGGGAAGAAGCGGGTACTAATTACCCATGCCCGGCCTTGCTCCGGCATGTGTGTCTCTCCTCTGCTGCTCCATCTTCCCAGTGAATTTTCAGGAAGATGGCACCGTACAGTGCACGCAAAGACTCAGGCACTGTGCCAGAAACTTTGCTCTGTAGTGAACATGTGCCTTCTTCCGGAATATCACTAGGAAGATGCCGCAGCTAAAAAGGAGGGTACCGTTTGCCGGAGCCAAGTTAGTATACTGCTCCCCCACCCAACCCACCCGAATATGTGCTCAGTGCTGAGGGGCAAACAATGTTCCCCCATGCAGTGCAGGGGGAAGAAGACGGACAGGCCACACATAAAATTTTATGTATGATACAGCATATGCTAGATATGTTTTTATTTGTGAGGGGGGATGTGGTTAGCCCCCTATTACATCACGCCCACCCAGCGAACCTTTCTACGGCCCTGTTACCAGCCACTTGATGCTGACAGAAACTATTGTCTGGGCCCTGATTCATTTAAATATAGGAAGCCTGGCACGCATAGGTAAACAATTTTCCTCCAACGATCACAAATTTAAAATATCTTCAAAATATGATACAGGGGTGAATTCAAATAAAAGTGACAGGAGTCTTTACTATCTCCTGCACTTGCACTATATTTCCAGCGATTACTTGGGAAATATGGCACCAGTCAGATAGCTGTATCAACCAAAAAGGGAGATGTGCCCCGGTGATTGCATAAATATGGTTTCATTGTTGGGATATATGTTATCTCTAGCATATATCCCAACATCTCTAACCTAAGCAGAGACTGAGGTTGGCAAATAAAATAAAAACTATACACCAAAATGACCTGACTTAAGTGCAGGGCCCTTACTAATTCCAAAATAATGAATCAAGTATACTTTTAAGCAGGCTTGGACTGGCCCACAGGAGTACAGGGGAAACCACCGGTGGGCCCTACTGCCTGGGCGTCCACCTTTTGCTCTAAGGATCAGGTTCCAGACTGTGCACTTGAATTATACATTATACATATGTTACCTTATACTGTACTATGGTGTATTTTCTACAGTGCAATGCTGCTATTAATCTGTTATTAATCTGGTACATTATCATGCATGCAGCAGCTGAATTTACTGTATATAGTTATGAAGGGGCCCAGACGTTGCACTCTCTAATGGTTAGTCAAACCAATGAGGTAGCAAGCAACCCACCCCCCCACCCCCCCTCTGCACAGTGGCGTAAGTTCATCACAGTTGCACGGAGGCAAGAAAAATATTGGTTCCCCCCTATTTCCTATATTAAGATAAATATATGTGTGTATGTGTGCGTATATATATATATATATATATATATATATATACAGGTTGAGTATCCCTTATCCAAAATTCAAAATCATACATTTTTTGTTCCCCTACTGAGATAATGACACATATATATGCATATTATGTTATATATCTATATAATATATCTATAATATACACATAATGTATAATATATATGTCATTATCTCTGTACGGGACCCAAAAATGTAGGATTTTGAATAAGGGATACTCAACCTGTATATATGTATATATATATATATATATACATACATTTGTGTGTGTGTGTATGTGTGTGTGTGTGTGTGTGTGTGTGTGTGTGTGTGTGTGTGTGTGTGTGTGTGTGTGTGTGTGTGGAGTGTTCTGAAAAAAAAGTATATACTGTATTTATACATTTAATTGTCTTTTATATCACACATTTCTTAGCAGTCATATCCAGGATTAGAACCCATGACCTGTTACACTAACAGCAGACACTTTACTGATGGAGCTATTTGCTCCTGTACAGGAAGCATGAGAATTCTAACTATATGAAGTTACGTGTAATTGTCAGAGAAGTGTCTTCATATAGTTAAAATTCTCATATTTTCTATACAGGAGCAAACAGCGTCATCAGTAAGGTGTCTGCTTCCAGTGTAATAGGTTGTGGTTTCTAATCCTGGTTGTGATACTTGTAAAATGTGTATATTCAGTATAATAAAGAGGGTGTGATTTGTAAGGTGCAGGGACCAGTGAGGAAGTCGGCCACTGAAAGACAGCAACAGCTATCAATTAACTTAATTCACTGGTGTCACAGAATGGGAGGAGAGGTGCCCCCCTTCAGAGCAGGAGCCTGGCGGCAGATGACTCCGTTGCCTCCCAGAGTTCTGCCTCTGCAGACTGGCCACACCCCTAACATGGGCCCCTACCACTGCATTCCCCTGGTGGGCCCTACATGCCCCAGTCCAACACTGCTTTTATGTACAATAATTTATAAAATAAGCAAAGAAAAATGATATAATAATATTAAATCATTTATTATTATTATTATTATTATTATTAATAATAATAATAATAATAATAATAATAATAACAACTAGCTGATGTGCCAGGTTTCAGTCGGGCAAAGGATTGCCGGGCAGAACATTTTACCCCTTTTTACCCCCTTATGAGTCAAATTATGAAAAATCCCTGCTTAGTGGGTGGCAAATAACTGTCACAGTTTCCAGACCACCCAGCAGGTCACATGTTCCAGGTCACCCAGCAGGTGTACAGGGAGAGTTCTCCAACTCACATTTTCCAGAGCACAATGGTGATGCATTGTAAATAGCAAGCAGAAGGTTTGCCACATAACTCTGGAATGAAATACAATTCCAGTATTTTTCTGCAAATATATGGACCGAGACCTTTAATTTGGTATATAATATGCCTTGCTTAGACAACGGGCATTATAGAAATATGTCACTCATAAAAGTTGTCCTTCTGCTATTAATGATGATTGTGAATTTCTAATTATTTTAAATAAACATTTCAATGCCAGCGTTAATATATACTGCGGATGCAAGGCGCATCTTATTACCATACACGATAAAAGTGCGCTGAACATCACAGCACTATGGTGGTCATTCCGAGTTGATCGCAGCCAGCAACTTTTTGCTGCTGCTGCGATCAACCAGTCCACACCTATGGGGGAGTGTATTCTAGCTTTGCAGGGCTGCGATCGCTTGTGCAGCCCTGCTAAGCTAAAAAATTTTCATGCAGAACAAGAGTAGCCCTGGACATACTTACCCTGTGTGACGATCTCAGCGATGCTGGGGCCCGGCTTTGATGTCAGACATCCGCCCTCCGTTCTCCTGGACACACCTGCGTTTTCTTCACCACTCCCCGAAAACGGCAAGCAACGGTCTGGAGATGCCCAGGAATGCCTTCTTTCTGTTAATCTTCTTGCGGTCGCCTCTGCGACTGCTTTCTTCATTGTCCGCAACGTAACCCGGTGACCCCTGTCGCCGGACATCGTCGCACGTGCGCAGTGCGGCCACCGCGCATGCGCATTCCATACCCATTCACACCGCAGTAACAAATGGGTCGGAATGACCCCCTATATCCTTTAAGAGAAAGCAAGCAGTCGCACACATTGTAAACTGAGGTCCAACGCTCAGAGATATATATATATATATATTTGATATTAAAAGGGTATGCATACAAAATAACATATATAAATATGGTTACATAAGGATCAGTTACAGACAATTTACATATGCTTAGTTTCACTGGTCCCAGGCAGCCAGTCATCAGGTAGGAGACTTCTGAAAAGGGTGTGTGTGTGTGAGAGTGAATGTGTGAGTGTGTGTGAGAGTGAAATGAGAATGTATCAGAGCGCTCCCTGCTTCTGGATCCCTATGTTTATACAGTAAAATAATGGGTGTATACAACAGTGGGTTTCATCTTCTTCCATTGGTCCAGAGGCTAGACCTCTCAAGAACTCAACGGCTCATAGGTCAGAGTGAGGGCTTTTGTCCTGTGTTGCTGGCACATGTGTCTGACCCCAGGGCCATGCTGTGGAGTTAGTTTCAAGTCTTCAGGAAGTCTTTTGTTCACTTAGAATGTGATATCATATTTATACATTTGGTCATAACTAATCGTTGCAATGTGCTACAATCTACCCATACATTCTCCTGATCATTTTGACACTAAGCATGATATATTTAACTTGTTCCGTTCCAATAATACATATATATCTGATGTCACACTCTGATCTATAAATACATTATAATGTCTGACGCTTGACATGTTTTGTCTATGTGTAATTTATGTGTTGTATAAAATATGTGTTGAATATATCTTTGTGGCTTGTCTGTGTGAATGCGTATGATACCGTATATCCTGTGCAAGCTGCGTGTATGCACACGAAAAGAGACCTCTCTGTTTTGAGTTTGTATGTTGCCTGTATGTAATATTTTTGACTTCGAAAGTCCACCCTTTGACAGTAGACAATAAATGTCATAACTGTCACACTAAACATAATTATAAAAAAAATATTTCAAACAATAATTGGTGACCTAGACACACGTATGTATTCATTTAGCAAATCAGACGTTGACTATAGTTGGGGAAGACAGGGAGGAGGACGGGACATCCTCCATATGCACTCCACGGTCACGGAGCCACTGGTTAGGTGTGGGATGACAGTCAACCTATAGAGTATGCTTGGACAGTGCTATGGCCCATGATGTCTGATTTGAACGAACGTTGCATACATACATGTACCTACATCTTTGCACACTGATGTTCGGATTCGGTAGAGGTTTTGCTGGGTAGAGGGAGAAAACACAAACAAAACGTGAAAGAGACATAAAAGTTTCAAGGTATATATTAATATCACTCCCTGAACTTGTTTCCATTCCTGGATCGTATGCTAGGTCTGTTTCATCATTGAACAAGGGTTATTATTTCAGGTAGTTTCCACCGGTCCCCCAACCCCCTTCCGTGTCATTCAAATACCTCAGCTAACTCTAATGAATATGGCACTAATCCTGCATTATTTTGTCTTAGAGGTACCTGTGAGCACATCCAACATTCCGTTTGGTTTAAGACCTTACCCACTAGTGAGTTGTAACCACTCAAGAGATGTCTGTCAAATGCTGCCTTATTGCTAGACTGACATCTCTGGATGCACTCATCTTCAATTATAGGGTCACAATAACTACAAAATACAGTATTCCTCAGACAATAGCCTGTCACGTTACCTCCAAACTCTGTAACTACTAGACCTTTGATTTTCTCTGGCTTTAACAAAGTGATCCTGGGATCCCATAAAGACATCACTCCTTTCTCCAGATGCAGTTCCAGTCCCACACTCGACTCCTCATGAAACCTCACAAAAATATAATGTCCTGAAAAAAAAATGTTTGTCAACGGCAAAAAAAAATAGAACAAAACAAATCTTGCCAATAGCAAATCCATTACTACGACTGGTCTTTCTGTAATCCTTTAGCACACTCAGGTAGTGTTCAACAGTGCCGCCTCTCAGTCTTCACGGAACAGACTCTCGGGTGATACTTCTGCGATCTCACTTCCTTTACGAGTTCCTTCCGGACTACCGACTTTCCTGCGATGGGAACCGTGGACCCAAGTCTCTCTCTCGGCTACTTTCACTGAAATCGTCCTGTCAACAAAACTTGGTACGGTCCTTCCCACCTGTCTATTAGGCAACCTGAGCGTAAGAATAATCACACAGTCTCTTGGTTCACAATCAAGACAGTTAGTAGTTGGCATATCAGGAATCAACAGCCTCAAGTTCTTTTGTTAAGTTCTCAAATGCTGGATCATCTCGATAAGGTACTGTACTGTCACCTCATTGGTGTATTTCTGATCACGGTGCGGATTGATCATGACATGAGGTTGTCTTCCAAAAAAAAAAAAAAAAAAATTTCAAAGAGGGTGATTAGTTAAGTGGGGATTTGGGAGTGGTTCCGATGCTACACAACACTAGTGGCAGTGTCTATGACCACAATAGTCCAGTTTCAGCTATCACTTTGCTCCTACTCCTAAGGATACCATATCTACACACAAATTTCTGCACAATTTTCTTTGCGGTAAACACAGCAGTATTTGTGGCGGCAGGAAATGCCTCTATCCGGTTTGAGAAAAAAATCAGTGTACACCAATACATATTTCAAATTCCTACAGGGTGTTAATTGTACGAACTCGATTTGTATTACCTGAAAAGGTCCATCTGCAGGAGGAGTATGGGATGGCTCTGTTGGTGCTACCTTACCAAATGTTCTTCCTCATGCAAGTAAGACAGGTTATTGCTTTCCTGCTTGCCTGAGAAGAGAACCCTGGTACACGCCAGTAAGCTCTTACCAATTTGCACATACCTTCCTTACCCTAGGTGAGTCAGACCATGTGCCGCCTCAGCTAGGCTCGGGAGATACACCCTGGGGGACACTGGCTTACCTTGTCCATCTCTCCAGAGTCCTGAGGACTCCTGACCATACCCCTTCGCCTTCCAGACCTCCTTTTCCTGTAGGGAACACAAATTTGCATCTTAATTTAATTATTGTTGTGTGTTTGCACTGTAGATCCTGTGACATGTTTGTTTGTTTGTCTGTCTGTCTGTGGTAACTACTGTCAGTCTAGGGGGAGAAAAAAAATATATATATCAGGTCTGCGTTCACTAACGGGCTGTCACTTATGTCTGGTCTTGTAGTAAAGGTCTGATTCAGATATTCCACACAATCATGCGCATCAGTGTCCATACAAAATTTTCCTTCGCCAGTATTCTTATCCTCTACTCTTTGTGCATGACAAGGCACATGCAGTAATATACTGGTGCCATCGTGCTTATGAGACATACCATGTTCGGGCAGAATTTTTGAAGGACCGATACGGCATGTGGTGCATGAACTGTCAAACCATGTACCAGTACTACATCCTAGGTATTTGACCCTTGTCCTACACAATTGCAGTTTATCCCTTGAGACTTTGTGTCCTGTCTGGAAGAGACGAAACAGAAACTTTCGTATCTGGCAGCATAGGTGTGCGCAGGGGGGGTGCCTGGTGCGCACAGGCACCCCCTAATGTCTGGCACCCCGATCTCACATGCCTGATGCAGCGATCGCCGAGCAGGCTGATTACTGTCCCCTCTGCGCTGCACCCTGTCAGGACTGCATTACTGACCGGACGCCTGGGTTAATCAAGGGTGCCACTGCCACCGGCTTTCAAACTCCCGGCTCCACCTCCATGTACAAAAACAGCGTGATGTGACGTGATTACATCATGCTGCTCGCACGCCCACCTCTTTCCTTCTATGCTATGCCAACACCAGCCACTGATGAGGAGCAGCATGCAGCCAGCGTTCCTCTTAGAAAGACAAATTCAATACTGGCAGGCGGTCGGCAGCAACATTGACACGTCACTCGTTTTTCCAGCAGAAGCAGTACTAGTCTGCGACTGTCAGTGTCAGTGAGTGACTGACTTGTAAGTAAGCTGCTGCAGCTTGCAGGGGAAAGAGAGGGGCAGCCAGACCAGGCTGAGGAGGAGCAGTATAATTGCAGAGAGTGCCATCAGGGGTGTTTGTTTGGTGCACACCACAACATCTGACAATGTATCTGCTTTATTAGGATTGCTACCGAGGTGGATATTTTATATGCGTTGACTGTCAATTGATGGTGCTAGACACGCCCAAAAGGCAATGCTAGACACACCCCTCCAACGGTGCACCCCCTAATAAAATGTGCTGCGCACGCCAGTGTCTGGCAGGGACGACTCAAATGAATCAGCGCATAACAGCAAGTCATCAACATATTGTATCTGCACCGACCCATTCTCAGGCTGAAAGAACTGTAAACAGTCAGGTAGGGCTTGGGAGAAAATACTCAGGCTTTCACTTGAAACCTTGGGAGAATCGGGTCCATGTATTGTACCCCCTTTGTGAACGCAAAGATGAAGAGGAAACGGTGAAGAAAACAGAATAGAGGTTGGTGACAGTAAAGTTAGTAGAGGTGGAGAGGATTTTATTAAAATGACAACTGGATTGGGCACTATGTGGAATTGATTTTTAAATACTTGGTCTACCCCCCTTAAAGCTTGTGCTTGCTGTGTCACTACTGGGATTACCTCAGCCATCAATCCAGTGTCCTGTCCATCCTAAGTTCATAGGGAACCCGGTATCTGTGAGATAATTTCCTCTACCTGTGATGGACATGAATATAGAACAGTGGAATGTAAAATTAGTCTTTGAGGAGTATCTAACATACCTTGTACTTCCTGAGCGGGAGTACAATATATGTATTTCACATTTCAATTTACACAACAAAATCTCTGTTGATTAAGTTAGTCAGGGGCCACTGCTGCTAGAGGAAAATAAAAAAACGATTTAGCATCATAGAGGCCCAATCGTAACTTCAGCAGGTTTTGTAAAAGGGTAATGTTGCACTTCTCTCATTACTCCCATTTGCCGAATTAGTATTTACCTGTGATCTTTATTTCTATATATGTACTTAAATGGCTCCATACTTACTAGTTCCACTGGTCTCAGCCACTTCAGGCTGCAGGCTATAGCTCCTCTTTTACCGGTTGGATATTACTCCTCTGAGTGCATGAGAAATGGCTGAAACCAGTCGGGTCACCTTCTCCTCCTAAATAAAACTTTGACATTCATTAGTACATATATAGGTTACATTCATAATTTTCATATTTTTATTTTTATTATTTTCTATAGTTTGTATACTGGCTGTAACTGCTTCCACATCGACATATGACGGTGTACTTGCTTTTTTTTTTTACTTACATATTGTTGCTACGAGTTCAAACAGTTATTATGTTTTCGTTCTTGTCTTATATGACTTTGGTTAAACATACTACCTGCAATACTTAGGATCAAAACCACCAATCACTTGAAATGATGCCCTATCATCAACAGTCATCCGTACCCATACATCACAAAAAGCCTCTGTGTATGGACCATATTTCCTACACATTTTATAACCAGCGGACCCTTTCGGCCCTGGTCCTTCAGCCTGAACTCTGGCTGGCGAACGTTTTTCGCTTGTGCATTTGGCCCCCATTGTGGACTTTTTAAACACAAACACCAAATGAACAATGCAAGCAAACGATGAAAGTTCTCAGAGTTCTTTCACCAACTCCTTCTCCGCTGGAAAACACCACGGTCCACTTCTGTAGTGACTGCCGCGTACCCAGTGAGGATCCCTACCAGACCCCTCAGCACTGGAAGTATGACGTATTAACAGGCCTGCTCTTTTTTTTGGTTTCTATCCACTGAAATTTTCTTGGGTGAGAAACAACTTATCGATCACCCTATCCAATAAATGTCCACCTAGGAATATTTCCTGAGAGTCAGCGAAAATTCCTTCTCTATACACAAATCACGTCTGCGTATGCTAACACAGCACGTATGATGACACAATTGCACGAAATGACGCAAATGGTATTACGTTGCGCCACGTATAACATACACACACGTGCGGTCCAATCGCACGGCTTATAGATACTTGTTATCTATACGCCCTACGATCACGGGAGTCGAATTCACAAGCTGCCCTCCACAGACGGAGCATAACATCAAATCACGCTCCGCCGCTCGTTTTGCCTTTAAAAACTCACACACTACGTGCCTCAATACCAATTAATAAGGGAGGTCGCTAACCTCCTCGTCACCAAGCCTCTGCTAACTCAGTGCCTCACTGATGGGATCCCGCTTTTCCTGGGGTTCAGTACACTCACACTTGCTTTTCAACAACCCACACTTTTAGATTTTCTGTACAGAAAAAAAGTAATTTACCAGTGATTGATAACATCCCCTTCAGAGGTATTACAATTTAAACAAAGTATTATAGTAATGTGCTTTAAAATCGGATAGTTACCTGTTAAAATGTGTTTTATCCCACCTTAACATTCAATCTCCTATATATTTGCCCAGATCTGTGACTTTGTGATTCATTTGCTAACGCTGGGCGGAGTCACAATGCTGGGCGGAGTCAAGTCACAGATCTGCCCAAATATATAGGAGAGAATAGGAGTACACACTGGCCAAATATATAGAAGAAAATAGGAGAACATTTAACATTTAACAGTACATGGTACAGATACATAGTGAGCGCAGGAGAGACAGCAGCAGCAGGTTAAAGCTCCGTATAAGCACCACCCCCAGCCGCCAGCTATTGGACACATGGTAAAGCTCCATACAAGCACCGCCCCCAGCCACAAGCTATTGGACACATGGCTGAGGAGTGCGCTGTGATTGGCCGCCAATGCAACTAGCACCTGGGTCCCTGCTCACACGGGGAGATGCTGGCGGACACTACAATGCCAGGCACCGGAAAGTGCAGTAAGATGCCTGTGCGCTCCGTCCCCTGGCAGTGAGCCCCGCTTCGTACCCGCCCTCACCCCGCGTCCCCGCTATATGTAGGGAGTTGGGGATGCTCTGTACCACGGGGGCAGCAGCAGTAGCTACATCCCATCACAGCCACGGGTGGCCAATCACAGCGCACCCTTCAGCATGTGTCCAATGGCTGGCGCCTGGAGGCGGTGCTTGTATGTCGCGTTAACATGCTGCTGCTGCTGCCTTTCCTGCGCTCACTATGTATGTACTGTTATTACAATGTACTGTTATGTGTTCTCCTATATTCTCCTACATATTTGGGCAGTGTGTACTCCTATTCTCTCCTATATATTTGGCCAGTGTGTTCTCCTATTCTCTCCTATATATTTGGCCAGTGTGTTCTCCTATTCTCTCCTATATATTTGGCCAGTGTGTTCTCCTATTTTCTCCTATGCTTCTCCTATATATTTGGCCAGATCTGTAACTTGACTCCGCCTAGCATTGTGACTCCACCCAGCTTTAGAAATGAGTCACAAAGTCACAGATCTGTCCTAATATATAGGAGATACCTACCTCCATCCCACCCACAGCAAACCCACGGCTGCCCCTACACCACCTACGGACCCCCTCGACCATCCACTGCACCCCCTACACCTACACCTCCCCCACTCAATGAAACCCAGCCCCTCACCCGCCACCACAGGACCCCCAACACCACCCGCAAGCACACCTACCCCTTACTAGAGATGAGCGGGTTCGGTTTCTCGGAAACCGAACCCCCCCGAACTTCAGCCTTTTTACACGGGTCCGAGGCAGACTCGGATCTTCCCGCCTTGCTCGGCTAACCCGAGCGCGCCCGAACGTCATCATCCCGCTGTCGGATTCTCGCGAGGCTCGTATTCTATCGCGAGACTCGGATTCTATATAAGGAGCCGCGCGTCGCCGCCATTTTCACACGTGCATTGAGATTGATAGGGAGAGGACGTGGCTGGCGTCCTCTCCGTTTAGAGTAGACTAGAGAGTAGAGAGTAGGGACACTTGATTTACTAATTTTGGGGAGCATATTAGGACGGAGTACTACTTGCTGATAGTGTGACCAGTGACCACCAGTTTAATTAATCCGTTCTCTGCCTGAAAAAAAACGATACACAGTGTGACACAGTCACATACCATATCTGTGCTCAGCCTCAGTGTGCCCTCAGTGTGCTGCATCATCTATGTAATACTGTATATCTGACTGTGCTGAGTGCTCACTGCTCACACAGCTTAATTGTGGGGGAGACTGGGGAGCAGTTATAGCAGGAGTACATATTTTAACAGTGCACACTTTTGCTGCTAGAGTGCCACTGCCAGTGCCAGTGTGACTGACCAGTGACCACTACTACTTGCTGATAGTGTGACCTGTGACCACCAGTTTAATTAATCCATTCTCTGCCTGAAAAAAAAACGATACACAGTGTGACACAGTCACATACCATATCTGTGCTCAGCCTCAGTGTGCCCTCAGTGTGCTGCATCATCTATGTAATACTGTATATCTGACTGTGCTGAGTGCTCACTGCTCACACAGCTTCATTGTGGGGGAGACTGGGGAGCAGTTATAGCAGGAGTACATATTTTAACAGTGCACACTTTTGCTGCCAGAGTGCCACTGCCAGTGCCAGTGTGACTGACCAGTGACCACTGACCACCAGTATATTGTGATTGTCTGCCTGAAAAAGTTAAACACTCGTTGTGTGGTGTTTTTATTCTATAAACGCATTCTGCTGACAGTGTCCAGCAGGTCCGTCATTATATAATATATACCTGTCCGGCTGCAGTAGTGATATATATATATTTTTTATATCATTATCATCCAGTCTATATTAGCAGCAGACGCAGTACGGTAGTCCACGGCTGTAGCTACCTCTGTGTCGGCAGTCGCTCGTCCATCCATAATTGTATACCACCTACCCGTGGTGTTTTTTTTTTCTATCTTCTTGATACTAGTAGCTTACTTTTGGAGTCTGCAGTGCTGAGCTGACAGTGTCCAGCAGGTCCGTCATTATATAATATATACCTGTCCTGCTGCAGTAGTGATATATATATATATTTTTTATATCATTATCATCCAGTCTATATTAGCAGCAGACGCAGTACGGTAGTCCACGGCTGTAGCTACCTCTGTGTCGGCAGTCGCTCGTCCATCCATAATTGTATACCACCTACCTGTGGTGTTTTTTTTTTTCTATCTTCTTGATACTAGTAGCTTACTTTAGGAGTCTGCAGTGCTGAGCTGACAGTGTCCAGCAGGTCCGTCATTATATAATATATACCTGTCCGGCTGCAGTAGTGATATATATATATATTTTTTATATCATTATCATCCAGTCTATATTAGCAGCAGACGCAGTACGGTAGTCCACGGCTGTAGCTACCTCTGTGTCGGCAGTCGCTCGTCCATCCATAATTGTATACCACCTACCCGTGGTGTTTTTTTTTTTTTTTAATCTTCTTGATACTAGTAGCTTACTTTAGGAATCTGCAGTGCTGAGCTGACAGTGTCCAGCAGGTCCGTCATTATATAATATATACCTGTCCGGCTGCAGTAGTGATATATATATATATTTTTTATATCATTATCATCCAGTCTATATTAGCAGCAGACGCAGTACGGTAGTCCACGGCTGTAGCTACCTCTGTGTCGGCAGTCGCTAGTCCATCCATAATTGTATACCACCTACCTGTGGTGTTTTTTTTTTTTCTATCTTCTTGATACTACTAGTAGCTTACTTTAGGAGTCTGCAGTGCTAAGCTGACAGTGTCCAGCAGGTCCGTCATTATATAATATATACCTGTCCGGCTGCAGTAGTGATATATATATATATTTTTTATATCATTATCATCCAGTCTATATTAGCAGCAGACGCAGTACGGTAGTCCACGGCTGTAGCTACCTCTGTGTCGGCAGTCGCTCGTCAATCCATAAGTATACTAGTATCCATCCATCTCCATTGTTTACCTGAGGTGCCTTTTAGTTGTGCCTATTAAAATATGGAGAACAAAAATGTTGAGGTTCCAAAAATAGGGAAAGATCAAGATTGACTTCCACCTCGTGCTGAAGCTGCTGCCACTAGTCATGGCGAGACGATGAAATGCCAGCAACGTCGTCTGCCAAGGCCGATGCCCAATGTCATAGTACAGAGCATGTAAAATCCAAAACACCAAATATCAGTAAAAAAAGGACTCAAAAATCTAAAATAAAATTGTCGGAGGAGAAGCGTAAACTTGCCAATATGCCATTTACCACACGGAGTGGCAAGGAACGGCTGAGGCCCTGGCCTATGTTCATGGCTAGTGGTTCAGCTTCACATGAGGATGGAAGCACTCAGCCTCTCGCTAGAAAAATGAAAAGACTCAAGCTGGCAAAAGCACAGCAAAGAACTGTGCGTTCTTCGAAATCACAAATCCACAAGGAGAGTCCAATTGTGTCGTTTGCGATGCCTGACCTTCCCAACACTGGACGTGAAGAGCATGCGCCTTCCACCATTTGCACGCCCCTTGCAAGTGCTGGAAGGAGCACCCGCAGTCCAGTTCCTGATAGTCAGATTGAAGATGTCAGTGTTGAAGTACACCAGGATGAGGAGGTTATGGGTGTTGCTGGCGCTGGGGAGGAAATTGACCAGGAGGATTCTGATGGTGAGGTGGTTTGTTTAAGTCAGGCACCCGGGGAGACACCTGTTGTCCGTGGGAGGAATAGGGCCATTGACATGCCTGGTGAAAATACCAAAAAAATCAGCTCTTCGGTGTGGAAGTATTTCAACAGAAATGCGGACAACATTTGTCAAGCCGTGTGTTGCCTTTGTCAAGCTGTAGTAAGTAGGGGTAAGGACGTAAACCACCTCGGAACATCCTCCCTTATACGTCACCTGCAGCGCATTCATCATAAGTCAGTGACAAGTTCAAAAACTTTGGGCGACAGCGGAAGCAGTCCACTGACCAGTAAATCCCTTCCTCTTGTAACCAAGCTCACGCAAACCACCCCACCAACTCCCTCAGTGTCAATTTCCTCCTTCCCCAGGAATGCCAATAGTCCTGCAGGCCATGTCACTGGCAATTATGACGAGTCCTCTCCTGCCTGGGATTCCTCCGATGCATCCTTGCGTGTAACGCCTACTGCTGCTGGCGCTGCTGTTGTTGCTGCTGGGAGTCGATGGTCATCCCAGAGGGGAAGTCGTACTCGTAAGACCACTTTTACTACTTCCACCAAGCAATTGACTGTCCAACAGTCCTTTGCGAGGAAGATGAAATATCACAGCAGTCATCCTGCTGCAAAGCGGATAACTGAGGCCTTGGCATCCTGGGCGGTGAGAAACGTGGTTCCGGTATCCATCATTACTGCAGAGGCAACTAGAGACTTGTTGGAGGTACTGTGTCCCCGGTACCAAATACCATCTAGGTTCCATTTCTCTAGGCAGGCGATACCGAAAATGTACACAGACCTCAGAAAAAGACTCACCAGTGTCCTAAAAAATGCAGTTGTACCCAATGTCCACTTAACCACGGACATGTGGACAAGTGGAGCAGGGAAGGCTCAGGACTATATGACTGTGACAGCCCACTGGGTAGATGTATGGACTCCCGCCGCAAGAACAGCAGCGGCGGCACCAGTAGCAGCATCTCGCAAACGCCAACTCTTTCCTAGGCAGGCTACGCTTTGTATCACCGCTTTCCAGAATACGCACACAGCTAAAAACCTCTTACGGCAACTGAGGAACATCATCGCAGAATGGCTTACCCCAATTGGACTCTCCTGTGGATTTGTTGCATCGGACAACGCCAGCAATATTGTGTGTGCATTAAATATGGGCAAATTCCAGCACGTCCCATGTTTTGCACATACCTTGAATTTGGTGGTGCAGAATTATTTAAAAAACGAGAGGGGCGTGCAAGAGATGCTGTCGGTGGCCAGAAGAATTGTGGGACACTTTCGGCGTACAGGCACCACGTACAGAAGACTGGAGCACCACCAAAAACGCCTGAACCTGCCCTGCCATCATCTGAAGCAAGAAGTGGTAACGAGGTGGAATTCAACCCTCTATATGCTTCAGAGGTTGGAGGAGCAGCAAAAGGCCATTCAAGCCTATACAACTGAGCACGATATAGGAGGTGGAATGCACCTGTCTCAAGCGCAGTGGAGAATGATTTCAACGTTGTGCAAGGTTCTGCAACCTTTTGAACTTGCCACACGTGAAGTCAGTTCAGACACTGCCAGCCTGAGTCAGGTCATTCCCTTCATCAGGCTTTTGCAGAAGAAGCTGGAGACATTGAAGGAGGAGCTAACACAGAGCGATTCCGCTAGGCATGTGGGACTTGTGGATGGAGCCCTTCATTCGCTTAACAAGGATTCACGTGTGGTCAATCTGTTGAAATCAGAGCACCACATTTTGGCCACCGTGCTCGATCCTAGATTTAAAACCTACCTTGGATCTCTCTTTCCGGCAGACACAAGTCTGCTGGGGTTCAAAGAACTGCTGGTGATAAAATTGTCAAGTCAAGCGGAACGCGACCTGTCAACATCTCCTCCTTCACATTCTCCCGCAACTGGGGGTGCGAGGAAAAGGCTCAGAATTCCGAGCCCACCCGCTGGCGGTGATGCAGGGCAGTCTGGAGCGACTGCTGATGCTGACATCTGGTCCGGACTGAAGGACCTGCCAACGATTACGGACATGTCGTCTACTGTCACTGCATATGATTCTCTCCCCATTGAAAGAATGGTGGAGGATTATATGAGTGACCGCATCCAAGTAGGCACGTCAGACAGTCCGTACTTATACTGGCAGGAAAAAGAGGCAATTTGGAGGCCCTTGCACAAACTGGCTTTATTCTACCTAAGTTTCCCTCCCACAAGTGTGTACTCTGAAAGAGTGTTTAGTGCCGCCGCTCACCTTGTCAGCAATCGGCGTACGAGGTTACATCTAGAAAATGTGGAGAAGATGATGTTCATTAAAATGAATTATAATCAATTCCTCCGTGGAGACATTGACCAGCAGCAATTGCCTCCACAAAGTACACAGGGAGCTGAGATGGTGGATTCCAGTGGGGATGAATTGATAATCTGTGAGGAGGGGGATGTACACGGTGATATATCGGAGGATGATGATGAGGTGGACATCTTGCCTCTGTAGAGCCAGTTTGTGCAAGGAGAGATTAATTGCTTCTTTTTTGGTGGGGGTCCAAACCAACCCGTCATTTCAGTCACAGTCGTGTGGCAGACCCTGTCACTGAAATGATGGGTTGGTTAAAGTGTGCATGTCCTGTTTATACAACATAAGGGTGGGTGGGAGGGCCCAAGGACAATTCCATCTTGCACCTATTTTTTCTTTCATTTTTCTTTGCGTCATGTGCTGTTTGGGGGGTGTTTTTTGGAAGGGCCATCCTGCGTGACACTGCAGTGCCACTCCTAGATGGGCCAGGTGTTTGTGTCGGCCACTAGGGTCGCTTAGCTTACTCACACAGCTACCTCATTGCGCCTCTTTTTTTCTTTGCGTCATGTGCTGTTTGGGGAGTGTTTTTTGGAAGGGCCATCCTGCGTGACACTGCAGTGCCACTCCTAGATGGGCCAGGTGTTTGTGTCGGCCACTAGGGTCGCTTAGCTTACTCACACAGCTTCCTCATTGCGCCTCTTTTTTTCTTTGCGTCATGTGCTGTTTGGGGAGTGTTTTTTGGAAGGGCCATCCTGCGTGACACTGCAGTGCCACTCCTAGATGGGCCAGGTGTTTGTGTCGGCCACTTGGGTCGCTTAGCTTAGCCATCCAGCGACCTCGGTGCAAATTTTAGGACTAAAAATAATATTGTGAGGTGTGAGGTGTTCAGAATAGACTGAAAATGAGTGGAAATTATGGTTATTGAGGTTAATAATACTTTGGGATCAAAATGACCCCCAAATTCTATGATTTAAGCTGTTTTTTAGGGTTTTTTGAAAAAAACACCCGAATCCAAAACACACCCGAATCCGACAAAAAAAATTTGGTGAGGTTTTGCCAAAACGCGTTCGAACCCAAAACACGGCCGCGGAACCGAACCCAAAACCAAAACACAAAACCCGAAAAATTTCCGGTGCTCATCACTACCCCTTACCCACCAACAACGCTTCCAGATCCCCTCCCACATCCACGAGAGCCTTGCACCGACCCCTCCCCCACCCCCTCTAATGCTACCCCACCCACATCGCATCCAGACCCCATCCACAACCCCCAGTCCCCTGCTCCTCCCCCACCCACACCACCTCCCGCCCCCCTCTCCTATCCGCACACACTCCCGGCATCCGCCCCTCCTCCACCCACAGACACCCTCCCCCATACGCGGTCACCCCTGCACCCGCTACATTCTGTACATCATGCCCTGCAGCCACTGTTCACTCCCACTAAAGGGCCTACGCCCCCTTCACCATCAAACGCACTTTCGTCGTGCACTATTTACCCACTCACACAACTACGTGCAGGGGTTACGGGGGCATAGCCCCTTCCGATGGTGTGAAGAGCGCCCGTAGGGCGCGATGAATCAACTAGTATTTATTATGTGGCTAGCTTCCGCTTGCGTAAATATGCACTCACGTTTCCCGCCATCTGTGTCCACATGTGCACCCATACGTCGCTATATACGCGTCCACGTACTATTGTACTATGACACATGTATACTTGCGTACGCAAATGTGTATCGCTGCGTACCTTTGCTACACTGTCTTACCCAACTCTAGTAATACAATAAAAAAATAAAAAAAACTATTTGTATTGTATTGTAGTAGTTAGATAAATGCTTCCACGTTCCCTTTGAGCACTGGAAGTCCCCTGCAGGAAAGCTTCCGCTACGTGCTACCTAAAATTTTAGGCAGGAACGGAGGTTCACTTATGAAATGCAAATATTTTGCGAATTTTCGTTAAAAATAACACTTTAACAATCAATTTTAAAACACTTCAATATAATATGGCTATTGACTATAATTTAAATGCTATGTTTCAGATTGGATAGCCATCTTGCAGAACATACACTGATATAAATATACATATTTTATATTATATATATATATATATACACACACAAATGTGACCGGCTCTCCAACAGCAAAAAACGAATACCTGGGTGCCCTCCCGTGGCACTACGGAGCCCAGCGGATAGCACAGATTGATGGGCGGCACTCCGAGGATTTGCAAAAGAAGATACACAGCTTAACAAGCTTGTTCTATATATATATATATATATATATATATATATACACATTAATTTATTACACTGTTATGAAAACCCTCACACAGCATATATTTTATACACACATACTGAATGAATGTAGTTTCTACAGAGCCTCTAATTTGCATCTCAGATGTTCACATGCTTGTTGTTCCAGAGTGGTTGAACAGGTTCATTAACATTTCAATTGCCTATCTTGTAGCAAGCAGAGTGTTAACAAATCCTGAAAAAAAACCTTTATCATCTGTGTGTAATTTTTACATCAAGCTAAGTATTTACCTCACTATTACTCTCACTAGATCTAATTGAAACACTATTTATAATTGACTATGGCATGGGTTAGTTAAATTCATTGGTAGCTTTTAAATGGTGATGAATTTGTACATATATTGTTTATATTGTGACAAAGGCTACAGATTGTTTAACAATAGCCTTAAGGAACAGCTGGAGGTCAGCTGTTAGCTAGGTGGATGTAGTGACCTTATGTACCTAAAATGGCCACTGCTCCTCCCCCCTTCCCAAGCCATGTGCTTGGACAAAATGGTGATCACACCATGCGGCCAGAATACAAACTCTATCCTTTGTCACAAATAAATCACAAATTATACAAGCACCGGAAGTTGCCCTAATGGACAATTCCCACTGCATGGTAACAATGCTTCCACATGCTTTTTCAGCGTGAACAAAGCTTTGCTACTTCAGGCCTATGTTAGCAGTATGCGAACAGACCTCAGCATGCTAACACAGCTATATCCATACTATGCTCCAACTTTTAAACGCTCTTTAAATTTACTTAACAGATAAACAATCCAATCTGAATCAAAGACAATATGAATTATTGAACCTCGTTTAGCAACAATAAAAATACGCTGTAGCATTTCTAATATTATGCATTTTTGTCACACTCACGCAACAAAGAAATCTATTGTCCCTTGATTCATATCAGTACCTTACTGATAACGCAAAAAAACCGCATGCGGTTCAACAGCATCTAGATGTGTCCATCCTTAGCTGGCAGACCACAGCGCGTCTGTACAGTGCATTATTAAGTACGTGATATCGCGGATGGAGCTCCCAATTGTGAATTTCTAATTATTTTAAATAAACATTTCAATGCCAGCGTTAATATATATTGCGGACGCAAGGTGCATCTTATTACCATATACGATAAAAGTGCACTGAACGTCACAGCACTATATCCCTTAAAAGAAAGCAAGCAGTCGAACACATTGTAAGCTGAGGTCCAACACTCAGAGATATATATGTATTTGATATTAAAAGGGTATGCATACAAAATAACATATATAAATATGGTTACAGAGTTACAATTACACAAGCAGTTGTCGTTATATAAGGATCAGTTACAGCCAATATAAATACGCTTAGTTTCACTGGTCCCAGGCAGCCATTCATCAGGTAGGACACTTCTGATAAGGTGTGTGTGTGTGTGTGTGTGTGTGTGTGTTTGTGTGTGTGTGTGAGAGTGAAAATGAGAATGTATCAGAGCGCTCACTGCTTCTGGGTCCATATGTTTATACAGTAAAATTATGGGTGTATACAACAGTGGGTTTCATGTTCTTCCATTGGTCCAGAGGCTAGACGCCTCAAGAACGCAACGGCTTATAGGTCAGAGTGAGGGCTTTTGCCCTGTGTTGCTGTCACATGTGTCTGCCCCCAGGGCCATGCTGTGGAGCTAGTTTCAAGTCTTCAGGAAGTCTTTTTTTCACCTAGTATGTGGCTTCATATTCATACATTTGGTCATAACTAATCGTTGCAATGTGCTACAATCTACCCATAGCTATCAACTTAATACACACATTCTCCTGATCATTTTGACACTAAGCATGATATAATTAACTTGTTCCGTTCAAATAATACATATATATCTGATGTTACACTCTAATATATAAATACATTATAATGTCTGGTGCTTGACATGTTTTGTCTATGTGTAATTTATGTGTTGTATGAAGTATGTGTTGAATAAATCTTTGTGGCTTGTCTGTGTGAATGCATATGCTACCATATATCCTGTGCAAGCTGTGTGTATGTGCACGAACATAGACCTCTCTGTTTGGAGTTTGTATGTTGTCTGTATGTAATATTTTTGACTTCGACATGGTGATGATAATAATAATAATAATAATAATAATAATAATACATAATAGTATATTTTTTGACATGTAGTAAACATTTTTATTGTTCTTCAGTGGAAAAAATGTAAGTCCTTGGGTCATGATTCTGTTACAAAGTGACAAACACATTGTGTTGGATATTTAATAATTGGGGGCCAGACAGGCTTTGAAATCTCAATATATATCCTACAAAATAGTCTTTGCTTATTCACTATTACAGTTGATAGACCTTATTAGCCACTCACAGCTGACACTGCTATCATTCTATTTATCTGTTTCTTTAAAGAACTGTAAAACAAAAAGTCATTGAAAACACAAGAGCACACTAATATCAGACTTAGCGATTCCCTCTTACATTATACCTCCTCAGACCTGGTATATTCCTGGTATTTAAATACTGTACATTGGGGGTCATTCCGACTTGTTCGCTAGCTGCTTTCGTTCGCAGCGATTAGGTGAAAAAGTGGCACTTTTGCGCATACGTATGGGGCGCAGTGCGCACGTGCGTCGTACTTTCACAAAAGCCAATGCAGTTTCACACAAGGTCAAGCGACGCTTTTCAGTCGCACTGCTGATCGTTGAGTGATTGACAGGAAGTGGGTGTTTCTGGATGGTAACTGACCGTTTTCGGGGAGTGTGTGTAAAAACGCAGGCGTGCCGGATAAAAATGCAGGAGTGGCTGGGGAAACGTAGGCGTGGCTGGCCGAACGCAGGGCGTGTTTGTGACGTCAAAACAGGAACAAAACAGTCTGAAGTGATCGCAAGGTAGGAGTAGGTCTGCAGCTACTCTGAAACTGCACAATTTTTTTTGTAGCAATGCTGCGAACCTTTCGTTCGCACGTCTCCTAAGCTAAGATACACTCCCAGAGGGCGGCGGCTTAGCATTTGCACTGCTGCTAAAAGCAGCTAGCGAGCGATCAACTCGGAATGAGGGCCATTATACTATTTCCTTTCAAAATGTTTGCATTGGGAACATTTTATTTTACATTGGAGAAGGGGACCTTACAGTAGAGAATAGGACTTTGCATGCTTACCTTCACACTTTCACAATAGCTTATCACTATATTACAATATGTAGTATGTGAAAGCTAATTACTTGTAGAAGAAACGATAAAATTTGCACTAATTATTCAAAGCTTTAGAAATATGTCTTTACATTTCAACCACAAATGGAAAAAAATGACAATACCAGAAAATATTTATAAATTGCAAATATACTGTATAAGTACCTTTTACAACATTAGATGATAAACAATTACAATTAAATTCAGATGTTTAATATCCTAAAACACTTCAAATAAACAATGATTAGGCACATGGTGGCAGTATTGAGTAAAATGCCTCTTGCTTATTGTCCATGCTGATTAACTGTTATTCTAAATGTACCTAACTTGTCCGTAAATCAGACCTTCCAACATGAGAACTTCCACCTGGTGCAAAATACTCTTCTCCCGAACATATCACTTTGCTATTTATGTTACTGTTGCCGCTATCTTGTGTCTATGAATTAATTGATGAGGGAGATGTGTTTTTAAAATTTAAACATCAAATAAATAATGTTTATCTCTTCATGAAAGTTAAAGGATAGCAATAAATTATGAAACTGTAAACTATAATAATACATAACTAATAAGCACACATTGTTCCTTCAGAAGTTATGAGCACATGCTGGGTCATGCTGTATTGTATGCCTCTTTCAGTGGGGCCTGGTTGCACTGTGCGACACATGCTTGATCACCCTGTTTCTAACTAAATAAATCTGCTCTGTTTTTACTGCATATAAGGAAGAAATTGATCCTCTGCTTTCCCTCACCTTAGGGGAGATGTGTCAAGCGTTGGAGAGAGATACATTGAAGAAGTTGCCCAAAGCAACCAAACAGAATCTAGCTGTAATTTATCTTGTCTATTAAATGACACTTAAGGCGGGTACACATTAGGCGATTCGGAATTGCCGGCGATGGACGACTATATCGTTGAATATGTATAGTGCGTACACACTGAACGTTATCGTTCAACGATAACATTCAGTGATGTCACCGTCTGCATTCCCGAACATGCAGCTCAGCCCGACATTGACGGGTTGTGCTGCATGTCAACTTAATACGGTGATCGTTTAACGGCGTGTGGGAGCGCGCATCGTTCATCGGTCACCAACATTACCCTTATACACACTGGACGATTTCAGGCTAAAAATAAACGATAATGACATTTATGTCGTTATCGTTTATTTTGTAGGGTGAAATCGCCTAGTGTGTACCCCCTTTAGAAGCTGTTTGGTTGCTATTGGTAACTTCTCAGCTTTATTTATTTCAAAGGTTTGATACAGCTCTCCCTATAAACTCTCCCTATATGCTAAAGAACTGCAAATTACACAGTAACAATTTTTGTATAATTTACAATTGCAATGTGAGTGCAACTTTCAACATATCCATCAACAAAAACATATAGGGAAAATTCAATTGCCAGTGATTATCTTATCATGCCAAATATGTGTAGAATACTCGTCAGTTAATAGGCTCTCGACAAAAATTAATTCTAGTGTGTAACTGTGTGCGTGTACAGGGGCAGACTAGATGAGCCAAGTGGACATTATCTGCCATCAAATTCTATATTTCTACGTTTAAGGAAGGGTAAGCAGGGAGGACAAGGACTGAACACAGTGGAGAGCAACAACACGGGAGGTGGAAGAGGAGGGAAAGGAAGGTCGGATGGAGCTGGATCTGATACTTTTATGGATGATAGCTCTGAGGTAACCATAAGGTGGGAAAACTAGGTCCAACCTGGGTCACTCAATCTTCTAGCCAGTTCCTAATATCTATATCTGACTAGAAAGTGATATATTCTCCATTTTCATGTACATGTCAAGTCTCTAAAAACAGATATCGAAGAGGGTGTGAGGGGCCTTCCAATAAACTGGGATCACTGTCTTACTAAAGTGCTTAAGCAAAGATTTCTTATACCAGGGAATGGAAAGAGCGTAATGTTTGTATAGACTCAACAAACAAGGAGCGCTTATAAAATAACATATAATGCAATTTATTAAGAATACATATAAAATAGCAATAATTCCTGTATATGAGATTTATTGTCATCATTTACATGTAAAGCACCTATATTTATTGTAATTAATTATTGACTTCTAACATTGAATGGACTCACTTTGTTTTACTCATAGCAATGAATAGATCTAATTAACAATCTCAGGTGTGAATGAACAACACCAGGAGCTGATTGGCCACAACCAGTTTAAATACCATCTCACCTGTTCATTAACCATTAATACCTCCTGAAGAAACTGCCGTTTGCTGTGGCAGAGCAATGTATTGAGGGCTACAGAGTTCGACTGACTGTCGCTTTGTAACAAGCCCCGTCAGCAGACTAGGTATCGTGGATTCACCGTCTCCCCCCTTCTCCGCCCCTGCATACCTACAGAGGGGGAACCGATCAGCTGTCTGGAGCTCACACGTCTGCACTGCCATCGACGGGAAAGTGCGGTCAATACCTGCAGTGGGTAAGAACTAATCTTTGATCAGGGGTGAGCATAACGTCCCCACTCCACTCTATTTACAGCTGTGGACTTCATGCTTTTATGAAAAAATTCTTCCCACTGATTCTGGATTTACCAGTTTTATACCATTAATATATGGACCTGAACTCTGCTAATTTCATTTAAGTTTAATTTTATATTACATCTAAACTGTTATGCTTCATTCACTGCCATCTTAGATTGTTTTTATTGTTTTTTATTTTTGGTTACAAATGTTTATGCAGTAATTATTGCTATTTTATATGTATTCTTAATAAATTGCATTATATGTTATTTTATAAGCGCTCCTTGTTTGTTGAGTCTATACAAACATTACGCTATTTCTATGTTTAGGAATCCAGTTTGCCATATAGGAGCAGCTATAAAATAAAAGAAATTATACAAAGGTGCTTTTTTAATTGCTAAATTATTTTTAAGTGTTTATAGCGCCCAATTCCTCAGTGGAATCTATTTCCCTGTGATGCTATTAAGGAATGGAAAGGTCCACGAGAAAAAACAGGCAGGAACCAGGGTCAGGTGGCGTACCCTCCCAAATATGGCCTGGTGATCTGAATATCCAAATCCTATAACAGACAAATCTTTGGCCAAACCCACCAAATATGATAGGGGTATTCCGATGTCCATCCACATAGCCAGAAGGTATTAGGTGGACGTGAGCGCATCTTACTAAGAACACTAGAGCACCTATGCCATTGTTCAAAAATGTTGAAATGTGTCTCAATTCCTGATAAGGGTCGGGCAGAGACGTGTCAAAAAGATTTGTTCCCATTGTCTGAGATACACCGTACATTTTAAACTAACAATATACAGTATTGTCTCAAATGTGCTATCATTCTTTGACTTCTTGAGAGCGAAAGTTGTCTATACGTCAATGGCCAGACCCATTAATGTTGTTTCAGTATTTTTTAACTCCGTTTTAATTTCTTAATATTTTTTTTTTTAATTCAACAGTTTTTATTAGGTTTTTCATAGAAATACAAAAACAGGGAAGACCTTCATGTTACAAAAATACAAAAGAAACCGGCACAGTTACAATAATCCATCATAAGGTGGGTTCAAGCCACATCAGCGGGGTAACAGATGTATAATAGATAATCGTAGCTTTGAATAAAAGATAAAAAGACGAATAATCCTAACCGATTATGAGGTCTAGGAAATAGTAAGCACAGTGCCGATGTGCGCCTCAGCATAAGAAATCACCATATACCTAAAGTCAAGCGTACAATTCTATCTGAGGGGTCAATGGTCATTGATATACATAAAAGGTCAGTAAAGAAGACAAACAAGAGGGGGGGAAGGGAGGAACAATTGGGAAAAGACAATACAAATATAGTCATATCATGGATGAGTAGCGACTAGAGAAGTCATAGGTAAAATTGTTAAAGAAGTGATCCAGGCATGATTAGCAGTTCTAACAAAAGAGAAGGTTAAGTACTCTTATGGCATCACACTCAGCATACAGCCAGGGGTATTATAGGCAATATGATTGCATTTCTTAAGAAAACAGCAGGAAGTCCTAAAAGGAAAACAATATGTAGGCCTAGGGTCAGAAGCGTATCTAGCACGGGGCGAGCAGGGCACGTGCCCTGGGCGCCGTGGAAGCCCCAACAGAGGGGGCGCAACCGGCACGGCCCGCTCACCCCATGCGACAGGGATTCCGCCGGCGCTACCTGCGGCGCTCTCCCTGTCTCCCCGGCTACTGTGCCTGTCACACTGGACAGGCAGCGGCAGCCAGGAGCCTCCCCTTGTCCCCCCCCCCTCCTCCTCCCTGCACATTGTACAGTGCGCGATCGCGACCTCGGAGCGCGCGTGCGCGGCCTCGGGGAGCGGGCTAAACATGTGAGCGGGCTTTACAGATATTTATAGTTTTTTTCTGTCGGGAGAGGGGAGGGGGGTGCCGGACAGTGTGTGTGTGTTAATTGTGTGTGTGTGTGGGACAGTGTGAGTGTGTGTTAATTGTGTGAGTGTGTTAATTGTGTGTGTGTGTGTGTGGGACAGTGTGAGTGTGTGTTAATTGTGTGAGTGTGTTAATTGTGTGTGTGTGTGTGTGTGTGTGTGTGTGTGTGTGTGTGTGGGACAGTGTGAGTGTGTGTTAATTGTGTGAGTGTGTTAATTGTGTGTGTGTGTGTGTGTGTGTGTGTGTGTGAGACAGTGTGAGTGTGTGTTAATTGTGTGTGTGTGGGACAGTGTGCGTGTGTGTTATTTGTGTGTGTGGGACAGTGTGCGTGTGTGTTATTTGTGTGTGTGTGGGACAGGGTGCGTGTGTGTTAATTGTGTGTGGGACAGTGTGCGTGTGTGTTAATTGTGTGTGTGTGTGTGGGACAGTGTGCATGTGTGTTAATTGTCCCGGCGGTGATTGGCGTCTGCAGTGGGCGCCCCCCCCCCCCATCCTCCTCCGCTGCAGCTGACAGGAGCGGTGTTGTGCGGCTCTCCCCCTCCTCCGTCCTCCCGCTGACAGGAGTGGCGGTGTGCGGTTTTCCCCCTCCTCTGCCGGCTCCATCCTCCCGTCGTGGCCCTGCAGTGTGTGCCGGTCTCCCCAGCAGCAGCAGCAGCAGGTTAGTCTCTCTCTATCCCCCCCCCCCTCTCTCTCTCTCTCTCTCCTCCTGGGGATTGAAGTTTGTAAGTATCATTTCCATTTTTACAGGTGCCCCTATTGGATTCTACTGGACAAGTGGACGTGACCGACGTGAGATGTAGGTAAGTAATTTGTCTCTCATTTTTACAGGTACCCCTATTGGATTCTACTGGACAAGTGGACGTGACCGGCGTGGGATATAGGTAAGTATGTGTGAGTGTGTAAGTGTGTTTTAATAAATTTTTACTGTCACGGTGTGTGAGTTGTGTTTTTATTTGGGTATTTTTTCTGTTGTAGAACTACAGGTACCAGCGGGCCCGTTATTTCCCCGCATGCTGGCACTTGAGGTTCTCCAAGTACCAGCAAGCGGTGGAGGCTTGCTGGGCCTTGTAGTTCCACAACAAAAAACAATATTCTTTTTTTAATTACATGGCTATCAGCCTCCCATCCACCGCCCACGGATTGGGGGGACAGCCTCGGGCTTCACCCCTGGCCCTTGGGTGCCTGGAGGGGGGGTGACCCCTTGATTTAAGGGGACCCACCCCTCCAGGGAACCCCGGCCAGTGGTGACTAGTTGGGGGGCTAATGCCACGGCCGCAGGGACCTACATAAATGTGTCCCCCGGCTTTGGCATTATGTCCCTGGCTAGTGGAGCCCGGTGCTGGTTTTAAAAATACGGGGTACCCCTACATCTTTTGTCCCCCGTATTTTTGGAACCAGGACCGGACTAAGAGCCCGGTGCTGGTTGTCTAAATACGGGGAACCCCTGTCCAATTTTTTCCCAGTGTTTAAACAACCAGGACCGGCTCAAAGAGCCCGAGGCTGGTTATACTCAGGAGGGGGGACCTCACGCATTTTTTTTTGTACATTTTTTAACCCATTCAGACCCTTCTCCATTAAGATAATGGAAGCCCTGGACAACAAAATTGCATTCATGTCCTCCTCCCACTCCCTTCCCAGTCCCAAACACTAATTATTATTTTTTTCTATAAAAATGTACAATATATCACAAGTATGATGAGCAGGCAGGCATCGGGCATTGGCGGCATCGGACTGAGATGCAAATTAGTGGCGGAGGGCTGGGTCAGTTGATGGTGGGCGAGTTTGTAAGCCATTGGTGGTGGCAGCGGGCATCGGCTCAGAGGCAGTGGCGGGCATTGGCTCGGTGGCAGTAGGGGTCATCGGCAGGATTCGGCGGACATTATGGCTGTAGTGCCTCACCAGCCACTAACCTCACCGCACGCCACTGGTGAGTGGGACAGTGTGCGTGTGTGTTAATTGTGTGTGTGTGGGACAGTGTGAGTGTGTGTTAATTGTGTGTGTGTGTGGGACAGTGTGAGTGTGTGTAAATTTTTGCAGTCCAGTGTGTGTGGGGGAGGGGAAAGTATGAGAATGTGTGTGTAGTCTAAGTGGGTGTGTGTGGGGTTTGGGGGTGGCCAGTCTGTGTGTGTGTAGTCTACAGCGTGTGTGTGTGTAAGTAAGTGGGTCGGGCAGTCTGTGTGTGTGGGCGGGATGTACTAATGGCCATTTACCGAAGAGGGATATGTATTAAACCACGGGCACTGAGATGCCCTTCTCACTCACCATCCAGCTGGGTGGGCGAGCCGGGCAGGTGGAAAGTCAGCAGCAGGGGCAGCATGCCGAATATCAGCAGCCGAGGGTGCGGACTGTAAGGCACGTGCGGAGCCCAAAGCCGGAGATCGGAAGCATGTTGACCGGCAACAAGCGGCTTACGCTTCCGTGTTCAACATGCTGTCGATCTCTGGCTTTGGGCTACGCAGGGTTCGGGGGATGGGTGTCCTCTGCCGGTGTACTGCAGCTCCGGGGGTGCGGGCTTCGGAGGCTTTCAGCACTGTTGAATATCCAGCTGCCTCAAGTATGTACAGCCCGCACCCTCGGCTGCTGATATCCGGCATGCTGCTGGCTGTCCCCCCGCCCGGCTCGGCCACACAGCTGTATGGTGAGAAGGGCATCTCAGTTCCCGAGATTTAACACATATGCCTCAGTAAATGGCCTCTGCGGTAAACGATACTAATGCTTACCGTGGCAGTAACAGCGGGGAGGACGGTGCACATCGGGATCCTGCAGCAGGAGAGAAGAACCGGACTCGGACTGCAGCAGACCACACTGAAAAGGGTGCATCCCCGGTGCGGTGCTCTGCATCCCGGGTGGCGCCGAAGATGTGGAGTGTCGGAGGTGGCAGAAGCGCCGCAGCTTGGGGTGAGAAACCGCTGCAGCCCTTCTGCTGCTAAACTCTGCAATTAGTCTATTAAGGGGGTAGGCTCCCCTCACCACAGTGCCCCACAGGATTAGTTAATTAAGGGGGTAGGATCCCCTCACTCTACAATGGGAATTTTGGTTCATACCATGTCCTGTAACGTGAATTTTGGCTCATGCCGTGTGCTATAATGTGAATTACGGCTCATACCGTGTGGGGTAATGTGAATTTCGGCTCATACCATGTGGGGTAATGTGAATTTTCGGCTCATACCATGTGGGGTAATGTGAATTTCGGCTCATACCGTGTGGGGTAATGTGAATTTCGGCTCATACCGTGTGCTGTAATGTGAATTTCGGCTCATAACGTGTGGGATAATATGAATTTCGGCTCATACTGGGTGCTATAATGTGAATTTCGGCTCATACCATGTGGGGTAATGTGAATTTCGGCTCATACTGTGTGCTCTAATGTGAATTTCGGCTCATACCGTGTGGGGTAATGTGAATTTCGGCTCATACCGTGTGCTATAATGTGAAAGGAGCACCAGTACTAGATAGTATAAGGGGTCCTACTACACTGAAGGACACGCCCCTTTTGAGTGACCACGCCCCTTTTCCGGAGCTAATTACTATCTACACTCTTTCATTCAGCCTTCAAGAATTTAACCTCAATCATTGCACCTACATCTATACATACACACCCTGACATCTTTATATACAGTGACACCAGTGGCTGGCGTCTGCACATACTTTCCTTTTGTATTTTTTTGTGTGTGTGTGGGGGAAGGGCGCCATTATTGATCTTGCCCTGGGCTCCAAAAACCCTGGCTACGCCTCTGCCTAGGGTGTTAAGGGGCCCTATCGATTTGTCTGTGTAGATACCACGTTGTGGTCTCAAAAAGCTTATAGATGAATGACTGTACATCAGGGTCTAGGGTATCAATATACCTATCCCACTTCTTGGCAAACTGCCTGACCCCCATTTCAATATCAGGAAGAGTAGCACGCCTCTCAAAATAAAGAATCCGGAGGGTCATGTGTTTTACAGCCATCAAAGAAGGGGTAGACGGTTTAATCCAGTGATTAAGACTTTGTTTCTTGGCAATTGTCAGGATAACCGATAAAACTGGGACAATATCCCTATCTTCAGGCCCAAGAGACCTTTCCCGAAAATAAAGTAGCAGACAAGCCTTTGGGCGTTTAATTAGCTGTAAGTTAAATACTGTGTTGAGATAAGCAATCACCTTGTACCAAAACTTGGATATTTTACGGCAAGACCACATATTGTGGTACAAGGTGGCACTATGCGCAGTACACTTGATGCAACAGCCAGAGTCATCGGGAACCATGTGAGCCCTCTGGTTAGGTGCTATATATGCCCTTTGAAGAGTCTTCAAGTGAACCTCTTGTAAAGAGGCAGAGTATAGGAACCTAAAGGTGGGTAAAATGTTATCTAAGAATTCAGCGCACGATCCCATATTGGGAATATCTCTGGACCGGGGGACAATGCTGAATCCCAGAGCCGGTCTCTATATGAGACCCTAAAGGTGGACCTGAAGTAACTAAGATGGTATGGGCAATCTTTAGTGAGCACCATCAAGGTGCGGAGCGGGTCTGTGGCAGCCTCAGAGATCATTGGGTGGGACTGGGAATGAGCAAAATGTCTAGCCTGCAAGTACATAAAAAATTCCTGGTGGGAAATACCACATTTTAGCTGGATATCAGAGAAAGAAAGCACTGCTTTGCCTCCCGGATCATATGTGTCTCTAATGGCTGCGATCCCCTTTTCCCTCCAACTCAAAAAATGTGTGTTATTCAAGCCAGGGAGGAAACATGGGTTGCCCCAAAACATAGTGTGAAGAGAGATGTCAGGTTTTCTATGGGCCTTAGTGTGAGTGGTTTGCCATGCTTGATACGTATGCCAGAATAAAATATTGTGTTTCATCTCAGATGGGAGTCGGGAATTCAGAGTGTGTAAGAGTGCAGCAGGGGAGAAGGGGTGGAATATGGTGAGTTCAAGTGGCAAGTTTGTAAATACTGATCTGCCCCAAAGCCAGTCTGTAATATACAGATACATCGCTGCTCTACTAAATAGAACAGGGTCGGGATCCCCATACCTCCTTCCTCACGCAGCAACTGCAATCTAGCGTAGGGGACCCTCGGCCGTTTACCCGCCCATAGAAATCTAGTGAAACACTGTTTAAGAAAAAGGACATCTTTCTCAACGAGGGCAATAGGGAGCATAAGAAGAAAATAGGAGATCTTGGGAAAGACAACAGATTTAATGACTTCTGCACGACCCAGAAGGGACAAGGGCAGAGACGCCCAATCTGTAAGCATTTTAGACACCTTAGATAAAATATGACCAAAATTAACCGAATATAACTCTGATAGGGAGGTAGGGATCTGGACCCCTAAATACCGAAGACTATCGTGAACCACAGGAAATCGGGACAGGAACGGGTGTAATGAAAAAAGGGAAGAATCTCCTGAAAGGAGGAGAAGCTCAGATTTGGATATATTAATTTTGTATCCTGCAAAGGAGCCAAATTGTTCAATCAGGGAGACAATCGCAGGGATGGACGTATCAGGATGGGAAATAAATAGAAGCATATCATCAGCATACAGTGATAATTTTACTATGGTGTCCATTATTTTTATGCCTGTAAATCTGGGAGAATTTCTCAGGGAGACAGCAAGAGGTTCTAAAGCTAAGGCAAATAATAAAGGTGACAATGGGCAACCCTGTTGTGTGTCACTCTGGATGAGAAAAGGGGAAGAGAGGATACCATTCCCCAAAACTTGAGTGGATGGAGATTCATATAATCGGGAAATAAGAGAGACAAAGTCCTCAGGTGCACCAAATCGGTGGGGCTTCTCATATAGATGGTCCCAGGTGACCAGGTCAAATGCCTTTTCGGCTTCAAGCGACAATATCACATTAGTGTCAGTGGGATTGGAGAGCTGGAAAGCCTGCATAACAGTCAAGACCTTTCGTATATTGCTTACTGATTGCCTACCCCACACAAATCCGGTCTGGTCCGAATGAACTATATCAGGAACTATAAATTTAAGTCTATTCGAGAGGATTTTAGTGAACAACTTATAATCCGTGTTTAGGAGGGAAATCGGACGATAAGAGCTGGGTGACTTAGGATCCCGGCCAGGCTTCGGGATAACCTTTATGACTGCAGAGTTAAAGTATTGAGGCAAGGGAGCACCCTGCATGAAAGAATTAAATAAAACAGAAAGAGGTTCACATAATCTAGTAGATAGAATTTTATAGTAGTCATTTGCAAAACCGTCCGGGCCTGGAGTCTTCCCAGTCTTAAGTCCAGCTATTGCTGCAGAAACTTCCTCAGTGGTAATAGGTGCAAGAAGAGAGGCACAGTGTGCCTGTGACATTTGGGGCAGATCAGTAGAAGACCAAAAGCCAGACTTGTGAGTCTGATTAATAACTGGGCGTGCATAAAGATTGGTGTAAAAAGACTGTAGCACCTCAGCGATCTCGGCAGAGGTCCGTACCCTGTCCCCACCTGGAGTGAGGAGAGAGTGGATGACCACTTTAGGGTGTCTGCTTTTCAACAAACGGGATAACAGTTTGCCAGACTTATTGCCGTACCTCTAGATGCCACAGTCTCTTGAAAATGAATATTTGGCTTCCATCTGCGAAAGAAGGGTATCAAACAATATTTTTTGTGTAAGATAACATTCCCTAGTAGAAGGGGAGGGGGAGGATTTAAATTCCTGATAAGCATGAGTAAGAGCCGCCTGGTACAGGTAATGCGAATTAAAATCTAAATCCCTTTTTTTACTATAGGACATAATATGTCCCCTGACTACCGATTTTGATGCTTGCCAGAAAAGAGCAGGATCATCGCGCAGGGTCTCTCCATTATGCGTATGGTAATCCAGCCATGCTGCATCTAGTGAGGAGCGAAATTTTAGAGAGCCACTTAAATAAGCGGGGAAGTGCCAGGAACGAAAAGGGTTTTTTTTTCAGAGAGAAGCATCAGTTTCATCCAGCATAAACTTTCGAGAAAAAAGAGTCTGTCAACAGCAGATAATCAATCCTCGAAAACGTGTGGTGCGCAGCCGAGAGGCATGTAAATTCTCTTTCTAATGGATAACATGCGCGCCACACATCCACTAAGGACAGCTGCGAGCAGATATAGGGGATACCAATATGTGGTAACGAGGGGGGAGTGCATGGGGGGGGGGGGATTTATCCAAGGCCGGGGAAGAATATAAATTAAAATTCCCACCCAGGATTATAGGAATTTCAGAGTATTTTAGTAGTTTTGTGACAATGTGCGTATAAAATTGCTTAGAGTAATGATTGGGAGCATAAATATTACATAGTAGGAACCGGGATGCATACAGTGTGACATCTGCCAGTATATAACGGCCCTGAGCGTCATCTAAAATTGCATGGACAGAGATAGAGTTAGAATGTAAGCTCTCACGAGCAGGGCCCTCTTCCCTCATGTGCTTATCCTTTCTTACTTTAATAATCTTCAACTGCACCACATCCAGCGGTCTTCTGCCACCTGATACTTATTCCAGTGTCATCTGCTGATGTAACTATGTTTATTTACCCTGTACTTGTCCTATACTGTCATCAACTGTAAGTTGCTGTTTTCCTGTTTGATTATTTGTTTATGTATTCTGTAATTGGGCGCTGCGGAACCCTTGTGGCGCCATATAAATAAAGGATAATAATAATAATAATAATAATAATAATAATAATAATAATAATAATAGGGACAGTGTGCGTAGCCAAAATAATCACCCAATAGCCTTAGAAGAGAAGAAGGAAGAGGCCACCACAGACCAGCCCATAGTGTTCAGTTTTACCACCTCATTTGGCATAAGGTGAGACTCCTGAACAAAGACAACATCCACCCCCACCTTTCGAAGATAGAGCAAAATCTTTTTGCGTTTGGCGGGAGAGTTAATCCCTCCCACATTCCACGTACCGATGCTCAGACTAGCCATGCATCAAATGAACTGGGAAAACCTGAAAACCTGCGCAGTAACCATAATATCTACAGCCACCAATAAATTAAATATAAAATATACAAGGGCAGACACAAGAGGAAAAGAAGGGGAAGGAGAGAAAAGAAGGGGGAAAAGAGGGACAGAAACATATAAAACACATAAGATATAACTTCAACATTGAAAAAGAAAGTCCTGCTAAGGACTATCATAACTTCAGAAAAACGAGAGCAACCGGTTCAAGCAGACATAGAGGCCGTCACAGACCGCCAATGAGCCAGCCAGAATTATGAGAACCTGAGGAAAAAATTAGGGAGGGGCTGCGCCCCACCCACCCTCGGCAACATAATAAAAGGATATACATATGAAAAGAAAAATAACAAGAAAATATCAGAGCACACAGAGCATGTTACAGATAAACAAAAAACGCAGCTAGAGAAATTAATAGAAGCGCTCATGAGATCCAAACACCATAATTTCACAGGTTCTATAACAACCAAAGAGTCAAATGAATTTGTACAAAGTATATATATTTAATATTCGCAATGATCTAATAAAAATACCATTTAATAAAGACAATTCATAGGTAATATTAATCGTAGCTTTCTGATTTGCCACATGCATAAATTTAAAAACACATGAATTATCTAAGCTATTGCAATTGTTGTTTGTGACGATAAAACTTCACTGAACTGGCTGATTGAAAGTTCAAATGTAACAATATGTTACAATCCTTGGGAAACACTGTTGCCACAGCTGCTGAATGTGATTCCTGAGTAAGACACAGTTACTGCACGCTTGAAAAGTGCAACTTCAATGCAGATGATCGGCATAGGTAGGTTGTGTATGAAAGAAATTACCTCTCCATGTGGGCTGGTGGACCCGAGCGTCCCCGGGTGAGTCCAGAACTTGCCCAGTAAAGTGTGGAGCTGGAGGGTACGTGGCGTGTCTGGATGTATAAACCACCGCTGAGTTGAGCTCGATTAACCTGCAGATATTCCCCCAATGAATGCCGTGTAGACAGGTGCGGAAGGCAGGCGTGAGGCTGCTGGACAAGACACCGCCACAGAGAACCTGCTGCACTGGAGAACCTCCTCCCAGACTACCTGGACGTACACCGTCCGCCGGTGGTCAGCGGGAAGGAGGATGCTGAGGCCGGTCGCAACTGCCGCACAGAGCCCACGGCTCGATACCGTGCCAGATGATAGCCGCCCGTCTCTGCCGCTGGTAAATTACATGTGGAGTAGCTGTGTCCTGGAAGATGCAGGTGTTCAGTGAGAGAAAAGGGGAGGAGTCCTGATGCGTTTCGTCAAAGATGACTCCTGTTTCCAAGGTGTGTGTTATTTAAAGGGCTCCCAATTGAGCCTACACATATGTAATTAATCAATTTGATGATGCACCGATAATTGCACAAACACTTATACGTAGCATCTTTGGTTGTTTGAATAGTGATTATGTCTGAAAACATAATGAGAACATTTATAATATAGAAGGTGGAATTATCTTTCCACACATACATACTTCAGAAATCCTTAAATAAAATAAAATAAAATATACTAAAGGGCAATGGCGGATCTAACAAATAAATAGATAAATAAACTATCATAAACAGAAAGGATGGGAATGATATAGTGTATTGCAATACCTATCCCAACTTTAATTGTCAATGCACGATGTAAATACTGAAAACGTTTATATATATTGAAGATGTTGGAGACTTTTGTAAAAACTGGAGACTTTTGTATATAATGGAGAATCTGAAATGATGAAATATATGTATATATAGGAGACAACTTATCAGGAATATATCAATAGCAATTGTTTGCGGGTTACATATCATGAAAAAAATAAAAAAAATAAAAAATATAAAAATATATATATAATAATATTAATAATATGTCTAAAACATATAAATATATATATATATATATATATATATATATATATAAAACAAACCATTGTTGGTTTGTAACTGGTGAAATAATGTTATAGAATACAGTTCAATGATAATAATAAAGTAAATATATAAAAACATATTAATAATAATAATAATAATAATAATAATAATAACATTCCTCCTAAATCTAATGCTACTATAAAGGGCCCAAAATGGGACTCTGAAAAAAATCGCTGAAAACCCTGGAAACAAATGCACATATCAAGAATGTGGCCACTAAAAAACAATGATGATGGGGTTAAAAACCCTTTCTATCATTTTGTTTACATGACAACAAATAAATTATTAACATAAATTCAAAGGAGAAGGAAGAAAAAAGTGATGTTCATAAGATCACATCACCGGTCAATCTCGATACACTCGTTGAGGCCACCAGGAATGAGTGTCCTCAATCTGTGTATCCAGAAATTCTCCCTGCGGCAAAGCCTATCAAATCTGTCTCCACCTCTACGAGTGGGGCTGATTGTCTCAATACCTATTAACTTTAAACCTTTAGGATCTCTATTATGGAAGTGTGAAAAATGCTTCGAGACTCCATGATTCAAAAAGGCCTTTATGATGTTGCGTCTATGTTCTAAAAAACGAACTTTTAGCTTTTGTGTCGTTCTCCCTATATACTGGAGCCCACAAGGGCATACTAGCATATAAATGATGTATTCACTGTTACAATTGATAAATGATTTTATCACAAATTCCTCTCTCAGAGTAGATTCAAAAATGTGTAAGTTGTTCTGAATGTAAGGACATGTGGTGCAGTTCCCTGCGGGCTCCAGTATATAGGGAGAACGACACAAAAGCTAAAAGTTCATTTTTTAGAACATAGACGCAACATCATAAAGGGCTTTTTGAATCATGGAGTCTCAAAGCATTTTTCACACTTCCATAATAGAGATCCTAAAGGTTTAAAGTTAATAGGTATTGAGACAATCAGCCCCACTCGTAGAGGTGGAGACAGATTTGATAGGCTTTGCCGCAGGGAGAATTTCTGGATACACAGATTGAGGACACTCATTCCTGGTGGCCTCAACGAGTGTATCGAGATTGACCGGTGATGTGATCTTATGAACATCACTTTTTTCTTCCTTCTCCTTTTGAATTTATGTTAATAATTTATTTGTTGTCATGTAAACAAAATGATAGAAAGGGTTTTTAACCCCATCATTATGGTTTTTTAGTGGTCACATTCTTGATATGTGCATTTGTTTCCAGGGTTTTCAGCGATTTTTTTTCAGAGTCCCATTTTAGGCCCTTTATAGTAGCATTAGATTTAGGAGGAATGTTGTTATTATTATTATTATTATTATTATTATTTTTATGTTTTCTATATTTACTTTATTATTATCATTGAACTGTATTCTATAACATTATTTCACCAGTTACAAACCAACAATGGTTTGTATATATATATATATATATATATATATATATATATATATATATGTTTTAGACATATTATTAATATTATTATATATATATTTTTATATATTTTTTTTTTATTTTTTTTTCATGATATGTAACCCGCAAACAATTGCTATTGATATATTCCTGATAAGTTGTCTCCTATATACAGGTTGAGTATCCCTTATCCAAAATGCTTGGGACCAGAGGCATTTTGGATATGGGATTTTTCCGTATTTTGGAATAATTGCATACCATAATGAGATATCATGGTGATAGGACCTAAATCTAAGCACAGAATGCATTTATGTTACATATACACCTTATACACACAGCCTGAAGGTAATTTTAGCCAATATTTTTTATAACTCTGTGCATTAAACAAAGTGTGTGTACATTCACACAATTCATTTATGTTTCATATACATCTTATACACACAGCCTGAAGGTCATTTAATACAATATTTTTAAAAACTTTGTGTATTTTTAAAAACTTTGTGTATTAAACAAAGTTTGCGTACATTGAGCCATCAAAAAACAAAGGTTTCACTATATCACTCTCACTCAAAAAAGTCCGTATTTCGGAATATTCCGTATTTCGGAATATTTGGATATGGGATACTCAACCTGTATACATATATTTCATCATTTCGGATTCTCCATTATATACAAAAGTCTCCAGTTTTTACAAAAGTCTCCAACATCTTCAATATATATATAAACGTTTTCAGTATTTACATCGTGCATTGACAATTAAAGTTGGTATAGGTATTGCAATACACTATATCATTCCCATCCTTTCTGTTTATGATAGTTTATTTATCTATTTATTTGTTAGCTCCGCCATTGCCCTTTAGTACATTTTATTTTATTTAAGGATTTCTGAAGTATGTATGTGTGGAAAGATAATTCCACCTTCTATATTATAAATGTTCTCATTATGTTTTCAGACATAATCACTATTCAAACAACCAAAGATGCTATGTATAAGTGTTTGTGCAATTATCGGTGCATCATCAAATTGATTAATTACATATGTGTAGGCTCGATTGGGAGCCCTTTAAATAACACACACCTTGGAAACAGGAGTCATCTTTGAAAAAGTCACGGGTCACGTGACGAAACGCGTCATGACTCCTCCCCTTTTCTCTCACTGAACACCTGCATCTTCCAGGACACAGCTACTCCACCTGTAATTTACCGGCGGCAGAGACGGGCGGCTATCATCTGGCACGGTATCGAGCCGTGGGCTCTGTGCGGCAGTTGCGACCGGCCTCAGCATCCTCCATCCCGCTGACCACCGGCGGACGGTGCACGTCCAGGTAGTCTGGGAGGAGGTTTTTCAGTGCAGCCGGTTCTCTGTGGCGGTGTCTTGTCCAGCAGCCTCACGCCTGCCTTCCGCACCTGTCTACACGGCATTCATTGGGGGAATATCTGCAGGTTAATCGAGCTCAACTCAGCGGTGGTTTATACATCCAGACACGCCACATACCCTCCAGCTCCACACTTTACTGGGCAAGTTCTGGACTCACCCGGGGACGCTCGGGTCCACCAGCCCACATGGAGAGGTAATTTCTTTCATACACAACCTACCTATGCCGATCATCTGCATTGAAGTTGCACTTTTCAAACGTGCAGTAACTGTGTCTTACTCAGGAATCACATTCAGCAGCTGTGGCAACAGTGTTTCCCAAGGATTGTAACATATTGTTACATTTGAACTTTCAATCAGCCAGTTCAGTGAAGTTTTATTGTCACAAACAACAATTGCAATAGCTTAGATAATTCATGTGTTTTTAAATTTATGCATGTGGCAAATCAGAAAGCTACAATTAATATTACCTATGAATTGTCTTTATTAAATGGTATTTTTATTAGATCATTGCGAATATTAAATATATATACTTTGTACAAATTCATTTGACTCTTTGGTTGTTATAGAACCTGTGAAATTATGGTGTTTGGATCTCATGAGCGCTTCTATTAATTTCTCTAGCTGGTTATGTTCATAGGAGTATCGCACAACTCCTTATAGTGGCGAACGTGCTCCTACACTATCAGTTCCAGGTTCATTTTTTTTAGATTGATTAGTTAATTATTGTTAAACACAGGCGCAGCAAAAGATTTCTTCTCTTTTCTGTCTAACAAAAAACGCAGCCTTCCACATATGAATGTAATAAGAGTGAAGAAGAGGGAAATATCTCCACCAAGCATACATAATCATTCTGGTAAGATTACATGGCTACAGAAATACAACAAATGAATGGTAAAAATCTAAAGCATAAAACAGGGCAAAAAGGCTCAGCCCGCTGTCTAAGACAAAAGTCCCTTTTGGAAAAAGAAACACCTGCAGCTGATCCCACAGCAAAAATTAAATTGGCAGACAGAACAGGAAACAAATAGAAGTCCCGGGACAATACTCAGCCATCACGATCCTGGGTGTCATCCGCCGGAGAGAAGTCGTCATCTGCTATGGAGGCTTCAGATACATAAGCCTCTGCATCTGCGAAAATTGTAAAGTCCCGGAAAGAGTTACCCTTGAACAGGCGTAGTCTAGCAGGGAAGAGCAGAGCAAATTTCCTATTCGCCTTTACCAATCGGGAACAAAGGGGATTAAATTCCCGACAGCCCGGGAAACCTCCGCGGAGTAGTCTTGGAAAATGGCCAAACGAGCTCCTTCCCATTGTAAATTCCTATGTTTCCTGGATGCCGTCCATATTGCCTCCTTATGGAGAAAGTTCAAACATTTAAATATAACCACACGTGGTTTGCTATTAGGTGAAGAGCGTGGGGGACCCAGTCTGTGGGCTCTCTCGATGACTAAACCAGTGCATTCATCCTGAATATGCAATAAATCTAGGAGGGACGTTTGTAGAAAAAGGGTCAAGTCAGGACCTTTCAGTGACTCAGGGAGCCCCAGCACCCGAAGATTGATCTCCTCGATCTATTTTCAAGATCGTCCGCCTTATTCAGCAGCTGGAAGTGAGATTTCTGGAGCTCATCATATCTATGCTTTAGATCCCCAACATCCTGGAAAGCCTCCCCCAGCCTTTGTTCATTTGTAAGGACAGTCTTAGTTAACTGCTTGATTTGGGATTTTCGATCTTTCACTGCATGCTGCATTTTAGCAGCATGTGCATCCATAATAGGCTCCATGGCATCCCTTACAGCTCTCACTACATTAGGATAAGTCACTGGAGAGGCAGGGGAGCAGTCAGGCTCACCTGAGGAAGAAATGTGCTTTGCAGAAGCCTGTTTGACGCTGCCAGCAGCCTGCAGGCTTGTTTGTGAGCTAGGTGCGGCGGCCATCTTGGATTTCCTGGACCTTTTTTCAGACCTCGATCTCTGGGCTTTAGGGGGCATGGGGGAGGACAGAAACCTTTCCATCCAGTCCCCAGCGCTTTTCCAAGCGCGGAAAAAAGCCGCGAACGGGAGGCGCTGTGTGCTCCGGTTGCCGAGGGTGCAGGAGAGCTGCAGAGATCAGCTACTCCTCACATGGGCGCCGGAACTGGAAGTCCTCTTCTTAATATTTCTTATGACAATTCACATCATTTGTAGAGTTTTGGTAACATCTACAACAGGTAGATGATAAAGATACACATTACGTATAGAAACGTGTCCAGGATTAAGAGACTTAACAAAAACTGATGAACCATCCGGGGCTGGAGGAATTTTCAGTACATGATGGGATATTATTTTCTTGATCGATGAAGGGTGAGAGGAAAAAAATATATCAAAGATTTAATTGAAAAACCATAATTTAATTTTGTTGAAGGATTTAAATATTCCTTTGTTTGGAGATGCAAAATTCTACGCTATTTAGCCTTGTATTTAGTACAAAGAAAGGGGGTCTATTTTAGTATATTTTTTCTGACTGTATCACACTACATATGTAGCCACACTCTTTGTGGCTACTTCTGCAATAAACGAGCACCCTCGGTGCGGCTAAACAAGGCGCGATCACGGCAAGATGTAGCCACGATGAGCGTGGCTATATCTGTATTATGTGTTTTTTTGTTTTTTACATCTGTTATGTATTGGCAAAAAAACACTTCTTGAAAGCATTGTGAGAAAACATATTACAGGGTTGCAGTGCCAGATAAAGGTCCACATGGGCCTGGAGCCAGAGTCGGAATGGCCCACAGGGGAAACCACCGGTGGGCCCCACTTTCTGTGGACCTTCCTCCTCTAAGGATCAGGTTCCAGACTTTATCCAGGTGCATTTGAATTATGCATTATACCTATGTTACATTATACTTTACAAGAATATGGTTTATTATATATTTACCATTGGCCACAGAAAATGTACTCTTTAATGGTTAGCCAAACCTCTGTGGTGGCTGGCCATACCCCCACTTGAGCCTGGCCACACCCTTAAGCATGGGCCTCTACAATAGCATCCCCCCCTGGTGGGCCCTTCATGCCCCAGTCCGACACTGCCTGGAGCTGAAATTTATGAAAGGCCTATTGTGTCCCGCCGCAGGGGTTGTGACCAGTGTTGTCGGGGTGTGGTCTGCACAGGGGGTATACCCTGCACAGAGGGTATAATAATGTATTGTGAGAGTCAATAAAGGGAAACAACCGTTGTTAACGTGACAATAATCTGACAAAATAAATAAAAATTGCACTTAGTGATAATGTAAATCTGCTAATGTCTGTCCAGTCTCCGACGTGTATGCGCATAGAGAAATGGGATAGATCTAGCCTAGGAGGAGGACCTGGCTGGCCGACGGAAATGGGGTAGTGACGTGCGGTGGGGTGAGGCAGGTGAGGCAGAGCCTTTCCTGTCATACTAACGTTTGTGCCAGAGTTTTTACTGTATAAAGTATATGAAAAATACAAAGAATATGTTTGAAACATCTTCTTTGCATTATTCTAATCATTTTTATAGCCAAAACTCCTGAGTAAAAAGTCTATGGCAGGGGAGGCAGTGCCTCACCTGCAGAGGCGTAACTAGGGTTTTTGGAGCCCAGGGCAAGATCAATAATGGCGCCCCCCCCCCCCAAAAAAAAAAAAAGTTTTTTTAATAAAAATATTAAATTAATAAAATGATAATAAAAAAAAAAAAAGGAAAGTATGTGCAGACGCCACCGGTGTCACTGCATATAAAGATGTCAGGGTGTGTATGTAGGTGCAGTGGTCGAAGTTGAATTTTTGAAGGTGGAATGAAAGAGTGCAGATAGCGCAGAAGGCGCGCGCGCTCCGGAAAAGGGGCGTGGTCACTCAAAAGGGGCGTGTCCTTCAGTGTAGTAGGACCCCTTATACTATCTAGTACTGGTGCCCCTTTGACATTATAGCACACGGTATGAGCCGAAATTCACATTATAGCACACAGTATTCGGCTCATACCGTGTGGGGTAATGTGAATTTCGGCTCATACCGTGTGCTGTAATGTGAATTTCGGCTCATACCGTGTGGGATAATATGAATTTCGGCTCATACTGGGTGCTATAATGTGAATTTCGGCTCATACCATGTGGGGTAATGTGAATTTCGGCTCATACCATGTGGGGTAATGTGAATTTTCGGCTCATACCATGTGGGGTAATGTGAATTTCGGCTCATACCGTGTGGGGTAATGTGAATTTCGGCTCATACCGTGTGCTGTAATGTGAATTTCGGCTCATACCGTGTGGGATAATATGAATTTCGGCTCATACTGGGTGCTATAATGTGAATTTCGGCTCATACCATGTGGGGTAATGTGAATTTCGGCTCATACTGTGTGCTATAATGTGAATTTCGGCTCATACCGTGTGGGGTAATGTGAATTTCGGCTCATACCGTGTGCTATAATGTGAAAGGAGCACCAGTACTAGATAGTATAAGGGGTCCTACTACACTGAAGGACACGCCCCATTTGAGTGACCACGCCCCTTTTCCGGAGCACGCGCGCCTTCTGCGCGCGCGCTCCGGAAAAGGGGCGTGGTCACTCAAAAGGGGCGTGTCCTTCAGTGTAGTAGGACCCCTTATACTATCTAGTACTGGTGCCCCTTTGACATTATAGCACACGGTATGAGCCGAAATTCACATTATAGCACACAGTATGAGCCGAAAACCACATTGCCCCACACGGCATGAGCCGAAATTCACATTATAGCACACCGTATGAGCCGAAATTCACATTACCCCACATGGTATGAGCCAAAATTCACATTATAGCACACGGTATGAGCCGAAATTCACATTAGAGCACACGGTATGAGCCAAAATTCACATTACCCCACATGGTATGAGCTGAAATTCACATTACAGCACACGGTATGAGCCGAAATTCACATTACAGCACACGGAATGAGCCAAAATTCACATTACCCCACATAGTATGAGCCAAAATTCACATTATAGCACACGGTATGAGCCAAAATTCACGTTACAGCACATGATATGAGCCAAAATTCCCATTATAGAGTTAGGGGATCCTACCCCCAGAATTAACATGGCCTGTGGGGCACTATGATGAGGGGAGCCCACCCCCTTAATAGACTAATTGCAGAGTTTAGCAGCGGAAGGGCTGCAGCGGTTTCTCACCCCAAGCTGCGGCGCTTCTGCCACCTCCGACACTCCACATCTTCGGCACCACCCGGGATGCAGAGCACCGCACCGGGTATGCACCTTTTTCAGTGTGGTCTGCTGCGCTCCGAAGGGGTTCTTGTTTCATGCTGCAGGATCCCGATGTGCGCCTTCCTCCCCGCTGTTACTGTCATGGTAAGCATTAGTATCGTTTACCGCAGAGGCCATTTTCTGAGGCATATGTGTTAAACCTCAGGAACTGAGATGCCCTTCTCACCATATAGCTGTGTGGCCGAGCCGGGCGGGGGGACAGCCAGCAGCAGCAGCAGCATGCCGGATATCAGCAGCAGAGGGTGCGGGCTGTACATACTTGAGGCAGCTGGATATTCAACAGTGCTGAAAGCCTCCGGAGCCCGCACCCCCGGAGCTGCAGTACACCGGCAGAGGACACCCATCCCCCGAACCCTGCGTAGCCCAAAGCCGGAGATCAGCAGCATGTTGAACGCGGAAGCAGAAGCTGCTTATTGCCGGTCAGCATGCTGCTGATCTCCGGCTTTGGGCTCCGCACGTGCATTACAGCCCCCACCCTCGGCTGCTGATATCCGGCATGCTGCCCCTGCTGCTGGCTTTCCACCCGCCCGGCTCGCCCACCCAGCTGGATGGTGAGTGAGAAGGGCATCTCAGTGCCCGTGGTTTAATACATATCTGTCTTCGGTAAATGGCCATTAGTACATCCCACACACACTGATTACACACACACAGACTTGCCACCCCCAAATCCTACACACACCCACTCAGACTACACACACACACACATTCTCATACTTTCCTCTCCCCCACACACACACTGGACTGCAAAAATTTACACACACTGACACTGTTCCAAACACACACAATTAACACACACTCACACTGTCCCACACACACAATTAACACACACGCACACTGTCCCACACACCAGTGGCATGCGGTGAGGTCAGTGGCGTGAGGTGAGGCACTACAGCCATAATGTCCGCCGAATCCTGCCGATGACCCCTACCGAGCCAATGCCCGCCACTGATTCTGAGCCGATGCCCGCTGCCACCACCAATGGCTTACAAATTCGCCCACCATCAACTGACCCTGCCCTCCCCCACTAATTTGCAACTCAGTCCAAAGCCGCCAATGCCCGCTGCATGCCTGCTCATCATACTTGTGATATATTGTACATTTTTATAGAAAAAATTAATAATTAGTGTTTGGGACAGGGAAGGGAGTGGGAGGACATGAATGCAATTTTGTTGTCCAGGGTTTCCATTAACTTAATGGAGAAGGGTCTGAATGGGTTAAAAATGTAAAAAAAAAACTGCGTGAGGTCCCCCTCCTAAGTATAACCAGCCTCGGGCTCTTTGAGCCGGTCCTGGTTGTTTAAATACTGGGAAAAAATTGGACAGGGGTTCCCCGTATTTAGACAACCAGCATCGGGCTCTTAGTCCGGTCCTGGTTCCAAAAATATGGGGGACAAAAGATGTAGGGGTCCCCCCGTATTTTTAAAACCAGCACCGGGCTCCACTAGCCAGGGACATAATGCCACAGCCGGGGGACACATTTATGTAGGTCCCTGCGGCCATGGCATTACCCCCCCAACTAGTCACCACTGGCCGGGGTTCCCTGGAGGAGTGGGGACCCCTTAAATCAAGGGGTCACCCCCCCTCCAGGCACCCAAGGGCCAGGGGTGAAGCCCGAGGCTGTCCCCCCCATCCGTGGGCTGTGGATGGGAGGCTGATAACCATGTAAGTAAAAAAAGAATATTGTTTTTTGTTGTGGAACTACAAGGCCCAGAAAGCCTCCCCCGCTTGCTGGTACTTGGAGAACCTCAAGTACCAACATGCAGGGAAATAACGGGCCCGCCGGTACCTGTAGTTCTACAACAGAAAAAATACCCAAATAAAAACACAACTCACACACCGTGACAGTAAAAATTTATTATAGCACACTGACACACTCACACATACTTACCTATATCCCACGCCGGTCACGTCCACTTGTCCAGTAGAATCCAATAGGGGTAGCTGTAAAAATGAGAGACACATTACTTACCTACATCCCACGCCGGTCACGTCCACTTGTCAGTAGAATCCAATAGGGGTACCTGTAAAAATGAGAGACAGATTACTTACCTACATCCCACGCCGATCACGTCCACTTGTCAGTAGAATTCAGTAGGGGTAGCTGTAAAAATGAGAGACAGATTACTTACCTACATCCCACTCCGATCACGTCCACTTGTCCAGTAGAATCCAGTAGGGGAATCTGTAAAAATGAGAGACAGATTACTTACCTACATCCCACGCCGGTCACGTCCACTTGTCCAGTAGAATTCAGTAGGGGAATCTGTAAAAATGAGAGACAGATTACTTACCTACATCCCACGCTGGTCACGTCCACTTGTCAGTAGAATTCAGTAGGGGAATCTGTAAAAATGAGAGACAGATTACTTACCTACATCCCACGCCGGTCACGTCCACTTGTCCAGTAGAATCCAATAGGGGTACCTGTAAAAATGAGAGACAGATTACTTACCTACATCCCACGCCGGTCACGTCCACTTGTCCAGTAGAATCCAATAGGGGTACCTGTAAAAATGACAGACAGATTACTTACCTACATCCCACGCCGATCACGTCCACTTGTCAGTAGAATTCAGTAGGGGAATCTGTAAAAATGAGAGACAGATTACTTACCTACATCCCATGCGGGTCACGTCCACTTGTCCAGTAGAATCCAATAGGGGTACCTGTAAAAATGAAAATGATACTTACAAACTTCAATCCACAGGAGGAGAGAGAGAGAGAGAGAGAGAGAGAGAGAGAAGGAGGAGGAGGAGTGGGGGGGGGGGAGAGAGAGACTAACCTGCTGCTGCTGCTGGGGAGACCGGCACACACTGCAGGGCCACGACGGGAGGACGGAGCCGGCGAGGGAGGGGGAGAGCCGCACACCGCCTGTCAGCGGCAGCGGAGGAGGACGGGGCGCACACTACAGACGCCAATAACCGCCGGGACAATTAACACACACAATTAACACACGCACACTGTCCCACACACACACACAATTAACACACATGCACGCACACTGTCCCACACACACAAATAACACGCACACTATCCCACACACACAATTAACAAACACGCACTGTCCCCCCCACACACACACACACACACACAATTAACACACTCACACTGTCCCACACACACACACACACACACACACACACACAATTAACACACGCACACTGTCCCACACACACACAATTAACACACACGCACACTGTCCCACACACACACACAATTAATACACACGCACACACAATTAACACACACTCAAACTGTCCCACACACACACACAATTAACACACACTCAAACTGTCCCACACACACAATTAACACACTCACACTGTCCCACACACTCGCACACACACACAATTAACAAACACGCAAAACTGTCCCACACACACAATTAACACACTCACACTGTCCCACACACACACACACACACACACACACACACACACACACACACACAATTAACAAACACGCAAAACTGTCCCACACACACAATTAACACACTCACACTGTCCCACACACACACACAATTAACACACACACACACTGTCCCACACACACACAATTAACACACGCACACTGTCCTACACACACACAATTAATACACACTCACACTGTCCCACACACACACACAATTTACACACTCAAACTGTCCCACACACACAATTAACACACTCACACTGTCCCACACACACACAATTAACACACACGCACTGTCACACGCACACTGTCCGACACACACACAATTAACACACACACACTGTCCCACAAGAACACTGTCCCACACACACACACACTTAACACACACACAAAATGTCCCGCATTCCCTGTCCCGACAGGGAAGTATAAAGAAGATTACCCCGCTCACCTGCAAGGCTGCACTCACTGCTGTTCAGGGGCCGCGCGCCCCCCGAGGTCGCGCACGCGCATGCGCGCACCTCCGCGGTCGCGATCGCGTACACTTTGCAGGGGGGAGTAGGGGGAGTAGGGGGAGGCTCCTGGCTGCCGCTGCCTGTCTATTGTGACAGGCACAGCAGCCGGGGAGACAGGGAAACCGCCGCGGGTAGCGCCGGCGGAATCCCTGACGCATGGGGCGAGTGGGCCGTGCCGGTGGCGCCCCCCTCTGTTGGGGCTGCCATGGCGCCCAGGGCACGTGCCCTGCTCGCCCCGTGCTAGATACGCCTCTGCTCACCTGGGTAACTTTCCCGCACATCTCTGATCAAAACTCATCAAATTTCCAAGAGTTTATAGTACTGCACCTGTATATAATGTCCAGATGTACGCTTTGGCTCATATATTGCGTGTAAATCTGGCTCTGGCGCCATTTAGCTCACCGCATGTCCCTGGGAGGGCAGGGATAGTAAAGAGGCAATACCAGACCGGATAGGACAGGAGTGGGGACGTGATGGGAGCAGCAGATGACCTGGCATATGCTAATGTATCTAATTGTGTGTGTATAGCTAGGCAGTATATTTCTATATACATCACACACATACATAAATAAATAAATACATACATACTGTGTGTGTATGTGTATATATACATATATATTTATTTTATTTATTTATTAACAGTTTCTTATATAGCGCAGAAAATTCTGTTGCGCTTTACAATTAGAATATATATATATATATATATATATATACAGAGAGTCCAATCGAGCACGGCACTCAGAGACAGTAATCAAGTTAATTTATTATGTCAATAGTCGACTATTGACATAATAAATTAACTTGATTACTGTCTCTGAGTGCCGTGCTCGATTGGACTCTCTATTAACTTTGAACTTGGCACCTGAGCACGCTGGATTGAATTTAGGAGTGCCGGCTGCTGCTGTATTTCTATATATATATACATATATATATGCAAGTAGGTTCGGCACTCACAACAATGATGCAGCAACCTGCGCGCCATTGTGCGAATGTGTATATACTCCAAGCATTTTCTGTGATGGTAGAAGACAAACACGGCACTGCAGTATTTTTTAGAAAGCAATCCTTACTCCTTCTACTCCTTCCTTCAGAAGGAGTAAAATTGCTTTCTAAAAAATCCTGCAGTGCCTTGTTTGTCTTCTGCCATATATATGGGACGCAGTTAATTTCCAGACTGTTGAGATCCTAGCAGTCGAAATACTGATGCCAGAATACCGACACCCATTGAAATGCTGGTGGTCGGAATCCCGTCCGCCGCCTTGAATCCCCACTTAGGTGGTGGTCCACTCCCGCATCCAAGGGGTAAAAGACTAGTGGAGTGACCGAAGGTCGCCCACGGGCCTGATTTGGGAATTCATACTGAATCCACACTAGATAGATAGATAGATAGATAGATAGATAGATAGATAGATAGATAGATAGATAGATAGATAGATAGCAAAAGAGAGGTGAACTCTCCAGGTATTTTAAAGGTTTCCAAAGTTTTATTTAGCAAAAAGTTACAGTGGTGCAGGAGGCAGGTATAGCTAATTCTAACCCTCCCTCCCAGCAGCCTAACCCTAACCCTGTCTCACTGCAGTCTAACCTTAACCCTCCCTTCTCACAGCCTAAATCTAACCCTCCGCCCACAACCTAACCCTACCACTCCCCACGCAGCCTAACCCTCCCTGGCATACTTACATTTGGGATTTCAGCAATCAGGATTGCTGCGTTGGCATTCTGACAGATGCCGGGATTCCAGCACCAGCATTCTGTCTTCCGGGATCCCAAATGCCGGGAACCCAACTACATCCCATTTTTAGGACCTTAAGCACAATGAATTTTGGCTGAATATATTTTTTAAAACCTTTTAAAAATCTGTTGAGTGCACCTCTCTTGCTTTATGCTGTATAATGGACTGATGTCCATATCTCTTTTGATGTGCACCCCCATGTTTTAAACTTTTTAAGATGTGAGGCTCAGGACTCCATGATAAGCAGCAGCAGCAACACCTAAAGATCAGTTACTCAACCCAGAGATGAGCTTGGGCTTGACTGCTTTTGGGCACTGTGGACGGTTGGCACCTACATGCCTCACACGGCGTGGAGGAGGCGCTGGCCCGAAACACTGTGTGGTGCAGGGAGGGCCAGTGAATGCTTCCGGGGCATAATTAGGATTTTTTGGCTCCATACCAAAATTTTAAAGGTGCCCCCAATGCTTCTAGAGAAACACCTAGCTCCGCAGCAATCCGCCGGAGCTCTTTATAACATTGCCTACTGGGTAGACATAGGTGTATCTATAGTAGTGCAGGGTGTGGAATAAAAAGGAGCCCCTCGGTCCTGTGCATTGCATGCGTTTGCCACAGCAATGGGAATGTAGAGGACTGAGAACAGGGAGGTTAAATATAATGGGCCAGAGATGGGAGGAGTGGACAGTATGGCTGGAGTGGCTGAGGTGACCCGGCAAGTGATCCATTTATTTACTAAGAGAGAGAAAGAGCGTGTTAAAAACAGTAGAGAAGAGTAGTAATGCAGATAATGCTGTATTAAAATGACAATAATATGACAGTTATGCACTCACCTTTATATAAAAATACACAGTATCTGGTAACTCCCACCCATTCTGAGGCTGTCTGTCATGACGCTTGGCCTCTTCTTCAATTTTTCTGCTGGACCAGTGAGGACTAGGAGGAGGAAGAGGAGTGTGTGTGTGTGTGTGTGTGTGTGTGTGTGTGTGTGTGTGTGTGTGTGTGTGTGTGTATGTTGGAGGTCGGTGGGGCCACGAGGGGTGCCGGGCATTTGGACCTTTGAGGAGAGGGAGAAGATGAAAGGGAAGATAAGGAAAAAGAAGGAAGTTGATGGGAGAGGATAGGGACATACTGTAATAAGCAGGAGGGTTGAACAGATGGCTAACAGAACGAGATTGGTCAGCAGAGAGGGAAGGAAGACCCACAGAAACTAACCACTGTAGTCTCTGCTTGTGTTGACTTGATGCTGGACGAGCTGTATGTGCAGGGTGAACTGAGCCCTGGAGCAGCTTCATGCCCCTGCATCTTTCACAGTGTTTCATAGTGAGTGTAACAGTAAGCCCAATGTTTGTCCAGTCGGGGGGAGTTGGGGAAGGGGGGGGGGGGGGGGCTCGGAAGGAAAGTTGCTGGCAGGCTACAGTAACAGGAAAATAATTTCATGTCTACAGCAGTACAGTAGATCTTCATGTGGGCCTATTTTGATGAGGAGCTTGGAGCTGCAGCTACATTCACCCAATCAGTAATCAAGTGAATAGTGACCTTGATTATATAGGACTTTTGGGGGTGATTTATCAAATCTTAGAAAGAGATGAAGTGGAGCAGCTGACCATACCAACCAACCAACCAACCAACCAACCAACCAACCAACCAACCAAACATCCAACCAACCAACTTCTAATACTCATTTTATTTTAGAGGCTGTGCGAGAAATATAATAAGAGCTGCTCGGTTGCTATAAGCAACTGTTTCTCTCTTTTAGCTCTCTCCAAAATGTGATAAATCTGCACCTTTGAAATTTAATAAACCAATAGTGAAACAGATTTGCTATCTTACAGGCAGTCAGTAAAGGGTATAGAGAACAAGTGTTAAAGTATGTGGCAAGAAGGGGGCTGATTAGTTGACAGACAGACATACAATTATTGTAGCAATTCCTTCCAGGTAGAGGGCCTTGCAGTAGTCCAAGCATGAGGACACAAAGTAATGTGTGAGTGATGCATACACACCATGAGATTTTGGCTATCTTCGATTTTGACTATGCTCTATGGACTATGCGATATTGAGTATGTGTGCTTGCAATATTGGCTATGTGCGATTTTGACCAAGTGGCAATTTTGACTATGCTTTAGTACTAGATAGTCAAGACTGACTTGCCTGAACAGTCTATCTAACCTTGCGATAGTGACCCCGTGGGACTGCGCATCGGGATCGCATTGATATCACAAGGTGGCTAGCACCTTGCGATTTGCACTAACTTTCCTTGCGATTTTTACTATATAGTCAAAATCGCAAGGTAATATTGCACCGTCTGTATACACTTGGAGTGTGGGAAGAACAGAAGTGTGATAAAGGAATAAATTATATAATCATGGCTGACACCTGGTTTTTGAGAGTCAAGCCAAAATCAAGGCCAACACCAGGGTTCCGCAAATGATCATAGTTTGCCAACTTAGAACAATGAAACTGTTTTGCTTTTGTTTTTTTAATTTAGCAGTAGAGACATGCAGAAGTCATCAGAGACTAAAACTAGTGATGTGCACCGGACATTTTTCGGGTTTTGTGTTTTGGTTTTGGATTCGGTTCCGCGGCCGTGTTTTGGATTCGGACGCGTTTTGGCAAAACCTCACCGAAATTTTTTTGTCGGATTCGGGTGTGTTTTGGATTTGGGTGTTTTTTTCAAAAAACCCTAAAAAACAGCTTAAATCGTAGAATTTGGGGGTCATTTTGATCCCATAGTATTATTAACCTCAATTACCATAATTTCCACTCATTTCCAGTCTATTCTGAACACCTCACACCTCACAATATTATTTTTAGTCCTACAATTTGCACCGAGGTCGCTGGATGGCTAAGCTAAGCGACACAAGTGGCCGACACAAACACCTGGCCCATCTAGGAGTGGCACTGCAGTGTCAATCAAGACAGGATGGCACTTCAAAAAAATTGTCCCCAAACAGCACATGATGCAAAGAAAAAAAGAGGTGCACCTCAGGTATAGAATGTAGATGGATAGTATACTTAATGAATGACGACACAGAGGTAGGTACAGCAGTGGCCTACCGTACTGCTATATATAGTATACTGGTGGTCACTGTGTCAGCAAACTGCAAAACTAAAATGCACCACAGGTATAGAATGTAGATGGATAGTATACTTAATGAATGACGACACAGAGGTAGGTACAGCAGTGGCCTACCGTACTGCTATATATAGTATACTGGTGGTCACTGTGTCAGCAAACTGCAAAACTAAAATGCACCACAGGTATAGAATGTAGATGGATAGTATACTTAATGAATGACGACACAGAGGTAGGTACAGCAGTGGCCTACCGTACTGCTATATATAGTATACTGGTGGTCAATGTGTCAGCAAACTGCAAAACTAAAATGCACCACAGGTATAGAATGTAGATGGATAGTATACTTAATGAATGACGACACAGAGGTAGGTACAGCAGTGGCCTACCGTACTGCTATATATAGTATACTGGTGGTCACTGTGTCAGCAAACTGCAAAACTAAAATGCACCACAGGTATAGAATGTAGATGGATAGTATACTTAATGAATGACGACACAGAGGTAGGTACAGCAGTGGCCTTCCGTACTGCTATATATAGTATACTGGTGATCACTGTGTCAGCAAACTGCAAAACTAAAATGCACCACAGGTATAGAATGTAGATGGATAGTATACTTAATGAATTACGACACAGAGGTAGGTACAGCAGTGGCCTACCGTACTACTATATATAGTATACTGGTGGTCACTGTGTCAGCAAACTGCAAAACTAAAATGCACCACAGGTATAGAATGTAGATGGATAGTATACTTAATGAATGACGACACAGAGGTAGGTACAGCAGTGGCCTACCGTACTGCTATATATAGTATACTGGTGGTCACTGTGTCAGCAAACTGCAAAATTAAAATGCACCACAGGTATAGAATGTAGATGGATAGTATACTTAATGAATGACGACACAGAGGTAGGTACAGCAGTGGCCTACCATACTGCTATATATAGTATACTGGTGGTCACTGGTCAGCAAAACTCTGCACTGTACTCCTCCTATATAATATTAATTATACTGGTGGTCCCCAGTCCCCACATTAAAATAAAGCAGCACACTGAGCACAGATATGGAGTGTTTTTCAGGCAGACAACGTATACTGGTGGTCACTGTCAGCAAAACTCTGCACTGTACTCCTCCTATATAATACAGCTGCTCCCCAGTCCCCACAATTAAGCAGTTGTGAGCACAGATATATTATGCAGCACACTGAGCACAGATATGATATGGAGCGTTTTTTTCAGGCAGAGAACGGATAAAAACTGGTGGTCACTTATCAGCAAAACTCTGCACTGTACTCCTCCTAACAGCTGCTCCCCAGTCCTCCCCACAATTAAGCAATAAAGCAATCAAGTTCAACAATAAACGGAGAGGACGCCAGCCACATCCTCTCCCTATCATCTCCAATGCACGAGTGAAAATGGCGGCGACGCGCGGCTGCTTATATAGAATCCGAATCTCGCGAGAATCCGACAGCGGGATGATGACGTTCGGGCGCGCTCGGTTTAGCCGAGCAAGGCGGGAAGGTTCGAACCTGCCTCGGACCCGTGTAAAAAGGGTGAAGTTCGGGGGGGGTTCGGTTTCCGAGAAACCGAACCCGCTCATCTCTAACTAAAGCAGGAGATTTTATTTGTATTATCATAAACCGCAGGTACTATGGCACACTTATGTATAGAATAGTGTCATGCATGTAGTAGCTGATTTAGCAATTCTATGCAAACTCATACACTTCATTCCCAATAGTCCAAAATCTCTGATCTAATAGAGCGTGCCCATTATAAAGTACTTTAGATCAGCGGTGCAAGTATGCAGGTACACTCAAGTACGGAGTACCCTTAAGAATTTGGCAGCGGGTACGCAGTACCACCTGCCACTCCCTTTGCCATTACCACAATTATAATGTGCCACAAAGCAACGAGACCATGGTGCTTGGCAGCATGACGGCTCCTCCCACTTTGTCAGGGTTACTGGGAGTGCGACAGTAGCTGTATTTTCCTGTTATAATGAAGGCATTACTATATATTGTTATTAAATTGGGTGCATTACTATATATTTCTATTATACTGGAGGCACTACTATATACTTTTAGCCTTGCCTCCAGATTCCCCCCCCAAAAAAGGGGGCTGTCATGTAGCCACTCTCACTAGCAGCATGTGGTCACGTCTCCTCACAGCACGTGACCACGCCCATTTTTTGGCACTCAGTACCACTAACAAAATATTCCTACTTGCACCACTGCTTTAGATGTAGCTGCATGGAAGTGTGGGCATAACTGGAAGCATCAGGACACAAACTTATATTTTCTGTGACCATGCCGAAGCCCTCCTGTAATCTCACACTATACAGTACATTCTGTTTTGAGTGCAGTATGTTTGTACATATCACGAGATGTTGACATTAGTGAGATTTTCACAACCCCACCCCCCGGTTATGGCTGATAAACTATTTATCAAAGCTTGGACAGAGAGAAAGTGGAGAGAGATAAAGTACCAACCAATCAGCTTCTGACATTTTTTAAACACACCATGTAATATGACAGAACCTACTTTATTTCCACTTTATCTCTAGTTGTGATAATTATCCCCCTACTTTATATTTTAAAATGTAAACCTGCTTTGAACTTAAAATTCTTTAATTAATGTTAAAAGTGAGTGTTGAGCATCAAATTCCGGTAAGCAATATGTGGTTACATCCTTATTTTAATGGTGGTGTGTCCATACTTTGGGCCTAAATCGGACCTGATCGTAGCAGCAAAATTGTTCTCTAATGGGGATCGATATGATTTACCTACAATCTAAATCCCTACGGTCAAAATACTGACAACAATTGACCGATGGTCAAAATATAAACAAGGTCAAAATACCGACATTTAAAATGTCGACATGGTCAGAATGTCGACAGGCAGGGCCGGACTGGGACTAAAAATAGGCCCTGGCATTTTCGAAGCACACAGGCCCACCTCTGTGACTCCTCCCCTTACTATTCCTGACTCCTCCCACTTATTAGTCTATGCTCTTACAAATATAATTAATATTCTAACAACATACAAGCGTACACCATTCTCTATTAAAATACACACAACCAGTGGTTGAAGAGGACATTTTTAAGTGGGGGTATGGAAATGTGAAGTTTGGGGCGTGGCCACTCAAAAGGGGGCATGGCCTTCAGTGTAGTTTACCACACCATACGCCCCTTATACTCATTATGCACCACAATAGTAGGACCACTTATACTATCTAGTACTGGTGCCTCTTTCACATTGTACCACACAGTATGAGCCAAAAGTTACATTATAGCACCCGGTATGAGCCGAAATTTACATTATATGCCCCCAATAGTGCAGTGCCAGATCCACGATTGCCCCCACAGTGCCAGGTATACAAATGCCCCACAGTGCCAGGTATACAAATGCCCCCACAGTGCCAGGTATACAAATGCCCCCACAGTGCCAGATCCACAAATGCCCCCACAGTGCCAGATCCACAAATACCCCCACAGTGCCAGATCCACAAATGCCCCCACAGTGCCAGGTATACAAATGCCCCCACAGTGCCAGATCCACAAATGCCCCCACAGTGCCAGATCCACAAATGCCCCCACAGTGCCAGGTATACAAATTAGTGATGTGCACCGGAAATTTTTCGGGTTTTGTGTTTTGGTTTTGGATTCGGTTCCGCGGCCGTGTTTTGGATTCGGACGCGTTTTGGCAAAATCTCACCGAAATTTTTTTGTCGGATTCGGGTGTGTTTTGGATTCGGGTGTTTTTTTACAAAAAACCCTAAAAAACAGCTTAAATCATAGAATTTGGGGGTCATTTTGATCCCATAGTTTCATTAACCTCAATAACCATAATTTCCACTCATTTCCAGTCTATTCTGAACACCTCACACCTCACAATATTATTTTTAGTCCTAAAATTTGCACCGAGGTAGCTGGATGGCTAAGCTAAGCGACACAAGTGGCCGACACAAACACCTGGCCCATCTAGGAGTGGCACTGCAGTGTCAGGCAGGATGGCACTTCAAAAAAATTGTCCCCAAACAGCACATGATGCAAAGAAAAAAAAGAGGCGCACCAAGGTCGCTGTGTGACTAAGCTAAGCGACACAAGTGGCCGACACAAACACCTGGCCCATCTAGGAGTGGCACTGCAGTGTCAGGCAGGATGGCACTTCAAAAAAATTGTCCCCAAACAGCACATGATGCAAAGAAAAAAAGAGGCGCACCAAGGTCGCTGTGTGACTAAGCTAAGTGACACAAGTTGCCGACACAAACACCTGGCCCATCTAGGAGTGGCACTGCAGTGTCAGGCAGGACGGCACTTCAAAAAAATTGTCCCCAAACAGCACATGATGCAAAGAAAAAAAGAGGCGCACCAAGGTCGCTGTGTGACTAAGCTAAGCGACACAAGTGGCCGACACAAACACCTGGCCCATCTAGGAGTGGCACTGCAGTGTCAGGCAGGATGGCACTTCAAAAAAATTGTCCCCAAACAGCACACGATGCAAAGAAAAATGAAAGAAAAAAGAGGTGCAAGATGGAATTGTCCTTGGGCCCTCCCACCCACCCTTATGTTGTATAAACAGGACATGCACACTTTAACGAACCCATCATTTCAGCGACAGGGTCTGCCACACGACTGTGACTGAAATGACTGGTTGGTTTGGGCCCCCACCAAAAAAAGAAGCAATCAATCTCTCCTTGCACAAACTGGCTCTACAGAGGCAAGATGTCCACCTTATCATCATCCTCCGATTCCTCACCCCTTTCACTGTGTACATCCCCCTCCTCACAGATTATTAATTCCTCCCCACTGGAATCCACCATCTCAGGTCCCTGTGTACTTTGTGGATGCAATTGCTGCTGGTGAATGTCTCCACGGAGGAATTGATTATAATTCATTTTGATGAACATCATCTTCTCCACATTTTCTGGAAGCAACCTCGTACACCGATTGCTGACAAGGTGAGCGGCTGCACTAAACACTCTTTCGGAGTACACACTGGAGGGAGGGCAACTTAGGTAGAATAAAGCCAGTTTGTGCAAGGGCCTCCAAATTGCCTCTTTTTCCTGCCAGTATACGTACGGACTGTCTGATGTGCCTACTTGGATGCGGTCACTCATATAATCCTCCACCATTATTTCAATGGTGAGAGAATCATATGCAGTGACAGTAGACGACATGTCAGTAATCGTTGGCAGGTCCTTCAGTCCGGACCAGATGTCAGCACTCGCTCCAGACTGCCCTGCATCACCGCCAGCGGGTGGGCTCGGAATTCTTAGCCTTTTCCTCGCACCCCCAGTTGCGGGAGAATGTGAAGGAGGAGATGTTGACGGGTCACGTTCCGCTTGACTTGACAATTTTCTCACCAGCAGGTCTTTGAACCTCTGCAGACTTGTGTCTGCCGGAAAGAGAGAAACAACGTAGGTTTTAAATCTAGGATCGAGCACAGTGGCCAAAATGTAGTGCTCTGATTTCAACAGATTGACCACCCGTGAATCCTGGTTAAGCGAATTAAGGGCTCCATCCACAAGTCCCACATGCCTAGCGGAATTGCTCTGTTTTAGCTCCTCCTTCAATGTCTCCAGCTTCTTCTGCAAAAGCCTGATGAGGGGAATGACCTGACTCAGGCTGGCAGTGTCTGAACTGACTTCACGTGTGGCAAGTTCAAAGGGTTGCAGAACCTTGCACAACGTTGAAATCATTCCTAGAGATGAGCGCCTGAAATTTTTCGGGTTTTGTGTTTTGGTTTTGGGTTCGGTTCCGCGGCCGTGTTTTGGGTTCGAACGCGTTTTGGCAAAACCTCACCGAATTTTTTTTGTCGGATTCGGGTGTTTTGGATTCGGGTGTTTTTTTCAAAAAACACTAAAAAACAGCTTAAATCATAGAATTTGGGGGTCATTTTGATCCCAAAGTATTATTAACCTCAAAAACCATAATTTACACTCATTTTCAGTCTATTCTGAATACCTCACACCTCACAATATTATTTTTAGTCCTAAAATTTGCACCGAGGTCGCTGTGTGAGTAAGATAAGCGACCCTAGTGGCCGACACAAACACCGGGCCCATCTAGGAGTGGCACTGCAGTGTCACGCAGGATGTCCCTTCCAAAAAACCCTCCCCAAACAGCACATGACGCAAAGAAAAAAAGAGGCGCAATGAGGTAGCTGTGTGAGTAAGATTAGCGACCCTAGTGGCCGACACAAACACCGGGCCCATCTAGGAGTGGCACTGCAGTGTCACGCAGGATGGCCCTTCCAAAAAACCCTCCCCAAACAGCACATGACGCAAAGAAAAAAAGAGGCGCAATGAGGTAGCTGTGTGAGTAAGATTAGCGACCCTAGTGGCCGACACAAACACCGGGCCCATCTAGGAGTGGCACTGCAGTGTCACGCAGGATGTCCCTTCCAAAAAACCCTCCCCAAACAGCACATGACGCAAAGAAAAAAAGAGGCGCAATGAGGTAGCTGTGTGAGTAAGATTAGCAACCCTAGTGGCCGACACAAACACCGGGCCCATCTAGGAGTGGCACTGCAGTGTCACGCAGGATGTCCCTTCCAAAAAACCCTCCCCAAACAGCACATGACGCAAAGAAAAAAAGAGGCGCAATGAGGTAGCTGACTGTGTGAGTAAGATTAGCGACCCTAGTGGCCGACACAAACACCGGGCCCATCTAGGAGTGGCACTGCAGTGTCACGCAGGATGTCCCTTCCAAAAAACCCTCCCCAATCAGCACATGATGCAAAGAAAAAGAAAAGAAAAAAGAGGTGCAAGATGGAATTGTCCTTGGGCCCTCCCACCCACCCTTATGTTGTATAAACAAAACAGGACATGCACACTTTAACCAACCCATCATTTCAGTGACAGGGTCTGCCACACGACTGTGACTGATATGACGGGTTGGTTTGGACCCCCCCCAAAAAAGAAGCAATTAATCTCTCCTTGCACAAACTGGCTCTACAGAGGCAAGATGTCCACCTCATCTTCACCCTCCGATATATCACCGTGTACATCCCCCTCCTCACAGATTATCAATTCGTCCCCACTGGAATCCACCATCTCAGCTCCCTGTGTACTTTGTGGAGGCAATTGCTGCTGGTCAATGTCTCCGCGGAGGAATTGATTATAATTCATTTTAATGAACATCATCTTCTCCACATTTTCTGGATGTAACCTCGTACGCCGATTGCTGACAAGGTGAGCGGCGGCACTAAACACTCTTTCGGAGTACACACTTGTGGGAGGGCAACTTAGGTAGAATAAAGCCAGTTTGTGCAAGGGCCTCCAAATTGCCTCTTTTTCCTGCCAGTATAAGTACGGACTGTGTGACGTGCCTACTTGGATGCGGTCACTCATATAATCCTCCACCATTCTATCAATGGTGAGAGAATCATATGCAGTGACAGTAGACGACATGTCCGTAATCGTTGTCAGGTCCTTCAGTCCGGACCAGATGTCAGCATCAGCAGTCGCTCCAGACTGCCCTGCATCACCGCCAGCGGGTGGGCTCGGAATTCTGAGCCTTTTCCTCGCACCCCCAGTTGCGGGAGAATGTGAAGGAGGAGATGTTGACAGGTCGCGTTCCGCTTGACTTGACAATTTTGTCACCAGCAGGTCTTTCAACCCCAGCAGACTTGTGTCTGCCGGAAAGAGAGATCCAAGGTAGGCTTTAAATCTAGGATCGAGCACGGTGGCCAAAATGTAGTGCTCTGATTTCAACAGAATGACCACCCGTGAATCCTTGTTAAGCGAATTAAGGGCTGCATCCACAAGTCCCACATGCCTAGCGGAATCGCTCCCTTTTAGCTCCTTCTTCAATGCCTCCAGCTTCTTCTGCAAAAGCCTGATGAGGGGAATGACCTGACTCAGGCTGGCAGTGTCTGAACTGACTTCACGTGTGGCAAGTTCAAAGGGCATCAGAACCTTGCACAACGTTGAAATCATTCTCCACTGCACTTGAGACAGGTGCATTCCACCTCCTATATCGTGCTCAATTGTATAGGCTAAAAATTCTGCACCACCAAATTCAAGGTATGTGCAAAACATGGGACGTGCTGGAATTTGCCCATATTTAATGCACACACAATATTGCTGGCGTTGTCCGATGCCACAAATCCACAGGAGAGTCCAATTGGGGTAAGCCATTCCGCGATGATCTTCCTCAGTTGCCGTAAGAGGTTTTCAGCTGTGTGCGTATTCTGGAAAGCGGTGATACAAAGCGTAGCCTGCCTAGGAAAGAGTTGGCGTTTGCGAGATGCTGCTACTGGTGCCGCCGCTGCTGTTCTTGCGGCGGGAGTCCATACATCTACCCAGTGGGCTGTCACAGTCATATAGTCCTGACCCTGCCCTGCTCCACTTGTCCACATGTCCGTGGTTAAGTGGACATTGGGTACAACTGCATTTTTTAGGACACTGATGAGTCTTTTTCTGACGTCCGTGTACATTCTCGGTATCGCCTGCCTAGAGAAGTGGAACCTAGATGGTATTTGGTAACGGGGGCACACTGCCTCAATAAATTGTCTAGTTCCCTGTGAACTAACGGCGGATACCGGACGCACGTCTAACACCAACATAGTTGTCAAGGCCTCAGTTATCCGCTTTGCAGTAGGATGACTGCTGTGATATTTCATCTTCCTCGCAAAGGACTGTTGAACAGTCAATTGCTTACTGGAAGTAGTACAAGTGGGCTTACGACTTCCCCTCTGGGATGACCATCGACTCCCAGCGGCAACAACAGCAGCGCCAGCAGCAGTAGGCGTTACACGCAAGGATGCATCGGAGGAATCCCAGGCAGGAGAGGACTCGTCAGAATTGCCAGTGACATGGCCTGCAGGACTATTGGCATTCCTGGGGAAGGAGGAAATTGACACTGAGGGAGTTGGTGGGGTGGTTTGCGTGAGCTTGGTTACAAGAGGAAGGGATTTACTGGTCAGTGGACTGCTTCCGCTGTCACCCAAAGTTTTTGAACTTGTCACTGACTTATTATGAATGCGCTGCAGGTGACGTATAAGGGAGGATGTTCCGAGGTGGTTAACGTCCTTACCCCTACTTATTACAGCTTGACAAAGGGAACACACGGCTTGACACCTGTTGTCCGCATTTCTGGTGAAATACCTCCACACCGAAGAGCTGATTTTTTTGGTATTTTCACCTGGCATGTCAACGGCCATATTCCTCCAACGGACAACAGGTGTCTCCCCGGGTGCCTGACTTAAACAAACCACCTCACCATCAGAATCCTCCTGGTCAATTTCCTCCCCAGCGCCAGCAACACCCATATCCTCCTCATCCTGGTGTACTTCAACACTGACATCTTCAATCTGACTATCAGGAACTGGACTGCGGGTGCTCCTTCCAGCACTTGCAGGGGGCGTGCAAATGGTGGAAGGCGCATGCTCTTCACGTCCAGTGTTGGGAAGGTCAGGCATCGCAACCGACACAATTGGACTCTCCTTGTGGATTTGGGATTTCGAAGAATGCACAGTTCTTTGCTGTGCTGCTTTTGCCAGCTTGAGTCTTTTCATTTTTCTAGCGAGAGGCTGAGTGCTTCCATCCTCATGTGAAGCTGAACCACTAGCCATGAACATAGGCCAGGGCCTCAGCCGTTCCTTGCCACTCCGTGTGGTAAATGGCATATTGGCAAGTTTACGCTTCTACTCCGACAATTTTATTTTAGGTTTTGGAGTCCTTTTTTTTCTGATATTTGGTGTTTTGGATTTGACATGCTCTGTACTATGACATTGGGCATCGGCCTTGGCAGACGACATTGCTGGCATTTCATCGTCTCGGCCATGACTAGTGGCAGCAGCTTCAGCACGAGGTGGAAGTGGATCTTGATCTTTCCCTAATTTTGGAACCTCAACATTTTTGTTCTCCATATTTTAATAGGCACAACTAAAAGGCACCTCAGGTAAACAATGGAGATGGATACTAGTATACAATTTAGAGATGAGCGTCTGAAATTTTTCGGGTTTTGTGTTTTGGTTTTGGGTTCGGTTCCGCGGCCGTGTTTTGGGTTCGAACGCGTTTTGGCAAAACCTCACCGAATTTTTTTTGTCGGATTCGGGTGTGTTTTGGATTCGGGTGTTTTTTTCAAAAAACCCTAAAAAACAGCTTAAATCATAGAATTTGGGGGTAATTTTGATCCCAAAGTATTATTAACCTCAAAAAACATAATTTACACTCATTTTCAGCCTATTCTGAACACATCACACCTCACAATATTATTTTTAGTCCTAAAATTTGCACCGAGGTCGCTGTGTGAGTAAGATAAGCGACCCTAGTGGCCGACACAAACACCGGGCCCATCTAGGAGTGGCACTGCAGTGTCACGCAGGATGTCCCTTCCAAAAAACCCTCCCCAAACAGCACATGACGCAAAGAAAAAAAGAGGCGCAATGAGGTAGCTGACTGTGTGAGAAAGATAAGCGACCCTAGTGGCCGACACAAACACCGGGCCCATCTAGGAGTGGCACTGCAGTGTCACGCAGGATGTCCCTTCCAAAAAACCCTCCCCAAACAGCACATGACGCAAAGAAAAAAAGAGGCGCAATGAGGTAGCTGTGTGAGAAAGATAAGCGACCCTAGTGGCCGACACAAACACCGGGCCCATCTAGGAGTGGCACTGCAGTGTCACGCAGGATGTCCCTTCCAAAAAACCCTCCCCAAACAGCACATGACGCAAAGAAAAAAAGAGGCGCAATGAGGTAGCTGTGTGAGTAAGATTAGCGACCCTAGTGGCCGACACAAACACCGGGCCCATCTAGGAGTGGCACTGCAGTGTCACGCAGGATGGCCCTTCCAAAAAACCCTCCCCAAACAGCACATGACGCAAAGAAAAAAAGAGGCGCAATGAGGTAGCTGACTGTGTGAGTAAGATTAGCGACCCTAGTGGCCGACACAAACACCGGGCACATCTAGGAGTGGCACTGCAGTGTCACGCAGGATGTCCCTTCCAAAAAACCCTCCCCAAACAGCACATGACGCAAAGAAAAAAAGAGGCGCAATGAGGTAGCTGACTGTGTGAGAAAGATAAGCGACCCTAGTGGCCGACACAAACACCGGGCCCATCTAGGAGTGGCACTGCAGTGTCACGCAGGATGTCCCTTCCAAAAAACCCTCCCCAATCAGCACATGATGCAAAGAAAAAGAAAAGAAAAAAGAGGTGCAAGATGGAATTATCCTTGGGCCCTCCCACCCACCCTTATGTTGTATAAACAAAACAGGACATGCACACTTTAACCAACCCATCATTTCAGTGACAGGGTCTGCCACACGACTGTGACTGATATGACGGGTTGGTTTGGACCCCCCCCAAAAAAGAAGCAATTAATCTCTCCTTGCACAAACTGGCTCTACAGAGGCAAGATGTCCACCTCATCTTCACCCTCCGATATATCACCGTGTACATCCCCCTCCTCACAGATTATCAATTCGTCCCCACTGGAATCCACCATCTCAGCTCCCTGTGTACTTTGTGGAGGCAATTGCTGCTGGTCAATGTCTCCGCGGAGGAATTGATTATAATTCATTTTAATGAACATCATCTTCTCCACATTTTCTGGATGTAACCTCGTACGCCGATTGCTGACAAGGTGAGCGGCGGCACTAAACACTCTTTCGGAGTACACACTTGTGGGAGGGCAACTTAGGTAGAATAAAGCCAGTTTGTGCAAGGGCCTCCAAATTGCCTCTTTTTCCTGCCAGTATAAGTACGGACTGTGTGACGTGCCTACTTGGATGCGGTCACTCATATAATCCTCCACCATTCTATCAATGTTGAGAGAATCATATGCAGTGACAGTAGACGACATGTCCGTAATCGTTGTCAGGTCCTTCAGTCCGGACCAGATGTCAGCATCAGCAGTCGCTCCAGACTGCCCTGCATCACCGCCAGCGGGTGGGCTCGGAATTCTGAGCCTTTTCCTCGCACCCCCAGTTGCGGGAGAATGTGAAGGAGGAGATGTTGACAGGTCGCGTTCCGCTTGACTTGACAATTTTGTCACCAGCAGGTCTTTCAACCCCAGCAGACCTGTGTCTGCCGGAAAGAGAGATCCAAGGTAGGCTTTAAATCTAGGATCGAGCACGGTGGCCAAAATGTAGTGCTCTGATTTCAACAGATTGACCACCCGTGAATCCTTGTTAAGCGAATTAAGGGCTGCATCCACAAGTCCCACATGCCTAGCGGAATCGCTCCGTGTTAGCTCCTTCTTCAATGCCTCCAGCTTCTTCTGCAAAAGCCTGATGAGGGGAATGACCTGACTCAGGCTGGCAGTGTCTGAACTGACTTCACGTGTGGCAAGTTCAAAGGGCATCAGAACCTTGCACAACGTTGAAATCATTCTCCACTGCACTTGAGACAGGTGCATTCCATCTCCTATATCGTGCTCAATTGTATAGGCTTGAATGGCCTTTTGCTGCTCCTCCAACCTCTGAAGCATATAGAGGGTTGAATTCCACCTCGTTACCACTTCTTGCTTCAGATGATGGCAGGGCAGGTTCAGTAGTTTTTGGTGGTGCTCCAGTCTTCTGTACGTGGTGCCTGTACGCCGAAAGTGTCCCGCAATTTTTCTGGCCACCGACAGCATCTCTTGCACGCCCCTGTCGTTTTTTAAAAAATTCTGCACCACCAAATTCAAGGTATGTGCAAAACATGGGACGTGCTGGAATTTGCCCATATTTAATGCACACACAATATTGCTGGCGTTGTCCGATGCCACAAATCCACAGGAGAGTCCAATTGGGGTAAGCCATTCCGCGATGATCTTCCTCAGTTGCCGTAAGAGGTTTTCAGCTGTGTGCGTATTCTGGAAAGCGGTGATACAAAGCGTAGCCTGCCTAGGAAAGAGTTGGCGTTTGCGAGATGCTGCTACTGGTGCCGCCGCTGCTGTTCTTGCGGCGGGAGTCCATACATCTACCCAGTGGGCTGTCACAGTCATATAGTCCTGACCCTGCCCTGCTCCACTTGTCCACATGTCCGTGGTTAAGTGGACATTGGGTACAACTGCATTTTTTAGGACACTGGTGAGTCTTTTTCTGACGTCCGTGTACATTCTCGGTATCGCCTGCCTAGAGAAGTGGAACCTAGATGGTATTTGGTAACGGGGGCACACTGCCTCAATAAATTGTCTAGTTCCCTGTGAACTAACGGCGGATACCGGACGCACGTCTAACACCAACATAGTTGTCAAGGACTCAGTTATCCGCTTTGCAGTAGGATGACTGCTGTGATATTTCATCTTCCTCGCAAAGGACTGTTGAACAGTCAATTGCTTACTGGAAGTAGTACAAGTGGGCTTACGACTTCCCCTCTGGGATGACCATCGACTCCCAGCGGCAACAACAGCAGCGCCAGCAGCAGTAGGCGTTACACGCAAGGATGCATCGGAGGAATCCCAGGCAGGAGAGGACTCGTCAGACTTGCCAGTGACATGGCCTGCAGGACTATTGGCATTCCTGGGGAAGGAGGAAATTGACACTGAGGGAGTTGGTGGGGTGGTTTGCGTGAGCTTGGTTACAAGAGGAAGGGATTTACTGGTCAGTGGACTGCTTCCGCTGTCACCCAAAGTTTTTGAACTTGTCACTGACTTATTATGAATGCGCTGCAGGTGACGTATAAGGGAGGATGTTCCGAGGTGGTTAATGTCCTTACCCCTACTTATTACAGCTTGACAAAGGGAACACACGGCTTGACACCTGTTGTCCGCATTTCTGGTGAAATACCTCCACACCGAAGAGCTGATTTTTTTGGTATTTTCACCTGGCATGTCAACGGCCATATTCCTCCCACGGACAACAGGTGTCTCCCCGGGTGCCTGACTTAAACAAACCACCTCACCATCAGAATCCTCCTGGTCAATTTCCTCCCCAGCGCCAGCAACACCCATATCCTCCTCATCCTGGTGTACTTCAACACTGACATCTTCAATCTGACTATCAGGAACTGGACTGCGGGTGCTCCTTCCAGCACTTGCAGGGGGCATGCAAATAGTGGAAGGCGCATGCTCTTCACGTCCAGTGTTGGGAAGGTCAGGCATCGCAAACGACACAATTGGACTCTCCTTGTGGATTTGGGATTTCAAAGAACGCACAGTTCTTTGCGGTGCTTTTGCCAGCTTGAGTCTTTTCAGTTTTCTAGCGAGAGGCTGAGTGCTTCCATCCTCATGTGAAGCTGAACCACTAGCCATGAACATAGGCCAGGGCCTCAGCCGTTCCTTGCCACTCCGTGTGGTAAATGGCATATTGGCAAGTTTACGCTTCTCCTCCGACAATTTTATTTTAGGTTTTGGAGTCCTTTTTTTTCTGATATTTGGTGTTTTGGATTTGACATGCTCTGTACTATGACATTGGGCATCGGCCTTGGCAGACGACGTTGCTGGCATTTCATCGTCTCGGCCATGACTAGTGGCAGCAGCTTCAGCACGAGGTGGAAGTGGATCTTGATCTTTCCCTAATTTTGGAACCTCAACTTTTTTGTTCTCCATATTTTATAGGCAGAACTAAAAGGCACCTCAGGTAAACAATGGAGATGGATGGATTGGATACTAGTATACAATTATGGACGGACTGCCACGGTTAGGTGGTATAAAAAAACCACGGTTAGGTGGTATATATTATAATAATAATACAATTATGGATGGATGGACGGACTGCCTGCCGACTGCCGACACAGAGGTAGCCACAGCCGTGAACTACCGCACTGTACACTGGTTGATAAAGAGATAGTAGTATACTCGTAACAACTAGTATGACACTATGACGACGGTATAAAGAAAGAAAAAAAAATACCACAGTTAGGTGGTATATATTATAATAATAATACAATTATGGATGGACGGACTGCCTGCCGACTGCCGACACAGAGGTAGCCACAGCCGTGAACTACCGCACTGTACACTGGTTGATAAAGAGATAGTAGTATACTCGTAACAACTAGTATGACACTATGACGACGGTATAAAGAAAGAAAAAAAAATACCACAGTTAGGTGGTATATATTATAATAATAATACAATTATGGATGGACGGACTGCCTGCCGACTGCCGACACAGAGGTAGCCACAGCCGTGAACTACCGCACTGTACACTGGTTGATAAAGAGATAGTAGTATACTCGTAACAACTAGTATGACACTATGACGACGGTATAAAGAAAGAAAAAAAAATACCACAGTTAGGTGGTATATATTATAATAATAATACAATTATGGATGGACGGACTGCCTGCCGACTGCCGACACAGAGGTAGCCACAGCCGTGAACTACCGCACTGTACACTGGTTGATAAAGAGATAGTAGTATACTCGTAACAACTAGTATGACACTATGACGACGGTATAAAGAATGAAAAAAAAACCACGGTTAGGTGGTATATATTATAATAATAATACAATTATGGATGGACGGACTGCCTGCCGACTGCCGACACAGAGGTAGCCACAGCCGTGAACTACCGCACTGTACACTGGTTGATAAAGAGATAGTAGTATACTCGTAACAACTAGTATGACACTATGACGGTATAAAGAATGAAAAAAAAAACACGGTTAGGTGGTATATATTATAATAATAATACAATTATGGATGGACGGACTGCCTGCCGACTGCCGACACAGAGGTAGCCACAGCCGTGAACTACCGCACTGTACACTGGTTGATAAAGAGATAGTAGTATACTCGTAACAACTAGTATGACACTATGACGACGGTATAAAGAATGAAAAAAAAACCACGGTTAGGTGGTATATATTATAATAATAATACAATTATGGATGGACGGACTGCCTGCCGACTGCCGACACAGAGGTAGCCACAGCCGTGAACTACCGCACTGTACACTGGTTGATAAAGAGATAGTAGTATACTCGTAACAACTAGTATGACACTATGACGACGGTATAAAGAAAGAAAAAAAAATACCACAGTTAGGTGGTATATATTATAATAATAATACAATTATGGATGGACGGGCTGCCTGCCGACTGCCGACACAGAGGTAGCCACAGCCGTGAACTACCGCACTGTACACTGGTTGATAAAGAGATAGTAGTATACTCGTAACAACTAGTATGACACTATGACGACGGTATAAAGAAAGAAAAAAAAATACCACAGTTAGGTGGTATATATTATAATAATAATACAATTATGGATGGACGGACTGCCTGCCGACTGCCGACACAGAGGTAGCCACAGCCGTGAACTACCGCACTGTACACTGGTTGATAAAGAGATAGTAGTATACTCGTAACAACTAGTATGACACTATGACGACGGTATAAAGAATGAAAAAAAAACCACGGTTAGGTGGTATATATTATAATAATAATACAATTATGGATGGACGGACTGCCTGCCGACTGCCGACACAGAGGTAGCCACAGCCGTGAACTACCGCACTGTACACTGGTTGATAAAGAGATAGTAGTATACTCGTAACAACTAGTATGACACTATGACGGTATAAAGAATGAAAAAAAAACCACGGTTAGGTGGTATATATTATAATAATAATACAATTATGGATGGACGGACTGCCTGCCGACTGCCGACACAGAGGTAGCCACAGCCGTGAACTACCGCACTGTACACTGGTTGATAAAGAGATAGTAGTATACTCGTAACAACTAGTATGACACTATGACGACGGTATAAAGAAAGAAAAAAAAATACCACGGTTAGGTGGTATATATTGTAATACAATTATGGATGGACGGACTGCCTGCCGAGTTCCGACTGCCGACACAGAGGTAGCCACAGCCGTGAACTACCGCACTGTACTGTGTCTGCTGCTAATATAGACTGGTTGATAAAGAGATAGTATACAATACATACAACAATATACTACTATACTGGTGGTCAGGCACTGGTCACCACTAGTCACACTGGCAGTGGCACTCCTGCAGCAAAAGTGTGCACTGTTTAATTTTAAATTAATATAATATTATGTACTCCTGGGGGCTCCTGCTATAACAACCTGCAGTGCTCCCCAGTCTCCCCCACAATTATTATAAGCTTTGCCTTTTATACATTGATGTGCAGCACACTGGGCTGAGCTGAGTGCACACAGACTGAGTCACACTGTGTGACTGGCTGCTGCTGTGTATCGTTTTTTTTCAGGCAGAGAACGGATATAGCAGAGAACGGATATATTATATTAAAATAAATAAAAGTTAACTAACAACAACTGCACTGGTCACTGTGGTAAACTCTGTCTGACTCTGCACAATCTCTCTCTCTCTTCTAATCTAATTTCTAATGGAGAGGACGCCAGCCACGTCCTCTCCCTATCAATCTCAATGCACGTGTGAAAATGGCGGCGACGCGCGGCTCCTTATATAGAATCCGAGTCTCGCGAGAATCCGACAGCGTCATGATGACGTTCGGGCGCGCTCGGGTTAACCGAGCAAGGCGGGAGGATCCGAGTCTGCTCGGACCCGTAAAAAAAACATGAAGTTCGTGCGGGTTCGGTTTCAGAGAAACCGAACCCGCTCATCTCTAATACAATTATGGACTGCCTGCCGACTGCAGACACAGAGGTAGCCACAGCCGTGAACTACCGTACTGTACTGTGTCTGCAGCTAATATAGACTGGTTGATAAAGAGAAGATGTCTATGTAACTATGTATGTATAAAGAAGACTGAAAAAAATCCACGGTTAGGTGGTATACAATTATGGACGGACTGCCTGCCGAGTGCAGACACAGAGGTAGCCACAGCCGTGAACTACCGTACTGTACTGTGTCTGCAGCTAATATAGACTGGTTGATAAAGAGAAGATGTCTATGTAACTATGTATGTATAAAGAAGAATGAAAAAAAACCACGGTTAGGTGGTATACAATTATGGACGGACTGCCTGCCGAGTGCAGACACAGAGGTAGCCACAGCCGTGAACTACCGTACTGTACTGTGTCTGCAGCTAATATAGACTGGTTGATAAAGAGAAGATGTCTATGTAACTATGTATGTATAAAGAAGAATGAAAAAAATCCACGGTTAGGTGGTATTACAATTATGGACGGACTGCCTGCCGAGTGCAGAGACACAGAGGTAGCCACAGCCGTGAACTACCGTACTGTGTCTGCTGCGACTGGATGATAAATGATATAAAAAATATATATATATCACTACTGCAGCCGGACAGGTATATATTATATATTATATAATGACGGACCTGCTGGACACTGTCTGTCAGCAGAATGAGTTTTATTTTTATAGAATAAAAAAAAAAAAAATCACACAAGTGAAGTCACACGACGAGTGTTTAACTTTTTCAGGCAATCACAATATAAGTATACTACTAACTATACTGGTGGTCAGTGTGGTCAGGTCACTGGTCAGTCACACTGGCAGTGGCACTCCTGCAGCAAAAGTGTGCACTGTTTAATTTTAATATAATATGTACTCCTGGCTCCTGCTATAACCTATAACTGGCACTGCAGTAGTGCTCCCCAGTCTCCCCCACAATTATAAGCTGTGTAAGCTGAGCAGTCAGACAGATATATAATATATATAGATGATGCAGCACACTGGCCTGAGCCTGAGCAGTGCACACAGATATGGTATGTGACTGACTGAGTCACTGTGTGTATCGCTTTTTTCAGGCAGAGAATGGATATATTAAATAAACTGCACTGTGTGTCTGGTGGTCACTCACTATATAATATATTATGTACTCCTGGCTCCTGCTATAACCTATAACTGGCACTGCAGTAGTGCTCCCCAGTCTCCCCCACAATTATAAGCTGTGTGAGCTGAGCAGTCAGACAGATATATATAATATTATATATAGATAATAGATGATGCAGCACACTGGCCTGAGCCTGAGCAGTGCACACAGATATGGTATGTGACTGACTGAGTCACTGTGTGTATCGCTTTTTTCAGGCAGAGAACGGATATATTAAACTGCACTGTGTGTCTGGTGGTCACTCACTATATAATATATTATGTACTCCTGGCTCCTGCTATAACCCATAACTGGCACTGCAGTAGTGCTCCCCAGTCTCCCCCACAATTATAAGCTGTGTGAGCTGAGCAGTCAGACAGATATATATAATATTATATATAGATAATAGATGATGCAGCACACTGGCCTGAGCCTGAGCAGTGCACACAGATATGGTATGTGACTGACTGAGTCACTGTGTGTATCGCTTTTTTCAGGCAGAGAACGGATATATTAAATAAACTGCACTGTGTGTCTGGTGGTCACTCACTATATAATATATTATGTACTCCTGGCTCCTGCTATAACCTATAACTGGCACTGCAGTAGTGCTCCCCAGTCTCCCCCACAATTATAAGCTGTGTGAGCTGAGCAGTCAGACAGATATATAATATATATAGATGATGCAGCACACTGGCCTGAGCCTGAGCAGTGCACACAGATATGGTATGTGACTGACTGAGTCACTGTGTGTATCGCTTTTTTCAGGCAGAGAACGGATATATTAAATAAACTGCACTGTGTGTCTGGTGGTCACTCACTATATAATATATTATGTACTCCTGGCTCCTGCTATAACCTATAACTGGCACTGCAGTAGTGCTCCCCAGTCTCCCCCACAATTATAAGCTGTGTGAGCTGAGCAGTCAGACAGATATATATAATATTATATATAGATAATAGATGATGCAGCACACTGGCCTGAGCCTGAGCAGTGCACACAGATATGGTATGTGACTGACTGAGTCACTGTGTGTATCGCTTTTTTCAGGCAGAGAACGGATATATTAAATAAACTGCACTGTGTGTCTGGTGGTCACTCACTATATAATATATTATGTACTCCTGGCTCCTGCTATAACCTATAACTGGCACTGCAGTAGTGCTCCCCAGTCTCCCCCACAATTATAAGCTGTGTGAGCTGAGCAGTCAGACAGATATATATAATATTATATATAGATAATAGATGATGCAGCACACTGGCCTGAGCCTGAGCAGTGCACACAGATATGGTATGTGACTGACTGAGTCACTGTGTGTATCGCTTTTTTCAGGCAGAGAACGGATATATTAAATAAACTGCACTGTGTGTCTGGTGGTCACTCACTATATAATATATTATGTACTCCTGGCTCCTGCTATAACCTATAACTGGCACTGCAGTAGTGCTCCCCAGTCTCCCCCACAATTATAAGCTGTGTGAGCTGAGCAGTCAGACAGATATATATAATATTATATATAGATAATAGATGATGCAGCACACTGGCCTGAGCCTGAGCAGTGCACACAGATATGGTATGTGACTGAGTCACTGTGTGCTGTGTATCGCTTTTTTCAGGCAGAGAACGGATTATAAAGTAAACTGCACTGTCCTCACTAGTAAACTCTCTCCACTCAGTCTCTACACTTCTACAGTAACAGTACTCCTCCTAGTCAGCTCCAGTAAATCTCTCTCAGTCTCTTATAATCTAAATGGAGAGGACGCCAGCCACGTCCTCTCCCTATCAATCTCAATGCACGTGTGAAAATGGCGGCGACGCGCGGCTCCTTATATAGAATCCGAGTCTCGCGATAGAATCCGAGCCTCGCGAGAATCCGACAGCGTCATGATGACGTTCGGGCGCGCTCGGGTTAACCGAGCAAGGCGGGAAGATCCGAGTCGCTCGGACCCGTGAAAAAAAACATGAAGTTCTGGCGGGTTCGGATTCAGAGAAACCGAACCCGCTCATCTCTATTCTCCACTGCGCTTGAGTCAGGTGCATTCCCCCTCCTTTGCCAATATCGTGGGCAGATGTATAGGCTTGAATGGCCTTTTGCTGCTCCTCCATCCTCTGAAGCATATAGAGGGTTGAATTCCACCTCGTTACCACTTCTTGCTTCAGATGATGGCAGGACAGGTTCAGGGTGTTTGGTGGTGCTCCAGTCTTCTGTATGCGGTGGCTGAATGCCGAAAGTGGCCCGCAATTCTTCGGGCCACCGACAGCATCTCTTGCACGCCCCTGTCGTTTTTTAAATAATTCTGCACCACCAAATTCAATGTATGTGCAAAACATGGGACGTGCTGGAATTTGCCCAGATGTAATGCACGCACAATATTGCTGGCGTTGTCCAATGTCACAAATCCCCAGGAGAGTCCAATTGGGGTAAGCCATTCTGCGGTGATCTTCCTCAGTTGCCGTAAGAGGTTGTCAGCTGTGTGCCTATACTGGAAAACGGTGATACAAAGCGTAGCCTGCCTTGGAACGAGTTGGCGTTTGCGAGATGCTGCTACTGGTGCCGCCGCTGCTGTTCTTGCTGCGGGAGGCAATACATCTACCGAGTGGGCTGTCACAGTCATATAGTCCTGAGTCTGCCCTGCTCCACTTGTCCACATGTCCGTGGTTAAGCGGACATTGGGTACAACTGCATTTTTTAGGACACTGCTGAGTTTTTTTCTGAGGTCTGTGTACATTTTCGGTATCGCCTGCCTAGAGAAATGGAACCTAGATGGTAATTGGTACCGGGGACACAGTACCTCAATCAAGTCTCTAGTTGGCTCTGAATTAACGGTGGATACCGGAACCACGTTTCTCACCGCCCAGGCTGCCAAGGCCTGAGTTATCTGCTTTGCAGCAGGATGACTGCTGTGATATTTCATCTTCCTCGCAAAGGACTGTTGGACAGTCAATTGCTTACTGGAAGTAGTAAAAGTGGTCTTCCGACTTCCCCTCTGGGATGACAATCGACTCCCAGCAGCTAAAACAGCAGCGCCAGCAGTAGTAGGCGTTACACTCAAGGATGCATCGGAAGAATCCCAGGCAGGAGAGGACTCGTCAGACTTGCCAGTGACATGGCCTGCAGGACTATTGGCTTTCCTGGGTAAGGAGGAAATTGACACTGAGGGAGTTGGTGGTGTGGTTTGCAGGAGCTTGGTTACAAGAGGAAGGGATTTAGTGGTCAGTGGACTGCTTCCGCTGTCACCCAAAGTTTTTGAACTTGTCACTGACTTATGATGAATGCGCTGCAGGTGACGTATAAGGGAGGATGTTCCGAGGTGGTTAACATCCTTACCCCTACTTATTACAGCTTGACAAAGGCAACACACGGCTTGACACCTGTTGTCCGCATTTGTGTTGAAATAATTCCACACCGAAGAGGTGATTTTTTTAGTATTTTGACCAGGCATGTCAATGGCCATATTCATCCTACGGGCAACAGGTGTCTCCCCGGGTGCCTGACTTAAACAAACCACCTCACCATCAGAATACTCCTTGTCAATTTCCTCCCCAGCGCCAGCAACACCCATATCCTCATCCTGGTGTACTTCAACAGTGACATCTTCAATTTGACTATCAGGAACTGGACTGCGGGTGCTCCTTCCAGCACTTGCAGGGGGCGTGCAAATGGTGGAAGGCGCAAGCTCTTCCCGTCCAGTGTTGGTAAGGTCAGGCATCGCAACCGACACAATTGGACTCTCCTTGGGTATTTGTGATTTAGAAGAACGCACTGTTCTTTGCTGTGCTTTTGCCAGCTTAAGTCTTTTCATTTTTCTAGTGAGAGGATGAGTGCTTCCATCCTCATGTGAATCTGAACCACTAGCCATGAACATAGGCCAGGGCCTCAGCCGTTCCTTGCCACTCCGTGTCGTAAATGACATATTGGCAAGTTTACGCTTTTCATCAGACGCTTTCAATTTTGATTTTTGGGTAATTTTACTGAACTTTTGTTTTTTGGATTTTACATGCTCTCTACTATGACATTGGGCATCGGCCTTGGCAGACGACGTTGATGGCATTTCATCGTCTCGGCCATGACTAGTGGCAGCAGCTTCAGCACGAGGTGGAAGTGGATCTTGATCTTTCCCTATTTTAACCTCCACATTTTTGTTCTCCATTATTTAATGTGTGGAATTATATGCCAGTATCAATAGCAATGGCCTATTACTATATTTACTGTGCACAACTGAAATGCACCACAGGTATGGATGGATAGTATACTTGACGACACAGAGGTATGTACAGCAGTGGCCTTCCGTACCGTACTGCTATATATAGTATACTGGTGGTCACTGTGTCAGCAAACTGCAAAACTAAAATGCACCACAGGTATAGAATGTAGATGAATGGTATACTTAATGAATGACGACACAGAGGTAGGTACAGCAGTGGCCTTCCGTACCGTACTGCTATATATAGTATACTGGTGGTCACTGTATCAGCAAACTGCAAAACTAAAATGCACCACAGGTATAGAATGTAGATGGATAGTATACTTAATGAATGACGACACAGAGGTAGGTACAGCAGTGGCCTTCCGTACTGCTATATATAGTATACTGGTGGTCACTGTGTCAGCAAACTGCAAAACTAAAATGCACCACAGGTATAGAATGTAGATGGATAGTATACTTAATGAATGACGACACAGAGGTAGGTACAGCAGTGGCCTTCCGTACTGCTATATATAGTATACTGGTTGTCACTGTATCAGCAAACAGCAAAACTAAAATGCACTACAGGTATAGAATGTAGATGGATAGTATACTTAATGACGACACAGAGGTAGGTACAGCAGTGGCCTTCCGTACTGCTATATATAGTATACTGGTGGTCACTGTGTCAGCAAACTGCAAAACTAAAATGCACCACAGGTATAGAATGTAGATGGATAGTATACTTAATGAATGATGACACAGAGGTAGGTACAGCAGTGGCCTTCCATACCGTACTGCTATATATAGTATACTGGTGGTCACTGTGTCAGCAAACTGCAAAACTAAAATGCACCACAGGTATAGAATGTAGATGGATAGTATACTTAATGAATGACGACACAGAGGTAGGTACAGCAGTGGCCTTCCGTACTGCTGTATATAGTATACTGGTGGTCACTGTGTCAGCAAACTGCAAAACTAAAATGCACCACAGGTATTGAATGTAGATGGATAGTATACTTAATGAATGACGACACAGAGGTAGGTACAGCAGTGGCCTTCCGTACCGTACTGCTATATATAGTATACTGGTGGTCACTGTGTCAGCAAACTGCAAAACTAAAATGCACCACAGGTATAGAATGTAGATGGATAGTATACTTAATGAATGACGACACAGAGGTAGGTACAGCAGTGACCTTCCGTACTGCTATATATAGTATACTGGTGGTCACTGTGTCAGCAAACTGCAAAACTAAAATGTACCACAGGTATAGAATGTAGATGGATAGTATACTTAATGAATGACGACACAGAGGTAGGTACAGCAGTGGCCTTCCGTACCGTACTGCTATATATAGTATACTGGTGGTCACTGTGTCAGCAAACTGCAAAACTAAAATGCACCACAGGTATAGAATGTAGATGGATAGTATACTTAATGAATGACGACACAGAGGTAGGTACTGCAGTGTCCGTCCGTACTGCTATATATAGTATACTGGTGGTCACTGTATCAGCAAACAGCAAAACTAAAATGCACTACAGGTATAGAATGTAGATGGATAGTATACTTAATGAATGACGACACAGAGGTAGGTACAGCAGTGGCCTTCCGTACTGCTATATATAGTATACTGGTGGTCACTGTATCAGCAAACTGCAAAACTAAAATGCACCACAGGTATAGAATGTAGATGGATAGTATACTTAATGAATGACGACACAGAGGTAGGTACAGCAGTGGCCTTCCGTACTGCTATATATAGTATACTGGTGGTCACTGTGTCAGCAAACTGCAAAACTAAAATGCACCACAGGTATAGAATGTAGATGGATAGTATACTTAATGAATGACGACACAGAGGTAGGTACAGCAGTGGCCTTCCGTACTGCTATATATAGTATACTGGTGGTCACTGTGTCAGCAAACTGCAAAACTAAAATGCACCACAGGTATAGAATGTAGATGGATAGTATACTTAATGAATGACGACACAGAGGTAGGTACAGCAGTGGCCTTACGTATTGCTATATATAGTATACTGGTGGTCAGTGTGTCAGCAAACTGCAAAACTAAAATGCACCACAGGTATAGAATGTAGATGGATAGTATACTTAATGACGACACAGTGGTAGGTACAGCAGTGGCCTACTGTACCGTCATGCTATATATTATATACTGGTGGTCACTGGTCAGCAAAACTCTGCACTGTACTCCTCCTATATAATATTATACTGGTGGTCCCAGTCCCCACAATAAAGCAGCACACTGAGCACAGATATGGAGTGTTTTTCAGGCAGACAACGTATACTGGTGGTCACTGTCAGCAAAACTCTGCACTGTACTCCTGCAATATAATACAGCTGCTCCCCAGTCCCCACAATTAAGCCGTGTGAGCACAGATATATGCAGCACACTGTGAGCACAGATATGGAGCATTTTTTTCAGGCAGAGAACGGATAACTGGTGGTCACTGATCAGCAAAACTCTGCACTGTACTCCTCCTATATACAGCTGCTCCCCAGCCCTCCCCACAATTAAGCAATAGTGCACTGCACAGCACAATCAAGTTCAACAATAACGGAGAGGACGCCAGCCACGTCCTCTCCCTAACATTTCCAATGCACGAGTGAAAATGGCGGCGACGCGCGGCTGCTTATATAGAATCCGAATCTCGCGAGAATCCGACAGCGGGATGATGACGTTCGGGCGCGCTCGGGTTACCCGAGCCATACGGGAGAATCCGAGTATGGCTCGGACCCGTGTAAAAAGGGTGAAGTTCGGGGGGGTTCGGTTTCCGAGAAACCGAACCCGCTCATCACTAATACAAATGCCCCCACAGTGCCAGGTAAACAATTGCCCCCACAGTGCCAGGTATACAAATGCCCCATAGTGCCAGCCAATTGCCCCCACAGTGCCAGGCAGGTATACAATTTCCCCCACAGCAGCCAGTGCTGCAGCTGCTTACCGCTGCTGCACTGCTGCTGCTGCTGCTCCTCCTCCGGGCTACGGCTGTGAGGGACGGGTGAGTCAGGAGAGGTAGGGCCCGCCAGCGCGGCTGTGTCTGGCACGGCGGCGTATAGCAGACTTCGTTCAAATCAGCCGCCGGTTCGTGAGCCAATCAGAGCTCGCGGACCGGCGGCTTCTGATTGGCTGCCGGTCCGCGAGCTCTCATTGGCTCGCGAACCGGCGGCTGGTTTGAAGTCCGCTATACGCTGCTGCGCCAGTCGCTGCCGCGCCAGTCACAGCCGCGCTGGCGGGCTCTCTCCTCTCCTGACAGCTGAGACATGCTACCGCCGGACTGAGCGGCAGCGTGTCTCAGTCAGCGCTGGACCGGCCCACGTGGCCATCGGCCCTTCTGGCATTTGCCAGAAGTGCCAGATGGCCAGTCCGGCCCTGTGGACAGGTCAAAAAGTAGACACAAGTTTTTCTAGTTTTCTAGTTTTTTTGGTGTGTATGTCAACATAGGTCGACATGGACCCTCGCGGGCACGGTGCCTCGCTGCACTCGGCATACTATTACTGTATATTCCCCCTCCACGTGGGATGGAAAAGTATGAACAAGTAGGTTTCAATGAAAAATCTTGAAAAACTCATGTTGATTTTTTGACCTGTCGACATTTCAACTGTCGGTATTTTGACAGTGTCGACATTGTTAATATCTGTATTTTGACCATGTCGGTATTTTGACCATCGCTCAATGGTTGTCGGTATTTTGACCGTCGGGATTTTGATTGTAGGTAAATTGACTGCATCCCCTCTAATGGGCAAAACCATGTGCACTGCAGGGAGGGGGGCAGATATAGCATGTGCAGAGAAAGTAGAGGGCCCTACACACTTGCCGATTACACTGAGCGATATGAACAATCTCGTTAATTAATGAACGAGATATCATTCATATCGCTCAGTGTGTAGACACCAACGATGAGCGATGCGCGGCCCCGCGCTAGTTCATCGTTGATGCCGGCTGGTTTATACATGCAAGCCAATATGAACAATCTCGTCCATATTAGCATGCAGTGCTATGGGGCCGGGCGACATCAGGGAGACCCCCGTCACACCCCCTCCCCACCGCCGGGTCGCCCGTCGGCTGTATCAGTCATTGGGCACCTCGGCCAATGTGTAGAGCCCTTAAGATTTCGGTGGGGTGTGTTCAAACTCTAATCTAAATTGCAGTGTAAAAATAAAGCAGCCAATATTTACCCTGCACAGAAACAAAATAACCCACCCAAATCTCTCTCTGCACATGTTATATATGCCCCACAAGCAGTGCACATGGGGGGTAATTCCAAGTTGATCGCAGCAGGAAATTTTTTAGCAGTTGGGCAAAACCATGTGCACTGCAGGTGTGGCAGATATAACATTTGCAGAGAGAGTTAGATTTGGGTGGGTTATTTTATTTCTGTGCAGGGTAAATACTGGCTGCTTTATTTTTACACTGCAATTTAGATTGCAGATTGAACACACCACACCCAAATCTAACTCACTCTGCACATGTTAAATCTGCCTCCCCTGCAGTGCACATTGGGCCTAATTCTGAGTTGATCGCAGCATCAAATGTTTTAGCAGTTGAGCAATACCATGTGCACTGCAGGGAGGGCAGATATAACATGTGCAGAGAAAGTTAGATTTGAGTGGGGCGTGTTCAGACTGAAATCTAAATTGCAGTGTAAAAATAAAGCAGCCAGTATTTACCCAGCACAGAAACAAAATAACCTACCCAAATCTAACTCTCTCTGCAAATGTTATATCTGCCCCACCTGCAGTGCACAAGGTTTTGCCCAACTGCTAAACAAATTCCTGCTGCGATCAACTTGGAATTACCCCCATGGTTTTGCCCATTAGAGAACAATTTTGCTGTGCTGCAATCAGGTCTGAATTAGGACCTATATCACTCTATCACTCTGTTTATATATCTTTCATATAGAATTACAACAGAAAGTATCACCATTGTTTTTAGTCTTGAACAAAATCTCCTTTATGACTCATTACAAACTTGGAATGTTCTCACACATATTTAATCTGTCTGCTGGAAAGTACAGAGTCATTGTTCCATGGGCGGATTTCATTGGAAAAGTGTAGAGAATGTATCAATTTACTGCACATCACTATGAAATATGATGTGTAAGAAACATATAATATAAATATCTAAGTTAGGAAAGATGGAGGATTTCTGTAATAGATACAGTCTGTGGTTGGGCTTTAAAACTAGCGCAACAAAGTATATTTTCTATAAATAAATCTGACATTAAGTTGTCTGAGTTGCTGTATCTCATTTTAAGACAACCTCTTACCAAGTTCTTATTAAATAGTGCTTTGTTAACTTTAAACCATAAATTCAGTAAAAACACTGCCCATCATATCATGGGGGGTCATTCCGAGTTGTTCGCTCGCAAGCGGATTTTAGCAGATTTGCTCATGCTAAGCCGCCGCCTACTGGGAGTGAATCTTAGCATCTTAAAATTGCGAACGATGTATTCGCAATATTGCGATTACACACCTCGTAGCAGTTTCTGAGTAGCTCCAGACTTACTCGGCATCTGCGATCAGTTCAGTGCTTGTCGTTCCTGGTTTGACGTCATAAACACACCCAGCGTTCGCCCAGACACTCCTCCGTTTCTCCGCCCACTCCTGCGTTTTTTCTGGAAACGGGAGCGTTTTTTCCCACACGCCCATAAAACGGCCTGTTTCCGCCCAGTAACACCCATTTCCTGTCAATCACATTATGATCGCCAGAACGATGAAAAAGCCGTGAGTAAAATTCCTAACTGCATAGCAAATTTACTTGGCGCAGTCGCAGTGCGGACATTGCGCATGCGCATTAAGCGGAAAATCGCTGCGATGCGAAGATTTTTACCGAGCGAACAACTCGGAATGACCCCCATGGCAAAGACAAAAGCTACACAGTTATCCTCCGATCTTTCACTGTTCGTCTTTTCATATAATGCTGGTCTTTCCTTTAAACTGCATTTGCGTTTTGCATTGCTAAAACTTGTAGCTGGAAAGTGTTCCCCAGTGTGCTGGTGAATGCATCAAATTCAAAAGGTGTCTTGCAAGCAAGAAGGTAGCCCCGGGACCAGACCCAGATTGAGCCTTGGAGGGCCCGAGGCACTTAAGACAGGGGGTCCCGGGAAAAAAGGGGGTGTATATTTGATTGTGCATATCTCCCTACATGACCCATTCTAGGAGGGACGAAATGCTCCCTCCTAGACTTCCCTCTTAATATATAATATATTGACAAAAGTATTCAGATTACATATACTTTAATATGAAGTTGGTCCCCCTTTTGCAGCTATAACAGCTTCCAAACTTCCTGAAAGGTTATCCACAAGATATTGGAGTGTTTCTAAGTGAATTTGTGCCCATTCATTCTGTACAGCAAGCATGCCAAACTCAAAATCTCAAATGGGCTGAATAATCAAGCTCTAATTCTTGGGTGGGCCTCAAGTAAAAGTCATATGCAATTTTGAAAGATTTATTCGAAAAACCAATAATAACGTAAAATCAAAGAGATGTCAAGTATTAGGGAGAAAACAAATTTAATAGTGTGAGCTGAGAGCTGTGTTATACCCCCTCATATATCACTGTGTGGTCCACTCTCCTATATAATACATATCAGTGCTAGTAAAATGTGTCACTTCCAGCCCCTCTCTGTCCCTCCAGTCCAGCCACATGCCCCCTGGTATCCCCTCTTGTTCCTTCTGTCCCCTCCAGCCACAAGCCCTCTGTTCCTCTTGTTCCGTTCCAGAAGAATCCTCCTGCAATTAGGGCAGCTGGGTACACATGGCAGCTGGGCACACACAGATACAGGGCGTGACGGCTTCAGTGCTATTGGCGCTGAGCAGGCGGAATGCGGCAGGGGGCAGAGCTTTGCAAAGGCAGCCAGGCATGCACAGCTGCTTCCCCGTGGATATTTCGCCATCTCTATCACTACATTCCCGCACATGTGCAGTATGGTGAAAGCTGCCCGATTTGAGCTAGGCTCCGATCACAGCAGATGAGCCAACAGTAACTCATCCGGCAGTGGTGGGCCGCATTCCATTGTTTAAAAAAGGTAAACTTAGGCCGCAAAAGTATGCATTGTGGCCCGCATGTGACCTGCAGCCTGCGAGTTGGACAAGTCTGCTATAGAGCATTTATGATGTCAGGCACTGATGTCGGATGAGTAGGCCTGGCTCACAGTCTCCGTTCCATTTCATCCCAAAGGTGCTCAATGGGGTTGAAGTCCAGGCTCTGTGTGGGCCAGTCAGTTCTTCCACACCAAACTCATCAAACCATGGGGGTAATTCCAAGTTGATCGCAGCAGGAAATTTTTTAGCAGTTGGGCAAAACCATGTGCACTGCAGGGGAGGCAGTTATAACATTTGCAGAGAGAGTTAGATTTGGGTGGGTTATTTTATTTCTGTGCAGGGTAAATACTGGCTGCTTTATTTTTACACTGCAAATTAGATTGCAGATTGAACACACCACACCCAAATCTAACTCTCTCTGCACATGTTATATCTGCCTCCCCTGCAGTGCACATGGTTTTGCCCAATTGCTAACAGAATTCCTGCTGCGATCAACTTGGAATAACCCCCCATGTCTTTATAGTCCTTGCTTTGTGCACTGGGGCACAATTATGTTGGAATAGAAATTAGCCTTCCCCAAACTGTTGCCACAAAGTTGGAAGAATAGCATTGTCCAAAATGTCTTGGTATGCTGAAGCATTAAGATTGCCCTTCACTTGAGATAAGGGGCCTAGCTCAAACCCTGAAAAACAGCCCTATACCATGATCCTTCTTCCACCAAACTTCACATTTGGCATAATGCAGTCAGGCAGGTAACGTTCATCCACCAAACCCAGACTCGCCCATCTGACTGCCAAATAGAGAAGTGTGATTCATCACTCCACAGAACACGTTTCCACTGCTCGACAGTCCAGTCTCGGTGCGCTTTATATATACCTCTCCGTTCAACACTTAGCATTGGACTTGGTAATGTAAGGCTTGCATGCAGCTGCTCGGCCATGGAAACCCATTTCATTAAGCTCCTGCTGCACAGTTTTTGTGCATAAATTAATGCCAGTGTAAGTTCGAACTCTTCAGCTATGGAATCAGCAGAGCGTTGGCAATTTACACACCATGCTCCTTAGCAGTCGTTGACCCCGCTCTGTGATTTTACATGGTCTTCCGATTTGTGGCTAAGTTGCTGTTGTTCCTGAACACTTCTACATTCTAATAATAGCAATTACAGTTGACCACAGAATATCCAGCAGGGATGAAACTTCAAGAACCGTCTTATTGCAAAGGTGGCTTCCTATCACAGTACTACGCTTGAAGTCACTGAGTTCTTCAGACCAACTGATTTTGTTTCACAAATGTTTGCAGATGGAGACTGCATGGCTAGGTGCTTGATTTTGTACACCTGTGGCAATGGGTCTGATTGAAACACCTGAAATCAATAATTAACAGGTGTGGCCAAATACTTTTGTCCATATAGTGTATGTTTGGTGTCCCCTGTCTTGAACTATTTCTTTGATAAGAAAGGTCTTTCAACACAAGTGATTGCAATCATAAATTAAGAGGGAAGTCCAGGTAGAGAGCATTTTGTCCATCCTGGAATGGGTCATGTTGGGAGGTATGGCTTGTGTATATTAAATTTAAACCAATGCTGTATATTAGATTGAAAATAATATTTTAATAATGCCTGGGTACTGTTTGTAGCTATTTTATAACGTTTTCTTGTAGTGGAACAAAGACAACTTAAACAACCTTAAAACACACATAGAAAAAATAAAAAATGTATAATTTATCTTGTCACATGCAAGAATAGCAGCAGCAGCCTTTGTACTATTTACACACTGGAACAGTACTCAGGAGGACTCTCTGTGTGTCTCTCTAGACCTAAATGCTCTCATTAGATAATAGGTTACACAGGACCCAGACACCCAGACGGGGAGAAGGAGAAACTTAAATCCCTGGGTCACTTACAGCTCTCTCCCCTTCCCATCTCTTCTCTGGTCGGGAAGCTCTGTTGGTAGCTCTTGAAACCTGATACTTATGTGTCTCTACCTGCACTGCATACTGTCCTGCTTGCACTCTAGCTGCCTGGTTCTGCTGCTGCACAAGAGGGAGAGCTAATTATATCAGTGTACTCCGACCAAGGGGCCCCTTGACAGAGGTGGGCCCTGGGTACATTACTCGTGTGCCCCCCCTTTAATCTGGGTATGCCCAGGACATGCCTCATCATGCTAGGGACCTGAATCTTTCAAGTTCCAGTTTAAGGAGGGTTGCATATCGGGACACATGCCCCTCTCACAAAAGCACGGATGATCTTTAACAGGCACTTGCACTTCCACAGAGAAAAGCCGCACAGGCTCTCAGGGGGCCCCTTGTATGACCATAATACCACTCTGAAACAGGAAGGTATGTATATAGAGGGGCGGACACAGTGGGGGTAGGGGTGAGCAGTAGGTAGAATCTTGGCTGGACTGTAGTAACACTAGTTAAGATAAGCCATTCCTATAGTCTTTTTTTATCACTGCTGAATCTGTTTAATCTCTTTAGATGTGTATGGGGGAAAGCGTTAAAAAGTTTTTTTCTGCAGCAGGGTACATAGGGTTTCCACAGGGAAACATCGGGGTGTAGAGATGGATCTGGATCCAGGCACCAACAGGCAAAAGCTTTAGCTGTACCAGGATGCATTGGGGCCCTCCTATATAATCCCGCCTCCAGGCACTGTGAGCTCAGTTTTGTAGTTGGTGCCTGGAGTAGCAGGTCACTAAACAGGAGGGCTGCACAGGCAGCCCTGAAAGCTTTTGTTTTTTAAAAGAAGTTGACTTTTTTATTCATGAGCAGGCAGCGCTGTAAGTCAGGGTGACTTCAGCGCTGCAGCTCCATCACCTCCCAAGTGGCGCTGCATAATCCTACTGGCTTGCCCAGGTACTTGCGGTGGGGACGTCCGTGGTCATAGGCACAGCCGTGGAATGCTCCCTGGGTTTGCGGGGCTGCTACCGGGAGGCAGGTAGAGGGTCTCCTTGCAAGACCCGTCATTAAATCACATTCTGACCGCGGTCTGGGGAGGACTGCGGCGCTGGCGTGGACACTGTCACCGAACAGGGACCCCACCAGACCACCAGGGCATAAATACACAGGTTTAGGTGTATAAACATCTAGTTTAATAAGGCCTTGCAGTACCTTGGCTGGATGATCAGCATAGGGGAGGTGGCGCTTGACATGTAGCCCCTCCCCCAGCTCTGGGTGACATCTACAGCAGATTTCCCACCCTTGAGCTGCCTCACTCTCCAACTTCCCTCACAGTAGACACAGGGCAGCCATTTTACAACATAGCAGCAACTGGTCTCCGGGATTGCTGGGCAATGTCTCCCTGTAAAAATGCCTGAACAGGACTGCTTTTTACAAACACTTGAGTTTCCTACCTGTCTCATAAGACAGTGTTAGTTGAGAATAGTGTTACCTGCAGATATTTTTGTACAAGTTGTCTGCTATATCCACCAGTCTCCGGGCTGTGCTGTGATATAGGGGTCCACTGCAGTGTTAATGTGATATAATATCTACATTGTGTGTGACTGAGTGCCTATACCTGCTGTCTTGTTTCACTTTCAAGTGTATCTCAGATATATCTCTCTATTATTCTATACTGTACCCTGGGCTGAGGTGCATTTGGATCATAAGTAACACAGGTTTTATCTATATGCATATATAAGTATATTAATCTGTGTCACAGTCACATTGTACCCTGTACTGCTTGCATAAAGAATTCTGTTTACATTGCATGTATCATACTGTATAAGTCCAGTTGTTTTCCATTATCATAACGGCTATCAAAAAGGGCCACAAACTGTCTGAAGCCCCTGTATTAATGTCATGCAGAGTGTGCTGTTTGGCTGAGGGGGACATATCACATGATGGTCTCTGTACTGTTTGTTATGTATCTACCTGTCAGTCCGGTCCTCCTGCCCCTGTTCAGGAGCCCCCATGGGCAGCATTTTCATAATTACTCGGTACTCTGGTAGAACGCCTTGTGCCCCCTATGGCACTACCTCCTCAAATTGTCCCTATAGTGAACCTGCTGTGGGCGGAAAATTTGTCTAATCAATTGCAGCAGCTTAATCAGTCGCTGGCTAGATAGAATGCTCCCACAGGACACACACATGTCTCTAATCTCTCCAAGCGGGCTACTGCTTCCTCACAATCCACTATCCTCTCTGATGTTTCATCTGAAGAGGAGGCGGAGTGTACTATGCTCTCTGATACAGACTCCTGTGTTGCAGATGAGGAGTATCCCATGTCCATATTAGAGATGAGCGGGTTCGGTTTCTTTGAATCCGAACCCGCACGAACTTCACTTTTTTTTTCACGGGTCCGAGCGACTCGGATCTTCCCGCCTTGCTCGGTTAACCCGAGCGCGCCCGAACGTCATCATGACGCTGTCGGATTCTCGCGAGACTCGGATTCTATATAAGGAGCCGCGCGTCGCCGCCATTTTCACACGTGCATTGAGATTGATAGGGAGAGGACGTGGCTGGCGTCCTCTCCATTAGAATAGATTAGAAGAGAGAGAGATTGTGCAGACAGAGTTTACCACAGTGACCAGTGCAGTTGTTGTTAAGTTAACTTTTATTTAATATATCCGTTCTCTGCTATATCCGTTCTCTGCCTGAAAAAAACGATACACAGCAGTCACACAGTGTGACTCAGTCTGTGTGCACTCAGCTCAGCCCAGTGTGCTGCACATCAATGTATAAAAGCTTATAATAATTGTGGGGGAGACTGGGGAGCACTGCAGGTTGTTATAGCAGGAGCCAGGAGTACATAATATTATATTAATTTAAAATTAAACAGTGCACACTTTTGCTGCAGGAGTGCCACTGCCAGTGTGACTAGTGGTGACCAGTGCCTGACCACCAGTATAGTAGTATATTGTTGTATACTATCTCTTTATCAACCAGTCTATATTAGCAGCAGACACAGTACAGTGCGGTAGTTCACGGCTGTGGCTACCTCTGTGTCGGCAGTCGGCACTCGGCAGGCAGTCCGTCCATCCATAATTGTATAATTATATACCACCTAACCGTGGTATTTTTTTTTCTTTCTTTATACCGTCGTCATAGTCATACTAGTTGTTACGAGTATACTACTATCTCTTTATCAACCAGTGTACAGTGCGGTAGTTCACGGCTGTGGCTACCTCTGTGTCGGCAGTCGGCAGGCAGTCCGTCCATCCATAATTGTATTATTATAATATATACCACCTAACCGTGGTTTTTTTTTCATTCTTTATACCGTCATAGTGTCATACTAGTTGTTACGAGTATACTACTATCTCTTTATCAACCAGTGTACAGTGCGGTAGTTCACGGCTGTGGCTACCTCTGTGTCGGCAGTCGGCAGGCAGTCCGTCCATCCATAATTGTATTATAATATATACCACCTAACCGTGGTTTTTTTTTCATTCTTTATACCGTCATAGTGTCATACTAGTTGTTACGAGTATACTACTATCTCTTTATCAACCAGTGTACAGTGCGGTAGTTCACGGCTGTGGCTACCTCTGTGTCGGCAGTCGGCAGGCAGTCCTTCCATCCATAATTGTATTATAATATATACCACCTAACCGTGGTTTTTTTTTCATTCTTTATACCGTCATAGTCAGTCATACTAGTTGTTACGAGTATACTACTATCTCTTTATCAACCAGTGTACAGTGCGGTAGTTCACGGCTGTGGCTACCTCTGTGTCGGCACTCGGCAGGCAGTCCGTCCATCCATAATTGTATTATAATATATACCACCTAACCGTGGTTTTTTTTTCATTCTTTATACCGTCATAGTGTCATACTAGTTGTTACGAGTATACTACTATCTCTTTATCAACCAGTGTACAGTGCGGTAGTTCACGGCTGTGGCTACCTCTGTGTCGGCAGTCGGCAGGCAGTCCGTCCATCCATAATTGTATTATAATATATACCACCTAACCGTGGTTTTTTTTTCATTCTTTATACCGTCATAGTGTCATACTAGTTGTTACGAGTATACTACTATCTCTTTATCAACCAGTGTACAGTGCGGTAGTTCACGGCTGTGGCTACCTCTGTGTCGGCAGTCGGCAGGCAGTCCGTCCATCCATAATTGTATTATAATATATACCACCTAACCGTGGTTTTTTTTTCATTCTTTATACCGTCATAGTCAGTCATACTAGTTGTTACGAGTATACTACTATCTCTTTATCAACCAGTGTACAGTGCGGTAGTTCACGGCTGTGGCTACCTCTGTGTCGGAACTCGGCAGGCAGTCCGTCCATCCATAATTGTATTATTATAATATATACCACCTAACCGTGGTTTTTTTTTCATTCTTTATACCGTCATAGTGTCATACTAGTTGTTACGAGTATACTACTATCTCTTTATCAACCAGTGTACAGTGCGGTAGTTCACGGCTGTGGCTACCTCTGTGTCGGCAGTCGGCAGGCAGTCCGTCCATCCATAATTGTATTATAATATATACCACCCAACCGTGGTTTTTTTTTCATTCTTTATACCGTCATAGTCAGTCATACTAGTTGTTACGAGTATACTACTATCTCTTTATCAACCAGTGTACAGTGCGGTAGTTCACGGCTGTGGCTACCTCTGTGTCGGAACTCGGCAGGCAGTCCGTCCATCCATAATTGTATTACAATATATACCACCTAACCGTGGTTTTTTTTTCATTCTTTATACCGTCATAGTCAGTCATACTAGTTGTTACGAGTATACTACTATCTCTTTATCAACCAGTGTACAGTGCGGTAGTTCACGGCTGTGGCTACCTCTGTGTCGGCACTCGGCAGGCAGTCCGTCCATCCATAATTGTATTACAATATATACCACCTAACCGTGGTTTTTTTATACCACCTAACCGTGGCAGTCCGTCCATAATTGTATACTAGTATCCAATCCATCCATCTCCATTGTTTACCTGAGGTGCCTTTTAGTTCTGCCTATAAAATATGGAGAACAAAAAAGTTGAGGTTCCAAAATTAGGGAAAGATCAAGATCCACTTCCACCTCGTGCTGAAGCTGCTGCCACTAGTCATGGCCGAGACGATGAAATGCCAGCAACGTCGTCTGCCAAGGCCGATGCCCAATGTCATAGTACAGAGCATGTCAAATCCAAAACACCAAATATCAGAAAAAAAAGGACTCCAAAACCTAAAATAAAATTGTCGGAGGAGAAGCGTAAACTTGCCAATATGCCATTTACCACACGGAGTGGCAAGGAACGGCTGAGGCCCTGGCCTATGTTCATGGCTAGTGGTTCAGCTTCACATGAGGATGGAAGCACTCAGCCTCTCGCTAGAAAACTGAAAAGACTCAAGCTGGCAAAAGCACCGCAAAGAACTGTGCGTTCTTTGAAATCCCAAATCCACAAGGAGAGTCCAATTGTGTCGGTTGCGATGCCTGACCTTCCCAACACTGGACGTGAAGAGCATGCGCCTTCCACTATTTGCATGCCCCCTGCAAGTGCTGGAAGGAGCACCCGCAGTCCAGTTCCTGATAGTCAGATTGAAGATGTCAGTGTTGAAGTACACCAGGATGAGGAGGATATGGGTGTTGCTGGCGCTGGGGAGGAAATTGACCAGAAGGATTCTGATGGTGAGGTGGTTTGTTTAAGTCAGGCACCCGGGGAGACACCTGTTGTCCGTGGGAGGAATATGGCCGTTGACATGCCAGGTGAAAATACCAAAAAAATCAGCTCTTCGGTGTGGAGGTATTTCACCAGAAATGCGGACAACAGGTGTCAAGCCGTGTGTTCCCTTTGTCAAGCTGTAATAAGTAGGGGTAAGGACGTTAACCACCTCGGAACATCCTCCCTTATACGTCACCTGCAGCGCATTCATAATAAGTCAGTGACAAGTTCAAAAACTTTGGGTGACAGCGGAAGCAGTCCACTGACCAGTAAATCCCTTCCTCTTGTAACCAAGCTCACGCAAACCACCCCACCAACTCCCTCAGTGTCAATTTCCTCCTTCCCCAGGAATGCCAATAGTCCTGCAGGCCATGTCACTGGCAAGTCTGACGAGTCCTCTCCTGCCTGGGATTACTCCGATGCATCCTTGCGTGTAACGCCTACTGCTGCTGGCGCTGCTGTTGTTGCCGCTGGGAGTCGATGGTCATCCCAGAGGGGAAGTCGTAAGCCCACTTGTACTACTTCCAGTAAGCAATTGACTGTTCAACAGTCCTTTGCGAGGAAGATGAAATATCACAGCAGTCATCCTACTGCAAAGCGGATAACTGAGTCCTTGACAACTATGTTGGTGTTAGACGTGCGTCCGGTATCCGCCGTTAGTTCACAGGGAACTAGACAATTTATTGAGGCAGTGTGCCCCCGTTACCAAATACCATCTAGGTTCCACTTCTCTAGGCAGGCGATACCGAGAATGTACACGGACGTCAGAAAAAGACTCACCAGTGTCCTAAAAAATGCAGTTGTACCCAATGTCCACTTAACCACGGACATGTGGACAAGTGGAGCAGGGCAGGGTCAGGACTATATGACTGTGACAGCCCACTGGGTAGATGTATGGACTCCCGCCGCAAGAACAGCAGCGGCGGCACCAGTAGCAGCATCTCGCAAACGCCAACTCTTTCCTAGGCAGGCTACGCTTTGTATCACCGCTTTCCAGAATACGCACACAGCTGAAAACCTCTTACGGCAACTGAGGAAGATCATCGCGGAATGGCTTACCCCAATTGGACTCTCCTGTGGATTTGTGGCATCGGACAACGCCAGCAATATTGTGTGTGCATTAAATATGGGCAAATTCCAGCACGTCCCATGTTTTGCACATACCTTGAATTTGGTGGTGCAGAATTTTTTTAAAAACGACAGGGGCGTGCAAGAGATGCTGTCGGTGGCCAGAAAAATTGCGGGACACTTTCGGCGTACAGGCACCACGTACAGAAGACTGGAGCACCACCAAAAACTACTGAACCTGCCCTGCCATCATCTGAAGCAAGAAGTGGTAACGAGGTGGAATTCAACCCTCTATATGCTTCAGAGGTTGGAGGAGCAGCAAAAGGCCATTCAAGCCTATACAATTGAGCACGATATAGGAGATGGAATGCACCTGTCTCAAGTGCAGTGGAGAATGATTTCAACGTTGTGCAAGGTTCTGATGCCCTTTGAACTTGCCACACGTGAAGTCAGTTCAGACACTGCCAGCCTGAGTCAGGTCATTCCCCTCATCAGGCTTTTGCAGAAGAAGCTGGAGGCATTGAAGAAGGAGCTAACACGGAGCGATTCCGCTAGGCATGTGGGACTTGTGGATGCAGCCCTTAATTCGCTTAACAAGGATTCACGGGTGGTCAATCTGTTGAAATCAGAGCACTACATTTTGGCCACCGTGCTCGATCCTAGATTTAAAGCCTACCTTGGATCTCTCTTTCCGGCAGACACAGGTCTGCTGGGGTTGAAAGACCTGCTGGTGACAAAATTGTCAAGTCAAGCGGAACGCGACCTGTCAACATCTCCTCCTTCACATTCTCCCGCAACTGGGGGTGCGAGGAAAAGGCTCAGAATTCCGAGCCCACCCGCTGGCGGTGATGCAGGGCAGTCTGGAGCGACTGCTGATGCTGACATCTGGTCCGGACTGAAGGACCTGACAACGATTACGGACATGTCGTCTACTGTCACTGCATATGATTCTCTCAACATTGATAGAATGGTGGAGGATTATATGAGTGACCGCATCCAAGTAGGCACGTCACACAGTCCGTACTTATACTGGCAGGAAAAAGAGGCAATTTGGAGGCCCTTGCACAAACTGGCTTTATTCTACCTAAGTTGCCCTCCCACAAGTGTGTACTCCGAAAGAGTGTTTAGTGCCGCCGCTCACCTTGTCAGCAATCGGCGTACGAGGTTACATCCAGAAAATGTGGAGAAGATGATGTTCATTAAAATGAATTATAATCAATTCCTCCGCGGAGACATTGACCAGCAGCAATTGCCTCCACAAAGTACACAGGGAGCTGAGATGGTGGATTCCAGTGGGGACGAATTGATAATCTGTGAGGAGGGGGATGTACACGGTGATATATCGGAGGGTGAAGATGAGGTGGACATCTTGCCTCTGTAGAGCCAGTTTGTGCAAGGAGAGATTAATTGCTTCTTTTTTGGGGGGGGTCCAAACCAACCCGTCATATCAGTCACAGTCGTGTGGCAGACCCTGTCACTGAAATGATGGGTTGGTTAAAGTGTGCATGTCCTGTTTTGTTTATACAACATAAGGGTGGGTGGGAGGGCCCAAGGATAATTCCATCTTGCACCTCTTTTTTCTTTTCTTTTTCTTTGCATCATGTGCTGATTGGGGAGGGTTTTTTGGAAGGGACATCCTGCGTGACACTGCAGTGACACTCCTAGATGGGCCCGGTGTTTGTGTCGGCCACTAGGGTCGCTAATCTTACTCACACAGCTACCTCATTGCGCCTCTTTTTTTCTTTGCGTCATGTGCTGTTTGGGGAGGGTTTTTTGGAAGGGACATCCTGCGTGACACTGCAGTGCCACTCCTAGATGGGCCCGGTGTTTGTGTCGGCCACTAGGGTCGCTAATCTTACTCACACAGTCAGCTACCTCATTGCGCCTCTTTTTTTCTTTGCGTCATGTGCTGTTTGGGGAGGGTTTTTTGGAAGGGCCATCCTGCGTGACACTGCAGTGCCACTCCTAGATGGGCCCGGTGTTTGTGTCGGCCACTAGGGTCGCTAATCTTACTCACACAGCTACCTCATTGCGCCTCTTTTTTTCTTTGCGTCATGTGCTGTTTGGGGAGGGTTTTTTGGAAGGGCCATCCTGCGTGACACTGCAGTGCCACTCCTAGATGGGCCCGGTGTTTGTGTCGGCCACTAGGGTCGCTAATCTTACTCACACAGCTACCTCATTGCGCCTCTTTTTTTCTTTGCGTCATGTGCTGTTTGGGGAGGGTTTTTTGGAAGGGACATCCTGCGTGACACTGCAGTGCCACTCCTAGATGGGCCCGGTGTTTGTGTCGGCCACTAGGGTCGCTTATCTTACTCACACAGCGACCTCGGTGCAAATTTTAGGACTAAAAATAATATTGTGAGGTGTGAGGTATTCAGAATAGACTGAAAATGAGTGTAAATTATGGTTTTTGAGGTTAATAATACTTTGGGATCAAAATGACCCCCAAATTCTATGATTTAAGCTGTTTTTTAGTGTTTTTGGAAAAAAACACCCGAATCCAAAACACACCCGAATCCGACAAAAATAATTCGGTGAGGTTTTGCCAAAACGCGTTCGAACCCAAAACACGGCCGCGGAACCGAACCCAAAACCAAAACACAAAACCCGAAAAATTTCAGGCGCTCATCTCTAGTCCATATATGTCCTTGCACTGGTGAATGCTATTAAGCATATCCTCCTACTCTCTGAGGAGGAGGATTCCACTACAGTGGCTAAAAATACTGCCAAGTTTAAAAAGCAGAAGGTGGTTAAAACTGAATGACCCCATTCTGATAATTTATTCAAGCGGGAACCCTAGACTACCCCAGGTTAAAAGTTCCCTGTCTCCAAAAGGGCTTTAGCTCATTACCCTCTCCCTGCAGACCTCGTGGTGTCATCCACTCTGGCAGTTACTACAGTCGCCTCTCTGAAGGAACCGACTGAAAAAAACGTATTGAAGGGCACCTGAAATCTATATACTCCCTTACAGGAGCTGTTCATAGACCCACTATAGCTGCTTCTTGGGCTGCAAAGGCCATAGAAGCTTGGGTTCAGGCACTGGAGTATGAGCTACTTGAGCATATCTCTGAGATTATACCTGTCTCACATTAAGATGGCTTCTTATTACATACAAGAAGCATAATCTGAGGCAGGAGTGCTGGCTGTCAAAGCGTCTGCTGCGTCCATTCTGGTGCACTGCATTCTGTGGTTGAGACTGTGGAAAGTGGATTTAGATTCCAAGAAAACCTTGGAAATCCTCCCCTTCACTGTAGACATTCTGTTTGTGGAAGACCTAAATAAAATAGTGTCTGAACTGGCGGCTGCCAAAACAGGTTTTCTCCCCATTACTAATCCTTCTGAGAAGGCCAAGAATACCACTTTTCGTTCCTTTTGGCCTCAGGGAAAAGCGACAGGTCAGTCATACACCAGACAGTCTCGCAATCCCAAACCCTCCAAGCCCAAGGCTAAACAGCCCCGGGCAGCCTGTCAGCCTACCTCTAAGCCTGACAATCCTACAGTCTGATGGGGCAAGCCTTCCCCTGGTGGATCCCAGGGTGGGAGCCTGACTTCTGCACTTCGCCCAGGTCTGGCACACGACCACTTTGGACGCTTTGGTGCTAAAGTTGTCTCTCACGGGTACACTGTCTCGCTCAAGGGACTTCCCCCTCACCAGTTCTTACCATGGGCCTTCCACAGGACCCACTGAAGGCGCAAACTCTGCAAACTGTGGTCTAGTCCCTCTTTCACACAGGAGTGATTGTGCCAGTTTTTCAGTCCCAAAGGGGCAGAGGTTATTACGCGACCCTGTTCTTGGTACCCAAACCCAATGGGTCACACCAGCCTATACACAACCTCAAATCTTTGAATACGTTTGTGAGAGTATCCAACTTTCGTATGGAAACTTTGAGCTAGAAAGTTCAAGCTATGGAACCCGGAGGCTATATGGTATTCCTGGATATAAGGATGCATATCAGCATATTCATCTTGCCAAGTCACATCATCAGTTCCTGTGATTTTCCATTGGCAGCCTACATTACCAATTTCAGGTGCTTCCATTTGGACTGGCGGCAGCTCCCCGTATCTTCACCAAGGTCATGGCTGTTATGGTGGCTTACCTCCGTCGCAAGGGGATCAGAACCCTGCCATACCTGGATGGTCTTCTGATCCTGGCAATTCACAGGAAATTCTCCTCAGTCATCTCCAACTGATGGTAACTTTCCTTCAAGCCCACGGGTGGCTGATAAATTGGTGCCAGCCTCTCTGCCATGGCCAGTACCGACCACACCATTTCCTTCTGTATTTTGTCCGACCAGTGATTACCCCTGTTTGCTGTCTCCCATTGGAGGAGGAGGCCGTGTGACCAGCAACTAAAGATGTAAGTGATCAGATGTTCACATCTGCTCTAAGCCCAGCCTGACCACACTTAACTGCCCTGACCCATTCCTCCTCAGCTCACATCTCACCTTCTTCCCCTACATTTTGGCTGTTAACCAACAATATGTGTCTGCTCCTCCCATCCCTCACATGTGCCTGTCACTTTCTCTCTCACCACCATAAGTTTTCCCACTTAATCACCAATTTGTGCACTTATCTTCATCTGTCCCTCTACCCCTATCTACTACCCATGTGTGCCTGTGTCAACACCCATGTGTGCCTCTGTCTGCACCCATGTGTGCCTCTGCCTGTACCCATGTCTGCCACTGCCTTTAGCCATGTGTTTCACTGCCATTACCTATGTATGCCGCTATCTTTGTGCCTCTGACTGTATCTATGGGCTGCTCATAAGTCAGGGCTTTGGTCTTGCCCCCAAGATAAATTTGCCAGCCAGCCAGCCCCTGTAACTAAGAATGCCGAACTCAGCTCACTCCCCTGCCTGCATGTATTTTCTGATGGACGACTCCCACTCAGCGCCTACCCCCCGCCAGCAGCAGCCAGTCCTGGCCGGAGAGCACCAGTGAGTCCATATTCAGAGACACTGAATGTAGGTAAGCTTTGGTGGTGGAATGCGGTATATTGCTATGTCTTGGCATGTTCTTGTGTGCACATGTGCCCGGGCCCCCAACCTCATTACACACTCTCCCGCTCCATTCCCCCTGTGGCCCCACTCAAACTACAGTAAGCGGCACTACTGCGGTGGACATTGTTTAGAAGGGGCACTACTGTGTGACGTAACGTGTATTAGGGCTACTATTGTGTAGGTGTAATGTGTATAATGAGCAACACTCTGCGGCAAAACATGTATAAGGGGTACCACTGCTTAGCGTAACGTGAATAAGGGGCACTACTGTGTGTCGTAATGTGAATAAGGTACACTACAATGTGGTGTAATGCAGTGACGTGTGGTCAGGTGAGGCAAAGCCTTATATGAAAATGAAAAATAAAAAGAATATAGTAGAAATATCTTCTTTGTATTATTCTGATCATTTTTATAATCAAAACTCTGGAGTAAAAAGTCTATGGCAGGTGAGGCAATGCCTATCTTTTCCGCTCATCTCTGATCAAAGCTCAGCGAATTTCCAGCAGAATGTACTGCTGAATCTTTGTACAATGCCCACATGAACTCTCTGGCTCATATATTGTTTGTAACTCTGGCTTTGGTATTAGCCAGTGCCTCCTGAGCCATTTACCTCACCGAACGTCCCTGGAGTAATGTGAATAAGATTGCGCTACTGTGTGGTGTAATATGAAATGTTGGTACTACTCTGCGGCCACACCCCTTTCTTGTGAGACCACAACCCTTTGGCGGCTCTGTTCCTTTGTAAAGTATGGGAGTGAGGGCGCAAATGCATAGTAGTTTGCAGGAGGGTGCCAAACACCCTTGCACGGGCCCTGTCCACATAAATGTTTTTTTAATGAAAAAAACATTAAGACATAGGGGTCATTCCGAGTTAATCGCTAGCTGCCGTTGTTCGCAGCACAGCGATCAGGCTAAAAATTGGCATTTCTACGTATGTGTATGGGCCGCAATGCGCACGCGCGTCATACGGGTACAAAGCTTGTTGTGGTAGTGCACAGGTTGTAGCGAAGTTTTCAGTCGCACTGATGGCCGCAAGAAGATTGACAGGAAGGTGGCGTTTCTGGGTGTCAACTGACCATTTTAAGGGAGTGTTTGAAAAAATGCAGGCGTGGCTGGGCGTTCGCTGGGCGGGTGTATGACGTCAAATCCGGACACATATAGGCTGAAATGATTGCAAGCGCTGAGTAGGTTCAGAGCTACTCAGAAACTGCACAAACTTTTTTTACAGAGCTCGGCTGCACATGCGTTCGCACTTCTGCTAAGATAAAATACACACCCCAGTGGGCGGCGGCATAGCGTTTGCACGGCTGCTAAAACTAGCTAGCGAGCGATCAACTCTGAATGATCCCCATAGTTAAAACACATGCAATAACTTAACATTCCATGTGTGAACTTCTCCAGCATCTATTGATGAAAATAATTTTTAAGTGCACAGTTATATTTCCACTAGGGCCTCAAAATACTGAGCTGATATTATGTTACTGTCGGCTGGAGCTTATAGTTGTGGAATAGCAGTGGAAAATATTACATATACATGTATGTTTGGTTAGTGCCTTGTAAAAATTAGGTCTTGATTTCAAGTTTGCCAAACATAGTCAGTAAGGTAGCTCCTAAGAGAGTTATAACTTGTTATTATAGTAACTCAACAAGTGAGACAGTGGCGTAGCTGTCAGAAAATCACAGTGGTTAAAAGCGGTCAAAATTGACATTCTCTGCAGTCACAAAGTTCCCACAATTTTTCCCATTGAATTCACAGTTGCAGACAGTCCCTAATTATAAAGGACAGTTGCACTCTTTAAGGCTATGTCATCGTGGGTTTTATCCCAGATAACAGCCAATATTTTATTGTACATATATTAAAGATTGTTATTATCCGTTCTTAATCTGTGTAAATTAAGTAAAGCTATTTTGTTTTTAAAACAAGGAAGGAATCTAAACCTTTGCCTCATCACATAATATGCAGTGGATCCAGAATAAAGGGGATATTCATTTTTAGCTCATTTTTAATCCAATTTCACTCCTATCACTGGCTGACTGATTATTAAAGCTTCTCTTCTGGATAATGAATGATCACAAAAACTACCAGTTCAACTGTGAAATCAACTGTGAGATCAACATATTTCAGTGATGGTTTCATATTAGTTCAGTGGTGACCGTGTAATACACCTGAAAATTGTAGGGTTCTAATCTGGAGTCCAAGCCTCGGGACTTGCTATATGTACTTGGGCTAGGAGACTAGAATGTGTTCTTATGATAATTGAAATGAAAAGATGATCTGGAATTGAATTGAAAGGAAAAATGAAATGTATGCACAATGTGTTTGCTTGACCACCCCTCCACCTAAATTGAGTTTGGGTTATTTTACTAAGTGAATGACAAAAGCCCCTTTTATTACGGGTCCTTAACTTAAATAAAAACACAGACAATATCTGAGAGGAAGAGACTTTCAATGCGTCTTAAACTTAATAATCTTGAGCACATTCAGAACAATCATTTTAACATTTATTTTATCTAGCTAATACGTTAATCCCCTTTCTGGATAACTCTGTAGCAACGAAGAATGTGATTCTACTTCTGTAATTCCAGCTTTACAGAAAGTGGACCTTTTGTATTGTTTTATTACTTCTGTCATGGACACATGTGCAGTGACAACACTGCAACATATGGGAAGCTGCTATTTATAGTTATAAAAGTCTGAAAGCCCCTCGGCAAACAGAAGCTTCACTATTTAACTGCAAAACAGACAATGCAGTCACTGCTTAATGGCCAAGATAAAGATTCTATTCATTTTCACTTTCCACTTGCTTATATCAGCAGTCCGGGTGTAGTATGGCTGACCGGCGGTCAGGAGACCACTGGTCAGCATACCGACGCCAGGATCCCGGCAGCATACCGACGCCGGATTCCGGCGGGGAGGGGCGAGTGCAGCAAGCGGTCGCCACGGGTTCTATTCCCACTGTATGGGTGTCGTGCACACCCACGAGTGGAAATAGTTCCTGTTGGTCGGCATGCCGACCATTGGTATAGTGAGGGGTCGGGATGCTGGAGGAGGTCATGTGACTGTCAGTCTCCCGACCGCCGGTCACATGAATACCACCCCAGCAGTCCATGTGTGGTTGAATTACTTGTGGATATTGGGGGTCATTCCGAGTTGATCGCTCGCTAGCTACTTTTAGCAGCCGTGCAAACGCATTGTCGCTGCCCACTGGGGCGTGTATTTTCACTTTGCAGAAGTGCAAACGCTTGTGCAGCGGAGCCCCTGCAAAATCTTTTTGTGCAAAACAAGACCAGCCCTGTAGTTACTCTTCGTGTGCATTGATTCTAACGATGAAGGAACGGCTTTTGACGTCACACACTCGCCCAGCGTTCACCCAGCCACACCTGCGTTTTCCCCGACATGACTGCGTTTTTCTAAGCACTCCCTAGAAACGGTTGGTTGCCACCAAGAAACGCCCACTTCATGTCAATCTTCCTGCATTCTGCCGTGCGACTGAAAGCTTCACTAAAACCTGTGCAAAACCACAAAGGACTTTGTACCAGTACGTCGTGAGTGCGCATTGCGGTGCATACGCATGCGCAGAAATGCTGATTTTTAGCCTGATCGTTGCGCTGCGAACAACGGCAGCTAGCGATCAACTCGGAATGACCCCCATAATCCCATGTCTATTAAGAGATTAACTGACCGAATGATTCTCTGAAATAAACAAGCAAAAAATTATATTATTTACCTAAAAATCGGTTACAATGGCAACTATAATAACTATATACAGATACTATTTATTTATTATTATTATGATTAAATAAATAATTTTAGCATTTAGCATTGTTAATTTGTAAGCGCAAGGTGCAGTCTATATGGGTTGAACGATCTTCACATTTTATGTATGATTGTATTTTAAGATTACTGTATGACAACATAAATAATGTTGAATGTCTGATGGAACTCTCTTCCATTATCCTCTAACAGGAGTAGACCAGAGCAAAATACACCCAAATGCATATTCTTCATGGCAAATGATGCCCCCTCCCCTTCCCCTCCCCTAGCAGGTTTCATGGTGAATGGAGTTGATATATATATATATATATATATATATATATATATATATATATATAGGCAATTGTACACATTTTTGCAAAAGTTGGTACATGATGTCACAAGTGTCAATATGTAGCTTTGGAATTGAGTCTTTAGCCTACAGTAAGCTAATTACGTTGCACTAGAATGAATCACTATACAAGAAGTAACATGTCTGTACATGTACCACCTAGTAAATAGTTCTCCGCCAAAATTGCAGACTTTGACATTGGATTTGTGAACCATTGCAGGCTACATTGACAAAGAAGAACCAAAATGCAATTGGAGTGTGGAAAATGGTCTCAATAACCTTGATGGTAAATTATATTTTAGGGTTGAAACATTTTTTAAAGTCAAGTCTTCTGAAAATAAAGACAGAAGAGTGTAGTAACACATTGGGCTGCTTTGTCACATATTGGGCTGCAGCAGCATAATGACATATCTGGCTGCATTAAAGGCTAGGGAAGGATCATGGTGAGGAGGGTCAGGCCGCCCCTAAGCACATTATTGGTCCCCCCATCATGTCACTGCCCCCATTTATGTCAAGGCCAGTCCCGATGCCTTCATGCAAACAGACACAACCTCCCACACCACAATTTGCAGACCATTATTCCACCCCCGCCAGTTTAAAAAAATAATAATAAAAAAAGTTGTAATAACAAAAAAGAAAGAAACCCCTGTCTTCAGCAGCCTGCTGTGCTGCCCCCAGCAAGTGCTTTCACTAGGCTCCCTCCTACGCTGCTCCCACAGTGAGGAGACCAGCTATCTTCAGCTCTGTTACATTACTGATAGTGCTACTGCCATTCCTACAACAACACAGAAAGAAATGGCATGTGGACTTGTTTATAGGTTTTATATATAGATTTATAATGTATTCTTATGGGCCACATATGTGTGTCCTTTACTAATACGCAATAAAGTCCAAATGCTTGCTTGAAACTACAGCCAGGAAATACCTGCCCACTACTGTGAGTTTGTCTCCAGTAACTCCTGTGCATTTCAGGCATTGCAATGCCTTTCTGTTTATTTCAAGAGCTGTGTTCCTTTTCAAACTAACTATGGGGATCATTCCGAGTTGATCGCTAGCTGCCGTTGTTCGCTGCATAGCGAGCAGTGAAAAAAACTGGTAATCTGCGCATGCGTATGCACCGCAATGCGCATGCACCGCAATGCGCATGCGCGTCGTACGGGTACTAAGTCCTTTGTGGTTTTGCACTGGTTCTACTGACGATTCCAAACACACAGCTGATCGCAAGGAGATTGACATGAAGTGGGCGTTTCCGGGTGGCAACTGATCGTTTTCAGGGAGTGTTTGGTAAAACGCAGGCCTGGCAGAATAAACACATGCTTGGCTGGTCGTTCGCTGGGCGGGTGTGTGACGTCAAAAGCCGTCCCTCCGTCGTTAGAATCAACGCACACGAAGAGTAACTACAGGGCTGGTCTTGTTTTGCACAAAAAGATTTTGCAGGGGCTCTGCTGCACAAGCGAAAATACACTCCCCAGTGGGTGGCGACAATGCGTTTGCACGGCTGCTAAAAACTGCTAGCGAGCGATCAACTCGGAATGACCCCCTATATATTTTCTTAAATATAATTGTGTCTAACAAGATATACATGTTACAGTAGTGCAATGGCAGATGTGTTATGTGGATAGTTAGGGAACATTTACCGTTTTGATCGTATTATTACTTGTCCTTAAATTCATGTGCTATACTTTGTGTATCCAAATTGAAGGCAAAGCATCACTGTATGTACAAGTTTCTTTAATGACAACACCTGGTTTGTGTAATGTTTATCCCTTAAGCGGGGAGGATTAAATATTTTTCCTTATTCAATAAAGCACTCTATTCTTTAGGTTGGGTTACATTCCCAATAAAGTTACGATGTCATTTCTAAATGTATCCCACTCAAATACACCATCAACTTCAGAACACATGGTCAGATTTTACCAGAAGGGAGGGAAAATCGTGTGTCTGGTAGGAATACAAATGTCTGCATTGCTACTGCAAGGAAATAAACAAGGTTATGAAAATCAGATGTAGGATTATACATTGTGCATTAGTATATGTCAAGAACTGAGGTATATAGGGGGTAATTCCAAGTTGATCGCAGCAGGAAATGTTTTAGCAGTTGGGCAAAACCATGTGCACTGCAGGGGAGGCAGATATAACATTTGCAGAGAGAGTTAGATTTGGGTGGGTTATTTTATTTCTGTGCAGGGTAAATACTAGCTGCTTTATTTTTACACTGCAAATTAGATTGCAGATTGAACACACCACACCCAAATCTAACTCTCTCTGCACATGTTATATCTGCCTCCCCTGCAGTGCACATGGTTTTGCCCAGTTGCTAACATAATTCCTGCTGCGATCAATTTGGAATTACCCCCATAGTCTCCTAAAACACCCACACGACAAACAAACAACTGTGCAGAATCCTTTGTTCCACAAATTTGTCATTTTCCAGTATTCGGATACATAAACAGAAACATAAAACCGTTATTATTGCATACTGAAATATTTTATAGGTATAATACCTAAATCAACTTTTAGATGATTCATTAAATAGTAAATGTTTTCATAATTTTAAGGCTCCTCCTTATATAACTTAAAATGTTCTCAGATCACAGAATGAAGCAAAAAATGTCATTAGCCTATTCTCATATACAGTATATATTTTATCACTTTGATGATCAACAGTCAACCGTTAGGGAAAATAAACGTAAAACAAAAAGTGACAGATGAAAGGTCTAGTTTATGAGTAAAAGGCCCTGCACACTAATAGATTTGACTAAACGATATGAACGTTCTCGTTCATTAATGTACGAGAACTCATTCATATCTTTTAGTGTGTAGGCACCAACGATGAACGATGCGCGGCCCCGCGCTCGTTCATCGTTGGTGCCCAGTCGCTTATGCATACAGGCCAATATGGATGAGATTGTCCATATTAGCATGCACTGGTATGGAGCAGGGTGACAGGGGTAATGAAGAAACTTCACTCCCCACGTCACCTCCCCCCCGCCACCGGGTCACCAGTTGGCCGTATCCACCGCCGGGCAGCTCGGCGGCATATCGCCCCAATGTGTAGGGGGCATAAATGTCTACACAGTCTAATTTATGACTACACAGCAGAGATCATTTGGTAGGAAAGTGATAAGGTTATGGACTCAACATCTTACTGTTCCATTGTCATATGATATTTCACCCGAACAAACCTTATTGTGAATTATTATAATCATGTTATGATAATAGATGTGCACCAGGTTTTGTGTTTTGGTTTTGAATCTGGGTCTCCGTTCATGTTTTGGATAGGAGTGTGCACTAGGTCATTTTTCGTGTTTTGTGTTTTGGTTTTGGATCTGGATCTTCTTTGTGTTTTGGATCTGGATTGTTTTCGCCAAAACCACCCTTGCGGGTTTTTGTTTTAGTATAGGTTTTGGATCTGGATTTCTTTCGAAAAAATCATCAAAACAGCTAAAATAACAGAATTTGGGGATGTTTTTGTTCCAACAGTATTATTAACCTCAATAACATTCATTTCCACTCATTTCCAGACTATTCAGAACTTAGTGATGAGCGGGTTCGGATCCTCGGGATCCGAACTAGGGATGTGCACTTGACATTTTTCGGGTTTTGTGTTTTGGTTTTGGGTTCGGTTCCGCGGCCGTGTTTTGGGTTCGACCGCGTTTTGGCAAAACCTCACCGAATTTTTTTTGTCGGATTCGGGTGTGTTTTGGATTCGGGTGTTTTTTTCAAAAAACCCTAAAAAACAGCTTAAATCATAGAATTTGGTGGTCATTTTGATCACAAAGTATTATTAATCTCAAAAACCATAATTTCCACTCATTTTCAGTCTATTCTGAATACCTCACACCTCACAATATTATTTTTAGTCCTAAAATTTGCACCGAGGTCGCTGGATGACTAAGCTAAGCGACCCTAGTGGCCGACAAAAACACCTGGCCCATCTAGGAGTGGCACTGCAGTGTCACGCAGGATGGCCCTTCCAAAAAACACTCCCCAAACAGCACATGACGCAAAGAAGAAAAAAAGAGGCGCAATGAGGTAGCTGTGTGAGTAAGCTAAGCGACCCTAGTGGCCGACACAAACACCTGGCCCATCTAGGAGTGGCACTGCAGTGTCACGCAGGATGGCCCTTCCAAAAAACACTCCCCAAACAGCACATGACGCAAAGAAGAAAAAAAGAGGCGCAATGAGGTAGCTCTGTGAGTAAGATAAGCGACCCTGGTGGCCGACACAAACACCTGGCCCATCTAGGAGTGGCACTGCAGTGTCACGCAGGATGGCCCTTCCAAATAACACTCCCCAAACAGCACATGACGCAAAGAAGAAAAAAAGAGGCGCAATGAGGTAGCTGTGTGAGTAAGATAAGCGACCCTAGTGGCCGACACAAACACCTGGCCCATCTAGGAGTGGCACTGCAGTGTCACGCAGGATGGCCCTTCCAAAAAACACTCCCCAAACAGCAAATGACGCAAAGAAGAAAAAAAGAGGCGCAATGAGGTAGCTGTGTGAGTAAGATAAGCGACCCTAGTGGCCGACACAAACACCTGGCCCATCTAGGAGTGGCACTGCAGTGTCACGCAGGATGGCCCTTCCAAAAAACACTCCCCAAACAGCACATGACGCAAAGAAGAAAAAAAGAGGCGCAATGAGGTAGCTGTGTGAGTAAGCTAAGCGACCCTAGTGGCCGACACAAACACCTGGCCCATCTAGGAGTGGCACTGCAGTGTCACGCAGGATGGCCCTTCCAAAAAACACTCCCCAAACAGCACATGACGCAAAGAAGAAAAAAAGAGGCGCAATGAGGTAGCTGTGTGAGTAAGATAAGCGACCCTAGTGGCCGACACAAACACCTGGCCCATCTAGGAGTGGCACTGCAGTGTCACGCAGGATGGCCCTTCCAAAAAACACTCCCCAAACAGCACATGACGCAAAGAAGAAAAAAAGAGGCGCAATGAGGTAGCTGTGTGAGTAAGATAAGCGACCCTAGTGGCCGACACAAACACCTGGCCCATCTAGGAGTGGCACTGCAGTGTCACGCAGGATGGCCCTTCCAAAAAACACTCCCCAAACAGCACATGACGCAAATAAAAATGAAAGAAAAAAGAGGTGCAAGATGGAATTGTCCTTGGGCCCTCCCACCCACCCTTATGTTGTATAAACAGGACATGCACACTTTAACCAACCCATCATTTCAGTGACAGGGTCTGCCACACGACTGTGACTGAAATGACGGGTTGGTTTGGACCCCCACCGAAAAAGAAGCAATTAATCTCTCCTTGCACAAACTGGCTCTACAGAGGCAAGATGTCCACCTCATCATCATCCTCCGATATATCACCGTGTACATCCCGCTCCTCACAGATTATCAATTCGTCCCCACTGGAATCCACCATCTCAGCTCCCTGTGTACTTTGTGGAGGCAATTGCTGCTGGTCAATGTCTCCACGGAGGAATTGATTATAATTCATTTTAATGAACATCATCTTCTCCACATTTTCTGGAAGTAACCTCGTACGCCGATTGCTGACAAGGTGAGCGGCGGCACTAAACACTCTTTCGGAGTACACACTTGTGGGAGGGCAACTTAGGTAGAATAAAGCCAGTTTGTGCAAGGGCCTCCAAATTGCCTCTTTTTCCTGCCAGTATAAGTACGGACTGTCTGACGTGCCTACTTGGATGCGGTCACTCATATAATCCTCCACCATTCTTTCAATGGTGAGAGAATCATATGCAGTGACAGTAGACGACATGTCCGTAATCGTTGTCAGGTCCTTCAGTCCGGACCAGATGTCAGCATCAGCAGTCGCTCCAGACTGCCCTGCATCACCGCCAGCGGGTGGGCTCGGAATTCTGAGCCTTTTCCTCGCACCCCCAGTTGCGGGAGAATGTGAAGGAGGAGATGTTGACAGGTCGCGTTCCGCTTGACTTGACAATTTTCTCACCAGCAGGTCTTTGAACCCCAGCAGACTTGTGTCTGCCGGAAAGGGAGATCCAAGGTAGGTTTTAAATCTAGGATCGAGCACGGTGGCCAAAATGTAGTGCTCTGATTTCAACAGATTGACCACCCGTGAATCCTTGTTAAGCGAATTAAGGGCTCCATCCACAAGTCCCACATGCCTAGCGGAATCGCTCCCTTTTAGCTCCTCCTTCAATGCCTCCAGCTTCTTCTGCAAAAGCCTGATGAGGGGAATGACCTGACTCAGGCTGGCAGTGTCTGAACTGACTTCACGTGTGGCAAGTTCAAATGGTTGCAGAACCTTGCACAACGTTGAAATCATTCTCCACTGCGCTTGAGACAGGTACATTCCACCTCCTATATCGTGCTCAATTGTATAGGCTTGAATGGCCTTTTGCTGCTCCTCCAACCTCTGAAGCATATAGAGGGTTGAATTCCACCTCGTTACCACTTCTTGCTTCAGATGATGGCAGGGCAGGTTCAGGCGTTTTTGGTGGTGCTCCAGTCTTCTGTACGTGGTGCCTATACGCCGAAAGTGTCCCGCAATTCTTCTGGCCACCGACAGCATCTCTTGCACGCCCCTGTCGTTTTTTAAAAAATTCTGCACCACCAAATTCAAGGTATGTGCAAAACATGGGACGTGCTGGAATTTGCCCATATTTAATGCACACACAATATTGCTGGCGTTGTCCAATGCCACAAATCCACAGGAGAGTCCAATTGGGGTAAGCCATTCCGCGATGATCTTCCTCAGTTGCCGTAAGAGGTTTTCAGCTGTGTGCGTATTCTGGAAACCGGTGATACAAAGCGTAGCCTGCCTAGGAAAGAGTTGGCGTTTGCGAGATGCTGCTACTGGTGCCGCCGCTGCTGTTCTTGCGGCGGGAGTCCATACATCTACCCAGTGGGCTGTCACAGTCATATAGTCCTGACCCTGCCCTGCTCCACTTGTCCACATGTCCGTGGTTAAGTGGACATTGGGTACAACTGCATTTTTTAGGACACTGGTGAGTCTTTTTCTGACGTCCGTGTACATTCTCGGTATCGCCTGCCTAGAGAAGTGGAACCTAGATGGTATTTGGTAACGGGGGCACACTGCCTCAAGAAATTGTCTAGTTCCCTGTGAACTAACGGCGGATACCGGACGCACGTCTAACACCAACATAGTTGTCAAGGCCTCAGTTATCCGCTTTGCAACAGGATGACTGCTGTGATATTTCATCTTCCTCGCAAAGGACTGTTGGACAGTCAATTGCTTGGTGGAAGTAGTAAAAGTGGGCTTACGACTTCCCCTCTGGGATGACCATCGACTCCCAGCAGCAACAACAGCAGCGCCAGCAGCAGTAGGCGTTACATGCAAGGATGCATCGGAGGAATCCCAGGCAGGAGAGGACTCGTCAGAATTGCCAGTGACATGGCATGCAGGACTATTGGCATTCCTGGGGAAGGAGGAAATTGACACTGAGGGAGTTGGTGGGGTGGTTTGCGTGAGCTTGGTTACAAGAGGAAGGGATTTACTGGTCAGTGGACTGCTTCCGCTGTCGCCCAAAGTTTTTGAACTTGTCACTGACTTATTATGAATGCGCTGCAGGTGACGTATAAGGGAGGATGTTCCGAGGTGGTTAACGTCCTTACCCCTACTTATTACAGCTTGACAAAGGCAACACACGGCTTGACAAATGTTGTCCGCATTTCTGGTGAAATACTTCCACACCGAAGAGCTGATTTTTTTGGTATTTTCACCAGGCATGTCAACGGCCCTATTCCTCCCACGGACAACAGGTGTCTCCCCGGGTGCCTGACTTAAACAAACCACCTCACCATCAGAATCTTCCTTGTCAATTTCCTCCCCAGCGCCAGCAACACCCATATCCTCCTCATCCTGGTGTACTTCAACACTGACATCTTCAATCTGACTATCAGGAACTGGACTGCGGGTGCTCCTTCCAGCACTTGCAGGGGGCGTGCAAATGGTGGAAGGCGCATGCTCTTCACGTCCAGTGTTGGGAAGGTCAGGCATCGCAACCGACACAATTGGACTCTCCTTGTGGATTTGGTATTTCGAAGAACGCACAGTTCTTTGCGGTGCTTTTGCCAGCTTGAGTCTTTTCAGTTTTCTAGCGAGAGGCTGAGTGCTTCCATCCTCATGTGAAGCTGAACCACTAGCCATGAACATAGGCCAGGGCCTCAGCCGTTCCTTGCCACTCCGTGTGGTAAATGGCATATTGGCAAGTTTACGCTTCTCCTCCGACAATTTTATTTTAGATTTTGGAGTCCTTTTTTTACTGATATTTGGTGTTTTGGATTTTACATGATATGTACTATGACATTGGGCATCGGCCTTGGCAGACGACGTTGCTGGCATTTCATCGTCTCGGCCATGACTAGTGGCAGCAGCTTCAGCACGAGGTGGAAGTGGATCTTGATCTTTCCCTAATTTTGGTACCTCAACATTTTTGTTCTCCATATTTTAATAGGCACAACTAAAAGGCACCTCAGGTAAACAATGGAGATGGATGGATACTAGTATACTTATGGATGGACGAGCGACTGCCGACACAGAGGTAGCTACAGCCGTGGACTACCGTACTGTGTCTGCTGCTAATATAGACTGGATGATAAGGAGATGAAATCAATATATATATATATATATATATATAATATCACTAGTACTGCAGCCGGACAGGTATATATATTTATTATGTAATGACTGATGACGGACCTGCTGGACACTGTCAGCTCAGCAGCACCGCAGACTGCTACAGTAAGCTACTATAGTAGTATGTATAAAGAAGAAAGAAAAAAAAAAACCACGGGTAGGTGGTATACAATTATGGATGGACGAGCGACTGCCGACACAGAGGTAGCTACAGCCGTGGACTACCGTACTGTGTCTGCTGCTAATATAGACTGGATGATAATGAGATGAAATCAATATATATTATATCACACTAGTACTGCAGCCGGACAGGTAGATATATTTATTATGTAATGACTGATGACGGACCTGCTGGACACTGTCAGCTCAGCAGCTCCGCAGACTGCTACAGTAAGCTACTATAGTAGTATGTATAAAGAAGAAAGAAAAAAAAAAAACACGGGTAGGTGGTATACAATTATGGATGGACGAGCGACTGCCGACACAGAGGTAGCTACAGCCGTGGACTACCGTACTGTGTCTGCTGCTAATATAGACTGGATGATAATGAGATGAAATCAATATATATATATATAATATCACTAGTACTGCAGCCGGACAGGTATATATATTTATTATGTAATGACTGATGACGGACCTGCTGGACACTGTCAGCTCAGCAGCACCGCAGACTGCTACAGTAAGCTACTATAGTAGTATGTATAAAGAAGAAAGAAAAAAAAAAAAACCACGGGTAGGTGGTATACAATTATGGATGGACGAGCGACTGCCGACACAGAGGTAGCTACAGCCGTGGACTACCGTACTGTGTCTGCTGCTAATATAGACTGGATGATAATGAGATGAAATCAATATATATTATATCACACTAGTACTGCAGCCGGACAGGTAGATATATTTATTATGTAATGACTGATGACGGACCTGCTGGACACTGTCAGCTCAGCAGCACCGCAGACTGCTACAGTAAGCTACTATAGTAGTATGTATAAAGAAGAAAGGAAAAAAAAAAACCACGGGTAGGTGGTATACAATTATGGATGGACGAGCGACTGCCGACACAGGGGTAGCTACAGCCGTGGACTACCGTACTGTGTCTGCTGCTAATATAGACTGGATGATAATGAGATGAAATCAATATATATATATATATATATAATATCACTAGTACTGCAGCCGGACAGGTATATATATTTATTATGTAATGACTGATGACGGACCTGCTGGACACTGTCAGCTCAGCAGCACCGCAGACTGCTACAGTAAGCTACTATAGTAGTATGTATAAAGAAGAAAGAAAAAAAAAACCACGGGTAGGTGGTATACAATTATGGATGGACGAGCGACTGCCGACACAGAGGTAGCTACAGCCGTGGACTACCGTACTGTGTCTGCTGCTAATATAGACTGTATGATAATGAGATAAAATCAATATATATATATATATAATATCACTAGTACTGCAGCCGGACAGGTATATATATTTATTATGTAATGACTGATGACGGACCTGCTGGACACTGTCAGCTCAGCAGCACCGCAGACTGCTACAGTAAGCTACTATAGTAGTATGTATAAAGAAGAAAGAAAAAAAAAAACCACGGGTAGGTGGTATACAATTATGGATGGACGAGCGACTGCCGACACAGAGGTAGCTACAGCCGTGGACTACCGTACTGTGTCTGCTGCTAATATAGACTGGATGATAATGAGATGAAATCAATATATATATATATAATATCACTAGTACTGCAGCCGGACAGGTATATATATTTATTATGTAATGACTGATGACGGACCTGCTGGACACTGTCAGCTCAGCAGCACCGCAGACTGCTACAGTAAGCTACTATAGTAGTATGTATAAAGAAGAAAGAAAAAAAAAAACCACGGGTAGGTGGTATACAATTATGGATGGACGAGCGACTGCCGACACAGAGGTAGCTACAGCCGTGGACTACCGTACTGTGTCTGCTGCTAATATAGACTGGATGATAATGAGATGAAATCAATATATATATATATATATAATATCACTAGTACTGCAGCCGGACAGGTATATATATTTATTATGTAATGACTGATGACGGACCTGCTGGACACTGTCAGCTCAGCAGCACCGCAGACTGCTACAGTAAGCTACTATAGTAGTATGTATAAAGAAGAAAGAAAAAAAAAACCACGGGTAGGTGGTATACAATATTATATATATATTATATACAATTATATATATTATATATATATTAAACTGGTGGTGACTGGTGGTCAGGTCACTGGTCACACTATCAGCAACTTGCAAGTAGTACTCCTAAGCAGACAATCACAATATATATTATACTGGTGGTCAGTGTGGTCACAATGGCAGTGTGGCACTCTGGCAGCAAAAGTGTGCACTGTACGTTATATGTACTCCTGAGTCCTGCGCTCAGACTCTAACTGCTCCCCACTGTCAGTGTCTCCCCCACAAGTCAGATAATATACAGTCACACTATCTATCACTTCAGCAAGTAACTAGTACTCCTCCTAATGCTCCCCAAAATTACTACTGTGTCTCTCTCTACTGTCTCACTCTCTTCTCTATAAACGGAGAGGACGCCAGCCACGTCCTCTCCCTATGAATCTCAATGCACGTGTGAAAATGGCGGCGACGCGCGGCTCCTTATATAGAATCCGAGTCTCGCGATAGAATCCGAGCCTCGCGAGAATCCGACAGCGGGATGATGACGTTCGGGCGCGCTCGGGTTAACCGAGCAAGGCGGGAGGATCCGAGTCGCTCGGCCCCGTGTAAAAAAACATGAAGTTCGGGCGGGTTCGGATTCCGAGGAACCGAACCCGCTCATCCCTAATCCGAACCCCCCCCGAACTTCACCCTTTTTTGCACGGGTCCGAGCAGACTCGGATCCTCCCGCCTTGCTCGGTTAACCCGAGCGCGCCCGAACGTCATCATCCCGCGGTCGGATTCTCGCGAGATTCGTATTCTATATAAGGAGCCGCGCGTCGCCGCCATTTTTCACTCGTGCATTGGAGATGATCGTGAAAGGACGTGGCTGGCGTCCTCTCAGTTTCTATGTTCAGTGTGCTGCAAATATCTGTGCTCAGTGTGCTGCAAATATCTGTGCTCAGTTTGCTGCAAATATCTGTGCTCAGTGTGCTAATTGCTTTATTGTGGGGACTGGGAACCAGCAGTATTATATAGTAGGAGGACAGTGCAGAGTTTTGCTGACCAGTGACCACCAGTATTATACGTTCTCTGCCTGACAAACGCTCCATATCTGTGCTGCATTGTAGTATATAGTAGGAGGACAGTGCAGAATTTTGCTGACCACCAGTATAACTATATATATAGCAGTACGGTACAGTAGTCCACTGCTCTACCTCTGTGTCATCAAGTATACTATCCCATCCATACCTGTGGTGCATTTCAGTTTTGCACAGTTTGCTGACCACCAGTATATATAATATATAGCAGTACAGTACAGTAGGCCACTGCTCTACCTACACCTCTGTGTCGTCAAGTATACTATCCAGCCATACCTGTGGTGCATTTCAGTTTTGCACAGTTTGCTGACCACCAGTATATATAATATATAGCAGTACGGTACAGTAGGCCACTGCTCTACCTACCTCTGTGTCGTCAAGTATACTATCCATCCATACCTGTGGTGCATTTCAGTTTTACGCAGTTTGCTGACCACCAGTTTATATAATATATAGCAGTACGGTACAGTAGGCCACTGCTCTACCTACCTCTGTGTCGTCAAGTATACTATCCATCCATACCTGTGGTGCATTTCAGTTTGGCACAGTTTGCTGACCACCAGTATATATAACATATAGCAGTACGGTACAGTAGGCCACTGCTCTAACTACCTCTGTGTCGTCAAGTATACTATCCATCCATACCTGTGGTGCATTTCAGTTTTGCACAGTTTGCTGACCACCAGTATATATAATATATAGCAGTACGGTACAGTAGGCCACTGCTCTACCTACCTCTGTGTCGTCAAGTATACTATCCATCCATACATGTGGTGCATTTCAGTTTTGCAGTTTGCTGACCACCAGTATATATAATATATAGCAGTACGGTACAGTAGGCCACTGCTCTACCTACCTCTGTGTCGTCAAGTATACTATCCATCCATACCTGTGGTGCATTTCAGTTTTCCACAGTTTGCTGACCACCAGTATATATAATATATAGCAGTACGGTACAGTAGGCCACTGCTCTACCTACCTCTGTGTCGTCAAGTATACTATCCATCCATACCTGTGGTGCATTTCAGTTTGGCACAGTTTGCTGACCACCAGTATATATAACATATAGCAGTACGGTACAGTAGGCCACTGCTCTACCTACCTCTGTGTCGTCAAGTATACTATCCATCCATTCCTGTGGTGCTTTTCAGTTTTGCACAGTTTGCTGACCACCAGTATATATAATATATAGCAGTACGGTACAGTAGGCCACTGCTCTACCTACCTCTGTCGTCAAGTATACTATCCATCCATACCTGTGGTGCATTTCAGTTTTGCACAATTTGCTGACCACCAGTATATATAATATATAGCAGTACGGTACAGTAAGCCACTGCTCTACCTACCTCTGTGTCGTCAAGTATACTATCCATCCATATCTGTGGTGCCTTTCAGTTTTGCACAGTTTGCTGACCACCAGTATATATAATATATAGCAGTACGGTACAGTAGGCCACTGCTCTACCTACTTCTGTATCGTCAAGTATACTATCCATCCACACCTGTGGTGCATTTCAGTTTTGCACAGTTTGCTGACCACCAGTATATAAATATATATATATATATATATATATATATATATATTGTCAAGTTAAGCGGAACGTGACCCGTCAACAGCTTTTCCTTCACATTCTCCCGCAACTGGGGCTGCGAGGAAAAGGCAAGAATTCCGAGCCCACCCGCTGGCGGTGATGCAGGGCAGTCAGGAGCAAGTGCTGACATCTGGTCCGGACTGAAGGACCTGCCAACGATTACTGACATGTCGTCTGCTGTCACTGCATATGATTCTGTCACCATTGAAAGAATGGTGGAGGATTATATGAGTGATAGCATCCAAGTAGGCACGTCAGGCAGTCCGTACGTATACTGGCAGGAAAAAAAGGCAATTTGGAGGCCCTTGCACAAACTGGCTTTACTTTACCTAAGTTGCCCCCCCTCCAGTGTGTACTCCGAAAGAGTGTTTAGTGCAGCCGCTCACCTTGTCAGCAACCGGCGTTCAAGGTTACTTCCAGAAAATGTGGAGAAGATGATGTTCATCAAAATGAATTATAATCAATTCCTCCGTGGAGACATTCACCAGCAATTGCCTCCAGAAAGTACACAGGGACCTGAAATGGTGGATTCCAGTGGGGACGAATTAATAATCTGTGAGGAGGGGGATGTACACAGTGAAAGGGGTGAGGAATCGGACGATGAGGAGGAGGTGGACATCTTGCAGGGAGAGATTGATTGCTTCTTTTTTGGTGGGGGCCGAAACCAACCAGTCATTTCAGTCACAGTTGTGTGGCAGACCCTGTCGCTGTAATGATGGTTTTTTTAAAGTGTGCATGTCCTGTTTATACAACATAAGGGTGGGTGGGAGGGCCCAAGGACAATTCCATCTTGCACCTCTTTTTTCTTTCATTTTTCTTTGCATCATGTGATGTTTGGGGACTATTTTTTGGAAGTGCCATCCTGTCTGACAATGCAGTGCCACTCCTTGATGGGCCAGGTGTTTGTGTCGGCCACTTGTGTCGCTTAGCTTAGTCACACAGCTACCTCATTGCGACTTTTTTTTTTTGTATCATGTGCTGTTTGGGGACTATTTTTTGGAAGTGCCATCCTGTCTGACACTGCAGTGCCACTCCTAGATGGGCCAGGTGTTTGTGTCGGCCACTTGGGTCGCTTAGCTTAGTCACACAGCTACCTCATTGCGCCTCTTTTTTTCTTTGCATCATGTGCTGTTTGGGGACTATTTTTTGGAAGTGCCATCCTGTCTGACACTGCAGTGCCACTCCTAGATGGGCCAGGTGTTTGTGTCGGCCACTTGGGTCGCTTAGCTTAGTCACACAGCTACCTCATTGCACCTCTTTTTCTCTTTGCATCATGTGCTGTTTGGGCACTATTTTTTGGAAGTGCCATCCTGTCTGACACTGCAGTGCCACTCCTAGATGGGCCAGGAGTTTGTGTCGGCCACTTGGGTCGCTTAGCTTAGTCACACAGCTACCTCATTGCGCCTCTTTATTCTTTGCATCATGTGCTGTTTGGGGACTTTTTTTTGGAAGTGCCATCCTGTCTGACACTGCAGTGCCACTTCTAGATGGGCCAGGTGTTTGTGTCGGCCACTTGGGTCGCTTAGCTTAGTCACACAGCTACCTCATTGCGCCTCTTTTTTTCTTTGCATCATGTGCTGTTTGGGGACTATTTTTTGGAAGTGCCATCCTGTCTGACACTGCAGTGCCACTCCTAGATGGGCCAGGTGTTTGTGTCGGCCACTTGGGTCGCTTAGCTTAGTCACACAGCTACCTCATTGCGCCTCTTTTTTTCTTTGCATCATGTGCTGTTTGGGGACTATTTGTTGGAAGTGCCATCCTGTCTGACACTGCAGTGCCACTCCTAGATGGGCCAGGTGTTTGTGTCGGCCACTTGGGTCGCTTAGCTTAGTCACACAGCTACCTCATTGCGCCTCTATTTTTCTTTGCATCATGTGCTGTTTGGGGACTATTTTTTGGAAGTTCCATCCTGTCTGACACTGCAGTGCCACTCCTAGATGGGCCAGGTGTTTCTGTCGGTCACTTGGGTCGCTTAGCTTAGTCACACAGCTACCTCATTGCGCCTCTTTTTTTCTTTGCATCATGTGCTGTTTGGGGACTATTTATTGGAAGTGCATCCTGTCTGACACTGCAGTGCCACTCCTAGATGGGCCAGGAGTTTGTGTCGGCCACTTGGGTCGCTTAGCTTAGTCACACAGCTACCTCATTGCGCCTCTTTTTTCTTTGCATCACGTACTGTTTGGGGACTTTTTTTTGGAAGTGCCATCCTGTCTGACACTGCAGTGCCACTCCTAGATGAGCCAGGTGTTTGTGTTGGCCACTTGGGTCGCTTAGCTTAGTCACACAGCTACCTCATTGCGCCTCTTTTTTCTTTGCATCATGTGCTGTTTGGGGACTTTTTTTTGGAAGTGCCATCCTGTCTGACACTGCAGTGCCACTCCTAGATGGGCCAGGTGTTTGTGTCGGCCACTTGGGTCGCTTAGCTTAGTCACACAGCTACCTCATTGCGCCTCTATTTTTCTTTGCATCATGTGCTGTTTGGGGACTTTTTTTTGGAAGTGCCATCCTGTCTGACACTGCAGTGCCACTCCTAGATGGGCCAGGTGTTTGTGTCGGCCACTTGGGTCGCTTAGCTTAGTCACACAGCTACCTCATTGCGCCTCTTTTTTCTTTGCATCATGTGCTGTTTGGGGACTTTTTTTTGGAAGTGCCATCCTGTCTGACACTGCAGTGCCACTCCTTGATGGGCCAGGTGTTTGTGTTGGCCACTTGGGTCGCTTAGCTTAGTCACACAGCTACCTCATTGCGCCTCTTTTTTCTTTGCATCATGTGCTGTTTGGGGACTTTTTTTTGGAAGTGCCATCCTGTCTGACACTGCAGTGCCACTCCTAGATGGGCCAGGTGTTTGTGTCGGCCACTTGGGTCGCTTAGCTTAGTCACACAGCTACCTCATTGCGCCTCTTTTTTTCTTTGCATCATGTGCTGTTTGGGGACTATTTTTTTTGGAAGTGACATCCTGTCTGACACTGCAGTGCCACTCCTAGATGGGCCAGGTGTTTGTGTCGGCCACTTGGGTCGCTTAGCTTAGTCACACAGCTACCTCATTGCGCCTCTATTTTTCTTTGCATCATGTGCTGTTTGGGGACTATTTTTTGGAAGTTCCATCCTGTCTGACACTGCAGTGCCACTCCCAGATGGGCCAGGTGTTTCTGTCGGTCACTTGGGTCGCTTAGCTTAGTCACACAGCTACCTCATTGCGCCTCTATTTTTCTTTGCATCATGTGCTGTTTGGGGACTATTTTTTGGAAGTTCCATCCTGTCTGACACTGCAGTGCCACTCCCAGATGGGCCAGGTGTTTCTGTCGGTCACTTGGGTCGCTTAGCTTAGTCACACAGCTACCTCATTGCGCCTCTTTTTTTCTTTGCATCATGTGCTGTTTGGGGACTATTTATTGGAAGTGCCATCGTGTCTGACACTGCAGTGCCACTTTTAGATGGGCCAGGTGTTTGTGTCGGCCACTTGGGTCGCTTAGCTTAGTCACACAGCTACCTTATTGCGCCTCTTTTTTTCTTTGCATCATGTGCTGTTTGGGGACTATTTTTTGGAAGTGCCATCCTGTCTGACACTGCAGTGCCACTCCTAGATGGGCCACGTGTTTGTGTCAGCCACTTGGGTCGCTTAGCTTAGTCACACAACTACCTCATTGCGCCTCTTTTTTTCTTTGCATCATGTGCTGTTTGGGGACTTTTTTTTGGAAGTGCCATCCTGTCTGACACTGCAGTGCCACTCCTAGATGGGCCAGGTGTTTGTGTCGGCCACTTGGGTCGCTTAGCTTAGTCACACAGCTACCTTATTGCGCCTCTTTTTTTCTTTGCATCATGTGCTGTTTGGGGACTATTTTTTGGAAGTGCCATCCTGTCTGACACTGCAGTGCCACTCCTAGATGGGCCAGGTGTTTGTGTCGGCCACTTGGGTTGCTTAGCTTAGTCACACAGCTACCTCATTGCGCCTCTTTTTTTCTTTGCATCATGTGCTGTTTGTGGCCAATTTTTTAAACTGCCATCCTGTCTGACACTGCAGTGCCACTCCTAGATGGGCCAGGTGTTTGTGTCGGCCACTTGGGTCGCTTAGCTTAGTCACAGCTACCTCATTGCACCTCTTTTTTTCTTTGCATCATGTGCTGTTTGGGGACTATTTTTGGAAGTGTCATCCTGTCTGACACTGCAGTGCCACTCCTAGATGGGCCAGGTGTTTGTGTCGGCCACTTGGGTCGCTTAGCTTAGTCACACAGCTACCTCATTGCGCCTCTTTTTTTCTTTGAATCATGTGCTGTTTGGGGACTTTTTTTTGGAAGTGCCATCCTGTCTGACACTGCAGTGCCACTCCTAGATGGGCCAGGAGTTTGTGTCGGCCACTTGGGTCGCTTAGCTTAGTCACACAGCTACCTCATTGCGCCTCTTTATTCTTTGCATCATGTGCTGTTTGGGGACTTTTTTTTGGAAGTGCCATCCTGTCTGACACTGCAGTGCCACTTCTAGATGGGCCAGGTGTTTGTGTCGGCCACTTGGGTCGCTTAGCTTAGTCACACAGCTACCTCATTGCGCCTCTTTTTTTCTTTGCATCATGTGCTGTTTGGGGACTATTTTTTGGAAGTGCCATCCTGTCTGACACTGCAGTGCCACTCCTAGATGGGCCAGGTGTTTGTGTCGGCCACTTGGGTCGCTTAGCTTAGTCACACAGCTACCTCATTGCGCCTCTTTTTTTCTTTGCATCATGTGCTGTTTGGGGACTATTTGTTGGAAGTGCCATCCTGTCTGACACTGCAGTGCCACTCCTAGATGGGCCAGGTGTTTGTGTCGGCCACTTGGGTCGCTTAGCTTAGTCACACAGCTACCTCATTGCGCCTCTATTTTTCTTTGCATCATGTGCTGTTTGGGGACTATTTTTTGGAAGTTCCATCCTGTCTGACACTGCAGTGCCACTCCTAGATGGGCCAGGTGTTTCTGTCGGTCACTTGGGTCGCTTAGCTTAGTCACACAGCTACCTCATTGCGCCTCTTTTTTTCTTTGCATCATGTGCTGTTTGGGGACTATTTATTGGAAGTGCATCCTGTCTGACACTGCAGTGCCACTCCTAGATGGGCCAGGAGTTTGTGTCGGCCACTTGGGTCGCTTAGCTTAGTCACACAGCTACCTCATTGCGCCTCTTTTTTCTTTGCATCATGTGCTGTTTGGGGACTTTTTTTTGGAAGTGCCATCCTGTCTGACACTGCAGTGCCACTCCTAGATGGGCCAGGTGTTTGTGTCGGCCACTTGGGTCGCTTAGCTTAGTCACACAGCTACCTCATTGCACCTCTTTTTCTCTTTGCATCATGTGCTGTTTGGGGACTATTTTTTGGAAGTGCCATCCTGTCTGACACTGCAGTGCCACTCCTAGATGAGCCAGGTGTTTGTGTTGGCCACTTGGGTCGCTTAGCTTAGTCACACAGCTACCTCATTGCGCCTCTTTTTTCTTTGCATCATGTGCTGTTTGGGGACTTTTTTTTGGAAGTGCCATCCTGTCTGACACTGCAGTGCCACTCCTAGATGGGCCAGGTGTTTGTGTCGGCCACTTGGGTCGCTTAGCTTAGTCACACAGCTACCTCATTGCGCCTCTATTTTTCTTTGCATCATGTGCTGTTTGGGGACTTTTTTTTGGAAGTGCCATCCTGTCTGACACTGCAGTGCCACTCCTAGATGGGCCAGGTGTTTGTGTCGGCCACTTGGGTCGCTTAGCTTAGTCACACAGCTACCTCATTGCGCCTCTTTTTTCTTTGCATCATGTGCTGTTTGGGGACTTTTTTTTGGAAGTGCCATCCTGTCTGACACTGCAGTGCCACTCCTTGATGGGCCAGGTGTTTGTGTCGGCCACTTGGGTCGCTTAGCTTAGTCACACAGCTACCTCATTGCGCCTCTTTTTTCTTTGCATCATGTGCTGTTTGGGGACTTTTTTTTGGAAGTGCCATCCTGTCTGACACTGCAGTGCCACTCCTAGATGGGCCAGGTGTTTGTGTCGGCCACTTGGGTCGCTTAGCTTAGTCACACAGCTACCTCATTGCGCCTCTTTTTTTCTTTGCATCATGTGCTGTTTGGGGACTATTTTTTTTGGAAGTGACATCCTGTCTGACACTGCAGTGCCACTCCTAGATGGGCCAGGTGTTTGTGTCGGCCACTTGGGTCGCTTAGCTTAGTCACACAGCTACCTCATTGCGCCTCTATTTTTCTTTGCATCATGTGCTGTTTGGGGACTATTTTTTGGAAGTTCCATCCTGTCTGACACTGCAGTGCCACTCCCAGATGGGCCAGGTGTTTCTGTCGGTCACTTGGGTCGCTTAGCTTAGTCACACAGCTACCTCATTGCGCCTCTATTTTTCTTTGCATCATGTGCTGTTTGGGGACTATTTTTTGGAAGTTCCATCCTGTCTGACACTGCAGTGCCACTCCCAGATGGGCCAGGTGTTTCTGTCGGTCACTTGGGTCGCTTAGCTTAGTCACACAGCTACCTCATTGCGCCTCTTTTTTTCTTTGCATCATGTGCTGTTTGGGGACTATTTATTGGAAGTGCCATCGTGTCTGACACTGCAGTGCCACTTTTAGATGGGCCAGGTGTTTGTGTCGGCCACTTGGGTCGCTTAGCTTAGTCACACAGCTACCTTATTGCGCCTCTTTTTTTCTTTGCATCATGTGCTGTTTGGGGACTATTTTTTGGAAGTGCCATCCTGTCTGACACTGCAGTGCCACTCCTAGATGGGCCACGTGTTTGTGTCAGCCACTTGGGTCGCTTAGCTTAGTCACACAACTACCTCATTGCGCCTCTTTTTTTCTTTGCATCATGTGCTGTTTGGGGACTTTTTTTTGGAAGTGCCATCCTGTCTGACACTGCAGTGCCACTCCTAGATGGGCCAGGTGTTTGTGTCGGCCACTTGGGTCGCTTAGCTTAGTCACACAGCTACCTTATTGCGCCTCTTTTTTTCTTTGCATCATGTGCTGTTTGGGGACTATTTTTTGGAAGTGCCATCCTGTCTGACACTGCAGTGCCACTCCTAGATGGGCCAGGTGTTTGTGTCGGCCACTTGGGTTGCTTAGCTTAGTCACACAGCTACCTCATTGCGCCTCTTTTTTTCTTTGCATCATGTGCTGTTTGTGGCCAATTTTTTAAACTGCCATCCTGTCTGACACTGCAGTGCCACTCCTAGATGGGCCAGGTGTTTGTGTCGGCCACTTGGGTCGCTTAGCTTAGTCACAGCTACCTCATTGCACCTCTTTTTTTCTTTGCATCATGTGCTGTTTGGGGACTATTTTTGGAAGTGTCATCCTGTCTGACACTGCAGTGCCACTCCTAGATGGGCCAGGTGTTTGTGTCGGCCACTTGGGTCGCTTAGCTTAGTCACACAGCTACCTCATTGCGCCTCTTTTTTTCTTTGAATCATGTGCTGTTTGGGGACTTTTTTTGGAAGTGCCATCCTGTCTGACACTGCAGTGCCACTCCTAGATGGGCCAGGTGTTTGTGTCGGCCACTTGGGTCGCTTAGCTTAGTCACACAGCTACCTTCTTGGGCCTCTTTTTTTCTCTGCATCATGTGCTGTTTGGGGACTATTTTTTGGAAGTGCCATCCTGTCTGACACTGCAGTGCCACTCCTAGATGGGCCAGGTGTTTGTGTCGGCCACTTGGGTCGCTTAGCTTAGTCACACAGCTACCTCATTGCGCCTCTTTTTTTCTTTGCATCATGTGCTGTTTGGGGACTATTTTTATAATCTGCCATCCTGTCTGACACTGTAGTGCCACTCCTAGATGGGCCAGGTGTTTGTGTCGGCCACTTGGGTCGCTTAGCTTAGTCACACAGCTACCTCATTGCGCCTCTTTTTTTCTTTGCATCATGTGCTGTTTGGGGACTATTTATTGGAAGTGCCATCCTGTCTGACACTGCAGTGCCACTCCTAGATGGGCCAGGTGTTTGTGTCGGCCACTTGGGTCACTTAGCTTAGTCACACAGCTACCTCATTGCGCCTCTTTTTTTCTTTGCATCATGTGCTGTTTGGGGACTATTTTTTGGAAGTGCCATCCTGTCTGACACTGCAGTGCCACTCCTAGATGGGCCAGGTGTTTGTGTCGGCCACTTGGGTCACTTAGCTTAGTCACACAGCTACCTCATTGCGCCTCTTTTTTTCTTTGCATCATGTGCTGTTTGGGGACTATTTTTTGGAAGTGCCATCCTGTCTGACACTGCAGTGCCACTCCTAGATGGGCCAGGTGTTTGTGTCGGCCACTTGGGTCGCTTAGCTTAGTCACACAGCTACCTCATTGCGCCTCTTTTTTTTTCTTTGCATCATGTGCTGTTTGGGGACTATTTTTTTAATCTGCCATCCTGTCTGACACTGCAGTGCCACTCCTAGATGGGCCAAAATGTGGAAAGGGGCATCATAGCATGGGCTTTTTCTGCGATTAATTTTGTCAAGCCCCTTTCCCACAAGACAAGCGCCTTATGGGCCTAATTCAGACCTCATCACTGCTGTGCATTTTTGCACAGCAGCCGATCATGTCTGAACTGCGCATGCGCCGCAGTACGCCGGCGCATGCCAGACAGTCGTCGGCTGTCTCAGCCCTGCGATCACCTCTGCCTGATTAAATCTGCCTGATTAACAGTCAGAGGCGGTTGCTGGGCAGGCCATTGGCATTTGGCCGCCATTTTAGGGGCGCGCTCCCGGCAACGCAGGCGTGCAGCTGCATGACAATGAGGAGGTCTGGGCGTTGAGGAAGTAGAAGAGAATGCTCTATCAAGAGACCCTGCAGGTCTGAGAACCAATGCTGACTGGGCCACGCTGGAGCAACTAGAAGTAGTATTCCTCTTTCTGGTTTGAACTTCCGTAGAACCCTGGGCAGGAGTGACACTGGAGGGAACATGTATGGCAGCCGAAAGTTCCATGGAATTGCCAATGCGTCCACGAACGCTGCTTGAGGATCCCTTGTCCTTGATCCGAAGACCGGAACCTTGTGATTGTGTTGAGACGCCATCAGGTCTACATCTGGTAGGCCCCACCTGTCCACTAGGAATTGAAAGACTTCCAGAAAAAGACTCCACTCTCCGGTGTGAACGTCCTGACGACTGAGGAAATCCGCTTCCCAGTCGAGGACTCCGGGGATGAACACTGCCGATATTGCTGGCAGATGGCGTTTCGCCCAACAGAGGATTTTTGATACTTCCAGCAGTGCCATGCAGCTTGGAGTGCTGCCTTGATGATTTATGTATGCCACCGTGCAGGAATTGTCTGATTTTGCTTGAACAGGCCTGTTCTGTACTAGAGGCAGGGCCAGTGTCAACGTATTGAACACAGCCCACAATTCCAGAATGTTTATCAGGAGGAGAGATTCCTCCCTGGCCCACCGACCTTGGAGAGAGTGTTGCTCCAACACCGCGCCCCAACCCCACAGACTGTCATCCGTTGTCAGGAGGACCCAGTTGGAGATCCAGAAGGGACGGCCCCTGCTCAACTGTTGGTCCTGTAGCCACCAGCTTAGTGACAGACGAACCTCCGGAGTCAAGGAGATCATTTGAGACCTGATCTGATGAGGCAGGCCATCCCACCTGGAAAGGATTAACCTCTGCAGAGGGCGGTAATGAAATTGAGCGTACTCTACCATGTTGAAAGCCAAATCCATGAGGCCTAGTACTTGCATCGCTGAGTGTATCGACACTCTCGGGCGAGAGAGGAAGTATCTGATCTTGTCCCGAAGTTTCAGGACCTTCTCCGGAGACAGAAACAGTCTTTGGCTGTGTGTGTCCAGCAGCGCCCCCAGGTGCACCATGATCCGAGCAGGGACCAGTGAGGACTTCTTCAAATTGATGAACCACCCGTGGGCTTGTAGGAATTGGACCGACGTCTCCAGTTGACTGAGGAGGACATCTTGGGAGTTCGCCAGAATCAGCAAGTCATCCAGATACGGCAGGATCCTGATTCCCTGACGACGGAGGAAAGCCGTCATCACGGCCATGACCTTGGTGAAAATCCGAGGTGCCGTGGCCAGTCCAAATGGCAGAGCCTGGAATTGAAAATGAAGGTTGCCAATAGCACACCGCAGATATTGCTGATGCAAAATAGCAATAGGTACCTGCAAGTAAGCATCCTGTATGTCCATGGATACCATATAGTCCTCGGGTTCCATGGCCAGTACAATAGAGTGCAGAGTTTCCATACGGAATTTGTACACTCTCAAAAACTTGTTCAATGATTTGAGGTTGCGGATAGACCGGAAAGACCCATTTGGTTTTGGGACTGGGAACAAGGTCGAATAGTAACCCCTGCATCTCTGGGACAGAGGTACCGGCACTACCACTCCTGTTTCCATGAGGGATTGTACAACCAGGTGTAGAGCTTGCGCTTTCAATGGATTCGAAGGGATAGCCGTTGAACAGAACTGGCGAGAAGGATGTCTCTTGAAAGAGATTGCGTAACCGTGAGAGGCAACTTCCTGCACCCAGGCATCTCAAGTGGTCTTTAACCAGGCCTGGGCGAACTGCAGAAGTTGGCCTCCCACCCTGGGGTCCCCAGGCTGCCCAGAATTGTTTAGATTTGGGCTTAGTGGTTTTGGAAGTGAGAGCCTGTCTCGGGTACGCCTGACCTTTTGCTTTACCTAGAGGTCGAAAGGAATGAAAAGTTGTACTCTTAACCTTTGGAGCAGAAGGATTAATACTAAGGAGAAACGCAGTCTTGGCAGTCGCCAAGTCAGTTACAATCTTGTTCAGATCCTCCCCAAATAGTACGTCTTCCTTGAAAGGAAGCACCTCCAAGGTCTTTTTAGAGTCCAGGTCCACTTTCCAGGATCTCAACCACAAAATCCGGCAAGCCAGGATAGATGTAGTAGATGCCTTGGCCGCCATGACCCCTGCATCAGAGGCCGCCTCTTGAATATAATGAGAGGCTGTGGTAATATACGACAGATATTGTCTGGCAGTGTCAGAAAAATCCTGAGGCAACTCATCTTCAATTGCCTAAACCCATGCTTCAATTCCTTTTGCCGCCCAAGAGGCAGCCGTAGTGGGTCTATGTACAGCACTGGTGAGAGGGTAAATAGACTTCAGGCATCCCTCCACACGCTTATCTGTCGGTTCCTTCAGTGAGGTGACAGTGGTGACAGGCAGAGTAGATGACACCACAAGACGGGCGACATGAGAGTCCACCAGCGGTGGATTTTCCCACTTGTTACTCAACTCCGCAGGGATAGGATAACAAGCTAGCATCTTTTTAGACAGGGAAAACTTCTTTCCCAGAGATGACCAGGATTCCTGACGTATGTCAATTAAAAGGTCAGAATGTGGTAAAACTACTTCAGCAACCTTTTGACGTTTGAACTTATCAGGTTTCTTAGACGTAGCAGGGGGCTCAGTGTCATCATCAATTTGGAGAATCAGCTTGATACCCTCCACAAGGTCAGGAACATCAACCTGGGTTGTAGATTCCTCATCAGAAGCAACTGTATCAGTGTCTGACGGATCAGTATATTCCCCATCCTCATCTGAAGAATTATCCGAAATATTAGTGGATTATGAGGAAGAAATGGCCTGTTTAGCTGACCCTTTGGCCCCAGAGGGGCGTGGGTAGACTTTTGTATAACCAAAGACTGATTTAATTGCTGTAACTGGGTAGACAGAGTATCCGCCCATGGCGGATTAACTACAGGGACAATATGTGGTTGTAATGGCACAGGAGGTCCCACAGGGGTTGTAAGACGTGTTACAAGCGTAGTCAGTATATTTGAAAATGCTGCCCAAGGTAGGTTCTGATTGGCCACAGGTGCCGCAGGTGAACTGGGAGATGTATGGCACGCAGCGCCTGAACCAGCAGCTAACACTTCCCCCACTGGGGAATCCGTGGTGACAGCACTGCATGATGCAAGAGCGTCCGCGGATGTCCCGCCCTGTGTAGCAGACATTGTATGGGATGTAGCCTTAGGACATAACAGTACAATATAGCCAGACAAACAGAAAACCAGCAAATAATCCCGTTTTATGTGACAGTAAACACAGAGCACAAACAGAGGATTTAAGTGGTGTGGGGTGACTGAAATACAAAACAGTATACCCTCTGTAGCACTATATATAATTTGAGACCCTGACGCACCTAGCCCCCAGGGTACAGAATATAGTGATAGCAAAACGTGTGATACACAAGAATGGAATCCACACAGCTACAGACACACTCAGTCATAAGTACAATGCAGGAATTATTACATATAAACAATAAAACTGCACTGGACTAGTAAATTACATATAGATATGAATGTATACAGATATAACAATGCACAGTAAACACTGGATGTATTTCACAGAATACTTGTACTAAATATTCAGATAGCAGTACAATTGTTCTTAACTAACACTGTCTAAAATGACATGCAGAATACTTAAGTGTCTGTATATGCACATCGCTGATGATACAGGCGGATTTACAGAGGTGACAGTGCCCAGCAGTCCCGGAGATCAGCCCAGCTATGTAATGGCGCTATAATCTCTGTCAGGGAGTGAGGGAGAGAGAATTTCAGCTCCAGGGCGGGAACACCAGCAGTAGATGGCGCCCAGAGCTGGGGGAGGGGCTACCGGTCAGCGCCTTATCCCCTCTGCTGGACTTCACCACCAGGTACTGTGGAGTCTATTATGAATGGATTTATTAAATCCGACATGTGCTCCCTGCCCTGGTGGATATAGTGGGGACCCTGTGCGACACAGTGCCCACGCCAGCGGCGCGCTCTGTCTCCTGGGACCACGACCGGATCGTGATTTACCGGCGGGTCCCACCTGGGGGACCCTCTTACCTCCTCCCTTTAGTGCAGCCACGCGATCCTGGAGAGCGGCAGTGGTGGTGTGCTTGAAAACCGCTGCGTCTCTGCTGCAAATACCCGGGAACCCGGCCGCGGAAGTAGGCAGCGCCACTGAGAGAGGTGATGCAGCAGCAGCACAGCATGTCATAAAGACATAGAAAGTGCTGCGGCCCTTGAAGTCTTCTGAAAAGCTCTTTTCAGGACTGACTAGCGCAGCCCCACCTGTTAGTGACCTGCACTGCAGGCACCTGTCACGATCCGGGTATCTGGACGCCATTTCTTACCCATCAGATGCCTCCTAAGGCTGGCTCAGCGCTCCAGGACCGGATCCCATCTGTTATCCTAATGTTCACATTCCTGCATCCTCTCCTGTCTCTCTGAGACGCTGTCACAGTAACGCCTTATTACATCTGGCATGGCGTCTCCCGCGGCCTCCGCCGCCGTCCCTGAGCTTCTGCATGCAGAGTGTCAGAGTGGCGATTACGTCAGCCGCGGCCTCCGCTGTGTCCGCGTGGTTGGATGTGCACTTGTCAGCCTGGCGTCTCCTGTCTCCAGTGGCCGGCGCCGCCATTACTGTTTTCATTACCACATGGATTACAAACCAAACTTCCCTCCAAGTGTCTGCATGGGCGCAGCCATCTTGGATTCTGTCAGCTGATCATTTCCTCCAATCTGTTGTCAGTATTGTTAATCTGCATAATTGCCTAGCCAATCCCTTCCTTGCTGCAGGTATAAATACACTGTGCCTGAGCAAGGAAGGCGTCAGTGCTTTGGTTGTCAAACCTAGTTCCTGTTTGTCTCTCTCCTGTGATTGTCTTCCAGGTTCCAGCTCCTGTCTCAAGACTTCCACCATAGAGACCCGCACCAGCATTCCACCTGCGGTGTAGCCTGACTCTCCAATCCATTGTGGATTCATCTGTTTCCAGCTACAACATTACCTGCTTCCAGCTCAGCTTCCAGCAGAGTACAGCTTCCCTTAAAGGGCCGGTGTCCTTTCTACACTTTACCACTCTCCACCGGTATTATTATTTCTCCGCTCTCAAGTTCTACATTTCAGTTCATATTTCATCGCTCCCAAGTTCATTTATTATTTAACTGGTTCCAGCCAGTATCCACTCCGTGCTAACAACAGTCTGGTTCCAGCCAGTATCCACAGCAGCTGTTTTACCTTCAGCAACCCAGCTTTTCCTGGAACACCAGCTGGCACAATCCTGGGTTATCTCCATTGCTACAGTTGGGCCTGGTAAGGACTTTCCATCTAGAAGATCATAAGAACTATCTCACACTACCAGTGCCCTGTGGCTCCTGCCATCCTGTAGTACCCAGGAACTGTATTTATTATTTGCTGACTTTTACGTTTTCTTTTACTGCTGCTGTGTTGCGGAGTTGTCATAATAAACATCATTGACTTTTATCTAAGTTGTCGTGGTCACGCCTTCGGGCAGTTATTATTCATGTTACTTACATGTCCAGGGGTCTGATACAACCTCCCAGGTTCCGGTACATCTCAGCCCCTACAACTGAGGCTGCCTCCCGTCAGCTCAGGCCCTCAGTTGTGACAGTAAGCACTGACCTAATGAATCCAGCCGGAGACCAGGATCAAGCGGCCAGGCCGATGCAAGAACTGGCAGCCCGACTAGAACATCAGGAGGCTGCACAGGGCCACATCATCCGCTGTCTCCAGGATCTCTCTACTCGGCTGGATGGGATTCAGACAACTCTCCGTGGATCAGGCGCATCTGGTGCGTCAACCACAGTGACTCCAGCTATAACCCCACCCACCTTACCCATTTCTGCTCCACGTCTTCATCTTCCAACGCCAGCAAAATTTGACGGATCTCCAAGATTCTGCAGGGGATTTCTCAACCAGTGTGAGATTCAGTTTGAGCTACAACCTGGCAATTTTCCCAGTGATCGTACAAAAATTGCCTACATCATCTCTCTTCTCAGTGGCTCCGCCCTTGACTGGGCATCACCGTTATGGGAGAGGTCCGACACCCTGCTATCTTCTTACACTGCATTCGTGTCAACATTCAGGCGCATCTTCGACGAGCCAGGCCGGGTAACCTCAGCTTCATCCGAGATTCTCCGGTTACGCCAGGGGTCACGTACTGTAGGACAATATCTGATACAGTTCCAGATCCTGGCATCCGAACTGGCATGGAACGACGAGGCCCTGTATGCTGCATTCTGGCATGGCTTATCTGAGCTTATTAAAGATGAGTTAGCTACCAGAGACTTACCTTCTAAGTTAGATGAGCTAATCTCACTCTGCACGAAAGTTGATTTATGTTTCAGAGAGAGAGCAACTGAGCGTGGAAGATCATCTGCTCCAAAATCTTCTGCTCCTCCTCCTCGTCAACTGTCACCATCTAAAGATGAGCCCATGCAAATTGGCCATTCCCGTTTAACTCCTGCTGAGCGCCGAAGACGTCTCTCTGAGTCTCTTTGTCTTTACTGTGCAGCTCCGTCTCACACCATCAATGCCTGTCCCGAACGTCCGGGAAAACTCCAAACCCTAGCTCACCCAGGAGAGGGCCGGCTAGGAGTAATGATCTCCTCTCCATCTCCTCATGATTGTAATCTCCCAGTCTCGCTTCAAGTTGCTCAACGTTATCGGAACGTCATTGCTCTCCTTGATTCCGGAGCAGCTGGGAACTTTATTACTGAAGCCTATGTTAAACGGTGGTCCCTACCCACCGAGAGACTTCCTTCCTCCTTTTCCTTAACTGCCGTGGATGGCAGTAACATTTTTGATACTGTTATTGCTCTAAGGACTCTACCAGTTCGTCTGAGAGTGGGAGTTCTTCATTCCGAACTTATTTCACTTTTAGTGATTCCAAGAGCCACACATCCTGTGGTCCTGGGCCTTCCATGGCTCCGTCTTCACAATCCTACAATTGATTGGACGACTACGCAAATCCTGGCATGGGGTTCCTCCTGTGCAGAGACATGTTTGTTTAAAGTATTGCCTGTCTGTTCTTCCTCCCCCAGGTCGTCTGATGTTCCACCTCCTCCATATCAAGATTTCACGGATGTGTTCAGTAAAGCTTCTGCTGATATCCTTCCTCCTCATAGAGAATGGGACTGCCCGATTGATCTCGTTCCAGGGAAGGTTCCACCTCGAGGCCGAACTTATCCGTTGTCTCTGCCTGAGACGCATTCTATGGAGGAATACATTAAAGAGAACCTAGCAAAGGGGTTCATTCGACCTTCTTCTTCCCCAGCCGGCGCAGGCTTCTTTTTTGTAAAAAAGAAAGATGGTGGTCTGCGGCCGTGCATCGACTACAGAGGTTTGAACGACATTACCATCAAGAACCGTTATCCTTTACCCCTGATTACTGAGCTCTTTGACAGAGTTAGCGGAGCTACCATCTTTACAAAGCTGGACTTGCGAGGTGCATACAATCTCATCCGGATCCGTGAGGGTGACGAGTGGAAGACCGCCTTTAACACCCGTGACGGACATTATGAGTACCTCGTCATGCCCTTCGGATTGAGCAATGCTCCAGCTGTCTTCCAGCATTTTGTCAATGAGATTTTCAGAGACATTCTATACCGTCATGTCGTGGTCTATCTAGACGATATCCTCATTTTTGCCAACGATTTAGAGGAACATCGTTTTTGGGTTAAAGAGGTTCTGTCCCGTCTCCGTGTCAATCATCTCTATTGCAAATTAGAAAAATGCGTCTTTGAAGTCAAGTCCATTCCGTTTCTAGGGTACATTGTGTCCGGTTCCGGACTAGAGATGGATCCTGAGAAACTACAAGCAATTCAGAATTGGCCGGTACCCTTAACCCTCAAAGGGGTCCAGAGGTTCTTAGGGTTCGCCAATTATTACCGAAAGTTTATACGAGACTTTTCCACCATTGTGGCGCCTATTACTGCTTTCACCAAGAAGGGTGCTAACCCGTCCAAGTGGTCTGAAGAAGCCATGCAAGCTTTTCATCTTTTAAAACAGAGGTTCATCTCTGCGCCTGTCCTGAAACAGCCTGACATCGACTCTCCTTTCATCCTAGAGGTGGATGCCTCCTCCGTTGGAGTAGGAGCGGTGTTATCTCAGAGGGCTAAAGATGGCCATTTACATCCTTGCAGTTTCTTCTCCCGGAAGTTCTCCCCAGCTGAGCGCAACTATGCCATTGGCGACCAGGAGTTGCTAGCCATCAAGCTCGCTCTAGAAGAGTGGAGGTATCTGTTGGAGGGAGCTTCTCATTTAATCACCATACTTACAGACCACAAGAACCTTTTATACCTGAAGGGCGCACAATGTCTCAACCCTCGTCAGGCCAGATGGGCACTTTTCTTTTCCAGGTTCGACTTTAAACTCCAGTTCTGTCCGGGCTCTCAGAATCGCAAGGCCGATGCCCTTTCCCGCTCATGGGAGCAAGAAAATGAGTCAGAGTCTTCAGACAAGCATCCTATTATAAATCCGTTGGCATTCTCCACGGTAGGGATGGACTCTACGCCCCCATCAGGGAAAAGTTTTGTGAAGCCGATGCTAAGGAAGAAGCTCATGTATTGGGCCCATGCTTCCCGTTTTGCCGGACATACAGGTATCCAAAAAACCCTGGAGTTTATCTCTAGGTCCTATTGGTGGCCAACTCTGAAAAAGGACGTCTTGGAGTTTATTGCATCTTGCCCAAAGTGTGCCCAACATAAAGTATCCCGCCAGTCGCCTGCGGGGCAACTGGTTCCACTATCCGTTCCCCGTCGACCATGGACCCACTTGTCGATGGATTTCATTACAGACTTACCCATGTGCAACAAGTTCAATACCATCTGGGTGGTAGTTGACCGGTTCACCAAGATGGCCCACTTCATTCCTCTCACCGGTCTTCCGTCAGCTTCCAAGTTGGCTCAAGTATTCATACAAGAGATCTTCCGACTCCACGGTCTTCCTGAAGAAATTATCTCAGATCGAGGAGTTCAATTCACAGCCAAATTCTGGCGAAGTTTATGTCAAGTCCTCCAAGTCAAGCTAAAGTTTTCCACGGCTTACCATCCTCAGACCAATGGTCAAACCGAGAGGGTGAATCAGGACTTGGAGGCCTTCCTCCGCATCTATGTGTCCTCCTCTCAAGATGACTGGGTTCAATTACTTCCCTGGGCCGAGTTCTGTCATAACAACCAGTATCATTCTTCATCTGCTTCAACACCATTCTTCACTAACTTTGGATTCCACCCTAAAGTTCCTGAGTTCCAACCGCTTCCAGCAACTTCTGTTCCCGCAGTGGATATCACCTTGCATCAGTTTGCCAATATCTGGAAGAGCGTACGATCAGCTCTGCTCAAGGCATCGTTCAGGTACAAGAAGTTTGCGGATAAGAAGCGTCGAGCAGTTCCTGCTCTCAAGGTGGGTGATCGGGTATGGTTATCCACGAAGAATTTGAGGTTAAGAGTTCCCAGTATGAAGTTTGCACCTCGCTATATCGGTCCTTTCAAGATTGAACAAGTCATCAATCCTGTTGCTTACAGACTCCAGTTGCCTCCCTTCTTAAAAATACCCAGGACATTCCATGTTTCCCTGTTGAAACCGCTGATCTTGAATCGGTTTCATTCCTCACTTCCTCCAACTCCGAAAGTCCAAACTCAACGAGGCGTTGAGTATGAAGTGGCCAAGATCCTGGACTCACGTCACCGTTACGGTCAACTACAATATCTTATTGACTGGAAGGGTTATGGTCCTGAGGAACGTTCATGGACCAATGCTTCTGATGTCCATGCTCCTGCCTTGGTCCGGAGATTCCATTCCAAGTTTCCTCAAAAGCCAAAGAAGTGTCCTGGGGCCACTCCTAAAGAGGGGGGTGCTGTCACGATCCGGGTATCTGGACGCCATTTCTTACCCATCAGATGCCTCCTAAGGCTGGCTCAGCGCTCCAGGACCGGATCCCATCTGTTATCCTAATGTTCACATTCCTGCATCCTCTCCTGTCTCTCTGAGACGCTGTCACAGTAACGCCTTATTACATCTGGCATGGCGTCTCCCGCGGCCTCCGCCGCCGTCCCTGAGCTTCTGCATGCAGAGTGTCAGAGTGGCGATTACGTCAGCCGCGGCCTCCGCTGTGTCCGCGTGGTTGGATGTGCACTTGTCAGCCTGGCGTCTCCTGTCTCCAGTGGCCGGCGCCGCCATTACTGTTTTCATTACCACATGGATTACAAACCAAACTTCCCTCCAAGTGTCTGCATGGGCGCAGCCATCTTGGATTCTGTCAGCTGATCATTTCCTCCAATCTGTTGTCAGTATTGTTAATCTGCATAATTGCCTAGCCAATCCCTTCCTTGCTGCAGGTATAAATACACTGTGCCTGAGCAAGGAAGGCGTCAGTGCTTTGGTTGTCAAACCTAGTTCCTGTTTGTCTCTCTCCTGTGATTGTCTTCCAGGTTCCAGCTCCTGTCTCAAGACTTCCACCATAGAGACCCGCACCAGCATTCCACCTGCGGTGTAGCCTGACTCTCCAATCCATTGTGGATTCATCTGTTTCCAGCTACAACATTACCTGCTTCCAGCTCAGCTTCCAGCAGAGTACAGCTTCCCTTAAAGGGCCGGTGTCCTTTCTACACTTTACCACTCTCCACCGGTATTATTATTTCTCCGCTCTCAAGTTCTACATTTCAGTTCATATTTCATCGCTCCCAAGTTCATTTATTATTTAACTGGTTCCAGCCAGTATCCACTCCGTGCTAACAACAGTCTGGTTCCAGCCAGTATCCACAGCAGCTGTTTTACCTTCAGCAACCCAGCTTTTCCTGGAACACCAGCTGGCACAATCCTGGGTTATCTCCATTGCTACAGTCGGGCCTGGTAAGGACTTTCCATCTAGAAGATCATAAGAACTATCTCACACTACCAGTGCCCTGTGGCTCCTGCCATCCTGTAGTACCCAGGAACTGTATTTATTATTTGCTGACTTTTACGTTTTCTTTTACTGCTGCTGTGTTGCGGAGTTGTCATAATAAACATCATTGACTTTTATCTAAGTTGTCGTGGTCACGCCTTCGGGCAGTTATTATTCATGTTACTTACATGTCCAGGGGTCTGATACAACCTCCCAGGTTCCGGTACATCTCAGCCCCTACAACTGAGGCTGCCTCCCGTCAGCTCAGGCCCTCAGTTGTGACAGCACCAACTTACAAACTGAGCTCCAGTGCCTGGAGGCTGGGCTATAGAGGAGGTGGTGCAGTGCATCCTGGGAACAGTCAAAGCTTTAGCCTGTTGGTGCCTCGGATCAAGATCCAACTCTACACCCCGATGTTATTCCCTGTGGAATACCAGTGTACCCCGCTGCAGAAAACATGAGGACTGGGACCACTGAAGCCTCTGTCTTGGTGGCTCAAACCCCAGAGAGCACACTATAATCACAGGTAAGCTCATAATTTTCTTAAAGATCAATCACTCCTCCTCATTGGCATCTGGAGGAAGCCTTCCTTTTAAAACCATCTACTATTGAAGTCATTTGTGCTGCTTTAGAGACATTTTCTTTTAATTTAACTCCAATACATCAGTCTCATTTTAGTGGCAACCACATTACGTTAATATTTAAGCATATACCCTGTAAAACATTACAAATTATCAAAGTAGCTCGCTAGCTACTTTTTGCAGCGCTGCGATCAGGTTAAAACTCTGCAAAACTGCGCATGCGTATGCACCGCAATGCGCAGGTGAGTCGTACGGGACATAGTGTATCATTGCTGGGCCATGGATTTAACGAAGAATCCATTCACACAGCCGATCGCAAGAAGATTGACAGGAAGAAGGCGTTTATGGGTGTCAACTGACCGTTTTCAGGGAGTGGATGGAAAAATGCCGGCATGTCCAAGTGTTTGCAGGGCGGGTGTCTGACGTCAATTCCGGGACCGGACAGGCAGAAGTGATCACAGCGGCTGAGTAAGTTCAGACCTACTTGGAAACTGCACAAAACTTTTTTGTACCGCTCGGCTGCACAAGCGTTTGCACACTTGCAAAGCGAAAATACACTCCCCTATAGGCGGCGACTATCTTATCGCAGCGATGCAAAAAGTAGCTAGCGAGCGATCAACTCGGAATGACCCTCATAACTTCTTGAATGATCATTTATATGGTGCATTAATGATCTTTTTTGAACTCTCCCCATATATATTCCACCTGAGATCATTTCTAACATCTCAGATTTAACGTTCATGCTACAATTCAATGGTGTGCAAAGTATATTTAATATCTTAAGGCTGTGATCTAATAGGCCCAGTCCTGCCAGTTAATGACAAAGTCACTGCATACATCTTCTATCTGAAGGATCCCAGGTACTGTTTTTTCAAAAATGTATATAGTGCAGGACCTTTAAATGTTTCTGGTGAACAAACAATTGTCAGATTATTATACCAAGATTTGTTCTAAAGGTCATCTAATTTAGCCCATATTTGTTGGTCAGACTATTACAATCTAGAAGTCAGTGCTTTTAACTCTGTAAAATCCTGAAAGTCTTCACCACACCTATATTCCAACAGAGACACTCTGGCCCTCATTCCGAGTCGTTCGCTCGGTATTTTTCTTCGCATCGCAGCGTTTTTCTGCTTAGTACGCATGCGCAATGTTCGCACTGCGACTGCGCCAAGTAATTTTGCTATGAAGATAGTATTTTTACTCACGGCTTTTTCTTCGCTCCGGCGATCGTAGTGTGATTGACAGGAAATGGGTGTTACTGGGCGGAAACACGGCGTTTTATGGGCGTGTGGATAAAAACGCTACAGTTTCCGGAAAAAACGCGGGAGTGGCTGGAGAAACGGAGGAGTGTCTGGCCGAACGCTGGGTGTGTTTGTGACGTCAAACCAGGAACGACAAGCACTGAACTGATCGCAGATGCCGAGTAAGGTTGAAGCTACTCAGAAACTGCTAAGTAGTTTGTAATCGCAATATTGCGAATACATCGTTCGCAATTTTAAGAAGCTAAGATTCACTCCCAGTAGGCGGCGGCTTAGCGTGTGTAACTCTGCTAAAATCGCCTTGCGAGCGAACAACTCGGAATGAGGGCCTCTGTTTCAATTGCTGTATCTGCTCTTTAATATCTGCTACTGTTTGCTGCAAAACCACAGCCTGTTCTTGTGCCTGCTCTTTAAAGAGAGGGCTCACCATTTCTTGTATGGCTTGCACCACATCTACGTACGTAAACTGGGGTGTTAGGAATATTTGTTGCCACATGCGGGACCCCCACATGATGCATTACCAGTGACCCAGCATTTGTACCCAGCACACTGTACCCTGGGCCTCACTCTGTCAAGAGGGCCTCCAGCCAGAGCATACTGACATCACTAGCTCTCCCTCTTGTGCAGCAGCAGAATCAGGCTGCCAGAATGTGGGCAGGACAGTATGCATTGCAGGCACAGATACAGGAGTATCATGTTTTCAAGAAATTCAGACAAAGCTTCCTGTCCAGAGGAGAGACAGCAGAGGGGAGGGAGCTGTAAGTGACCCAATAATCCCAGCTTTTCCTACCCCTGGGTGTCAGGGTCCTGTTTAACCTGTTATCTAATGAGAGCATTCATGTCTAGAGAGAGAGACACACAGAGCATCCTCCTGAGTCCTGTCCCAGTGTGTAGGTAGTACAGAGGCTGCAGCTATTGCATTTTTTCAAGATAAATTATAGATTTTATTTTTCTATGTGTATTTTAAGCTTAAGTTGTCTTTGTTCCACTACAGGAAAACATTATAAAATAGCTGTCTCTCTATTAGGTGGAGATATAAACAGTACCTAGGCCTTATTAAACTATTAGTTTAAATCTAATCCTGTATACTGTACACCATTGGTTTATATTTAATACACACAATCCATACCTCCCAACATGACCCATTCCAGGAGGGACAAAATGCTCTCTACCTAGACTTCCCTCTTAATGTGTAATTATAATCATTTGTGTTGAAATACCTTTTTTTTTATCAATGAAATAGTTCAACATATGTGATGACAATCATATATTAAAAGGGAAGTCCAGGTAGGAGGATTTTGTTCCTCCTGGAATGGGTCATACTTAGAGGTATGCACAATCTAATATACTCTAATATACCCTTCACCAGAGCCCCCCTGTCCTAAGTGCACCAGCCCCCCCCCCCTTCCCCCCAAGGCTTAATCCGGCACAGGCTGCAGTGGCCATTTTAGCATGCAGTGCTGCATGGCTCCAGTCCTGGCATGTCTTTTGTAACCTGTGCATAGGAGTGCTAAAAACTTCTCCATACAACCTCACGCAATCACTGCTGTAGGGAGGGGGGGAGATGACGCACATTGCTGCTGCACATCGCAGAGCTAACAATTGCAGCAGTTCAGCAGTATGGCGAGGCTGTTACCAGAGTACCTGGGAGACATTGCTCACTCCATTCCAGCCAGAACTGGAAGTCTCAAAGAGGGGGTTACTTAGTCATTTTCAATACAACTACGTACCTAGAAGACACAATATTTGAACTCAGGGAAACAGGCACATATTAAAAAAAAAAAAATAACCCCAAAATGAAGTACCTTGCACAACTGTCAGCCCACTATCAAGAAGAGCTTCTTTTACAATTCAACATAGACTATCTCTGTGTAAAAGACCCCTGCAGTGCATACTTCTCCACCTTGCAATAATACATCAGGACAAAACAATCCATTTTATTCCCAATATTTCCATCTATAACACTGATTTCCAATTTGTCTAATTATAGAGATATTTTTCTGTAGAAACTAGAGATGAGCGGGTTCGGTTCGTCGAGATCCCAACCCCCCCCGAACTTCACCTATTTTACACGGTTCCGAGGCAGCCTCAGATCTTCCCGCCTTGCTCGGTTAACCCGAACGCGGCCGAATGTCATCATCCCGCTGTCGGATTCTCGCGAGATTCATATTCTATATAAAGAGCCGCGCGTCTCTGCCATTTTCACTCGTGCATTGGAGATTGAACGGAGAGGACGTGGCTGCGTTCTCTCTCTGAAAAGCTCCGTAACTGTGCTCAGTGTGCTGCAAATATCTGTGCTCAGTGTGCTGCAAATATCTGTGCTCAGTGTGCTGAAAATATCTACGTTCTTTGCCTGAAAACGCTCCATATCTGTGCTCAGTGTGCTGCAAATATATGTGCTCAGTGTGCTGCATTGTGGGGACCACCAGTATATAATTATAGTTGTACAGTACAGTAGTCCATTGCTGTATCTTGCAGCTCTGTGTCAAGTATACTATTCATATCTGTGCTGCATTATTGGGAGCAGTATATAGTAGGACAGTGCAGCATTTTGGTGACCAGCAGTATACATATAGTACAGTACAGTAGGCCATTGCTGTATCTTGCAGCTCTGTGTCAAGTATACTATCCATATCTGTGCTGCATTATTGTGAGCAGTATATAGTAGGACAGTGCAGCATTTTGGTGACCAGCAGTATACATATAGTACAGTAGGCCATTGCTGTATCTTGCAGCTCTGTGAAGTATACTATCCATATCTGTGCTGCATTATTGTGAGCAGTATATAGTAGGCCAGTACCGCATTTTGGTGACCAGCAGTATACATATAGTACAGTACAGTACAGTAGGCCATTGCTGTATCTTGCAGCTCTGTGTCAAGTATACTATCCATATCTGTGCTGCATTATTGTGAGCAGTATATAGTAGGACAGTGCAGCATTTTAGTGACCAGCAGTATACATATAGTACAGTACAGTAGGCCATTGCTGTATCTTGCAGCTCTGTCAAGTATACTATCCATATCTGTGCTGCATTATTGTGAGCAGTATATAGTACCTCTCACAAACCTGCCGTTTTCATCTAAAAAATATTTCCAGGATCAGACCCTTTCTGACCCAGGATGCTACTAAGACTCTTAACCACTCACTGGTCATCTCCAGACTGGATTACTGTAATCTCCTCCTGACTGGCATTCCTGACAAACACCTCTCTCCACTCCAATCTATCCTCAATGCTGCTGCCCGGCTCATTTTCCTCACCAAACACACTACGTCTACCTCTCCTCTCTTACTAGACATTCACTGGCTCCCCTTCCCTTTCAGAATCCATTTCAAGCTTCTCACACTCGCTTACAAAGCCCTCACCCACTCCTCTCCCATCTACATCTCTGATTTTATCTCCCTTTACATTCCCACACGTCCTCTTCGCTCTGCTAATGCACGATGACTTTCCTGCCTATGGATTACCTCCTCCCACTCCTACCTCCAAGATTTTTCGCGTGCTGCACCACTTCTCTGGAATTCCCTACCTCTCCCCCTCAGACTCTCCACCTCTCTACAAAACTTCAAACGGGCTCTCAACACCCACTTCTTCACCAAACCCAGCCAAATCTCATCCTAACCCTCTGTTCTACACTCTCCATGTACCCCATCTGTGTCACCCATGTCTGTCTACCCCTCCCCTTTAGAATGGAAGCTCTCACGAGCAGGGCCCTCTTCCCTCATGTGCTTATCCTTTCTTACTTTAATAATATTCAACTGCATCAACTCCAACAGTCTTCTGCCACCTGATACTTATTCCAGTGTCATCTGCTGATGTAACTATGTTTATTTACCCTGTACTTGTCCTATACTGTCATCAACTGTAAGTTGCTGTTTTCCTGTTTGATTATTTATGTACTCTGTAATTGGGCGCTGCGGAACCCTTGTGGCGCCATATAAATAAAGGATAATAATAAAATAATAATAATAATAATAATAGTAGGACAGTGCAGCATTTTGGTGACCAGCAGTATACAAATAGTTCAGTACAGTAGGCCATTGATGTATCTTGCAGCTCTGTGTCAAGTATACTATCCATATCTGTGCTGCATTATTGTGAGCAGTATATAGTAGGACAGTGCAGCATTTTGGTGACCAGCAGTAGTAGTACAGACAGTACAGTAGGCCATTGCTATTGATATATTACTGGCATATAATTCCACACATTAAAAAATGGAGAACAAAAATGTGGAGGGTAAAATAGGGAAAGATCAGATCCACTTCCACCTCGTGCTGAAGCTGCTGCCACTAGTCATGGCCGAGACGATGAAATGCCATCAACGTCGTCTGCCAAGGCCGATGCCCAATGTCATAGTAGAGAGCATGTAAAATACAAAAAACAAAAGTTCAGTAAAATAACACGTGAAGTCAGTTCAGACACTGCCAGCTTGAGTCAGGTCATTCCCTTCATAAGGCTTTTGCAGAAGCAGCTGGAGAGATTGAAGGAGGAACTAATACGGAGCGATTCCGCTAGGCATGTGGGACTTGTGGATGGAGCCCTTCATTCGCTTAACCAGGATTCACGGGTGGTCAATCTGTTGAAATCAGAGCACTACATTTTGGCCACCGTGCTCTATCCTAGGTTTAAAGCCTACGTTGTATCTCTCTTTCCGGCAGGCACAAGTCTGCAGAGGTTCAAAGACCTGCTGGTGAGAAAATTGTCAAGTCAAGCGGAACGTGACCCGTCAACAACTCCTCCTTCACATTCTCCCGCAACTGAGGCTGCGAGGAAAAGGCTAAGAATTCCGAGCCCACCCACTGGCGGTGATGCAGGGCAGTCTGGAGCGAGTGCTGACATCTGGTCCAGACTGAAGGACCTGCCAACGATTACTGACATGTCGTCTACTGTCACTGCATATGATTCTGTCACCGTTGAAAGAATGGTGGAGGAGTATATGAGTGACAGCATCCAAGTAGGCACGTCAGACAGTCCGTACGTATACTGGCAGGAAAAAGAGGCAATTTGGAGGCCCTTGCAGAAACTGGCTTTATTTTACCTAAGTTGCCCCCCCTCCAGTGTGTACTCCGAAAGAGTGTTTAGTGCAGCCGGTCACCTTGTCAGCGATCGGCGTTTGAGGTTACTTCCACAAAATGTGGAGAAGATGATGTTCATCAAAATGAATTATAATCAATTCCTCCGTGGAGAGATTAACCAGCAACTGCCTCCAGAAAGTACACAGGGACCTGAGATGGTTGATTCCAGTGGGGACGAATTAATACTCTGTGAGGAGCAGGATGTACACAGTGAAAGGGGTGATGAATTGTACGATGAGGAGGAGGTGGACATCTTGCCTCTGTAGAGCCAGTTTGTGCAAGGAGAGATTAATTGCTTTTTTTTTGGTGGGGGCACAAACCAACCAGTCATTTCAGCCACAGTTGTGTTGCAGACCTTGTGGCTGAAATGATAGGTTTGTTAAAGTGTGCATGTCCTGTTTATACAACATAAGGGTGGGTGGGAGGGGTGGGTGGGAGGGCCCAAGTACAATTCCATCTTGCACCTCTTTTTTTTTATTTATCTTTGCATCATGTGATGTTTGGGGCTAAATTTTTAAGTGCCATCCTGTCTGACACTGCAGTGCCACTCCTAGATGGGCCAGGTGTTTGTGCCGCCCACTTGGGTCGCTTAGCTTAGTCATCCAGCGACCTCTGTGCAAATTTTAGGACTAAAAATAATATTGTGAGGTGTGAGGTGTTCAGAATAGACTGGAAATGAGTGGAAATTATGGTTATTGAGGTTAATAATACTATGGGATCAAAATTACCCCCAAATTCTATGATTTAAGCTGTTTTTGAGGGGTTTTTGAAAAAAAAAAAACGAATCCGAGGTTTTGCCAAAATGCGTCCGAATCCAAAACACGGGCGCGGAACCGAATAGAGATGAGCGGGTTCGGTTTCTCTGAAACCGAACCCGCCAGAACTTCATGTTTTTTTTCACGGGTCCGAGCGACTCGGATCTTCCCGCCTTGCTCGGTTAACCCGAGCGCGCCCGAACGTCATCATGACGCTGTCGGATTCTCGCGAGGCTCGGATTCTATCGCGAGACTCGGATTCTATATAAGGAGCCGCGCGTCGCCGCCATTTTCACACGTGCATTGAGATTGATAGGGAGAGGACGTGGCTGGCGTCCTCTCCGTTTAGAATAGATTAGAGAGACACTTGATTTACTAATTTTGGGGAGCATTAGGAGTACTCAGTACAGTGCAGAGTTTTGCTGATAGTGACCACCAGTTTTATTTATAATCCGTTCTCTGCCTGAAAAAAGCGATACACAGCACACAGTGACTCAGTCACATACCATATCTGTGTGCACTGCTCAGGCTCAGGCCAGTGTGCTGCATCATCTATTATCTATATATAATATTATATATATCTGTCTGACTGCTCAGCTCACACAGCTTATAATTGTGGGGGAGACTGGGGAGCACTACTGCAGTGCCAGTTATAGGTTATAGCAGGAGCCAGGAGTACATAATATATTATATAGTGAGTGACCACCAGACACACAGTGCAGTTTATTTAATATATCCGTTCTCTGCCTGAAAAAAGCGATACACACAGTGACTCAGTCAGTCACATACCATATCTGTGTGCACTGCTCAGGCTCAGGCCAGTGTGCTGCATCATCTATATATATTATATATCTGTCTGACTGCTCAGCTCACACAGCTTATAATTGTGGGGGAGACTGGGGAGCACTACTGCAGTGCCAGTTATAGGTTATAGCAGGAGCCAGGAGTACATAATATTATATTAAAATTAAACAGTGCACACTTTTGCTGCAGGAGTGCCACTGCCAGTGTGACTAGTGACCAGTGACCTGACCACCAGTATATATAATATTAGTAGTATACTATCTCTTTATCAACCAGTCTATATTAGCAGCAGACACAGTACAGTGCGGTAGTTCACGGCTGTGGCTACCTCTGTGTCGGCACTCGGCAGCCCGTCCATAATTGTATATACCACCTAACCGTGGTTTTTTTTTCTTTCTTTATACATACATACTAGTTACGAGTATACTATCTCTTTATCAACCAGTCTATATTAGCAGCAGACACAGTACAGTGCGGTAGTTCACGGCTGTGGCTACCTCTGTGTCGGCACTCGGCAGCCCGTCCATAATTGTATATACCACCTAACCGTGGTTTTTTTTTCTTTCTTTATACATACATACTAGTTACGAGTATACTATCTCTTTATCAACCAGTCTATATATTAGCAGCAGACACAGTACAGTGCGGTAGTTCATGGCTGTGGCTACCTCTGTGTCGGCACTCGGCAGCCCGTCCATAATTGTATATACCACCTAACCGTGGTTTTTTTTTCTTTCTTTATACATACATACTAGTTACGAGTATACTATCTCTTTATCAACCAGTCTATATATTAGCAGCAGACACAGTACAGTGCGGTAGTTCACGGCTGTGGCTACCTCTGTGTCGGCACTCGGCAGCCCGTCCATAATTGTATATACCACCTAACCGTGGTTTTTTTTTCTTTCTTTATACATACATACTAGTTACGAGTATACTATCTCTTTATCAACCAGTCTATATATTAGCAGCAGACACAGTACAGTGCGGTAGTTCACGGCTGTGGCTACCTCTGTGTCGGCACTCGGCAGCCCGTCCATAATTGTATATACCACCTAACCGTGGTTTTTTTTTCTTTCTTTATACATACATACTAGTTACGAGTATACTATCTCTTTATCAACCAGTCTATATTAGCAGCAGACACAGTACAGTGCGGTAGTTCACGGCTGTGGCTACCTCTGTGTCGGCACTCGGCAGCCCGTCCATAATTGTATATACCACCTAACCGTGGTTTTTTTTTCTTTCTTTATACATACATACTAGTTACGAGTATACTATCTCTTTATCAACCAGTCTATATATTAGCAGCAGACACAGTACAGTGCGGTAGTTCACGGCTGTGGCTACCTCTGTGTCGGCACTCGGCAGCCCGTCCATAATTGTATACTAGTATCCAATCCATCCATCTCCATTGTTTACCTGAGGTGCCTTTTAGTTGTGCCTATTAAAATATGGAGAACAAAAATGTTGAGGTTCCAAAATTAGGGAAAGATCAAGATCCACTTCCACCTCGTGCTGAAGCTGCTGCCACTAGTCATGGCCGAGACGATGAAATGCCAGCAACGTCGTCTGCCAAGGCCGATGCCCAATGTCATAGTACAGAGCATGTAAAATCCAAAACACCAAATATCAGTAAAAAAAGGACTCCAAAACCTAAAATAAAATTGTCGGAGGAGAAGCGTAAACTTGCCAATATGCCATTTACCACACGGAGTGGCAAGGAACGGCTGAGGCCCTGGCCTATGTTCATGGCTAGTGGTTCAGCTTCACATGAGGATGGAAGCACTCAGCCTCTCGCTAGAAAAATGAAAAGACTCAAGCTGGCAAAAGCAGCACAGCAAAGAACTGTGCATTCTTCGAAATCCCAAATCCACAAGGAGAGTCCAATTGTGTCGGTTGCGATGCCTGACCTTCCCAACACTGGACGTGAAGAGCATGCGCCTTCCACCATTTGCACGCCCCCTGCAAGTGCTGGAAGGAGCACCCGCAGTCCAGTTCCTGATAGTCAGATTGAAGATGTCAGTGTTGAAGTACACCAGGATGAGGAGGATATGGGTGTTGCTGGCGCTTGGGAGGAAATTGACCAGGAGGATTCTGATGGTGAGGTGGTTTGTTTAAGTCAGGCACCCGGGGAGACACCTGTTGTCCGTGGGAGGAATATGGCCGTTGACATGCCAGGTGAAAATACCAAAAAAATCAGCTCTTCGGTGTGGAGGTATTTCACCAGAAATGCGGACAACAGGTGTCAAGCCGTGTGTTCCCTTTGTCAAGCTGTAATAAGTAGGGGTAAGGACGTTAACCACCTCGGAACATCCTCCCTTATACGTCACCTGCAGCGCATTCATAATAAGTCAGTGACAAGTTCAAAAACTTTGGGTGACAGCGGAAGCAGTCCACTGACCAGTAAATCCCTTCCTCTTGTAACCAAGCTCACGCAAACCACCCCACCAACTCCCTCAGTGTCAATTTCCTCCTTCCCCAGGAATGCCAATAGTCCTGCAGGCCATGTCACTGGCAATTCTGATGAGTCCTCTCCTGCCTGGGATTCCTCCGATGCATCCTTGCGTGTAACGCCTACTGCTGCTGGCGCTGCTGTTGTTGCCGCTGGGAGTCGATGGTCATCCCAGAGGGGAAGTCGTAAGCCCACTTGTACTACTTCCAGTAAGCAATTGACTGTTCAACAGTCCTTTGCGAGGAAGATGAAATATCACAGCAGTCATCCTACTGCAAAGCGGATAACTGAGTCCTTGACAACTATGTTGGTGTTAGACGTGCGTCCGGTATCCGCCGTTAGTTCACAGGGAACTAGACAATTTATTGAGGCAGTGTGCCCCCGTTACCAAATACCATCTAGGTTCCACTTCTCTAGGCAGGCGATACCGAGAATGTACACGGACGTCAGAAAAAGACTCACCAGTGTCCTAAAAAATGCAGTTGTACCCAATGTCCACTTAACCACGGACATGTGGACAAGTGGAGCAGGGCAGGGTCAGGACTATATGACTGTGACAGCCCACTGGGTAGATGTATGGACTCCCGCCGCAAGAACAGCAGCGGCGGCACCAGTAGCAGCATCTCGCAAACGCCAACTCTTTCCTAGGCAGGCTACGCTTTGTATCACCGCTTTCCAGAATACGCACACAGCTGAAAACCTCTTACGGCAACTGAGGAAGATCATCGCGGAATGGCTTACCCCAATTGGACTCTCCTGTGGATTTGTGGCATCGGACAACGCCAGCAATATTGTGTGTGCATTAAATATGGGCAAATTCCAGCACGTCCCATGTTTTGCACATACCTTGAATTTGGTGGTGCAGAATTTTTTTAAAAACGACAGGGGCGTGCAAGAGATGCTGTCGGTGGCCAGAAAAATTGCGGGACACTTTCGGCGTACAGGCACCACGTACAGAAGACTGGAGCACCACCAAAAACTACTGAACCTGCCCTGCCATCATCTGAAGCAAGAAGTGGTAACGAGGTGGAATTCAACCCTCTATATGCTTCAGAGGTTGGAGGAGCAGCAAAAGGCCATTCAAGCCTATACAATTGAGCACGATATAGTAGGTGGAATGCACCTGTCTCAAGTGCAGTGGAGAATGATTTCAACGTTGTGCAAGGTTCTGATGCCCTTTGAACTTGCCACACGTGAAGTCAGTTCAGACACTGCCAGCCTGAGTCAGGTCATTCCCCTCATCAGGCTTTTGCAGAAGAAGCTGGAGGCATTGAAGAAGGAGCTAAAAGGGAGCGATTCCGCTAGGCATGTGGGACTTGTGGATGCAGCCCTTAATTCGCTTAACAAGGATTCACGGGTGGTCAATCTGTTGAAATCAGAGCACTACATTTTGGCCACCGTGCTCGATCCTAGATTTAAAGCCTACCTTGGATCTCTCTTTCCGGCAGACACAGGTCTGCTGGGGTTGAAAGACCTGCTGGTGACAAAATTGTCAAGTCAAGCGGAACGCGACCTGTCAACATCTCCTCCTTCACATTCTCCCGCAACTGGGGGTGCGAGGAAAAGGCTCAGAATTCCGAGCCCACCCGCTGGCGGTGATGCAGGGCAGTCTGGAGCGACTGCTGATGCTGACATCTGGTCCGGACTGAAGGACCTGACAACGATTACGGACATGTCGTCTACTGTCACTGCATATGATTCTCTCAACATTGATAGAATGGTGGAGGATTATATGAGTGACCGCATCCAAGTAGGCACGTCACACAGTCCGTACTTATACTGGCAGGAAAAAGAGGCAATTTGGAGGCCCTTGCACAAACTGGCTTTATTCTACCTAAGTTGCCCTCCCACAAGTGTGTACTCCGAAAGAGTGTTTAGTGCCGCCGCTCACCTTGTCAGCAATCGGCGTACGAGGTTACATCCAGAAAATGTGGAGAAGATGATGTTCATTAAAATGAATTATAATCAATTCCTCCGCGGAGACATTGACCAGCAGCAATTGCCTCCACAAAGTACACAGGGAGCTGAGATGGTGGATTCCAGTGGGGACGAATTGATAATCTGTGAGGAGGGGGATGTACACGGTGATATATCGGAGGGTGAAGATGAGGTGGACATCTTGCCTCTGTAGAGCCAGTTTGTGCAAGGAGAGATTAATTGCTTCTTTTTTGGGGGGGGTCCAAACCAACCCGTCATATCAGTAAAACAAGAGAAAATACCAGGCGCTATGATTTAAACAAGTGCGTAAGCAGCTCTCTCAGGGGCAATTGGTATTTCGCCCCTAATAAGGAAACAGAAAAAACGAAAAAATGAGAAAGCGCTATTCACATTTGATGTGGATTTTATTTTTCCTTAATAATCAATTTTTGCTAAAAGCACATTCAAATGCCGGCCGGCAATGCACAAACAATAATGATAAAAAATATATATATATTACAATCAACTAAGTAATAATCACACTGATTATGGATAAAATCTTTCACCTATATATTATAAGCACAATGATTCTAAATTCTAATCTGTTTTATATTAAGACAGAAATTTACATGCATACAATTAATCCACCTGTTTGTCTTCTCATGTAAATATCTTATTGCTGTTTGGTCTGACACTTTATAGACATGTGTCTCTATAGCAAAATTAGACCACACTTATGTCCATGGATCCCGGGTTAATAAAGTGCATATATTCCCAATGGATACGACCAATCCTATGGTGGACTGATTCGGAGATATTAAGTGTGGTTCATGGATAAAGTTAATGCATGTATGATGAATATGTCACTGTGTATATGATAATTGAAAATACCGTGAAATAGCCTCTGTTTAGGCACAAAGATGGTAATGCTCCTCCTGGCTGATGCTCCACAAAAGCCTTTTCGTTAGGGTTGAGCGGCTTTTATCCGCAGTGTGCTCCGTTCTCCTCCCGGCCGGTGAGCACTAACCTCGGCCTTATCCGGAGTCCATGAACGGGTGATGTTGAAGGATTTTTTCCCCCTTTCCAAAGGAACTGTGCTCCGTTTTCCTCCCGGCCGGTACGCACTCCCCTCGGCCTTGTCAGGAGTCCGTGAGCAGGTAAAGGTGAAAGGTTTCTCCTCTCCACAGAGACTGTGCTGAGCTGGCTGGCTGGTGGGCTCGGTCTACAATACAATGTGACCGGAGATGCTGACATACGCGTTTCTCCGCCTACTTGCAGGTATCGGCGGCTTCCTCAGTGTCATGAACTTTCTCCCCTGGCTACTCCTTTTTAATAGCCATTCAATTGAACAAATCATGTGCAATTAATATACTAATCATTCCCTCTCTCCATAGGCATATATCTCTATCCTATTATTAGTCATTATTACTTTATCGATTTATATACTGCCTAGGAAACAGTTTTAAATGTACATATATAATATATATATATAAAGAATAACATAGTGTGCAAATAATCTAAAAAATAAAAATAAAAATAAATATATATATAAAAAAAAATATATATTATAAAATAATATTAATAATAAATATAAAAAATATATATAAAATATATAAAAAGACCCTTCTTCTGTATTGCCAACAAGAGACATTTCAATATATACCCATAATAATGGCACTCATTTGCATTTTTATTTTCTTTCTTATATCTATGCATAAGAGTGTCCCCAATCTTTACAGTTTAATTAACATAAAGAAATATATATAACACGCAATTTTCTATGATCGAACTCCACTTTATTCTTTTATGGCCATTATTAGTATTTATGAACTATTACTCTTTATTTATCTTACCACCTAATATAGTGGACAATATAGAATTAAGTGGGTGTGTATTATTTATTATTTGAATACATATCATATAATTCTAATATGCCCTAAAATATCTACTTATGTCTATTATCCAGATGAATGAGTACATGTATACATGCACATATATGTATATGCATATGTATGGAACTAATAAGTGTGATGATTATATATCCTCATTGTTTAACCCTGATTTATCTAAAAACTACACATGGTATTATTGAGGATATATACAATGGACAATTTCTAATCCTCTCTACACTCCATTTAATTCTACCGTATCGTTCAGGCCCGAGGGAACCATGGTGTCTAATAGAAAGATCCAATAAGCTTCGCGCCTGCGGAGCCTATTGAAACGATCCCCCCCTCTACTTGTTGTTTTAATATGTTCAATACCTATCATGGTCATATTCTCCCATCTTGCCTTTTGACACTGTATCACGTGATCTGACAAGGGATGTTTCGCTCCTCTAATTACATTCCTCCTATGCTCCATGTATCTAATGTGCAGGGTTCTCGTAGTGCGCCCCACGTATTGTTTTCCACATTGACAGGAGATTAGGTATATAATAAATGTGGACATGCAATTAATAAAATCTTTTATAGAATAAATTTCCCCTGTTGTATGGGATTTATAATTTACACTTTTTTTGGGAATATTCATACAGGACTGACAATTGGCTTTGCCACACCTGTGGTATCCTATTGGTCGTACAGGAAGCCATGTGTTCTGTATTATAGAAGTGGATTTCTTTTCCTTAACAAAATGACTGGGTACTAATTTTTTTCTTAAATTATCAGCCTTCCTAAAAATCATAGAGCCTTTCGGATTTATAAGTGGCTTTAATACATCATCCAAGAGTAACAGTGAGGTATTTTTCCTTATTACTTGACTGATTTTGTGTGCACAACTGTTATATTGTGTAATAAAAGCCATATTTTTATCGTTCTTATTAGAGCCTAAAGTATATCCCTTTTCTTTTTTATCCTTAGGTATAAGCAATTGTTCTCTTTGTATTTTCTCAACTTCTATATAAGCTTTTTCTAATAAGTCTTGAGGATATCCTTGTTCAGAAAAAGATTCCATAAGTATGTTAGCTTGAGTTTTGTAGGTGGTGATGGAGGTGCAATTTCGTCTTAGACGTAAAAATTGGCCCCTGGGGATGTTGTCCTTCCAACACTGTTTATGGGAACTTTTATAATTCAAATATTTGTTATGATCTACTTCCTTAATAAATGTTCTTGTGACCAGTTTTTCTTGCTCAATTATTAGCTCTATATCAAGAAAACTAATATTATTTTTACTGTAATTAGACGTAAATTTTAATCCGTATTCATTATTATTTAAACTATTCGTGAACAAGTGAAGTGAATCTAATGTGCCACCCCAAATAATAAACAAATCATCTATATACCGACCATAGTAGATCAGATCCGCCCCGAGCTCACTCCCCCATACATGCTCCTCCTCAAACATACCCATGTATAGGTTCGCGAGACTCGGAGCGAATCTGGCCCCCATGGCCGCACCTCGTGTCTGTAAATAATATTGAGTGTCAAACATAAAATAATTATGTGATAAAATAAATTGAATTGCTTTTAAAACAAAGACACGCAGAGAGTCCGCAAGATCACTTTGTTTTAGATAGTGATCAACTGCAGATATTCCTTTATCATGTGGTATGTTCGAGTATAATGCTTCGACATCACATGTCAGTAAATAATAGTTATTTTTCCATACTATCGCATTGATAGCATTCAAAAAATGTTGAGTATCTTTTATGTGTGATCTTAGACTCTCTACGTGTCCCTGTAAGTAATGATCAACAAAAAAGGACAAATTATTAGTAAGTGATCCCACTCCCGAAATTATTGGTCGACCAGGTGGATTAATAAGTGTCTTGTGAATTTTAGGTAAAACATAAAACGTGGGTGTGATAGGGTGTGCACAAAATAAGAAATTTTGAGTTTCTTTTGATATAGAGCCTTCTTCATAAGCAGAGTCTAACAATTCATTGAGTTGTTTTTGGAACAGGACGGTGGGGTTTGCACCTATACTACGATAAAAGTGCCCATCTCGTAATTGTCTATAGCACTCTGAGGTATAGTCCTCCGTGTTTAAAATTACAACCCCACCGCCCTTATCCGCAGATTTTATTATAATAGATGTATCCCCTTGTATTGTTTTTAGGGCCTTACGTTCCCCAGGGGTCAAGTTGTCCCAATGTTTGCACTCATCTGATTTTTCACATATGTCCCTAAAGTTAGCTAATGTGGACTTATAAAAACTGTCTACATAAGGCCCTTTATAAGCTAAAGGGTAAAAATCTGTTTTCTTTTTGAATAAATGATTTTTTATATCATAAATGGGAATCTTACTTTCCATCTTAGACATCTCTGTGGCTCCTTCCTGTTCCAGACATTCGAGGATCTCTAATGCATTAGAATCTTCCTCATCTAATATTATAGGCAATTCATCACTTTTGTTCTTTTTTAAAACTTTAAGAGCAAAATACCTTTTCCTACTTAATGTACGGATGTATCTATTTAGATCGACAAATAACTGGAAGAGGTTGGGTTTAGCCACAGGAGCATAATTTAATCCCTTTTCAAGCAAGTTTTTCTCCTCCTCTGTTAATACTCTCTTGGATAAATTAAAAATGCCTTTCCCAGTTCCCTTATGTGTTACTTTCTGCGGGGTGTTTTGAATCTGTTTCCGTCTCCCTCCTCCTCTACATCCTCTCCTTCTCTGTTTCTTCCTCTCTTCATGTGATATTTGTTTGTGTGCCACATATTTGATCCCCTGCGCCTGTCTAAAAAATTGTTATGATTGACAGGTGTGGATTCCTGCTCCTCCTCAGTTTCAGATGGTCTCATTGTTCTATTGTAAGATCTATGATTTCTATCATCATCTAGTACCTGATATCTGTTTCTATGTGTGAATTCTACTCTCCGATTTTGCATTTGCATGCGTGGGTTCCTCCCCCTATTCTCATATTGGTTTTCCCATTGTCGTGATGTATTTTGACCTCTATAGGGTTGTCTCTTTTTATACCCTACATTAGGTGTACCCTGATGGGAGTTGTAGTTATTAGATGCATATGTCTTTCTATAGTCACGTGATATTCCCTTCTCGTAATCTGTAACATCCCTTTCCATTTTGTGATCTTTTCTGTCCACTAATGTTTGTTCAAAATCCAATAATTTTTTATTTACTTTGACATCTCTCTCTTTAAATTCTTCTAATTTTTCATAATCTTTTAAGGAAGAGTGAATGGTTTCTATTTCTGTTTGGAGTTCTTTAACTTTTTGTTCTCTATACCTAATGAGTAACTGCATAAGATGCCTAGAACAATTGTCCAGTGTGGTGTTCCATTCATCAGTGAAGGTTTTATCCTCTCTGAAGGTAGATTCCTTCAGGATTCTGAGACCCCTAGGGATGAGGCCCCCATCTAGATATTTTTGTAAGGATACTTGGTCCCACCAGTGCTTGGTTTCAGAGATGCAGAGGTTTTCCAATTTATTGAACCAACCATGCATCTCTGCAACCGCCCCGGTGCTCTTTTCCACATTCACAGTGTTATTGCCCCTTAAATATAGGTCTCTCCTCTCAAGTCTGTTGGCAATACACGTTAATTGTGTCATGTTAACTCTATATACAAATGTGTCTTATTTCAACTTTTTTGTATATTAATATAAATAAAAATAAGAGAAAGAAGGGTTCCTCTATATATATATATATGTATAACAATAGAAAAATCCACAATAAATCAAAAGCTGCCTGGATACCAATATAGGAAAAGGAAAACAAGAGAAAATACCAGGCGCTATGATTTAAACAAGTGCGTAAGCAGCTCTCTCAGGGGCAATTGGTATTTCGCCCCTAATAAGGAAACAGAAAAAACGAAAAAATGAGAAAGCGCTATTCACATTTGATGTGGATTTTATTTTTCCTTAATAATCAATTTTTGCTAAAAGCACATTCAAATGCCGGCCGGCAATGCACAAACAATAATGATAAAAAATATATATATATTACAATCAACTAAGTAATAATCACACTGATTATGGATAAAATCTTTCACCTATATATTATAAGCACAATGATTCTAAATTCTAATCTGTTTTATATTAAGACAGAAATTTACATGCATACAATTAATCCACCTGTTTGTCTTCTCATGTAAATATCTTATTGCTGTTTGGTCTGACACTTTATAGACATGTGTCTCTATAGCAAAATTAGACCACACTTATGTCCATGGATCCCGGGTTAATAAAGTGCATATATTCCCAATGGATACGACCAATCCTATGGTGGACTGATTCGGAGATATTAAGTGTGGTTCATGGATAAAGTTAATGCATGTATGATGAATATGTCACTGTGTATATGATAATTGAAAATACCGTGAAATAGCCTCTGTTTAGGCACAAAGATGGTAATGCTCCTCCTGGCTGATGCTCCACAAAAGCCTTTTCGTTAGGGTTGAGCGGCTTTTATCCGCAGTGTGCTCCGTTCTCCTCCCGGCCGGTGAGCACTAACCTCGGCCTTATCCGGAGTCCATGAACGGGTGATGTTGAAGGATTTTTTCCCCCTTTCCAAAGGAACTGTGCTCCGTTTTCCTCCCGGCCGGTACGCACTCCCCTCGGCCTTGTCAGGAGTCCGTGAGCAGGTAAAGGTGAAAGGTTTCTCCTCTCCACAGAGACTGTGCTGAGCTGGCTGGCTGGTGGGCTCGGTCTACAATACAATGTGACCGGAGATGCTGACATACGCGTTTCTCCGCCTACTTGCAGGTATCGGCGGCTTCCTCAGTGTCATGAACTTTCTCCCCTGGCTACTCCTTTTTAATAGCCATTCAATTGAACAAATCATGTGCAATTAATATACTAATCATTCCCTCTCTCCATAGGCATATATCTCTATCCTATTATTAGTCATTATTACTTTATCGATTTATATACTGCCTAGGAAACAGTTTTAAATGTACATATATAATATATATATAAAGAATAACATAGTGTGCAAATAATCTAAAAAATAAAAATAAAAATAAATATATATATAAAAAAAAAAATATATTATAAAATAATATTAATAATAAATATAAAAAATATAAAAAGACCCTTCTTCTGTATTGCCAACAAGAGACATTTCAATATATACCCATAATAATGGCACTCATTTGCATTTTTATTTTCTTTCTTATATCTATGCATAAGAGTGTCCCCAATCTTTACAGTTTAATTAACATAAAGAAATATATATAACACGCAATTTTCTATGATCGAACTCCACTTTATTCTTTTATGGCCATTATTAGTATTTATGAACTATTACTCTTTATTTATCTTACCACCTAATATAGTGGACAATATAGAATTAAGTGGGTGTGTATTATTTATTATTTGAATACATATCATATAATTCTAATATGCCCTAAAATATCTACTTATGTCTATTATCCAGATGAATGAGTACATGTATACATGCACATATATGTATATGCATATGTATGGAACTAATAAGTGTGATGATTATATATCCTCATTGTTTAACCCTGATTTATCTAAAAACTACACATGGTATTATTGAGGATATATACAATGGACAATTTCTAATCCTCTCTACACTCCATTTAATTCTACCGTATCGTTCAGGCCCGAGGGAACCATGGTGTCTAATAGAAAGATCCAATAAGCTTCGCGCCTGCGGAGCCTATTGAAACGATCCCCCCCTCTACTTGTTGTTTTAATATGTTCAATACCTATCATGGTCATATTCTCCCATCTTGCCTTTTGACACTGTATCACGTGATCTGACAAGGGATGTTTCGCTCCTCTAATTACATTCCTCCTATGCTCCATGTATCTAATGTGCAGGGTTCTCGTAGTGCGCCATATCAGTCACAGTCGTGTGGCAGACCCTGTCACTGAAATGATGGGTTGGTTAAAGTGTGCATGTCCTGTTTTGTTTATACAACATAAGGGTGGGTGGGAGGGCCCAAGGACAATTCCATCTTGCACCTCTTTTTTCTTTTCTTTTTCTTTGCATCATGTGCTGATTGGGGAGGGTTTTTTGGAAGGGACATCCTGCGTGACACTGCAGTGCCACTCCTAGATGGGCCCGGTGTTTGTGTCGGCCACTAGGGTCGCTAATCTTACTCACACAGTCAGCTACCTCATTGCGCCTCTTTTTTTCTTTGCGTCATGTGCTGTTTGGGGAGGGTTTTTTGGAAGGGACATCCTGCGTGACACTGCAGTGCCACTCCTAGATGGGCCCGGTGTTTGTGTCGGCCACTAGGGTCGCTAATCTTACTCACACAGCTACCTCATTGCGCCTCTTTTTTTCTTTGCGTCATGTGCTGTTTGGGGAGGGTTTTTTGGAAGGGACATCCTGCGTGACACTGCAGTGCCACTCCTAGATGGGCCCGGTGTTTGTGTCGGCCACTAGGGTCGCTTATCTTACTCACACAGCGACCTCGGTGCAAATTTTAGGACTAAAAATAATATTGTGAGGTGTGAGGTATTCAGAATAGACTGAAAATGAGTGTAAATTATGGTTTTTGAGGTTAATAATACTTTGGGATCAAAATGACCCCCAAATTCTATGATTTAAGCTGTTTTTTAGTGTTTTTTGAAAAAAACACCCGAATCCAAAACACACCCGAATCCGACAAAAAAAATTCGGTGAGGTTTTGCCAAAACGCGTTCGAACCCAAAACACGGCCGCGGAACCGAACCCAAAACCAAAACACAAAACCCGAAAAATTTCAGGCGCTCATCTCTAGAACCGAATCTAAACCAAAACACAAAACCCGAAAAATCTCCGGTGCACATCTCTAGTAGAAACTGGTGATCTCATTATACCCTGAGTTAATGGCTGGTGCAGTCACATAATTTATCTTGTGAGCAATCTGGTTAAAGAAAAAACAGAACAAATAAATCTCCTATATAATTGCCCAGATCTGTCACTCTGTGACTGTGTGGTTAATGCTGGGCATGGCTAGGAGCTCTAATTATGGGGGTAATTCCAAGTTGATCGCAGCAGGAAATTTTTTAGCAGTTGGGCAAAACCATGTGCACTGCAGGGAGGGCAGATATAACATGTGCAGAGAGAGTTAGATTTGGGTGGGTTATTTTGTTTATGTGCAGGGTAAATACTGGCTGCTTTATTTTTACACTGCAATTTAGATTGCAGATTGAACTCACCACACCCAAATCTAACTCTCTCTGCACATGTTATATCTGCCTCCCCTGCAGTGCACATGGTTTTGCCCAACTGCTAAAAAATTTCCTGCTGCAATCAACTTGGAATTACCCCCTATGTTAGCAGCAGATCTATCACACCCAGCCCACAGCTGATTGGTCAAGAAACGCCCTCCCACACAGGTTATATCCAATGGGAGGTTCTGCCCTTTGGCTGCTGTGTGTTCACAGAGCAGGATTAACAATAAGGCTGATGGAGCTGCAGCCCCAGGTTCACACCCCAAAATAGGTCCACTGCATCTGTAGCAACATACCCTCCAACAATTTACACATAAAAATTGCTACAAATAAAAAAAAGGGGCATGGCCATAGGTACAGTGGTGTGGCCACGCCCCCTTTCCGATACTTTCAATGGAAGTTTGGAGAGCCAAACATCAGTACTGACCATAAAAAACAGTTACTGTACCTGCCAAAAAGGTACAGCTGGAGGGTATGCAACTGCATCTGCAGCAAGCCCCTCGCTGTAGATAGGGAAAACAAAAAATCCTTTTACTGCAGCGTCCTATGGGGGTCATTCCGAGTTGATCGCACGTAGCAACTTTTTGCTGCCCGTGCGATCAACTAGATGCCGCCTATGGGGGTGGGTTTTTTTGCATAGCAAGGCTGCGAACCCTTGTGCAGCCGAGCTATGCAAAAACATTTTGTGCACTTTCTGAGTAGCTCTGGAGTTATTTACCCGCTGCGATGTCTTCAGCCTGTCAGGTCCCGGAATTGACGTCAGATGCCCGTCCTGCAAACGGCTGGACATGGTTGCGTTCGTCGCACCACTCCCAGAAAACGGTCAGTTGACGCCTCAGAACACCTTCCTCCTATCAATCTTCTTGCGATCGCGGCAGTGATCGCTTTCTTTGTTCTTCTTTCGTTGCCCAGCGACAGCCGTCGCTGGGCAACAACGCGCCTGCGCATTGTGGCCACCGCACATGCGCAGAACCGACCCCTTCGCACTGCTACAAAAAACAGCAGCGTGCAAACGGGTCGGAATTACCCCCTATGTCCTGCTGCCAGTCCACCTGCCCCCTCCGGCATTAACAATCCCCACTCTCTAGCAGGTGGAAAAAAAGCTGCTGCGGCCACTGGCATAGATGTGTATGAAAGCGGTGCAGTGGAAGGCTTTCATAGCCCTCCCTGCGCCGCATACTCTCTAAGCCCCGAAGCCTCCTGTGCGCGTGATGTCACAGAAGTGCCTCCCCGCTACAGCCATGCTCAGATCCCCTGAGGCCCTGACTCAGTAACACAGCACCTGGGCTGCCGACCTGGAAGCTCCGAGTTGGCTAATGTAATGGATAGAGTGGGTGATATCGCGGAGGGTAATGTTTGGACGCTGAATCAATGTAAAAGGTGACAGTGCTGTGCAGTGCAGTGGGTGTGCAGTGTCACTGACAATGCACAGCTCTCTCATCTTTTACATTGATTCAGCAAGTCAGTCAGTTCTGCCAGCCAGTCACTATTTTTAGCGCCGGTGTCCCAACGTGCCGCGTTACAGGGAAGTAGACACACTAAATAAACTACACCTCCCGGCAGCCCTTAATGCCAAAGTGCTAAGGCCTGCTGGGAGCTATAGTTTATTGAGTGCATCTTCTTCCCTGTAATGCGGTGCGATGGGACAGCGGCACTAACAATAGTTACTGGCTACTTGGCTACTGTGCGAGTTTCCGGGAGAGCCACTGCCAAAGGGAGAACAGCAGTTTAACTGCTTCCAGGAGGAGAAGCAGGAGAAGCATTACCCACCCCTCCCCCATTCGCAGTACCTCCGGGCCCCATCCGCGGCACCCCACATGCACCCCTTCACCACCCGTAGTGACTCCGGACCCCCACCCGCAGCACCGCAGCACCCCTGCACCCGCCCCTCCCCCACCCGCCCACCCACGGTACCCCCGCTCCCGTGGTGGCTCTGGACCCCAACCTGCGGCACCCACCCCCACCCATGGCACCAATGCACGAGACCCTCCCCTACCCGTGGCACATCCGTGTCTGCCCAGCACCCGCCACTCCACCAACCACAGCACTTACTAGGTGATTCATCAGGCCCTGCGTGCACTGTTCACGCTGTTGCAAGGGGCTATGACCCCTTAACCATCGCAGGCCCTTTGTTCGTGCAGTTTTTAACAACTCACACAATTATGACTGGAGGTAATACCCCATATAATACAAATATTGCACGCCACAAGGGCGTGCAAGGGTTAAGGGGCGTAGCCCCTCACAACGGTGTGAAGAGGACCCGTAGGATGTGATGAATCACCTAGTTTCATAATAAAAAGTATAGAAATGTATCTTTATTTTTTAAGTGGTAGACTAATCTTATGTGCTGTTTTAACTACATTGTTGACATCTTTGTTATTAGTAGTGATGTGCACCGGAAATTTTTCGGGTTTTGTATGTTGGTTTTGGATTCGGTTCCGCGGCCGTGTTTTGGATTCGGACGCATTTTGGCAAAACCTCCCTGAAAATTTTTTGTCGGATTCGGGTGTGTTTTGGATTCGGGTATTTTTTTACAAAAACCCCTCAAAAACAGCTTAAATCATAGAATTTGGGGGTCATTTTGATCCCATAGTATTATTAACCTCAATAACCATAATTTACACTCATTTTCAGTCTATTCTGAACACCTCACACCTCACAATATTATTTTTAGTCCTAAAATTTGCACCGAGGTCGCTGGATGACTAAGCAAGCTAAGCGACCCAAGTGGCCGACACAAACACCTGGCCCATCTAGGACTGGCACTGCAGTGTCAGACAGAATGGCACTTCCAAAAAATAGTCCCCAAACAGCACATGATGCAAAGAAAAAAAGAGGTGCACCAAGGTCGCAGGATGGCTAAGCTAAGCGACACAAGTGGTCGACACAAACACCTGGCCCATCTAGGAGTGGCACTGCAGTGTCAGGCAGGATGGCACTTCAAAAAAATAGTCCCCAAACAGCACATGATGCAAAGAAAAAAAGAGGCGCAATGAGGTAGCTGTGTGACTAAGCTAAGCGACTCAAGTGGCCGACACAAACACCTGGCCCATCTAGGAGTGGCACTGCAGTGTCAGACAGGATGGCAGATTTAAAAAATAGTCCCCAAACAGCACATGATGCATAGAAAAAAAGAGGTGCACCAAGGTCGCTGGATGGCTAAGCTAAGCGACCCAAGTGGCCGACACAAACACCTGGCCCATCTAGGAGTGGCACTGCAATGTCAGGCAGGATGGCACTTCAATAAAATAGTCCCCAAACAGCACATGATGCAAAGAAAAAAAGAGGCGCAATGAGGTAGCTGTGTGACTAAGCTAAGCGACTCAAGTGGCCGACACAAACACCTGGCCCATCTAGGAGTGGCACTGCAGTGTCAGACAGGATGGCAGATTTAAAAAATAGTCCCCAAACAGCACATGATGCAAAGAAAAAAAGAGGTGCACCAAGGTCGCTGGATGGCTAAGCTAAGCGACCCACGTGGCCGACACAAACACCTGGCCCATCTAGGAGTGGCACTGCAATGTCAGGCAGGATGGCACTTCAATAAAATAGTCCCCAAACAGCACATGATGCAAAGAAAAAAAGAGGTGCACCAAGGTCGCTGAATGGCTAAGCTAAGCGACACAAGTGGCCGACACAAACACCTGGCCCATCTAGGAGTGGCACTTCAAAAAAATAGTCCCCAAACAGCACATGATGCAAAGAAAAAAAGAGGCGCAATGAGGTAGCTGTGTAACTTAGCTAAGCGACCCAAGTGGCCAACACAAACACCTGGCCCATCTAGGAGTGGCACTGCAGTGTTAGACAGGATGGCAGATTTAAAAAATAGTCCCCAAACAGCACATGATGCAAAGAAAAAAAGAGGCGCAATGAGGTAGCGGTGTGACTAAGCTAAGCGACCAAAGTGGCCGACACAAACACCTGGCCCATCTAGGAGTGGCACTGCAGTTTTCTAGCGAGAGGATGAGTGCTTCCATCCTCATGTGAATCTGAACCACTAGCCATGAACATAGGCCAGGGCCTCAGCCGTTCCTTGCCACTCCATGTCGTAAATGGCATATTGGCAAGTTTACGCTTCTCCTCAGACGCTTTTAATTTTGATTTTTGGGTCATTTACTGAACTTTTGTTTTTTGGATTTTACATGCTCTCTACTTTGACATTGGGCATCAGCCTTGGCAGATGACGTTGATGGCATTTCATCGTCTCGGCAATGACTAGTGGCAGCAGCTTCAGCACGAGGTGGAAGTGGATCTTGATCTTTCCCTATTTTACCCTCCACATTTTTGTTCTCCATTTTTTAATGTGTGGAATTATATGCCAGTATCAATAGCAATGGCCTACTACTATATATACTGCGCACAACTGAAATGCACCACAGGTATGGATGGATAGTATACTTGACGACACTGAGGTAGGTAGAGCAGTGGCCTACTGTACCGTACTGCTATATACTATATACTGGTGGTCAGCAAACTGTGCAAAACTGAAATGCACCACAAGTATGGATGGATAGTATACTTGACGACACAGAGGTAGGTAGAGCAGTGGCCTTCTGTACCGTACTACTATATATTATATACTGGTGGTCAGCAAACTGTGCAAAACTGAAATGCACCACAAGTTGGATGGATAGTATACTTGACGACACAGAGGTAGGTAGAGCAGTGGCCTTCTGTACCGTACTGCTATATATTATATACTGGTGGTCAGCAAACTGTGCAAAACTGAAATGCACCACAGGTATGGATGGATAGTATACTTGACGACACAGAGGTAGGTAGAGCAGTGGCCTTCTGTACCGTACTGCTATATATTATATACTGGTGGTCAGCAAAATTATGCACTGTACTCCTACTACAGTATATACTACAATGCAGCACAGATATGGAGCGTTTTTCAGGCAGAGAACGTATAATACTGGTGGTCACTTGTCAGCAAAACTCTGCACTGTACTCCTCCTTTATAATACTGCTGGTCCCCAGTCTCCACAATAAAGCAGTGTGAGTACAGATATATGCAGCACACTGAGCACAGATATGGAGCGTTTTTCAGGCAGAGAACGTATAATACTGGTGGTCACTGGTCAGCAAAACTCTGCACTGTACTCCTATATAATACTGCTGGTCCCCAGTCCCCACAATAAAGCAGTGTGAGCACAGATATATGCAGCACACTGAGCACAGATATGGAGCGTTTTTCAGGCAGAGAACATATAATATAGAGATGTGCACTTGAAATTTTTTGGGTTTTGTGTTTTGGTTTTGGGTTCGGTTCCGCGGCCGTGTTTTGGGTTCGACCGCGTTTTGGCAAAACCTCACCGAATTTTTTTTGTCGGATTCGGGTGTGTTTTGGATTCGGGTGTTTTTTTCAAAAAACACTAAAAAACAGCTTAAATCATAGAATTTGGGGGTCATTTTGATCCCAAAGTATTATTAACCTCAAAAACTATAATTTCCACTCATTTTTAGTCTATTCTGAATACCTCACACCTCACAATATTATTTTTAGTCCTAAAATTTGCACCGAGGTCGCTGGATGACTAAGCTAAGCGACCCTAGTGGCCGACACAAACACCTGGCCCATCTAGGAGTGGCACTGCAGTGTCACGCAGGATGGCCCTTCCAAAAAACACTCCCCAAACAGCACATGACGCAAAGAAAAAAAGAGGCGCAATGAGGTAGCTGTGTGAGTAAGATAAGCGACCCTAGTGGCCGACACAAACACCTGGCCCATCTAGGAGTGGCACTGCAGTGTCACGCAGGATGGCCCTTCCAAAAAACACTCCCCAAACAGCACATGACGCAAAGAAAAAAAGAGGCGCAATGAGGTAGCTGTGTGAGTAAGATAAGCGACCCTAGTGGCCGACACAAACACCTGGCCCATCTAGGAGTGGCACTGCAGTGTCACGCAGGATGGCCCTTCCAAAAAACACTCCCCAAACAGCACATGACGCAAAGAAAAAAAGAGGCGCAATGAGGTAGCTGTGTGACTAAGATAAGCGACCCTAGTGGCCGACACAAACACCTGGCCCATCTAGGAGTGGCACTGCAGTGTCACGCAGGATGGCCCTTCCAAAAAACACTCCCCAAACAGCACATGACGCAAAGAAAAAAAGAGGCGCAATGAGGTAGCTGTGTGAGTAAGATAAGCGACCCTAGTGGCCGACACAAACACCTGGCCCATCTAGGAGTGTCACTGCAGTGTCACGCAGGATGGCCCTTCCAAAAAACACTCCCCAAACAGCACATGACGCAAAGAAAAAAAGAGGCGCAATGAGGTAGCTGTGTGAGTAAGATAAGCGACCCTAGTGGCCGACACAAACACCTGGCCCATCTAGGAGTGGCACTGCAGTGTCACGCAGGATGGCCCTTCCAAAAAACACTCCCCAAACAGCACATGACGCAAAGAAAAAAAGAGGCGCAATGAGGTAGCTGTGTGAGTAAGATAAGCGACCCTAGTGGCCGACACAAACACCTGGCCCATCTAGGAGTGGCACTGCAGTGTCACGCAGGATGGCCCTTCCAAAAAACACTCCCCAAACAGCACATGACGCAAAGAAAAAAAGAGGCGCAATGAGGTAGCTGTGTGAGTAAGATAAGCGACCCTAGTGGCCGACACAAACACCTGGCCCATCTAGGAGTGGCACTGCAGTGTCACGCAGGATGGCCCTTCCAAAAAACACTCCCCAAACAGCACATGACGCAAAGAAAAAAAGAGGCGCAATGAGGTAGCTGTGTGAGTAAGATAAGCGACCCTAGTGGCCGACACAAACACCTGGCCCATCTAGGAGTGGCACTGCAGTGTCACGCAGGATGGCCCTTCCAAAAAACACTCCCCAAACAGCACATGACGCAAAGAAAAAAAGAGGCGCAATGAGGTAGCTGTGTGAGTAAGATAAGCGACCCTAGTGGCCGACACAAACACCTGGCCCATCTAGGAGTGGCACTGCAGTGTCACGCAGGATGGCCCTTCCAAAAAACACTCCCCAAACAGCACATGACGCAAAGAAAAAAAGAGGCGCAATGAGGTAGCTGTGTGAGTAAGCTAAGCGACCCTAGTGGCCGACACAAACACCTGGCCCATCTAGGAGTGGCACTGCAGTGTCACGCAGGATGGCCCTTCCAAAAAACACTCCCCAAACAGCACATGACGCAAAGAAAAAAAGAGGCGCAATGAGGTAGCTGTGTGAGTAAGATAAGCGACCCTAGTGGCCGACACAAACACCTGGCCCATCTAGGAGTGGCACTGCAGTGTCACGCAGGATGGCCCTTCCAAAAAACACTCCCCAAACAGCACATGACGCAAAGAAAAAAAGAGGCGCAATGAGGTAGCTGTGTGAGTAAGATAAGCGACCCTAGTGGCCGACACAAACACCTGGCCCATCTAGGAGTGGCACTGCAGTGTCACGCAGGATGGCCCTTCCAAAAAACACTCCCCAAACAGCACATGACGCAAAGAAAAAAAGAGGCGCAATGAGGTAGCTGTGTGAGTAAGATAAGCGACCCTAGTGGCCGACACAAACACCTGGCCCATCTAGGAGTGGCACTGCAGTGTCACGCAGGATGGCCCTTCCAAAAAACACTCCCCAAACAGCACATGACGCAAAGAAAAAAAGAGGCGCAATGAGGTAGCTGTGTGAGTAAGATAAGCGACCCTAGTGGCCGACACAAACACCTGGCCCATCTAGGAGTGGCACTGCAGTGTCACGCAGGATGGCCCTTCCAAAAAACACTCCCCAAACAGCACATGACGCAAAGAAAAAAAGAGGCGCAATGAGGTAGCTGTGTGAGTAAGATAAGCGACCCTAGTGGCCGACACAAACACCTGGCCCATCTAGGAGTGGCACTGCAGTGTCACGCAGGATGGCCCTTCCAAAAAACACTCCCCAAACAGCACATGACGCAAAGAAAAAAAGAGGCGCAATGAGGTAGCTGTGTGAGTAAGCTAAGCGACCCTAGTGGCCGACACAAACACCTGGCCCATCTAGGAGTGGCACTGCAGTGTCACGCAGGATGGCCCTTCCAAAAAACACTCCCCAAACAGCACATGACGCAAAGAAAAAAAGAGGCGCAATGAGGTAGCTGTGTGAGTAAGATAAGCGACCCTAGTGGCCGACACAAACACCTGGCCCATCTAGGAGTGGCACTGCAGTGTCACGCAGGATGGCCCTTCCAAAAAACACTCCCCAAACAGCACATGACGCAAATAAAAATGAAAGAAAAAAGAGGTGCAAGATGGAATTGTCCTTGGGCCCTCCCACCCACCCTTATGTTGTATAAACAGGACATGCACACTTTAACCAACCCATCATTTCAGTGACAGGGTCTGCCACACGACTGTGACTGAAATGACGGGTTGGTTTGGACCCCCACCGAAAAAGAAGCAATTAATCTCTCCTTGCACAAACTGGCTCTACAGAGGCAAGATGTCCACCTCATCATCATCCTCCGATATATCACCGTGTACATCCCGCTCCTCACAGATTATCAATTCGTCCCCACTGGAATCCACCATCTCAGCTCCCTGTGTACTTTGTGGAGGCAATTGCTGCTGGTCAATGTCTCCACGGAGGAATTGATTATAATTCATTTTAATGAACATCATCTTCTCCACATTTTCTGGAAGTAACCTCGTACGCCGATTGCTGACAAGGTGAGCGGCGGCACTAAGCACTCTTTCGGAGTACACACTTGTGGGAGGGCAACTTAGGTAGAATAAAGCCAGTTTGTGCAAGGGCCTCCAAATTGCCTCTTTTTCCTGCCAGTATAAGTACGGACTGTCTGACGTGCCTACTTGGATGCGGTCACTCATATAATCCTCCACCATTCTTTCAATGGGGAGAGAATCATATGCAGTGACAGTAGACGACATGTCCGTAATCGTTGTCAGGTCCTTCAGTCCGGACCAGATGTCAGCATCAGCAGTCACTCCAGACTGCCCTGCATCACCGCCAGCGGGTGGGCTCGGAATTCTGAGCCTTTTCCTCGCACCCCCAGTTGCGGGAGAATGTGAAGGAGGAGATGTTGACAGGTCGCGTTCCGCTTGACTTGACAATTTTGTCACCAGCAGGTCTTTGAACCCCAGCAGACTTGTGTCTGCCGGAAAGAGAGATCCAAGGTAGGTTTTAAATCTAGGATCGAGCACGGTGGCCAAAATGTAGTGCTCTGATTTCAACAGATTGACCACCCGTGAATCCTTGTTAAGCGAATGAAGGGCTCCATCCACAAGTCCCACATGCCTAGCGGAATCGCTCCCTTTTAGCTCCTCCTTCAATGCCTCCAGCTTCTTCTGCAAAAGCCTGATGAGGGGAATGACCTGACTCAGGCTGGCAGTGTCTGAACTGACTTCACGTGTGGCAAGTTCAAAAGGTTGCAGAACCTTGCACAACGTTGAAATCATTCTCCACTGCGCTTGAGACAGGTACATTCCACCTCCTATATCGTGCTCAATTGTATAGGCTTGAATGGCCTTTTGCTGCTCCTCCAACCTCTGAAGCATATATAGGGTTGAATTCCACCTCGTTACCACTTCTTGCTTCAGATGATGGCAGGGCAGGTTCAGGCGTTTTTGGTGGTGCTCCAGTCTTCTGTACGTGGTGCCTGTACGCCGAAAGTGTCCCGCAATTCTTCTGGCCACCGACAGCATCTCTTGCACGCCCCTGTCGTTTTTTAAAAAATTCTGCACCACCAAATTCAAGGTATGTGCAAAACATGGGACGTGCTGGAATTTGCCCATATTTAATGCACACACAATATTGCTGGCGTTGTCCAATGCCACAAATCCACAGGAGAGTCCAATTGGGGTAAGCCATTCCGCGATGATCTTCCTCAGTTGCCGTAAGAGGTTTTCAGCTGTGTGCGTATTCTGGAAACCGGTGATACAAAGCGTAGCCTGCCTAGGAAAGAGTTGGCGTTTGCGAGATGCTGCTACTGGTGCCGCCGCTGCTGTTCATACATCTACCCAGTGGGCTGTCACAGTCATATAGTCCTGACCCTGCCCTGCTCCACTTGTCCACATGTCCGTGGTTAAGTGGACATTGGGTACAACTGCATTTTTTAGGACACTGGTGAGTCTTTTTCTGACGTCCGTGTACATTCTCGGTATCGCCTGCCTAGAGAAGTGGAACCTAGATGGTATTTGGTAATGGGGGCACACTACCTCAAGAAATTGTCTAGTTCCCTGTGAACTAACGGCGGATACCGGACGCACGTCTAACACCAACATAGTTGTCAAGGCCTCAGTTATCCGCTTTGCAGTAGGATGACTGCTGTGATATTTCATCTTCCTCGCAAAGGACTGTTGAACAGTCAATTGCTTACTGGAAGTAGTACAAGTGGGCTTACGACTTCCCCTCTGGGATGACCATCGACTCCCAGCGGCAACAACAGCAGCGCCAGCAGCAGTAGGCGTTACACGCAAGGATGCATCGGAGGAATCCCAGGCAGGAGAGGACTCGTCAGAATTGCCAGTGACATGGCCTGCAGGACTATTGGCATTCCTGGGGAAGGAGGAAATTGACACTGAGGGAGTTGGTGGGGTGGTTTGCGTGAGCTTGGTTACAAGAGGAAGGGATTTACTGGTCAGTGGACTGCTTCCGCTGTCGCCCAAAGTTTTTGAACTTGTCACTGACTTATTATGAATGCGCTGCAGGTGACGTATAAGGGAGGATGTTCCGAGGTGGTTAACGTCCTTACCCCTACTTATTACAGCTTGACAAAGGCAACACACGGCTTGACAAATGTTGTCCGCATTTCTGGTGAAATACTTCCACACCGAAGAGCTGATTTTTTTGGTATTTTCACCAGGCATGTCAACGGCCCTATTCCTCCCACGGACAACAGGTGTCTCCCCGGGTGCCTGACTTAAACAAACCACCTCACCATCAGAATCCTCCTTGTCAATTTCCTCCCCAGCGCCAGCAACACCCATATCCTCCTCATCCTGGTGTACTTCAACACTGACATCTTCAATCTGACTATCAGGAACTGGACTGCGGGTGCTCCTTCCAGCACTTGCAGGGGGCGTGCAAATGGTGGAAGGTGCATGCTCTTCACGTCCAGTGTTGGGAAGGTCAGGCATCGCAACCGACACAATTGGACTCTCCTTGTGGATTTGGGATTTCGAAGAACGCACAGTTCTTTGCGGTGCTTTTGCCAGCTTGAGTCTTTTCATTTTTCTAGTGAGAGGCTGAGTGCTTCCATCCTCATGTGAAGCTGAACCACTAGCCATGAACATAGGCCAGGGCCTCAGCCGTTCCTTGCCACTCCGTGTGGTAAATGGCATATTGGCAAGTTTACGCTTCTCCTCCGACAATTTTATTTTAGATTTTGGAGTCCTTTTTTTACTGATATTTGGTGTTTTGGATTTTACATGCTCTGTACTATGACATTGGGCATCGGCCTTGGCAGACGACGTTGCTGGCATTTCATCGTCTCGGCCATGACTAGTGGCAGCAGCTTCAGCACGAGGTGGAAGTGGATCTTGATCTTTCCCTAATTTTGGAACCTCAACATTTTTGTTCTCCATATTTTAATAGGCACAACTAAAAGGCACCTCAGGTAAACAATGGAGATGGAGGGATACTAGTATACTTATGGATGGACCAGCGACTGCCGACACAGAGGTAGCTACAGCCGTGGACTACCGTACTGTGTCTGCTGCTAATATAGACTGGATGATAATGAGATGAAATTAATATATATATATAATATCACTAGTACTGCAGCCGGACAGGTATATATATTTATTATGTAATGACTGATGATGGACCTGCTGGACACTGTCAACTCAGCAGCACCGCAGACTGCTACAGTAAGCTACTATAGTAGTATGTATCAAGAAGAAAGAAAGAAAAAAAACACGGGTAGGTGGTATACAATTATGGATGGACCAGCGACTGCCGACACAGAGGTAGCTACAGCCGTGGACTACCGTACTGTGTCTGCTGCTAATATAGACTGGATGATAATGAGATGAAATTAATATATATATATATATAATATCACTAGTACTGCAGCCGGACAGGTAGATATATTTATTATGTAATGACTGATGACGGACCTGCTGGACACTGTCAGCTCAGCAGCACCGCAGACTGCTACAGTAAGCTACTATAGTAGTATGTATCAAGAAGAAAGAAAAAAAAAAAACACGGGTAGGTGGTATACAATTATGGATGGACCAGCGACTGCCGACACAGAGGTAGCTACAGCCGTGGACTACCGTACTGTGTCTGCTGCTAATATAGACTGGATGATAATGAGATGAAATTAATATATATATATATATATAATATCACTAGTACTGCAGCCGGACAGGTATATATATTTATTATGTAATGACTGATGACGGACCTGCTGGACACTGTCAGCTCAGCAGCACCGCAGACTGCTACAGTAAGCTACTATAGTAGTATGTATCAAGAAGAAAGAAAAAAAAAAACCACGGGTAGGTGGTATACAATTATGGATGGACGAGCGACTGCCGACACAGAGGTAGCTACAGCCGTGGACTACCGTACTGTGTCTGCTGCTAATATAGACTGGATGATAATGAGATGAAATCAATATATATTATATCACACTAGTACTGCAGCCGGACAGGTAGATATATTTATTATGTAATGACTGATGACGGACCTGCTGGACACTGTCAGCTCAGCAGCACCGCAGACTGCTACAGTAAGCTACTATAGTAGTATGTATAAAGAAGAAAGAAAAGAAAAAAACCACGGGTAGGTGGTATACAATTATGGATGGACGAGCGACTGCCGACACAGAGGTAGCTACAGCCGTGGACTACCGTACTGTGTCTGCTGCTAATATAGACTGGATGATAATGAGATGAAATCAATATATATTATATCACACTAGTACTGCAGCCGGACAGGTAGATATATTTATTATGTAATGACTGATGACGGACCTGCTGGACACTGTCAGCTGAGCAGCACCGCAGACTGCTACAGTAAGCTACTATAGTAGTATGTATAAAGAAGAAAGAAAAAAAAAACCACGGGTAGGTGGTATACAATTATGGATGGACGAGCGACTGCCGACACAGAGGTAGCTACAGCCGTGGACTACCGTACTGTGTCTGCTGCTAATATAGACTGGATGATAATGAGATGAAATCAATATATATTATATCACACTAGTACTGCAGCCGGACAGGTAGATATATTTATTATGTAATGACTGATGACGGACCTGCTGGACACTGTCAGCTCAGCAGCACCGCAGACTGCTACAGTAAGCTACTATAGTAGTATGTATAAAGAAGAAAGAAAAAAAAAACCACGGGTAGGTGGTATACAATATTATATATATATTATATACAATTATATATATATATATATATATATATATTAAACTGGTGGTGATTATTAAACTGGTGGTCAGGTCACTGGTCACACTATCAGCAACTTGCAAGTAGTACTCCTAAGCAGACAATCACAATATATATTATACTGGTGGTCAGTGTGGTCACAATGGCAGTGTGGCACTCTGGCAGCAAAAGTGTGCACTGTACGTTATATGTACTCCTGAGTCCTGCTCTCAGACTCTAACTGCTCCCCACTGTCAGTGTCTCCCCCACAAGTCAGATAATACAGTCACACTATCTATCATTTCAGCAAGTAACTAGTCTAGTACTCCTCCTAATGCTCCCCAAAATTACTACTGTGTCTCTCTCTACTGTCTCACTCTCTTCTCTATAAACGGAGAGGACGCCTGCCACGTCCTCTCCCTATGAATCTCAATGCACGTGTGAAAATGGCGGCGACGCGCGGCTCCTTATATAGAATCCGAGTCTCGCGATAGAATCCGAGCCTCGCGAGAATCCGACAGCGGGATGATGACGTTCAGGCGCGCTCGGGTTAACCGAGCAAGGCGGGAAGATCCGAGTCGCTCGGACCCGTGTAAAAAAAAATGAAGTTCGGGCGGGTTCGGATTCCGAGGAACCGAACCCGCTCATCTCTAGTATAATACTGGTTGTCACTGGTCAGCAAAACTCTGCACTGTACTCCTCCTATATAATACTGCTGGTCCCCAGTCCCCACAATAAAGCAGTGTGAGCACAGATATATGCAGCACACTGAGCACAGATATGGAGCGTTTTTCAGGCAGAGAACGTATAATACTGGTGGTCACTGGTCAGCAAAACTCTGCACTGTACTCCTCCTATATAATACTGCTGGTCCCCAGTCCCCACAATAAAGCAGTGTGAGCACAGATATATGCAACACACTGAGCACAGATATGGAGCGTTTTTCAGGCAGAGAACATATAATACTGGTGGTCACTGGTCAGCAAAACTCTGCACTGTACTCCTCCTATATAATACTGCTAGTCCCCAGTCCCAACAATAAAGCAGTGTGAGCACAGATATATGCAGCACACTGAGCACAGATATGGAGCGTTTTTCAGGCAGAGAACGTATAATACTGGTGGTCACTGGTCAGCAAAACTCTGCACTGTACTCCTCCTATATAATACTGGTGGTTCCCCAGTCCCCACAATAAAGCGGAGTGAGCACAGATATATGCAGCACACTGAGCACAGATATGGAGCGTTTTTCAGGCAGAGAACGTATAATACTGGTGGTCACTGGTCAGCAAAACTCTGCACTGTACTCCTCCTATTTAATAGTGATGAGCACCGGAAATTTTTCGGGTTTTGTGTTTTGGTTTTGGGTGCGGTTCCGCGGCCGTGTTTTGGGTTCGAACGCGTTTTGGCAAAACCTCACCGAATTTTTTTTGTCGGATTCGGGTGTGTTTTGGATTCGGGTTTTTTTTTCAAAAAACCCTAAAAAACTGCTTAAATCATAGAATTTGGGGGTCATTTTGATCCCAAAGTATTATTAACCTCAATAACCATTATTTCCACTCATTTTCAGTCTATTCTGAACACCTCACACCTCACAATATTATTTTTAGTCCTAAAATTTGCACCGAGGTCGCTGGATGACTAAGCTCAGCGACCCAAGTGGCCGACAAAAACACCTGGCCCATCTAGGAGTGGCACTGCAGTGTCACGCAGGATGGCCCTTCCAAAAAACACTCCCCAAACAGCACATGACGCAAAGAAAAAAAGAGGCGCAATGAGGTAGCTGTGTGAGTAAGATAAGCGACCCAAGTGGCCGACACAAACACCTGGCCCATCTAGGAGTGTCACTGCAGTGTCATGCAGGATGGCCCTTCCAAAAAACACTCTCCAAACAGCACATGACGCAAAGAAAAAAAGAGGCGCAATTAGGTAGCTGTGTGAGTAAGATAAGCGACCCAAGTGGCCGACACAAACACCTGGCCCATCTAGGAGTGGCACTGCAGTGTCACGCAGGATGGCCCTTCCAAAAAACACTCCCCAAACAGCACATGACGCAAAGAAGAAAAAAAAGAGGCGCAATGAGGTAGCTGTGTGAGTAAGATAAGCGACCCAAGTGGCCGACACAAACACCTGGCCCATCTAGGAGTGGCACTGCAGTGTCACGCAGGATGGCCCTTCAAAAAACTAGTCCCCAAACAGCACATGACGCAAAGAAGAAAAAAAAGAGGCGCAATGAGGTAGCTGTGTGACTAAGCTAAGCGACCCTAGTGGCCGACACAAACACCTGGCCCATCTAGGAGTGGCACTGCAGTGTCACGCAGGATGGCCCTTCCAAAAAACACCCCCCAAACAGCACATGACGCAAAGAAAAATGAAAGAAAAAAGAGGTGCAAGATGGAATTGTCCTTGGGCCCTCCCACCCACCCTTATGTTGTATAAACAGGACATGCACACTTTAACCAACCCATCATTTCAGTGACAGGGTCTGCCACACGACTGTGACTGAAATGACGGGTTGGTTTGGACCCCCACCAAAAAAGAAGCAATTAATCTCTCCTTGCACAAACTGGCTCTACAGAGGCAAGATGTCCACCTCATCATCATCCTCCGATATATCACCGTGTACATCCCCCTCCTCACAGATTATCAATTCGTCCCCACTGGAATCCACCATCTCAGCTCCCTGTGTACTTTGTGGAGGCAATTGCTGCTGGTGAATGTCTCCGCGGAGGAATTGATTATAATTCATTTTAATGAACATCATCTTCTCCACATTTTCTGGATGTAACCGCGTACGCCGATTGCTGACAAGGTGAGCGGCGGCACTAAACACTCTTTCGGAGTACACACTTGTGGGAGGGCAACTTAGGTAGAATAAAGCCAGTTTGTGCAAGGGCCTCCAAATTGCCTCTTTTTCCTGCAAGTATAAGTACGGACTGTCTGACGTGCCTACTTGGATGCTGTCACTCATATAATCCTCCACCATTCTTTCAATGGGGAGAGAATCATATGCCGTGACAGTAGACGACATGTCCGTAATCGTTGTCAGGTCCTTCAGTCCAGACCAGATGTCAGCATCAGCAGTCGCTCCAGACTGCCCTGCATCACCGCCAGCGGGTGGGCTCGGAATTCTGAGCCTTTTCCTCTCACCCCCAGTTGCGGGAGAATGTGAAGGAGGAGATGTTGACAGGTCGCGTTCCGCTTGACGTGACAATTTTGTCACCAGCAGTTCTTTGAACCCCAGCAGACTTGTGTCTGCCGGAAAGAGAGATCCAAGGTAGGTTTTAAATCTAGGATCGAGCACGGTGGCCAAAATGTAGTGCTCTGATTTCAACAGATTGACCACCCGTGAATCCTTGTTAAGCGAATTAAGGGCTCCATCCACAAGTCCCACATGCCTAGCGGAATCGCTCAGTGTTAGCTCCTCCTTCAATGTCTCCAGCTTCTTCTGCAAAAGCCTGATGAGGGGAATGACCTGACTCAGGCTGGCAGTGTCTGAACTGACTTCACGTGTGGCAAGTTCAAAAGGTTGCAGAACCTTGCACAACGTTGAAATCATTCTCCACTGCGCTTGAGACAGGTGCATTCCACCTCCTATATCGTGCTCAGTTGTATAGGCTTGAATGGCCTTTTGCTGCTCCTCCAACCTCTGAAGCATATAGAGGGTTGAATTCCACCTCGTTACCACTTCTTGCTTCAGATGATGGCAGGGCAGGTTCAGGCGTTTTTGGTGGTGCTCCAGTCTTCTGTACGTGGTGCCTGTACGCCGAAAGTGTCCCGCAATTCTTCTGGCCACCGACAGCATCTCTTGCACGCCCCTGTCGTTTTTTAAATAATTCTGCACCACCAAATTCAAGGTATGTGCAAAACATGGGACGTACTGGAATTTGCCCAGATTTAATGCACACACAATATTGCTGGCGTTGTCCGATGCCACAAATCCACAGGAGAGTCCAATTGGGGTAAGCCATTCTGCGATGATCTTCCTCAGTTGCCGTAAGAGGTTTTTAGCTGTGTGCGTATTCTGGAAAGCGGTGATACAAAGCGTAGCCTGCCTAGGAAAGAGTTGGCGTTTGCGAGATGCTGCTACTGGTGCCGCCGCTGCTGTTCTTGCGGCGGGAGTCCATACATCTACCCAGTGGGCTGTCACAGTCATATAGTCCTGAGCCTGCCCTGCTCCACTTGTCCACATGTCCGTGGTTAAGTGGACATTGGGTACAACTGCATTTTTTAGGACACTGGTGAGTCTTTTTCTGAGGTCTGTGTACATTTTCGGTATCGCCTGCCTAGAGAAATGGAACCTAGATGGTATTTGGTACCGGGGACACAGTACCTCCAACAAGTCTCTAGTTGGCTCTGCAGTAATGATGGATACCGGAACCACATTTCTCACCGCCCAGGATGCCAAGGCCTCAATTATCCGCTTTGCAGCAGGATGACTGCTGTGATATTTCATCTTCCTCGCAAAGGACTGTTGGACAGTCAATTGCTTGGTGGAAGTAGTAAAAGTGGTCTTATGAGTCCGACTTCCCCTCTGGGATGACCATCGACTCCCAGCAGCAACAACAGCAGCGCCAGCAGCAGTAGGCGTTACATGCAAGGATGCATCGGAGGAATCCCAGGCAGGAGAGGACTCGTCAGAATTGCCAGTGACATGGCCTGCAGGACTATTGGCATTCCTGGGGAAGGAGGAAATTGACACTGAGGGAGTTGGTGGGGTGGTTTGCATGAGCTTGGTTACAAGAGGAAGGGATTTACTGGTCAGTGGACTGCTTCCGCTGTCGCCCAAAGTTTTTGAACTTGTCAATGACTTATGATGAATGCGCTGCAGGTGACGTATAAGGGAGGATGTTCCGAGGTGGTTAACGTCCTTACCCCTACTTATTACAGCTTGACAAAGGCAACACACGGCTTGACAAATGTTGTCCGCATTTCTGTTGAAATACTTCCACACCGAAGAGCTGATTTTTTTGGTATCTTCACCAGGCATGTCAATGGCTCTATTCCTCCCACGGATAACAGGTGTCTCCCCGGGTGCCTGACTTAAACAAACCACCTCACCATCAGAATCCTCCTGGTCAATTTCCTCCCCAGCGCCAGCAACACCCATATCCTCCTCATCCTGGTGTACTTCAACACTGACATCTTCAATCTGACTATCAGGAACTGGACTGCGGGTGCTCCTTCCAGCACTTGCAGGGGGCGTGCAAATGGTGGAAGGCGCATGCTCTTCACGTCCAGTGTTGGGAAGGTCAGGCATCGCAAACGACACAATTGGACTCTCCTTGTGGATTTGTGATTTCGAAGAACGCACAGTTCTTTGCTGTGCTTTTGCCAGCTTGAGTCTTTTCATTTTTCTAGCGAGAGGCTGAGTGCTTCCATCCTCATGTGAAGCTGAACCACTAGCCATGAACATAGGCCAGGGCCTCAGCCGTTCCTTGCCACTCCGTGTGGTAAATGGCATATTGGCAAGTTTACGCTTCTCCTCCGACAATTTTATTTTAGATTTTTGAGTCCTTTTTTTACTGATATTTGGTGTTTTAGATTTTACATGCTCTGTACTATGACATTGGGCATCGGCCTTGGCAGACGACGTTGCTGGCATTTCATCGTCTCGGCCATGACTAGTGGCAGCAGCTTCAGCACGAGGTGGAAGTGGATCTTGATCTTTCCCTATTTTTGGAACCTCAACATTTTTGTTCTCCATATTTTAATAGGCACAACTAAAAGGCACCTCAGGTAAACAATGGAGATGGATGGATACTAATATACTTATGGATGGACGAGCGACTGCCGACACAGAGGTAGCTACAGCCGTGGACTACCGTACTGCGTCTGCTGCTAATATAGACTGGATGATAATGATATAAAAAATATATATATATCACTACTGCAGCCGGACAGGTATATATTATATAATGACGGACCTGCTGGACACTGTCAGCACTGCAGACTCCTAAAGTAAGCTACTAGTATCAAGAAGATAGAAAAAAAAAACACCACAGGTAGGTGGTATACAATTATGGATGGACGAGCGACTACCGACACAGAGGTAGCTACAGCCGTGGACTACCGTACTGCGTCTGCTGCTAATATAGACTGGATGATAATGATATAAAAATATATATATATCACTACTGCAGCCGGACAGGTATATATTATATAATGACGGACCTGCTGGACACTGTCAGCACTGCAGACTCCTAAAGTAAGCTACTAGTATCAAGAAGATAGAAAAAAAAAACACCACAGGTAGGTGGTATACAATTATGGATGGACGAGCGACTGCCGACACAGAGGTAGCTACAGCCATGGACTACCGTACTGCGTCTGCTGCTAATATAGACTGGATGATAATGATTTAAAAAATATATATATATCACTACTGCAGCCGGACAGGTATATATTATATAATGACGGACCTGATGGACACTGTCAGCAGCACTGCAGACTCCTACAGTAAGCTACTAGTAGTATCAAGAAGATAGAAAAAAAAAAACACCACAGGTAGGTGGTATACAATTATGGATGGACGAGCGACTGCCGACACAGAGGTAGCTACAGCCGTGGACTACCGTACTGCGTCTGCTGCTAATATAGACTGGATGATAATGATATAAAAAATATATATATATCACTACTGCAGCCGGACAGGTATATATTATATAATGACGGACCTGCTGGACACTGTCAGCAGCACTGCAGACTCCTAAAGTAAGCTACTAGTAGTATCAAGAAGATAGAAAAAAAAAAACACCACAGGTAGGTGGTATACAATTATGGATGGACGAGCGACTGCCGACACAGAGGTAGCTACAGCCGTGGACTACCGTACTGCGTCTGCTGCTAATATAGACTGGATGATAATGATATAAAATATATATATATATCACTACTGCAGCCGGACAGGTATATATTATAATGACGGATCTGCTGGACACTGTCAGCACTGCAGACTCCTAAAGTAAGCTACTAGTATCAAGAAGATAGAAGAAAAAAAAAACACCACAGGTAGGTGGTAAACAATTATGGATGGATGAGCGACTGCCGACACAGAGGTAGCTACAGCCGTGGACTACCGTACTGCGTCTGCTGCTAATATAGACTGGATGATAATGATATAAAAAATATATATATATATCACTACTGCAGCCGGACAGGTATATATTATATAATTAATGACGGACCTGCTGGACACTGTCAGCAGAATGCGTTTATAGAATAAAAACACCACACGACGAGTGTTTAACTTTTTCAGGCAGACAATCACAATATACTGGTGGTCAGACAGTGGTCACTGGTCAGTCACACTGGCAGTGGCACTCTGGCAGCAAAAGTGTGCACTGTTAAATAATATGTACTCCTGCTACTGCTCCCCAGTCTCCCCCACAATTAAGCTGTGTGAGCACTGAGCACTCAGCACAGTCAGATATACATAGATGATGCAGCACACTGAGGCTGAGCACAGATATGGTATACTGTTACTGTGTCACTGTGTATAGTTTTTTTTCAGGCAGAGAACGGATTATATTAAATAATAATATAATAAAACTGCACTGGTGGTCACTGGTCAGTCACTAGTAAACTCTGCACTCTCTGAGTACTCCTAAGCTCCAGTAAATCAAGTGTCTCACTCTCACTCTCTCTCTTCTAATCTAAATGGAGAGGACGCCAGCCACGTCCTCTCCCTATGAATCTCAATGCACGTGTGAAAATGGCGGCGACGCGCGGCTCCTTATATAGAATCCGAGTCTCGCTATAGAATACGAGCCTCGCGAGAATCCGACAGCGGGATGATGACGTTCGGGCGCGCTCGTGTTAACCGAGCAAGGCGGGAAGATCCGAGTCTGCCTCGGACCCGTGTAAAAAGGCTGAAGTTCGGGGGGGTTCGGATTCCGAGGAACCGAACCCGCTCATCACTACTATTTAATACTGGTGGTCCCCAGTCCCCACAATAAAGCAGTGTGAGCACAAATATATGTAGCACACTGAGCACAGATATGGAGCATTTTTCAGGCAGAGAACGTATAATACTGGTGGTCACTGGTCAGCAAAACTCTGCACTGTACTCCTCCTATATAATACTGCTGGTCCCCAGTCCCCACAATAAAGCAGTGAGCACAGATATTTGCAGCCACCTGAATAAAACTGAGAGGACGCCAGCCACGTCCTCTCACTATCATTTCCAATGCACAAGTGAAAAATGGCGGTGACGCGTGGCTCCTTATATAGAATACGAATCTCGCGAGAATCCGACCGCGGGATGATGACGTTCGGGCGCGCTCGGGTTAACCGAGCAAGGCCTGAAGGTTCGAATCTGCCTCGGACCTGTGTAAAAAGGGTGAAGTTCGGGGGGGTTCGGATTCCGAGGATCCGAACCTGCTCATCACTAGTTGTTAGGCATGGACCCCTCATATTATTCAAATAAGAAACATGTATATTTTATTTTATAGCCATGACAAGCAGAGAGTGGTGTTTCGTTTTTTTTTTTTTCTTTTTAAATGGAGATTTTCAATAATAAGAATCCAGTAAGAACCCGGACTCGTATCAAACTGCCAGATGAGTGTGATAACTTTCTACTTATATCAAGAAAACACTAACTCGAAATCTAGGAGGAAATAGAGTGGATAACAAATTTGTAGAAAGACATTATGAAGAAGAAAAGATTCAAGAAAATCTACAAAATGAGGTCAAAGATTAAAATGGGATTCTGAATTGGAAAAAAATATGCCCACCAAATTAAATGTTACCCTTATTTCCCAATATTAGGCCGTCAGCTCTAATGCAGCAAAAGCGATTATCCCAGTTTTCTGGAAAAACTCATCATTTTGAGCTTAATTTAACAGTATTAATTTATATATTGAAATCAAAGATATCACTCTTTCGGCATTTTACAGATACTCTGAGTTTATCTCCCTTTTTGTTTTACAGACTCCAGTTCAAAGATTCAGGTGGGTAGTCCACATATTTAAACATACTTTGAGTAGACGCTGAATTTATTTGACTTCTCTCAATATCCTCCCTCACCCATGTCATTTGATACCACTAATTGTCTATGTGTCTTTATATCCTGTCCAGGTTAGGAGATTGTACCCCTCCTTTCCTTACCCCTCCACTCTTGCAAATTATTAGATATTAGGGAATATAATTAACCAAAATATTTGACCTTTTTTTTTTTACAAATGCTGTTGATACCTCTCTATATACTGACTGTGTTGGGGCTTGTATTTATATTTTAAGAATTAAGTCAGCAGGAGAAAGGTACAGTGCATCCGGAAAGTATTCACAGCGCTTCACTTTTTCCACATTTTGTTATGCTACAGCCTTATTCCAAAATGGAATACATTAATTTTTCCTTCAAAATTCTAATCACAATACCCTTTAATGACATCATGGAAAAAGTTTTTTAAGATTTGTGCAAATTTATTAAAATTAAAAAACGAAAAAATTACATTTACATAAGTATTCACAGCCTTTGCCATGAAGCTCAAAATTGAGCACAGGTGCATCCTGTTTCCACTGATCATCCTTGAGATGTTCCCAGGGGCAGATTGGGATGGAAAACCACCCTGGGAAATTTATGGAAGCAACCCTAATAGAGGTGTGGTCTTATGAGCGGGTGGGGTCTGCTGAGGGGGTGCAAGATCCCTCCTCATAGGGCCTGATTGTTTGCAAATGCGGCTCTCCTTGCATCTTTGCTGCCCCTGTGTCTGAGACCAGGGGCAGATTCGGAACCAAAAGTGGCCCTATACTGTTTTGTAGAAGTGGCGTGACGTTAGCAGCACAAGAGGTATAACATACCATGTAGCCATGGCAGCATAACTGTATGGCAGAGTTGCTGTATTGATGAGATGGAATAACAGAATGAATGGGAACAATGCAATGTGGTGGGCTGGGCCCACATGTCAAAACACAAAACAGGCCCCACAGACACATCGGCCTACCAGGATTCTTCATGGTGAGCCCTTTGGCCAATCTGCCCCTGGATGTTTCTACAGCTTAATTTGAAATGACGCTGTAACATACCAAAATGTGGAAAAAGTGAAGCACTGTGAATACTTTCCGGATGCACTGTATAAAGCACCACATGACGGTGGTAAACTGACACGCAGAGCCGACCTTAGCCATAGGCAGGCTATGCATTTGCCTAGGGCATCCAAGTATGTCTAGGGGCGTCCAAGCATGTCCCTGCATGCTGGGAGGGACAGTCTACAAACTAACTGTTGCTTTCCAAATGTATTCAATCAGTACTTGTATACACTGCTGTTTACATTTGTCAAATAGAATGCACACTGTCCCTTAAAGTTTGTTAAACTCCCTCCAACATGCTTGAATACCCCTGACTTGTGAGACCTCAGACAGACAGCAGAAGCCCAGTAACTGCAATTCCTTGACCTGTGATATTTTCACTGACTATAAAAGGTTATTACTGGATGGCTCCTTATGATACCACATGTGTATTTTTGAAGACTGCTTCACATAAATCTGACATCATCTCTACTGCTTGTGCACATGGGGGAGGGGAACCCTGCCATCCTGTGTGTGTCCCTTATCCCTATGCAATCTCCATGTGTCTGCAGGGACATAACATGAGCAGTGTTCTCCCCACACTTTATTTTCTAGTTAGTCCATGCCGTAAAATTCCCCTGCCATCCAGTACTGTAACATGGTCAGTTCGTTGTGTTGCGCTATTTCTATATGAAACATCAGTGCAGCGTGACTTTCGGACACGTCAGACTGGAGGGCAGAGCATATCACTCCCACAGTATAAAATAAAGGGCATGTAGTTGCTGGGAGTAACAGACACCAGGAAACACACTGAACAGTAAAGAGAATGAACAGTTGCTACATGTTTGATACTGGTCTTTTTGTATAACCAACACAAAACGCAGTGATAAGTTTAATTAAAAAAAAGCTACTAGCATTACTAATATGGGGCATATGTGTCAGGTGCATTATTATAAGAGATGTGCACCGGAAATTTTTCGAGTTTTGTGTTTTGGTTTTGGATTCGGTTCCGCGGCCGTGTTTTGGATTCGGACGCGTTTTGGCAAAACCTCCCTTAACATTTTTTGTCGGATTCGGGTGTGTTTTGGATTCGGGTGTTTTTTTTCCAAAACCACCTCAAAAACATCTTAAATCATAGAATTTGGGGGTAATTTTGGTCCCATAGTATTATTAACCTCAATAACCACAATTTCCACTCATTTCCAGTCTATTCTGAACACCTCACACCTCACAATATTATATTTAGTCCTAAAATTTACGCCGAGGTCGCTGGATGACTAAGCTAAGCGACCCAAGTGGCCGACACAAACACCTGGCCCATCTAGGAGTGGCACTGCAGTGTCAGACAGGATGGCAGATTTAAAAAATAGTCCCCGAACAGCACATGATGCAAAGAAAAAAAGAGGTGCAATGAGGTAGCTGTGTGGCTAAGCTAAGCGACCCAAGGGGCCGACACAAACACCTGGCCCATCTAGGAGTGGCACTGCACTGTCAGACAGGATGGCAGATTTAAAAAATAGTCCCCAAACAGCACATGATGCAAAGAATAAAAGAGGTGCAATGAGGTAGCTGAATGGCTAAGCTAAGTGACCCAAGTGGCCGACACAAACACCTGGCCCATCTAGGAGTGGCACTGCAGTGTCAGACAGGATGACAGATTTAAAAAATAGTCCCCAAACAGCACATGATGCCAAGAAAAATAGAGGTGCAATGAGGTAGCTGTGTGGCTAAGCTAAGCGACCCAAGTGGCCGACACAAACACCTGGCCCATCTAGGAGTGGCACTGCACTGTCGGACAGGATGGCAGATTTAAAAAATAGTCCCCGAACAGCACACGATGCAAAGAATAAAAGAGGTGCAATGAGGTAGCTGTGTGGCTAAGCTAAGTGACCCAAGTGGCCGACACAAACACCTGGCCCATCTAGGAGTGGCACTGCAGTGTCAGACAGGATGGCAGATTTAAAAAATAGTCCCCAAACAGCACATGATGCAAAGAAAAATAGAGGTGCAATGAGGTAGCTGTGTGGCTAAGCTAAGCGACCCAAGTGGCCGACACAAACACCTGGCCCATCTAGGAGTGGCACTGCAGTGTCAGACAGGATGGCAGATTTAAAAAATAGTCCCCAAACAGCACATGATGCAAAGAATAAAAGAGGTGCAATGAGGTAGGTGTGTGACTAAGCTAAGCAACCCAAGTGGCTGACACAAACACCTGGCCCATCTAGGAGTGGCACTGCAGTGTCAGACAGGATGGCAGATTTAAAAAATAGTCCCCAAACAGCACATGATGCAAAGAAAAAAAGAGGTGCAATGAGGTAGCTGTGTGACTAAGCTAAGCGACCCAAGTGGCCGACACAAACACCTGGCCCATCTAGGAGTGGCACTGCAGTGTCAGACAGGATGGCAGATTTAAAAAAATAGTCCCCAAACAGCACATGATGCCAAGAAAAAAAGAGGTGCAATGAGGTAGCTGTGTGGCTAAGCTAAGCGACCCAAGTGGCCGACACAAACACCTGGCCCATCTAGGAGTGGCACTGCAGTGTCAGACAGGATGGTAGATTTAAAAAATAGTCCCCAAACAGCACATGATGCATAGAATAAAAGAAGTGCAATGAGGTAGCTGTGTGACTAAGCTAAGCAACCCAAGTGGCCGACACAAACACCTGGCCCATCTAGGAGTGGCACTGCAGTGTCAGACAGGATGGCAGATTTAAAAAATAGTCCCCAAACAGCACATGATGCCAAGAAGAAAAGAGGTGCAATGAGGTAGCTGTGTGACTAAGCTAAGCGACCCAAGTGGCCGACACAAACACCTGGCCCATCTAGGAGTGGCACTGCAGTGTCAGACAGGATGGCAGATTTAAAAAATAGTCCCCAAACAGCACATGATGCCAAGAAAAAAAGAGGTGCAATGAGGTAGCTGTGTGGCTAAGCTAAGCGACCCAAGTGGCCGACACAAACACCTGGCCCATCTAGGAGTGGCACTGCAGTGTCAGACAGGATGGCAGATTTAAAAAATAGTCCCCAAACAGCACATGATGCAAAGAATAAAAGAGGTGCAATGAGGTAGCTGTGTGACTAAGCTAAGCGACCAAAGTGGCCGACACAAACACCTGGCCCATCTAGGAGTGGCACTGCAGTGTCAGACAGGATGGCAGATTTAAAAAATAGTCCCCAAACAGCACATGATGCAAAGAAAAAAAGAGGTGCAATGAGGTAGCTGTGTGACTAAGCTAAGCGACTCAAGTGGCCGACACAAACACCTGGCCCATCTAGGAGTGGCACTGCAGTGTCAGACAGGATGGCAGATTTAAAAAATAGTCCCCGAACAGCACATGATGCAAAGAAAAAAAGAGGTGCAATGAGGTAGCTGTGTGGCTAAGCTAAGCGACCCAAGTGGCCGACACAAACACCTGGCCCATCTAGGAGTGGCACTGCACTGTCAGACAGGATGGCAGATTTAAAAAATAGTCCCCAAACAGCAAATGATGCAAAGAATAAAAGAGGTGCAATGAGGTAGCTGTGTGGCTAAGCTAAGTGACCCAAGTGGCCGACACAAACACCTGGCCCATCTAGGAGTGGCACTGCAGTGTCAGACAGGATGACAGATTTAAAAAATAGTCCCCAAACAGCACATGATGCAAAGAAAAATAGAGGTGCAATGAGGTAGCTGTGTGGCTAAGCTAAGCGACCCAAGTGGCCGACACAAACACCTGGCCCATCTAGGAGTGGCACTGCAGTGTCAGACAGGATGGCAGATTTAAAAAATAGTCCCCAAACAGCACATGAAGGCAAAGTATAAAAGAGGTGCAATGAGGTAGCTGTGTGACTAAGCTAAGCGACCCAAGTGGCCGACACAAACACTTGGCCCATCTAGGAGTGGCACTGCAGTGTCAGACAGGATGGCAGATTTAAAAAATAGTCCCCGAACAGCACATGATGCAAAGAAAAAAAGAGGTGCAATGAGGTAGCTGTGTGGCTAAGCTAAGCAACCCAAGTGGCCGACACAAACACCTGGCCCATCTAGGAGTGGCACTGCAGTGTCAGACAGGATGGCAGATTTAAAAAATAGTCCCCAAACAGCACATGATGCAAAGAAAAAAAGAGGTGCAATGAGGTAGCTGTGTGACTAAGCTAAGCAACCCAAGTGGCCGACACAAACACCTGGCCCATCTAGGCGTGGCACTGCAGTGTCAGACATGATGGCAGATTTAAAAAATAGTCCCCAAACAGCACATGATGCCAAGAAAAAAAGAGGTGCAATGAGGTAGCTGTGTGGCTAAGCTAAGCGACCCAAGTGGCCGACACAAACACCTGGCCCATCTAGGAGTGGCACTGCAGTGTCAGACAGGATGGCAGATTTTAAAAATAGTCCCCAAACAGCACATGATGCAAAGAATAAAAGAGGTGCAATGAGGTAGCTGTGTGACTAAGCTAAGCAACCCAAGTGGCCGACACAAACACCTGGCCCATCTAGGAGTGGCACTGCAGTGTCAGACAGGATGGCAGATTTAAAAAATAGTCCCCAAACAGCACATGATGCAAAGAAAAAAAGAGGTGCAATGAGGTAGCTGTGTGACTAAGCTAAGCGACCCAAGTGGCCGACACAAACACCTGGCCCATCTAGGAGTGGCACTGCAGTGTCAGACAGGATGGCAGATTTAAAAAATAGTCCCCAAACAGCACATGATGCAAAGAATAAAAGAGGTGCAATGAGGTAGCTGTGTGACTAAGCTAAGCGACCAAAGTGGCCGACACAAACACCTGGCCCATCTAGGAGTGGCACTGCAGTGTCAGACAGGATGGCAGATTTAAAAAATAGTCCCCAAACAGCACATGATGCCAAGAAAAAAAGAGGTGCAATGAGGTAGCTGTGTGGCTAAGCTAAGCGACCCAAGTGGCCGACACAAACACCTGGCCCATCTAGGAGTGGCACTGCAGTGTCAGACAGGATGGCAGATTTAAAAAATAGTCCCCAAACAGCACATGATGCCAAGAAAAAAAGAGGTGCAATGAGGTAGCTGTGTGGCTAAGCTAAGCGACCCAAGTGGCCGACACAAACACCTGGCCCATCTAGGAGTGGCACTGCAGTGTCAGACAGGATGGCAGATTTAAAAAAATAGTCCCCAAACAGCACATGATGCCAAGAAAAAAAGAGGTGCAATGAGGTAGCTGTGTGGCTAAGCTAAGCGACCCAAGTGGCCGACACAAACACCTGGCCCATCTAGGAGTGGCACTGCAGTGTCAGACAGGATGGCAGATTTAAAAAATAGTCCCCAAACAGCACATGATGCCAAGAAAAAAAGAGGTGCAATGAGGTAGCTGTGTGGCTAAGCTAAGCGACCCAAGTGGCCGACACAAACACCTGGCCCATCTAGGAGTGGCACTGCAGTGTCAGACAGGATGGCAGATTTAAAAAAATAGTCCCCAAACAGCACATGATGCATAGAATAAAAGAAGTGCAATGAGGTAGCTGTGTGACTAAGCTAAGCAACCCAAGTGGCCGACACAAACACCTGGCCCATCTAGGAGTGGCACTGCAGTGTCAGACAGGATGGCAGATTTAAAAAATAGTCCCCAAACAGCACATGATGCCAAGAAGAAAAGAGGTGCAATGAGGTAGCTGTGTGACTAAGCTAAGCGACCCAAGTGGCCGACACAAACACCTGGCCCATCTAGGAGTGGCACTGCAGTGTCAGACAGGATGGCAGATTTAAAAAATAGTCCCCAAACAGCACATGATGCCAAGAAAAAAAGAGGTGCAATGAGGTAGCTGTGTGGCTAAGCTAAGCGACCCAAGTGGCCGACACAAACACCTGGCCCATCTAGGAGTGGCACTGCAGTGTCAGACAGGATGGCAGATTTAAAAAATAGTCCCCAAACAGCACATGATGCAAAGAATAAAAGAGGTGCAATGAGGTAGCTGTGTGACTAAGCTAAGCGACCAAAGTGGCCGACACAAACACCTGGCCCATCTAGGAGTGGCACTGCAGTGTCAGACAGGATGGCAGATTTAAAAAATAGTCCCCAAACAGCACATGATGCAAAGAAAAAAAGAGGTGCAATGAGGTAGCTGTGTGACTAAGCTAAGCGACTCAAGTGGCCGACACAAACACCTGGCCCATCTAGGAGTGGCACTGCAGTGTCAGACAGGATGGCAGATTTAAAAAATAGTCCCCGAACAGCACATGATGCAAAGAAAAAAAGAGGTGCAATGAGGTAGCTGTGTGGCTAAGCTAAGCGACCCAAGTGGCCGACACAAACACCTGGCCCATCTAGGAGTGGCACTGCACTGTCAGACAGGATGGCAGATTTAAAAAATAGTCCCCAAACAGCAAATGATGCAAAGAATAAAAGAGGTGCAATGAGGTAGCTGTGTGGCTAAGCTAAGTGACCCAAGTGGCCGACACAAACACCTGGCCCATCTAGGAGTGGCACTGCAGTGTCAGACAGGATGACAGATTTAAAAAATAGTCCCCAAACAGCACATGATGCAAAGAAAAATAGAGGTGCAATGAGGTAGCTGTGTGGCTAAGCTAAGCGACCCAAGTGGCCGACACAAACACCTGGCCCATCTAGGAGTGGCACTGCAGTGTCAGACAGGATGGCAGATTTAAAAAATAGTCCCCAAACAGCACATGAAGGCAAAGTATAAAAGAGGTGCAATGAGGTAGCTGTGTGACTAAGCTAAGCGACCCAAGTGGCCGACACAAACACTTGGCCCATCTAGGAGTGGCACTGCAGTGTCAGACAGGATGGCAGATTTAAAAAATAGTCCCCGAACAGCACATGATGCAAAGAAAAAAAGAGGTGCAATGAGGTAGCTGTGTGGCTAAGCTAAGCAACCCAAGTGGCCGACACAAACACCTGGCCCATCTAGGAGTGGCACTGCAGTGTCAGACAGGATGGCAGATTTAAAAAATAGTCCCCAAACAGCACATGATGCAAAGAAAAAAAGAGGTGCAATGAGGTAGCTGTGTGACTAAGCTAAGCAACCCAAGTGGCCGACACAAACACCTGGCCCATCTAGGCGTGGCACTGCAGTGTCAGACATGATGGCAGATTTAAAAAATAGTCCCCAAACAGCACATGATGCCAAGAAAAAAAGAGGTGCAATGAGGTAGCTGTGTGGCTAAGCTAAGCGACCCAAGTGGCCGACACAAACACCTGGCCCATCTAGGAGTGGCACTGCAGTGTCAGACAGGATGGCAGATTTTAAAAATAGTCCCCAAACAGCACATGATGCAAAGAATAAAAGAGGTGCAATGAGGTAGCTGTGTGACTAAGCTAAGCAACCCAAGTGGCCGACACAAACACCTGGCCCATCTAGGAGTGGCACTGCAGTGTCAGACAGGATGGCAGATTTAAAAAATAGTCCCCAAACAGCACATGATGCAAAGAAAAAAAGAGGTGCAATGAGGTAGCTGTGTGACTAAGCTAAGCGACCCAAGTGGCCGACACAAACACCTGGCCCATCTAGGAGTGGCACTGCAGTGTCAGACAGGATGGCAGATTTAAAAAATAGTCCCCAAACAGCACATGATGCAAAGAATAAAAGAGGTGCAATGAGGTAGCTGTGTGACTAAGCTAAGCGACCAAAGTGGCCGACACAAACACCTGGCCCATCTAGGAGTGGCACTGCAGTGTCAGACAGGATGGCAGATTTAAAAAATAGTCCCCAAACAGCACATGATGCCAAGAAAAAAAGAGGTGCAATGAGGTAGCTGTGTGGCTAAGCTAAGCGACCCAAGTGGCCGACACAAACACCTGGCCCATCTAGGAGTGGCACTGCAGTGTCAGACAGGATGGCAGATTTAAAAAATAGTCCCCAAACAGCACATGATGCCAAGAAAAAAAGAGGTGCAATGAGGTAGCTGTGTGGCTAAGCTAAGCGACCCAAGTGGCCGACACAAACACCTGGCCCATCTAGGAGTGGCACTGCAGTGTCAGACAGGATGGCAGATTTAAAAAAATAGTCCCCAAACAGCACATGATGCCAAGAAAAAAAGAGGTGCAATGAGGTAGCTGTGTGGCTAAGCTAAGCGACCCAAGTGGCCGACACAAACACCTGGCCCATCTAGGAGTGGCACTGCAGTGTCAGACAGGATGGCAGATTTAAAAAATAGTCCCCAAACAGCACATGATGCCAAGAAAAAAAGAGGTGCAATGAGGTAGCTGTGTGGCTAAGCTAAGCGACCCAAGTGGCCGACACAAACACCTGGCCCATCTAGGAGTGGCACTGCAGTGTCAGACAGGATGGCAGATTTAAAAAAATAGTCCCCAAACAGCACATGATGCATAGAATAAAAGAAGTGCAATGAGGTAGCTGTGTGACTAAGCTAAGCAACCCAAGTGGCCGACACAAACACCTGGCCCATCTAGGAGTGGCACTGCAGTGTCAGACAGGATGGCAGATTTAAAAAATAGTCCCCAAACAGCACATGATGCCAAGAAGAAAAGAGGTGCAATGAGGTAGCTGTGTGACTAAGCTAAGCGACCCAAGTGGCCGACACAAACACCTGGCCCATCTAGGAGTGGCACTGCAGTGTCAGACAGGATGGCAGATTTAAAAAATAGTCCCCAAACAGCACATGATGCCAAGAAAAAAAGAGGTGCAATGAGGTAGCTGTGTGGCTAAGCTAAGCGACCCAAGTGGCCGAAACAAACACCTGGCCCATCTAGGAGTGGCACTGCAGTGTCAGACAGGATGGCAGATTTAAAAAATAGTCCCCAAACAGCACATGATGCAAAGAATAAAAGAGGTGCAATGAGGTAGCTGTGTGACTAAGCTAAGCGACCAAAGTGGCCGACACAAACACCTGGCCCATCTAGGAGTGGCACTGCAGTGTCAGACAGGATGGCAGATTTAAAAAATAGTCCCCAAACAGCACATGATGCAAAGAAAAAAAGAGGTGCAATGAGGTAGCTGTGTGACTAAGCTAAGCGACTCAAGTGGCCGACACAAACACCTGGCCCATCTAGGAGTGGCACTGCAGTGTCAGACAGGATGGCAGATTTAAAAAATAGTCCCCGAACAGCACATGATGCAAAGAAAAAAAGAGGTGCAATGAGGTAGCTGTGTGGCTAAGCTAAGCGACCCAAGTGGCCGACACAAACACCTGGCCCATCTAGGAGTGGCACTGCACTGTCAGACAGGATGGCAGATTTAAAAAATAGTCCCCAAACAGCAAATGATGCAAAGAATAAAAGAGGTGCAATGAGGTAGCTGTGTGGCTAAGCTAAGTGACCCAAGTGGCCGACACAAACACCTGGCCCATCTAGGAGTGGCACTGCAGTGTCAGACAGGATGACAGATTTAAAAAATAGTCCCCAAACAGCACATGATGCAAAGAAAAATAGAGGTGCAATGAGGTAGCTGTGTGGCTAAGCTAAGCGACCCAAGTGGCCGACACAAACACCTGGCCCATCTAGGAGTGGCACTGCAGTGTCAGACAGGATGGCAGATTTAAAAAATAGTCCCCAAACAGCACATGATGCAAAGTATAAAAGAGGTGCAATGAGGTAGCTGTGTGACTAAGCTAAGCGACCCAAGTGGCCGACACAAACACTTGGCCCATCTAGGAGTGGCACTGCAGTGTCAGACAGGATGGCAGATTTAAAAAATAGTCCCCGAACAGCACATGATGCAAAGAAAAAAAGAGGTGCAATGAGGTAGCTGTGTGGCTAAGCTAAGCAACCCAAGTGGCCGACACAAACACCTGGCCCATCTAGGAGTGGCACTGCAGTGTCAGACAGGATGGCAGATTTAAAAAATAGTCCCCAAACAGCACATGATGCAAAGAAAAAAAGAGGTGCAATGAGGTAGCTGTGTGACTAAGCTAAGCAACCCAAGTGGCCGACACAAACACCTGGCCCATCTAGGCGTGGCACTGCAGTGTCAGACATGATGGCAGATTTAAAAAATAGTCCCCAAACAGCACATGATGCCAAGAAAAAAAGAGGTGCAATGAGGTAGCTGTGTGGCTAAGCTAAGCGACCCAAGTGGCCGACACAAACACCTGGCCCATCTAGGAGTGGCACTGCAGTGTCAGACAGGATGGCAGATTTTAAAAATAGTCCCCAAACAGCACATGATGCAAAGAATAAAAGAGGTGCAATGAGGTAGCTGTGTGACTAAGCTAAGCAACCCAAGTGGCCGACACAAACACCTGGCCCATCTAGGAGTGGCACTGCAGTGTCAGACAGGATGGCAGATTTAAAAAATAGTCCCCAAACAGCACATGATGCAAAGAAAAAAAGAGGTGCAATGAGGTAGCTGTGTGACTAAGCTAAGCGACCCAAGTGGCCGACACAAACACCTGGCCCATCTAGGAGTGGCACTGCAGTGTCAGACAGGATGGCAGATTTAAAAAATAGTCCCCAAACAGCACATGATGCAAAGAATAAAAGAGGTGCAATGAGGTAGCTGTGTGACTAAGCTAAGCGACCAAAGTGGCCGACACAAACACCTGGCCCATCTAGGAGTGGCACTGCAGTGTCAGACAGGATGGCAGATTTAAAAAATAGTCCCCAAACAGCACATGATGCCAAGAAAAAAAGAGGTGCAATGAGGTAGCTGTGTGGCTAAGCTAAGCGACCCAAGTGGCCGACACAAACACCTGGCCCATCTAGGAGTGGCACTGCAGTGTCAGACAGGATGGCAGATTTAAAAAATAGTCCCCAAACAGCACATGATGCCAAGAAAAAAAGAGGTGCAATGAGGTAGCTGTGTGGCTAAGCTAAGCAACCCAAGTGGCCGACACAAACACCTGGCCCATCTAGGAGTGGCACTGCAGTGTCAGACAGGATGGCAGATTTAAAAAATAGTCCCCAAACAGCACATGATGCAAAGAATAAAAGAGGTGCAATGAGGTAGCTGTGTGACTAAGCTAAGCGACCAAAGTGGCCGACACAAACACCTGGCCCATCTAGGAGTGGCACTGCAGTGTCAGACAGGATGGCAGATTTAAAAAATAGTCCCCAAACAGCACATGATGCCAAGAAAAAAAGAGGTGCAATGAGGTAGCTGTGTGGCTAAGCTAAGCGACCCAAGTGGCCGACACAAACACCTGGCCCATCTAGGAGTGGCACTGCAGTGTCAGACAGGATGGCAGATTTAAAAAATAGTCCCCGAAAAGCACATGATGCAAAGAAAAAAAGAGGTGCAATGAGGTAGCTGTGTGGCTAAGCTAAGCGACCCAAGTGGCCGACACAAACACCTGGCCCATCTAGGAGTGGCACTGCACTGTCAGACAGGATGGCAGATTTAAAAAATAGTCCCCAAACAGCACATGATGCAAAGAATAAAAGAGGTGCAATGAGGTAGCTGTGTGACTAAGCTAAGTGACCAAAGTGGCTGACACAAACACCTGGCCCATCTAGGAGTGGCACTGCAGTGTCAGACAGGATGACAGATTTAAAAAATAGTCCCCAAACAGCACATGATGCAAAGAAAAATAGAGGTGCAATGAGGTAGCTGTGTGGCTAAGCTAAGCGACCCAAGTGGCCGACACAAACACCTGGCCCATCTAGGAGTGGCACTGCAGTGTCAGACAGGATGGCAGATTTAAAAAATAGTCCCCAAACAGCACATGAAGGCAAAGTATAAAAGAGGTGCAATGAGGTAGCTGTGTGACTAAGCTAAGCGACCCAAGTGGCCGACACAAACACTTGGCCCATCTAGGAGTGGCACTGCAGTGTCAAACAGGATGGCAGATTTAAAAAATAGTCCCCGAACAGCACATGATGCAAAGAAAAAAAGAGGTGCAATGAGGTAGCTGTGTGACTAAGCTAAGCAACCCAAGTGGCCGACACAAACACCTGGCCCATCTAGGAGTGGCACTGCAGTGTCAGACAGGATGGCAGATTTAAAAAATAGTCCCCAAACAGCACATGATGCCAAGAAAAAAAGAGGTGCAATGAGGTAGCTGTGTGACTAAGCTAAGCGACCCAAGTGGCCGACACAAACACCTGGCCCATCTAGGAGTGGCACTGCAGTGTCAGACAGGATGGCAGATTTAAAAAATAGTCCCCAAACAGCACATGATGCAAAGAAAAAAAGAGGTGCAATGAGGTAGCTGTGTAACTAAGCTAAGCGACCCAAGTGGCCGACACAAACACCTGGCCCATCTAGGAGTGGCACTGCACTGTCGGACAGGATGGCAGATTTAAAAAATAGTCCCCGAACAGCACACGATGCAAAGAATAAAAGAGGTGCAATGAGGTAGCTGTGTGGCTAAGCTAAGTGACCCAAGTGGCCGACACAAACACCTGGCCCATCTAGGAGTGGCACTGCAGTGTCAGACAGGATGGCAGATTTAAAAAATAGTCCCCAAACAGCACATGATGCAAAGAAAAATAGATGTGCAATGAGGTAGCTGTGTGGCTAAGCTAAGCGACCAAAGTGGCCGACACCAACACCTGGCCCATCTAGGAGTGGCACTGCAGTGTCAGACAGGATGGCAGATTTAAAAAATAGTCCCCAAACAGCACATGATGCAAAGAATAAAAGAGGTGCAATGAGGTAGCTGTGTGACTAAGCTAAGCAACCCAAGTGGCTGACACAAACACCTGGCCCATCTAGGAGTGGCACTGCAGTGTCAGACAGGATGGCAGATTTAAAAAATAGTCCCCAAACAGCACATGATGCAAAGAAAAAAAGAGGTGCAATGAGGTAGCTGTGTGACTAAGCTAAGCGACCCAAGTGGCCGACACAAACACCTGGCCCATCTAGGAGTGGCACTGCAGTGTCAGACAGGATGGCAGATTTAAAAAAATAGTCCCCAAACAGCACATGATGCCAAGAAAAAAAGAGGTGCAATGAGGTAGCTGTGTGGCTAAGCTAAGCGACCCAAGTGGCCGACACAAACACCTGGCCCATCTAGGAGTGGCACTGCAGTGTCAGACAGGATGGTAGATTTAAAAAATAGTCCCCAAACAGCACATGATGCATAGAATAAAAGAAGTGCAATGAGGTAGCTGTGTGACTAAGCTAAGCAACCCAAGTGGCCGACACAAACACCTGGCCCATCTAGGAGTGGCACTGCAGTGTCAGACAGGATGGCAGATTTAAAAAATAGTCCCCAAACAGCACATGATGCCAAGAAAAAAAGAGGTGCAATGAGGTAGCTGTGTGACTAAGCTAAGCGACCCAAGTGGCCGACACAAACACCTGGCCCATCTAGGAGTGGCACTGCAGTGTCAGACAGGATGGCAGATTTAAAAAATAGTCCCCAAACAGCACATGATGCCAAGAAAAAAAGAGGTGCAATGAGGTAGCTGTGTGGCTAAGCTAAGCGACCCAAGTGGCCGACACAAACACCTGGCCCATCTAGGAGTGGCACTGCTGTGTCAGACAGGATGGCAGATTTAAAAAATAGTCCCCAAACAGCACATGATGCAAAGAATAAAAGAGGTGCAATGAGGTAGCTGTGTGACTAAGCTAAGCGACCAAAGTGGCCGACACAAACACCTGGCCCATCTAGGAGTGGCACTGCAGTGTCAGACAGGATGGCAGATTTAAAAAATAGTCCCCAAACAGCACATGATGCAAAGAATAAAAGAGGTGCAATGAGGTAGCTGTGTGACTAAGCTAAGTGACCAAAGTGGCCGACACAAACACCTGGCCCATCTAGGAGTGGCACTGCAGTGTCAGACAGGATGGCAGATTTAAAAAATAGTCCCCAAACAGCACATGATGCCAAGAAAAAAAGAGGTGCAATGAGGTAGCTGTGTGGCTAAGCTAAGCGACCCAAGTGGCCGACACAAACACCTGGCCCATCTAGGAGTGGCACTGCAGTGTCAGACAGGATGGCAGATTTAAAAAATAGTCCCCGAACAGCACATGATGCAAAGAAAAAAAGAGGTGCAATGAGGTAGCTGTGTGGCTAAGCTAAGCGACCCAAGTGGCCGACACAAACACCTGGCCCATCTAGGAGTGGCACTGCAGTGTCAGACAGGATGACAGATTTAAAAAATAGTCCCCAAACAGCACATGATGCAAAGAAAAATAGAGGTGCAATGAGGTAGCTGTGTGGCTAAGCTAAGCGACCCAAGTGGCCGACACAAACACCTGGCCCATCTAGGAGTGGCACTGCAGTGTCAGACAGGATGGCAGATTTAAAAAATAGTCCCCAAACAGCACATGAAGGCAAAGTATAAAAGAGGTGCAATGAGGTAGCTGTGTGACTAAGCTAAGCGACCCAAGTGGCCGACACAAACACTTGGCCCATCTAGGAGTGGCACTGCAGTGTCAGACAGGATGGCAGATTTAAAAAATAGTCCCCAAACAGCACATGATGCAAAGAAAAAAAGAGGTGCAATGAGGTAGCTGTGTGGCTAAGCTAAGCAACCCAAGTGGCCGACACAAACACCTGGCCCATCTAGGAGTGGCACTGCAGTGTCAGACAGGATGGCAGATTTAAAAAATAGTCCCCAAACAGCACATGATGCAAAGAAAAAAAGAGGTGCAATGAGGTAGCTGTGTGACTAAGCTAAGCGACCCAAGTGGCCGACACAAACACCTGGCCCATCTAGGCGTGGCACTGCAGTGTCAGACAGGATGGCAGATTTAAAAAATAGTCCCCAAACAGCACATGATGCCAAGAAAAAAAGAGGTGCAATGAGGTAGCTGTGTGGCTAAGCTAAGCGACCCAAGTGGCCGACACAAACACCTGGCCCATCTAGGAGTGGCACTGCAGTGTCAGACAGGATGGCAGATTTTAAAAATAGTCCCCAAACAGCACATGATGCAAAGAATAAAAGAGGTGCAATGAGGTAGCTGTGTGACTAAGCTAAGCAACCCAAGTGGCCGACACAAACACCTGGCCCATCTAGGAGTGGCACTGAAGTGTCAGACAGGATGGCAGATTTAAAAAATAGTCCCCAAACAGCACATGATGCAAAGAAAAAAAGAGGTGCAATGAGGTAGCTGTGTGACTAAGCTAAGCGACCCAAGTGGCCGACACAAACACCTGGCCCATCTAGGAGTGGCACTGCAGTGTCAGACAGGATGGCAGATTTAAAAAATAGTCCCCAAACAGCACATGATGCCAAGAAAAGAAGAGGTGCAATGAGGTAGCTGTGTGGCTAAGTTAAGCAACCCAAGTGGCCGACACAAACACCTGGCCCATCTAGGAGTGGCACTGCAGTGTCAGACAGGATGGCAGATTTAAAAAATAGTCCCCAAACAGCACATGATGCAAAGAATAAATGAGGTGCAATGAGGTAGCTGTGTGACTAAGCTAAGCGACCAAAGTGGCCGACACAAACACCTGGCCCATCTAGGAGTGGCACTGCAGTGTCAGACAGGATGGCAGATTTAAAAAATAGTCCCCAAACAGCACATGATGCCAAGAAAAAAAGAGGTGCAATGAGGTAGCTGTGTGGCTAAGCTAAGCGACCCAAGTGGCCGACACAAACACCTGGCCCATCTAGGAGTGGCACTGCAGTGTCAGACAGGATGGCAGATTTAAAAAATAGTCCCCAAACAGCACATGATGCCAAGAAAAAAAGAGGTGCAATGAGGTAGCTGTGTGGCTAAGCTAAGCAACCCAAGTGGCCGACACAAACACCTGGCCCATCTAGGAGTGGCACTGCACTGTCAGACAGGATGGCAGATTTAAAAAATAGTCCCCAAACAGCACATGATGCAAAGAATAAAAGAGGTGCAATGAGGTAGCTGTGTGGCTAAGCTAAGTGACCCAAGTGGCCGACACAAACACCTGGCCCATCTAGGAGTGGCACTGCAGTGTCAGACAGGATGACAGATTTAAAAAATAGTCCCAAAACAGCACATGATGCAAAGAAAAATTGAGGTGCAATGAGGTAGCTGTGTGGCTAAGCTAAGCGACCCAAGTGGCCGACACAAACACCTGGCCCATCTAGGAGTGGCACTGCAGTGTCAGACAGGATGGCAGATTTAAAAAATAGTCCCCAAACAGCACATGAAGGCAAAGTATAAAAGAGGTGCAATGAGGTAGCTGTGTGACTAAGCTAAGCGACCCAAGTGGCCGACACAAACACTTGGCCCATCTAGGAGTGGCACTGCAGTGTCAAACAGGATGGCAGATTTAAAAAATAGTCCCCGAACAGCACATGATGCAAAGAATAAAAGAGGTGCAATGAGGTAGCTGTGTGACTAAGCTAAGCAACCCAAGTGGCCGACACAAACACCTGGCCCATCTAGGAGTGGCACTGTAGTGTCAGACAGGATGGCAGATTTAAAAAATAGTCCCCAAACAGCACATGATGCAAAGAAAAAAAGAGGTGCAATGAGGTAGCTGTGTGACTAAGCTAAGCGACCCAAGTGGCCGACACAAACACCTGGCCCATCTAGGAGTGGCACTGCAGTGTCAGACAGGATGGCAGATTTAAAAAATAGTCCCCAAACAGCACATGATGCCAAGAAAAAAAGAGGTGCAATGAGGTAGCTGTGTGGCTAAGCTAAGCGACCCAAGTGGCCGACACAAACACCTGGCCCATCTAGGAGTGGCACTGCAGTGTCAGACAGGATGGCAGATTTAAAAAATAGTCCCCAAACAGCATATGATGCAAAGAATAAAAGAGGTGCAATGAGGTAGCTGTGTGACTAAGCTAAGCAACCCAAGTGGCCGACACAAACACCTGGCCCATCTAGGAGTGGCACTGCAGTGTCAGACAGGATGGCAGATTTAAAAAATAGTCCCCAAACAGCACACGATGCAAAGAAAAAAAGAGGTGCAATGAGGTAGCTGTGTGACTAAGCTAAGCGACCCAAGTGGCCGACACAAACACCTGGCCCATCTAGGAGTGGCACTGCAGTGTCAGACAGGATGGTAGATTTAAAAAATAGTCCCCAAACAGCACATGATGCATAGAATAAAAGAAGTGCAATGAGGTAGCTGTGTGACTAAGCTAAGCAACCCAAGTGGCCGACACAAACACCTGGCCCATCTAGGAGTGGCACTGCAGTGTCAGACAGGATGGCAGATTTAAAAAATAGTCCCCAAACAGCACATGATGCCAAGAAAAAAAGAGGTGCAATGAGGTAGCTGTGTGACTAAGCTAAGCGACCCAAGTGGCCGACACAAACACCTGGCCCATCTAGGAGTGGCACTGCAGTGTCAGACAGGATGGCAGATTTAAAAAATAGTCCCCAAACAGCACATGATGCCAAGAAAAAAAGAGGTGCAATGAGGTAGCTGTGTGGCTAAGCTAAGCGACCCAAGTGGCCGACACAAACACCTGGCCCATCTAGGAGTGGCACTGCTGTGTCAGACAGGATGGCAGATTTAAAAAATAGTCCCCAAACAGCACATGATGGAAAGAATAAAAGAGGTGCAATGAGGTAGCTGTGTGACTAAGCTAAGCGACCAAAGTGGCCGACACAAACACCTGGCCCATCTAGGAGTGGCACTGCAGTGTCAGACAGGATGGCAGATTTAAAAAATAGTCCCCAAACAGCACATGATGCAAAGAATAAAAGAGGTGCAATGAGGTAGCTGTGTGACTAAGCTAAGTGACCAAAGTGGCCGACACAAACACCTGGCCCATCTAGGAGTGGCACTGCAGTGTCAGACAGGATGGCAGATTTAAAAAATAGTCCCCAAACAGCACATGATGCCAAGAAAAAAAGAGGTGCAATGAGGTAGCTGTGTGGCTAAGCTAAGCGACCCAAGTGGCCGACACAAACACCTGGCCCATCTAGGAGTGGCACTGCAGTGTCAGACAGGATGGCAGATTTAAAAAATAGTCCCCGAACAGCACATGATGCAAAGAAAAAAAGAGGTGCAATGAGGTAGCTGTGTGGCTAAGCTAAGCGACCCAAGTGGCCGACACAAACACCTGGCCCATCTAGGAGTGGCACTGCAGTGTCAGACAGGATGACAGATTTAAAAAATAGTCCCCAAACAGCACATGATGCAAAGAAAAATAGAGGTGCAATGAGGTAGCTGTGTGGCTAAGCTAAGCGACCCAAGTGGCCGACACAAACACCTGGCCCATCTAGGAGTGGCACTGCAGTGTCAGACAGGATGGCAGATTTAAAAAATAGTCCCCAAACAGCACATGAAGGCAAAGTATAAAAGAGGTGCAATGAGGTAGCTGTGTGACTAAGCTAAGCGACCCAAGTGGCCGACACAAACACTTGGCCCATCTAGGAGTGGCACTGCAGTGTCAGACAGGATGGCAGATTTAAAAAATAGTCCCCAAACAGCACATGATGCAAAGAAAAAAAGAGGTGCAATGAGGTAGCTGTGTGGCTAAGCTAAGCAACCCAAGTGGCCGACACAAACACCTGGCCCATCTAGGAGTGGCACTGCAGTGTCAGACAGGATGGCAGATTTAAAAAATAGTCCCCAAACAGCACATGATGCAAAGAAAAAAAGAGGTGCAATGAGGTAGCTGTGTGACTAAGCTAAGCGACCCAAGTGGCCGACACAAACACCTGGCCCATCTAGGCGTGGCACTGCAGTGTCAGACAGGATGGCAGATTTAAAAAATAGTCCCCAAACAGCACATGATGCCAAGAAAAAAAGAGGTGCAATGAGGTAGCTGTGTGGCTAAGCTAAGCGACCCAAGTGGCCGACACAAACACCTGGCCCATCTAGGAGTGGCACTGCAGTGTCAGACAGGATGGCAGATTTTAAAAATAGTCCCCAAACAGCACATGATGCAAAGAATAAAAGAGGTGCAATGAGGTAGCTGTGTGACTAAGCTAAGCAACCCAAGTGGCCGACACAAACACCTGGCCCATCTAGGAGTGGCACTGAAGTGTCAGACAGGATGGCAGATTTAAAAAATAGTCCCCAAACAGCACATGATGCAAAGAAAAAAAGAGGTGCAATGAGGTAGCTGTGTGACTAAGCTAAGCGACCCAAGTGGCCGACACAAACACCTGGCCCATCTAGGAGTGGCACTGCAGTGTCAGACAGGATGGCAGATTTAAAAAATAGTCCCCAAACAGCACATGATGCCAAGAAAAGAAGAGGTGCAATGAGGTAGCTGTGTGGCTAAGTTAAGCAACCCAAGTGGCCGACACAAACACCTGGCCCATCTAGGAGTGGCACTGCAGTGTCAGACAGGATGGCAGATTTAAAAAATAGTCCCCAAACAGCACATGATGCAAAGAATAAATGAGGTGCAATGAGGTAGCTGTGTGACTAAGCTAAGCGACCAAAGTGGCCGACACAAACACCTGGCCCATCTAGGAGTGGCACTGCAGTGTCAGACAGGATGGCAGATTTAAAAAATAGTCCCCAAACAGCACATGATGCCAAGAAAAAAAGAGGTGCAATGAGGTAGCTGTGTGGCTAAGCTAAGCGACCCAAGTGGCCGACACAAACACCTGGCCCATCTAGGAGTGGCACTGCAGTGTCAGACAGGATGGCAGATTTAAAAAATAGTCCCCAAACAGCACATGATGCCAAGAAAAAAAGAGGTGCAATGAGGTAGCTGTGTGGCTAAGCTAAGCAACCCAAGTGGCCGACACAAACACCTGGCCCATCTAGGAGTGGCACTGCAGTGTCAGACAGGATGGCAGATTTAAAAAATAGTCCCCAAACAGCACATGATGCAAAGAATAAAAGAGGTGCAATGAGGTAGCTGTGTGACTAAGCTAAGTGACCAAAGTGGCCGACACAAACACCTGGCCCATCTAGGAGTGGCACTGCAGTGTCAGACAGGATGGCAGATTTAAAAAATAGTCCCCAAACAGCACATGATGCCAAGAAAAAAAGAGGTGCAATGAGGTAGCTGTGTGGCTAAGCTAAGCGACCCAAGTGGCCGACACAAACACCTGGCCCATCTAGGAGTGGCACTGCAGTGTCAGACAGGATGGCAGATTTAAAAAATAGTCCCCGAACAGCACATGATGCAAAGAAAAAAAGAGGTGCAATGAGGTAGCTGTGTGGCTAAGCTAAGCGACCCAAGTGGCCGACACAAACACCTGGCCCATCTAGGAGTGGCACTGCACTGTCAGACAGGATGGCAGATTTAAAAAATAGTCCCCAAACAGCACATGATGCAAAGAATAAAAGAGGTGCAATGAGGTAGCTGTGTGGCTAAGCTAAGTGACCCAAGTGGCCGACACAAACACCTGGCCCATCTAGGAGTGGCACTGCAGTGTCAGACAGGATGACAGATTTAAAAAATAGTCCCAAAACAGCACATGATGCAAAGAAAAATTGAGGTGCAATGAGGTAGCTGTGTGGCTAAGCTAAGCGACCCAAGTGGCCGACACAAACACCTGGCCCATCTAGGAGTGGCACTGCAGTGTCAGACAGGATGGCAGATTTAAAAAATAGTCCCCAAACAGCACATGAAGGCAAAGTATAAAAGAGGTGCAATGAGGTAGCTGTGTGACTAAGCTAAGCGACCCAAGTGGCCGACACAAACACTTGGCCCATCTAGGAGTGGCACTGCAGTGTCAAACAGGATGGCAGATTTAAAAAATAGTCCCCGAACAGCACATGATGCAAAGAATAAAAGAGGTGCAATGAGGTAGCTGTGTGACTAAGCTAAGCAACCCAAGTGGCCGACACAAACACCTGGCCCATCTAGGAGTGGCACTGTAGTGTCAGACAGGATGGCAGATTTAAAAAATAGTCCCCAAACAGCACATGATGCAAAGAAAAAAAGAGGTGCAATGAGGTAGCTGTGTGACTAAGCTAAGCGACCCAAGTGGCCGACACAAACACCTGGCCCATCTAGGAGTGGCACTGCAGTGTCAGACAGGATGGCAGATTTAAAAAATAGTCCCCAAACAGCACATGATGCCAAGAAAAAAAGAGGTGCAATGAGGTAGCTGTGTGGCTAAGCTAAGCGACCCAAGTGGCCGACACAAACACCTGGCCCATCTAGGAGTGGCACTGCAGTGTCAGACAGGATGGCAGATTTAAAAAATAGTCCCCAAACAGCATATGATGCAAAGAATAAAAGAGGTGCAATGAGGTAGCTGTGTGACTAAGCTAAGCAACCCAAGTGGCCGACACAAACACCTGGCCCATCTAGGAGTGGCACTGCAGTGTCAGACAGGATGGCAGATTTAAAAAATAGTCCCCAAACAGCACACGATGCAAAGAAAAAAAGAGGTGCAATGAGGTAGCTGTGTGACTAAGCTAAGCGACCCAAGTGGCCGACACAAACACCTGGCCCATCTAGGAGTGGCACTGCAGTGTCAGACAGGATGGCAGATTTAAAAAATAGTCCCCAAACAGCACATGATGCCAAGAAAAAAAGAGGTGCAATGAGGTAGCTGTGTGGCTAAGCTAAGCAACCCAAGTGGCCGACACAAACACCTGGCCCATCTAGGAGTGGCACTGCAGTGTCAGACAGGATGGCAGAATTAAAAAATAGTCCCCAAACAGCATATGATGCAAAGAATAAAAGAGGTGCAATGAGGTAGCTGTGTGACTAAGCTAAGCGACCAAAGTGGCCGACACAAACACCTGGCCCATCTAGGAGTGGCACTGCAGTGTCAGACAGGATGGCAGATTTAAAAAATAGTCCCCAAACAGCACATGATGCAAAGAAAAAAAGAGGTGCAATGAGGTAGCTGTGTGACTAAACTAAGCGACCCAAGTGGCCGACACAAACACCTGGCCCATCTAGGAGTGGCACTGCAGTATCAGACAGGATGGCACTAAATAAAATAGTCCCCAAACAGCACATGATGCAGAGAAAAAAAGAGGTGCACCAAGGTCGCTGGATGGCTAAGCTAAGCGACCCAAGTGGCCGACACAAACACCTGGCCCATCTAGGAGTGGCACTGCAGTGTCAGACAGGATGGCACTTAAAAAAATAGTCCCCAAACAGCACATGATGCAAAGAAAAAAAGAGGTGCACCAAGGTCGCTGGATGGCTAAGCTAAGCGACCCAAGTGGCTGACACAAACACCTGGCCCATCTAGGAGTGGCACTGCAGTGTCAGACAGGATGGCACTTAAAAAAATAGTCCCCAAACAGCACATGATGCAAAGAAAAAAAGAGGTGCACCAAGGTCGCTGGATGGCTAAGCTAAGCGACCCAAGTGGCTGACACAAACACCTGGCCCATCTAGGAGTGGCACTGCAGTTTTCTAGCGAGAGGATGAGTGCTTCTTTCCTCATGTGAATCTGAACCACTAGCCATGAATATAGGCCAGGGCCTCAGCCGTTCCTTGCCACTCCGTGTCGTAAATGGCATATTGGCTAGTTTACGTTTCTCATCAGACGCTTTTAATTTAGATTTTTGGGTCATTTTACTGAACTTTTTTAGTATACTTGACGACACAGAGGTAGAGCAGTGAACTACTGTACCGTACTGATATATATATACTGGTGGTCAGCAAAATTCTGCACTGTCCTCCTACTATATATACTGCGCACAACTAAAATGCAGCACAGGTATGGATGCATAGTATACTTGACGACACAGTGGTAGGTAGAGCAGTGGACTACTGTACCGTACTGCTATATATATATACTGGTGGACACAGCAACATTCTGCACTGTCCCCTCCTACTATATACTGCGCACAACTAAAATGCAGCACAGGTATGGATGCATAGTATACTTGACGACACAGTGGTAGGTAGAGCAGTGGACTACTGTACCGTACTGCTATATATATACTGGTGGTCACAGCAACATTCTGCACTGTCCCCTCCTACTATATACTGCGCACAACTAAAATGCAGCACAGGTATGGATGCATAGTATACTTGATGACACAGAGGTAGGTAGAGTAGTGGACTACTGTACCGTACTGCTATATATATACTGGTGATCAGCAAAATTCTGCACTGTCCTCCTACTATATATACTGCGCACAACTAAAATGCAGCACAGGTATGGATGGATAGTATACTTGATGACACAGATGTAGGTAGAGCAGTGGACTACTGTACCGTACTGCTATATAATACTGGTGGTCGGCAAAATTCTGCACTGTCCTCCTACTATATACTACAATGCAGCACAGATATGGAGCGTTTTTCAGGCAGAGAACGTAGATATTTTCATCACACTGAGCACAGATAATTTGCAAGCACACTGAGCACAGATATTTGCAGCACACTGAGCAGATATTTGCAGCACACTGAACACAGAAACTGAGAGAACGCTGCACGTCCTCTCGCTATCATCTCCAATGCACGAGTGAAAATGGCGGCGACGCGCGGCTCCTTATATAGAATATGAATCTCGCGAGAATCCGACAGCGGGATGATGACGTTCGGGCGCGCTCGGATTAACCGAGCAAGGTGGGAAGATCCGAGGCTGCCTCGGAACCGTGTAAATTGGGTGAAGTTCGGGGGGGTTCGGATCCAGAGGAACCGAACCCGCTCATCACTAGTTCTAATCAATGGTATTATTGGTCCAAATCACTGGAAGAAAATGACAAAATCACTGGAATTATTAGTTCTAATCAATGGTATTATTGGTCCAAATCACTGGAAGAAAATGACAAAATCACAGGAATTATTCGTTCTAATCAATGGTATTATTGGTCCAAATCACTGGAAGAAAATGACAAAATCACAGGAATCATTCGTTCTAATCAATGGTATTATTGGTCCAAATCACTGGAAGAAAATGACAAAATCACAGGAATTATTCGTTCTAATCAATGGTATTATTAGTCCAAATCATTGGAAGAAAATGACAAAATCACTGGAATTATTTGGCAAGATCACTGTAATTAATAATTATAAATTACTGATATTAATTAGTAAAATCCCGCTATCACCTGCCTAGTGAAGTGGAATCTAGATGGGATTTTGTACCGGGGACACAATAACTTCATCAATTGTCTAAATCCCAATGCACTAATGGCGGAAAATGGGTGCACGGCTAACAGCGCACTGATTATACTGAGCACTGATTATACTGATCACTGATGAGACTACGGAGAACTGACGCTGAGCAGCGAGAACAGCACTGGACTATTGTACTGTAGTATACTGGTCCCCACAATGCAGCAAAGATTTTGAGCACTGATCTGGAGAATAGAACTGAGTCTGATACGGAGCTGCAAGATACAGCAATGGCCTACTGTACTGTACTACTATATATACTGGTGGTCACCAAAATGATGCACTGTACTACTATATACTGCTCACAACAATGCAGCACAGATATGGATACTTGAAGTGACATGGAGCTGCAAGGTACAGCAATGGCCTACTGTACTGTACTACTATATATACTGGTGGTCACCAAAATGCTGCACTGTACTACTATATACTGTTCACAACAATGCAGCACAGATATGGATACTAGAAGTGACACAGAGCTGCAAGATACAGCAATGGCCTACTGTACTGTACTACTATACAGTATATACTGGTGGTCACCAAAATGCTGCACTGTACTACTATATACTGCTCACAACAATGCAGCACAGATATGGATACTTGAAGTGACATGGAGCTGCAAGGTACAGCAATGGCCTACTGTACTGTACTACTATATATACTGGTGGTCACCAAAATGCTGCACTGTATTACTATATACTGCTCACACCAATGCAGCACAGATATGGATACTAGAAGTGACACAGAGCTGCAAGATACAGCAATGGCCTACTGTACTGTACTACTATATATACTGATGGTCATCAAAATGATGCACTGTACTACTATATACTGCTCACAACAATGCAGCACAGATATGGATACTAGAAGTGACACAGAGCTGCAAGATACAGCAATGGCCTACTGTGCTGTACTACTATATATACTGGTGGTCACCAAAATGCTGCACTGTACTACTATATACTGCTCACAACAAAGCAGCACAGATATGGATACTTGAAGTGACATAGAGCTGCAAGGTACAGCAATAGCCAACTGTACTGTACTACTATATATACTGGTGGTCACCAAAATGCTGCACTGTACTACTATATACTGCTCACAACAAAGCAGCACAGATATGGATACTAGAAGTGACACAGAGCTGCAAGATACAGCAATGGCCTACTGTACTGTACTACTATATATACTGGTGGTCACCAAAATGCTGCACTGTACTACTATATACTGCTCACAACAATGCAGCACAGATATGGATACTTGAAGTGACATGGAGCTGCAAGGTACAGCAATGGCCTACTGTACTGTACTACTATATATACTGGTGGTCACCAAAATGCTGCACTGTACTACTATATACTGCTCACACCAATGCAGCACAGATATGGATACTAGAAGTGACTCAGAGTTGCAAGATACAGCAATGGCCTACTGTACTGTACTACTATATATACTGAAGGTCACCAAAATGCTGCACTGTACTACTATATACTGCTCACAACAATGCAGCACAGATATGGATACTTGAAGTGACACAGAGCTGCAAGATACAGCAATGGCCTACTGTACTGTACTACTATATATACTGGTGGTCACCAAAATGCTGCACTGTACTACTATATACTGCTCACAACAATGCAGCACAGATATGGATACTAGAAGTGACACAGAGCTGCAAGATACAGCAATGGCCTACTGTACTGTACTACTATATATACTGGTGGTCACCAAAATGCTGCACTGTACTACTATATACTGCTCACAACAATGCAGCACAGATATGGATACTTGAAGTGACATGGAGCTGCAAGGTACAGCAATGGCCTAATGTACTGTACTACTATATATACTGGTGGTCACCAAAATGCTGCACTGTACTACTATATACTGCTCACACCAATGCAGCACAGATATGGATACTAGAAGTGACACAGAGCTGCAAGATACAGCAATGGCCTACTGTACTGTACTACTATATATACTGATGGTCACCAAAATGCTGCACTGTACTACTATATACTGCTCACAACAATGCAGCACAGATATGGATACTTGAAGTGACACAGAGCTGCAAGGTACAGCAATAGCCTACTGTACTGTACTACTATATATACTGGTGGTCACCAAAATGCTGCACTGTACTACTATATACTGCTCACAACAATGCAGCACAGATATGGATACTAGAAGTGACACAGAGCTGCAAGATACAGCAATGGCCTACTGTACTGTACTACTATATATACTTGTGGTCACCAAAATGCTGCACTGTACTACTATATACTGCTCACAACAATGCAGCACAGATATGGATACTTGAAGTGACACAGAGCTGCTGCAAGATACAGCAATGGCCTACTGTAATGTACAACTATATACTGGTGGTCACCAAAATGCTGCACTGTACTACTATATACTGCTCACAACAATGCAGCACAAATATGGATACTTGAAGTGACACGGAGCTGCAGTGACATACAGCAATGGCCTACTGTACTGTACAACTATTTATACTGGTGGTCACCAAAATGCTGCACTGTACTACTCTATACTGCTCACAACAATGCAGCACAGATATGGATACTTGAAGTGACACAGAGCTGCAGTGACATACAGCAATGGCCTACTGTACTGTTCTACTATACTGGTGGTCACCAAAATGCTGCACTGTACTACTATATAGTATTTACTGGTCACACAACAATGCAGCAGATATTGAGCACTGATCAGGATACTGTCTAGAACTGAGTCTGACACGGAGCTGCAAAATACAGCAATGGCCTAATGTACTGTACTACTATAATATACTGGTGGTCACCACAATGCAGCACACTGAGCACAGATATTTGCAGCACACTGAGCACAGATATTGAGCTTTTCAGGCAGAGGACGTAGCCACGTCCTCTCCGCTCAATCTCCAATGCATGTGTGACAATGGCGGTGACGCGCGGTTCTTTATATGGAATATGAATCTCGCGAGAATCCGACAGCGGGATGATGACGTTCGGCCTCGTTCGGGTTAATCCGAGCAAGGTGGGAAGATCCGAGGCTGCCTCAGACCCGTGTAAAACACGTGAAGTTCAGGGGGGTTCGTATCTCGACGAACCGAACCCGCTCATCTCTAATTATTATGTGTTTTATGGGCATTACTAACGTGGGGCATATGTGTCAGGTGCATTATTGTGTGGAATTATGTGTTTTATGGGCATTACTAATGTGGGGCATATGTGTAAGGTGCATTACTGTTTGGCATTATGTGTATTATGGGCATTACTAATGTGGGGCATATGTGTCAGGTGCATTACTGTGTGGCATTATGTGTATTATGTGCATTACTAATGTGGGGCATATGTGTAAGGTGCATTACTGTGTGGCATTATGTGTATTATGGGCATTACTAATGTGGGGTACATGTGTAAGGTGCATTACTGTGTGGCATTATGTGTATTATGGGCATTACTAATGTGGGGCATACGTGTAAGGTGCATTACTGTGTGAAATTCTGTGTATAATGGGTATTACTGTGTGGCATTATGTAGGGTTGAACTGGCCCACCAGGTAACCTCCCGGTGGGCCCCACTGCCCGAGTGTTGCTGGGTCAGATGCAGAACTAACGGCGGTGCTAGGGGGCACCAGACAAAATTTTGCCTAGGGCATCAAATTGTCTAGGGACGGCTCTGCTGACACAGTATTTGATATAAGTAATCATTTTATTGCTTCTTGTATTAAATTCTTAACACAGATTTTACATACTGTATTTCTGTATAGAAAAGAAATATTAATTTCACATTCAACTTCATAGCAAAACCAACAAATTTTGCATTTTCCTGTATCAAAAATAAAAATAAATTCTGCATTCTTCTGTATATAAAGTCAAAATAAGTTGCAAAATTTAACATATTAATATTTCAGAATAAATATTTTAATTAACTTCACATAAATCGGTAAAATACAAAAGATTAAATTCAAAGCAGATGCTGCAAATGTTCCTTTTTGACTATTGTACAATAACATTACAGTTACTTCATATTTTTTGCATTAAGTCGATGTTCATAATTAACAACAGCCTAGGATTTTTTTTATCATCACTTTAACACAGGTTCATCACAAAGGCGTCAAATTCCATCCTGGAGGTAGAAACCTCAGGAGCATGATGAGGAGCTACCCTGAGAGTTTCACTAAAAAGGAGCAACATTTTTAAAATAACTTCAGATAATAACATCATTTCCTACAGTACTTTGTGCCCCAGCGTCTAGCATCACAAGCGTAGATTTCTTCTAAAGATTATATACAAGGTGTTTTGGAATTTGAGCAAAGTGTCTAGCATCACAAGCGTAGATTTCTTCTAAAGATTATATACAAGGTGTTTTGTAATTTGAGCAAAGTGTCTAGCATCACAAGTGTAGATTTCTTCTAAAGATTATATACAAGGTGTTTTGGAATTTGAGCACTATTATCAACTACCTCATATGAATAATCGGCTTCATTGGTGATGTATGTGAAACATTTATCGTTTCTAACCCCTACGTCCAATTAAATATTAACATCACCAGAAGGAATATATGGCATCTCAAAATAGCTTGACACAATATACCCGTAAAATAACATGTTCTAAAGACTCTTATCTGAAGAAAACATGTTTTGCTTTGTATGATTACAGTACTTCACAATTTTTTGTAGAATCCTTTCCACAAATGTCTTCAGTTGTTTGTTCATGGGTCTTTCTTCCTTTAGTTTTGTCCTCTGTAAGTGAAATGTATGCTCGGTCAGGTTGAGATCAGATGATTGCGTCACTCATTGCAGAATATTACATTTCTTTGCCTTAAAAGCTTCTGGTTTGCTATGGCAGTACGTTTTAAGTCATTGCCCATCTGTACTGTGAAGCGCCATCCAATAATTGTGGTTGAATCTGAACAGACAGTATATACACTTCAGAATTAATTTGGCTGTGTCTGTCTTCTGTCACATTATCAATAAACACTAGTGACCCAATGCCATTGGCTGCCATGCAATCCCATGCCATCACACTGCCTTCCCTTTCCCTTAATCATCTTAACTCACACAGCCTCCACAGATTCTACTGTGGCTCCCAGTGCTACCATGCAGTCACTCCAGATCTCTTTCACACACTGCTGACAATTCAGCTGCAGCTTACAGCACTCTATCAGCAGGTATTCAGTAGCCTTGGCACTCTGCACCACCTTAGCAACGTCACTTGCCCAGTCTCTGCTCTCAGACATGCAGCACCTCACCACGCTCTCTAGCTCCACTCCTCGGCATCTCGCATGTGCAACCGCCAAAACCTGTTTCTCTGCCAGCTTGTCTCTTTCTGTACTCTGTGGTTCCACCTTGTGGCAGCCTCCATTAGCTTCCACTGAATCCAAGAGTATAACACTTCCAATCAGTGGCGGCTGCAGAGTCCAAAATTCAAATAGTAAAACCACACCAAACAGTGACAAACATCATTAGCCAGGGCTCTGTCAGTTGGTGTGGCTCCCCTATTGGAATTTTGGATTGCCCTGCAGCCCCTCCTCTGGAGCTGCCATTGCTTCCAATACCCTGTTACCTGAGTATCTGCAAAATTAATACAAATACAGTAAACAGGTTGTCAAATGAATTTTGGAGACATTAAAGGTTTGGAAGCCTGGTTGTATTATACTCCCTGTTGTTAGGTTGACCGTCTTGTATTTGGATGACCCCTATGTTCTCCTGTCCCTGAGGCATATGAGTGTTTTGATTGACTGCTTTACCCAGTAAATAATGGTACATTTCCATTGGATGTAAGACTAGAAAATGTTCAGGTTCTTCCTGACACCACAGTATGCATCTCATCTCAGGAGGATGACCGCAGTACCTATAAAAACAATGGTTACTGGACGTAAAATCTCCTAATACCACTCTGACTCATGGAGCTTTTCCTAACTTCTACATTGAGCAAAACCATTTGCTGATTTGAATTTCTGAATAAAATCCATACCAGTGCCTTCAGAACCACTTCCAGAATCTTCCAATTGGTTTTTGGATTCATAACATTAATGGGTACTGCTATATAAAAGAGAGAATAAAGAAAAATATTACATGATGACGGTCAGCACTGAGGTCTTCACTTCTCACCATGACCCTGAGTGGCCTTTGTATATTTTCCACATGCCAGTGGTGCCGAGAGAGGGGGGAGAGGGTACAAATTACCTGGGTTCAGGTCTGATGGAGGGGGCCAGTGGGGGCCCAGGGCCCCCCCCCCCCCTCCCCTCTTACCTGGAAGCAGCAGCTGCAGCTTTTCATCTCAGCTCAGCACGCTGCTGTGTGCTGGGCTGCAGTGTAGCCAGGGAAGTGCTTACAATACAATTTTTTCTGTATTTTTTTCTAAGGGTGCATGGCCATGCCTCCTGTGATTGGGCCACTCCCCCTGAAAAGTACCTGGACCAAGCCAAGGGCATGTTCCTGAGAGTGGAAGCTTCTCATGTGCTAGACACCCCCCCAAAGAGGTGTGGCCATACCCCCAGCATGCTGTTGTCACACCCCCTCAATGGGGGAGGGGGAGGCAGGAAGTTGTTGTACCGGGGCCCAGGAATTCTCTTGGCTGCCCTGTACGTGCTTGTATGGGTTTCCTCCGGGTACTCCAGTTTCCTGCTACAATCCAAAAATATACTAGTTGATTAATTAGTTTCTGACAAATATTAGTGTGTGTCCATATAGCATGCACTCTAAAATAGAGTTGGAGAGAGTTAGAGTTGCTTATAGTGGCCTGGGACATTTATTGGATAAGAGAATGATGGTAATGTGTTGTCTAATATGCAGTCCAGCAGCCTCTGAGCCTTTAATTGTGACCTTCAGCTCTTCATTGCTTTATAGTCAAAGTTGTTTTTTATAGATTGTAAGACTTGTTTACTTTCTGCTGATATTTTTTATTACTAATCCCAGATGGAATACACCCAATGATACTCAAAGAGCTAAAAGATGTGCTGGTTACACCTTTGACAGAATTATTTAACCAGTCACTAAATACAGGTGCTATTCCAGATGACTGGAAAAGAGCAAATGTAGTTCCATTGCACAAAAGTGGAAGCAAGGAAGAAGCAAGAAACTACAGACCAGTAAGCCTTACATCAGTAGTAGGGAAAGTAATGGAAAAACTATTAAAAGAAAGAGTAGTGGAATATCTTAAATCAAACAACTTACAGGATCCAAAACAGCATAGATTTACTGGTGGGAGATCATGCCAAACAAATCTTATTGACTTTTTTGACTCTGTGACAAAAATAATAGATCAAGGGGGAGCTGTAGATGTAGCATATCTAGACTTTAGTAAGGCATTTGACACTGTCCCACATCGCAGACTGCTAAATAAACTTGAAAGCCTGGGGGTGGATTATAAATCAGTTAAATGGATAAGAACCTGGTTGCAGGATAGGAAACAGACAGTCGTAGTTAATGGAGTGTAATCTATGGAGGGAAATGTTACCAGTGGAGTACCCCAGGGATCTGTACTTGGTCCAGCTCTCTTTAATATCTTTGTTGGTGACATTGCAGATGGTATTGAAGGGAAGATATGCCTTTTTGCAGATGATACAAAGATATGCAACAGGATAGACACACCGGGAGGGGTAAAACAAATGATTAATGACCTAGGTAGGCTTGAGAAATGGTCAAGAACGTGTCAACTACAGTTTAATGCTAAAAAATGCAAATTCATGCACTTGGGTCTCAAAAACCCAAAGGCTAAATATAGTATCAAGGGTACTATAATGGAAACTACTGAGGAGGAAAGAGATTTAGGAGTCACTATTTCAAGTGACTTGAAGGCAGGAAAGCAATGCAACAAAGCAATGAGAAAGGCAAGTCAGATGCTTGGTTGCATAGGGAGAGGAATCAGTAGCAGGAAAAAAGAAGTGATAATGCCACTGTATAGGTCATTGGTACGGCCCCATCTGGAATACTGTGTCCAGTTCTGGAGACCCTATCTCCAGAAGGATATAAATACATTAGAGAGTGTACAAAGAAGGGCAACTAAAATTGTGCATGGCCTACATCACAAAACTCACCCGGAAAGGCTAAAAGATATTAACATGTATAGTTTGGAGGAGAGAAGGGAAAGGGGGGACATGATGGAAACTTTCAAATATATCAAGGGTCTTAACAAAGTTCAGGAGGGAAACATTCTTCAAAGGAAAAGAAGTATTAGAACTCGAGGGCATACATTGAGACTGGAGGGGGAGAGGTTCAGGGGAAATTTAAGGAAAAATTACTTCACAGAAAGGGTAGTGGATAAGTGGAATAGCCTCCCATCAGAGGTGGTAGAGGCTAAGACTGTAGGGCAATTTAAACATGCTTGGGACAGGCATATGAATATCCTTACAAAGAATTAAGGTTAAAAAAGGGTTGAGATTGCCTAAAGGATAAAATAAAAAAGGAGCAGACTAGATGGGCCAAGTGGTTCTTATCTGCCGTCAAATTCTATGTTTCTATGTCAAATTCTATTAATTGGTGCCTCTTTCCTTAACCAAATGTATTGTTTCAACTTATTATATTACTGAGATTAATGGCAATGTGTGACCTGTTTAAAGCTTAGAAGATAGCACAATACAGCACCTGAAGTTTATCCAGTTGCCAATCACTGATCTATATAGTCTTGTTTTTGTCTTTGCTCAATCAAACTATACATCCACATTGTATTTCAGCTGAATAAATTAAATAATTCAATTAAATAGACTGTTCTGAAAAACAAGTCACATAGCATAAAGAATGCAACTTGATTCTTGGCTCATTTTACTCTGCTGGAAATTGAATCCCAGGCTATCCATTTACCACTATTGAGAAAAATCTTTACAGTGTATTTCTAACGTCTCATGTCTAAGATCCTTTAGGTTAGAGTGTTTCATTCAATATTAAAAGCAGAAAATAAATGAATTAAAAGCTGTTTGTGTACCTCTCTCTCTCTCTCTCTCTCTCTCTCTCTCTCTCTGTGTGTGTGTGTGTGTGTGTGTGTATGTGTGTGTGTGTGTGTGTGTGTGTGTGTGTGTGTGTAAATGTATATATATATATATATATATATATATATATATATAAAAATGCTCCTAAAAAAATACTCATTCTAAAAAATATATCTATTTTTTTAATTTAATATAGCTTAATTATTCTTTGTCTATTGCCAATTCCATGTCCTAAAATACTATTAACTGTCAATTTATGAGCTGTAAGCTAACAAATTAAGTAACCTTACTTTCTATCGCTAATCTGTACTTCAAATCAAAATATTTATTTTGGAATGTAATGGAAAGTTTATCCTCACCTGGGACAAAGGCACCTCTAGAGGTCTACCGGCTTATAAAAGAGCAGTAAAATAAAATTGGCTACTTATATTGTATGTGTCAGTCAGCTTTGGACAGTACCCTACTTATGAATTTACTGCCGTATAACTGCATTCATTTTCATCTCTTAGCTGCACCAGTTTAAGCTTTCAGAAGTCTAAAGTCAATTGCAGCTTTTATTCCAGGAACATATTTTGGAAATGTACCTATAGTAACAGAACAACACAGAGCTAGTGGTTGCACACCTGAATATATATATGTATATATATATATATATATATATATATATATATATAAAAATATATATGTGTGTAATAAAAGCACTGCTGTTGTGTTTGGGGGCAGGTATATCTACCCTAGGTTTCTGTCCTATACTGTATATTTAAAAAAAACTGTAAAGGTGTGTATTAGAATCATCTTCCCTCCCTCCCACATAACCTTACCTCCTATACCTCCTACAATCTCATTATCTATTGATGGCACTACTATCTCCTCTAGCCCCCAAGTGTGCTGTCTTGGAGTCATCCTTGACTCCTCCCTCTCCTTCAAACCGCACATTCAGCACCTCTCGCAATCCTGCCGTTTTCATCTAAAATATATTTCCAGGATCAGACCGTTTCTGACCCAGGATGCCACTAAGGGGTCTAGTTACTAAGCCTTGGGTGGAGATAAAGAGGACAGAGATAAAGTACCAGCCAATCAGCTCCTAACTTTCATTTTTCAAACCCAGGCTGTGGCATGTTAGTTAGGAGCGGATTGGCTGGTACTTTATCTCCGCTGACTTTATCTACATCCAAGGGTTAGTAAATAGACCCCTATGGGTGCATACACACGGTGAGATTCGGACTTATCCGATTCTCACCGTGCGACAGGGGGCCGGGTCGGCACTTAGCCAGTATCGCAAGCACAAAATAACTGTGCTTGCGATGCTGGCTATGTGCGATTTCAATCCTGACTATCTCTTCTATAGAGATAGTCAGGATTGACTTGCCTGCACAGCCTATTTTTTCTTCCGATGCCGACCGCGCGGGGCCGCGCATCGGCATCGGATCGGGATCGCAAGGTGACTGTCACCTTGCGATCTGCACTATATTTTCTTCCGATTCTGACTATATAGTCAGAATCGGAAGAAAATATCTTACCGTGTGTACACACCTTAAGACTCTAATCCACTCACTGGTCATCTCTAAACTGGACTACTGTAATCTCCTCCTGACTGGCATTCCTGACAAATACCTCTCTCCACTCCAATCTATCCTCAGTGCTGCTGCCCGGCTCATCTTCCTCACCAAACGCACTACGTCCACCTCTCCTCTCTTACAAGACCTTCACTGGCTCCCCTTGCCTTTCAGAATCCATTTCAAGCTTCTCACACTCACTTAAAAGCCCTCACCCACTCCTCTCCCATCTACATCTCTGACCTTATCTCCATTTACACTCCCACCCGTTCTCTTCGCTCTGCTAATGCATGCCAACTCTCCTGCCTACTGATTACTTCCTCCCACTCCTGCCTCCAAGATTTTTCACGTGCTGCTCCATTTCTCTGGAATTCCCTACCTCTCCCCCTCAGACTCTCCACCTCTCTACAAATCTTCAAATGGACAATCAAGACCCACTTCTTCACCAAACCCAGCCAAATCTCATCCTAACCCCTCATCCTAACCCTCTGTTCCACGCTCTCTATGTACTCCGTCTGTGTCACCCCTGTCTGTCTACCCCTCTCCTTTAGAATGTAAGCTCTCACGATAAGGCCCTCTTCCCTCATGTGCTTATCCTTTCTCTTACTTTAATAATCTTCAACTGCATCAAATCCAGCAGTCTTCTGCCACCTGATACTTATTACAGAGTCACCTGCTGATGTAGCTATGTTTTATTTCCCCTGCACTTGTCCTATATTGTTGTCAACTGTAAGTTGCTGTTTTCCTGTTTTGATTATTTGTTTATGTGCTCTGTAAATGAGCGCTGTGGAACCCTTGTGGCGCCATATAAATAAAGAATAATAATAATAATAATAATAATAATGGCTTACTAAAGAGCTTCTGGGCTTCAGCCAAATCCCCATAAGGGTATCTGGGGTTATGGGTGGGCTCCACCCATTAGGCCCTGTACAGGTCTCTAGGGCCATAGCCTCAGAGTAGGCTAATCTGTGCTTACACCTGCATTGGTGTGTTAAAAGGCTGTCAGCCTGGACAGGAAGTGTCTCATTACCTGGAGAGCCAACTGCTGGCTTGCAGCAGAAAAACACCATTACCGCTTGAAGTAAGCACTTTACTGATTTGCTGCTTTTTGTTATGGTGGACAGTAGGTCATTATCACACTAGTCAGAGCTGGACAGACTAAGGTCCAGATTTATCAAGCCTTGCAGAGTGATAAATTGCATGGTGATAAAGTACCAACCAACCAGCTCCTGACTGCCATGTTACAGCTTGTGTTTGAAAAATGACAGATTGGGAGCTGATTGCTTGGAAATTTATCACCGTGCAATTCATCACTCTCCGAGGCTTGATAAATCTGGGCCTAAGATTTATGTTTATGTTTAATTTTTTTCTTTTGCTGCAAATAAAAATATTATTGTATCAAATACCATGGGCTTGACGTATCATTATTTCAGCTGCTGTAAACGTGTGTACACACGGTGAGATATTTCTTTACGATTTTGACTATATAGTCAAAATCGCAAAGAAAGTTAGTGCAGATTGCAAGGTGAAAGTCACCTTGCGATCACAATGCGATACCGATGCGCAGTCCCGCCGGTCGGAATCGCATGCCTAGATAGACTGTGCAGGCAAGTCAATTTTTGTAAAAGATAGTCAAAATTGACACTTAGCCAAAATCGGACAAAGCCAGTATCGCAAGCACGGTCATTATATGCTTGCGATACCGACCTAGTCCCTGTCGCATAGTGAGAATGGGGCATTGCCCGAATCTCACCATGTGTACACATCTTTAGACAGTGCACCCCAGGAGACAGTATCCTTATTCCAATCTTGCCAGTACTCCATTACCCGGCGGATATCCCTCCTCAGATACTGCAGGAGACGGGGAGGGGGACAGAGCACATGGTGGAGAAACTGTCCAGCGTTGCCCACAGTAATGTATATTAGCAGTGCTACTATTATACATTATAGCGGGTGGCGTGGACACATATTGTGGCACAGACCTGCGGGTGTTGCCAGCGGTTCTGCACCCACAGTGCATATGTGTTACGTTAGTGCTGTGTGCAAGAAACAGCATAGGTGACCCCACCCCATATACAAAACAGGCCAGTGCGCTCCAAAAATATAGGGGTGTGGCTTTCTGTGTGCCCACAGAGCTCCCTTTTACACATAATAGCAGTAGAGACCCATTTTTTTACACATTAGGCAGGCAGAGTCCCCCTTTTTACACATGAAGCAGGCAGAGTCCCCTTTTTACACATTAAGCAGGCAGAGTCCCCCTTTTTACACATGAGAGAGAGCGAGAGTGTGTATGTGTAAGTATTATACTTACCTGTGACCAGCTGGCAGGCCTCTCTTCTCCTTCCTGCCCTCCTCATCCTCCCCAAGCCAGCAGCTCATCACAGTGCAGGGCATGGTCCAGGGCAGTGTGGGAGACTGAGTAAGCTGGGAGAGACATCTGATGTCAGCATATTTCTCCTGAGTTGCAGGGGGGTGGCGATCCGGCATCCAGACGCGGACACTCATGTCCCAGGAGCCATAGCTGGCCATAGGCAATTTGATGCCCTAGGCAAGATTTTGGCTGGTGCCCCCTAGCACTGCTTCTAGTTCCACCTCTAACCCAGCACCCCTCTCCCTGCACTGCACCCATTACCTGGCAGCACAGATCACAGCAGCATAACATGCCTCCTGTTCATCACTCTCGGTGGCATGCCCAGCAGAAAGATGATGCTGCTCCATCCTTTCCCACGAATGCTCCCAAAATGCCATCTTGCGAGTAGTGCCCTATACACATTATTGCCACAGAGTAATGCCCTTTAGCACATAATATAAGTTTACACATAAGTATTTCTCCTTTATATATAGATAATGCCCCTATAAATAGAATCACCCAGACTCACCACCCCTGTGTCTCTCCAGCAGCAGGGCTCAGAGGCAGGCAGAATGGCTGGCTCAGTCTGCAGCACACAGGTGAGGGGGGCTGTGGCTGCTGCTGCTTCTGCATCCATTCCTCACTCCCCCGCGGCCTCTCCCATGATGCCATATATGAAGGTCATGCGGCGTGAAGCAGTTGCTCCCGGCATTGACAGTCTGGATCTAGGACTCCCAGGGGGAAGGTGAGGGAGCCATCACCACAACTGAGGACAGCCCGCTGCCACTACTGATCAGTGCAGAGGCTGGGACGCTGCGGAGCGAAGCCGCAGAGACTAGACATGCAGCAAAGTCTGATTGTAAAGAGATGAGAGGATGCTGAGGAGAGGTTGGTAGTGGCGAGCGGGTGCCGTCAGATTAGATTGCGCTGGCGGGGTGATTGCAGCGGCAGTGCCACAGACGATCATCCTGCTTGCCTGCCGCTGCCCGCATACTGTGCCGGCCCTAGGCAGCGCTCCTGAATCCCTTGCAGCAACAGAGATGGGAGACAGGCGTGGGTGTGGGTTGATAGATAGACAGTGTCTAGTTAGACAGCCAATAGGTAGACACCATATGTTAGACAGACAATAGGTCGACAGGGTCAAAAAGTCGACATGAAAAAAGGTAGACAGTACAAAAGGTCGACGGGGTCAAAAGGTCGACATGAAAATGGTCGACATAAGAAAAGGTAGACACCATGTTTTTTCCATTTTTGTGGTTTGTGTGGATAGTTTTATCATATAGGACCCCCAATTGTAGAAAGGCATACCCTCACAGGGCTCGCTGCACTTGCCACAAGGTTTATAACCATCTCTATGCTGACATGGATAGAGAAGGTATGAAATAGTCCAAAAACATGTTAAATATTTTTTTTTTAAAAACACAATTGTCTATCTTTTTATGTGGACCATTTCCATGTCGACCTTTTGACCCTGTCGACCTTTTTGACATTTTGTACTTTCTACCTTTTTCATGTCGACCTTTTGACCCTGTCTGTCTAACATATTGGGCTAAATGTAATAGAGTGAGAGTTTCAGAAAGTGACAGATTTGGTAAGGTTTTTCAGGGTTTTTTTAAAGTGGCAATCATTTACACTGCAAAACCAGGTTGATCTTGCTGTGTAAATGATCGCCACTTAAAAAAAACTGCAAAACCTTACCAAATCTCTCACTTTTTGAAACTCTCACCCTATTATATTTGGCCCATGGTGTCTATCGTTTGACTGTCTAACTAGACACTGTCTATCTATCAACTGGATACCGACAGGCGCTAGCGGGAGTGAGTCGGACTGGAGATAGCGGCGGTGCGGGTGAGGGGTGTGTTATCAGATGGAGCGTCCTCAGTGCATTTGTGCTGTGGGCAAGGCACCATTGGCACACACCTATACCTTTTTTCCACTAGCTCCTTAAAACACGGGTAAATGCGCTGGGGCACGCATTTACTCGTGTTTTTCCATAGTGGAAACGGGTCCCCCGGCAAATTCCCAAGTGATCCGGGAATCCTACCCGGGTAGCTAGCCGGGTTGAACACGTGTTCAACCCGGCTAGCTGTCTAGTGTGAACAGGTGCCGTGTTCACTGTGTATAGGGAGGGCAGCACTGGGAGACCATGTGATCTCCCAGCGCCACCCCTGCCGCGTCACTAGCAGCGACACCAACCCGGCAATATGCCGGGTTGGTGAGCGCTGTCATTAGGGGGCTGTAGCACGGGTCGCAGCCGTGTCAGGCGACACGGCTGCGACCCGTGCTTTGGTGGAAAAGGGGTATTAGTGATGGCCCTTAGTTACGGCCCTGCAGCCCCCTTAGTATGCAAATTATAAATGTTACATCAATGCTGACTTCCGGTTCCGGGTTCATGCTGCAAGCAGCGTGTCCGTGCAGCTCCCGGGACTTACCCACCGCAAACAGTTTTTTACGGCTCCCCGGAGCCTCCACCAAGAAGGGACGAACCCCCCCTCCTCTCCCCCAGTGTATGGAGAAGTTTCTGGCTCCGACCACCTCCGCCCGCACGCAGTTGTTTTGGCAGGAGAAGCGACGAGCAGATCCAAAGATGGTGCCGGACACAGACTCACCGCCAACGTCTCCGGCACACAAGAAAGCCGCTTCGGAAGCAGATAAGTCTGTCTCACAGAGACACCCTGATTCCCCCATCACACACGCTGACCTGACCCAAGCTATAACGGCCACGATGGGGCCCCTATTGACACAGGCTGTCACTGACATTTCCACACAGCTCAAAAATCTCACTCATAGGGTGACCACAACCGAGACACAAATGGGGAAAATAGCTCATGATATGGCAGAGGTACAGCATGACATTATCCGCCTCCAAAAGGAAAACTATCATCTTTTAAATAAGCTTGATAATATTGAAAATGGATCCAGGAGAAACAATTTGAGAATAATTGGCATTCCTGAATCAGTGAAAGATATGGCCCTAGAGCGCTTTGTTAGTCACACACTACCGCAGCTGCTGCATGTCACTGACGCTTGTAAAGACATTGTCATAGAAAGGGTGCATAGAATCGGCCCCAACCTACGTCCTACAGACACCCGTCCCAGAGTGGTCATCTTCCGCTGCTTAAATTACCTTCACAAGCAAGCCCTTTGGACTGCTTCTAGACAAGTACGCCCAATGATATGGGAAAAAAATAAGCTACTTATCTTCCAAGACTTCTCCCCTGAACTCACACGGGCCAGGAAGGCTTTCTCACCTATCTGTGCTCAGCTGATACAGATGAAAAGGAAATTTGCACTCCAATATCCAGCGAAACTACGCATATTTACAGGAGACACATTTTATGACTTCAACACCCCTGGCGACGCTGATGCATTCCTCAAAGAAGAAGCTCAAGGGCATTTCTGACACCATATAACAATCTAGATAGCCTTCATGGTCGACTATTCACCTCCCGAGCGCAAAAGCTGAATGACAGTTTTGTTGATATTTACCACTGTTTGTTATCACGGTTGTTTTACACTTACAATCAGTGCTAATAGGCCCTTCTTAGCTATTGCACTAAATACTCCTTGGTTTAAACTCTCCCTTGCCTCATTAGATTTTATGACATTATTATACGTGTAACTAGATAGCTTATGGGTTGATGTGATGTCCCTTGTGGTCATTAATGACACGCAGTTTGCAGCTATGACATACACTCATCTGCCCCTCTCAACATCCCCCCCTTCTCCCCCCCCCCCCCTCTTCCCCTCTCCCCCACTCCCCCCCCCCCCCCACACCACCACTCCCCACCCCTCCATTTCATTCAATTTTTTTTTATTTTTTTTTATTTTTATTACTATGATGGGTTCGTTCCCTCCGCTTTGTTATAGCCTGGTGGGATAGCCCCGGGCAGCTAAGGCTTCCCTGAGGCTTTACCTTCCTCTATTCCGATGAATCGAAAGTTGGTATGCTGGTCATGCCGCAAATCAACTAGGTTGTTCCCTAGTGTTGTCCTACGCAGGACTGTTTTGCATTATGTTTTGTTTATCTCCTCTTTGCTATCTCTCCACTGTCAAATCTTCCTTTTCTCCTTCTACCTTTCCATTTCAACATACTCAAAATATGGCCTACACAATGTCCTATCTCTGTCCCCTCCTCAAATGGTAACTCCCACATATGACACCCTCCCACCTTAGGGTTGGCTCTCTGAACGTGGGCGGCATAAATTCCCCAGCTAAGCGTCGTAGAATCTTGCAATACCTAACTAAACAACACTTGGACTTAGCATATCTACAAGAAACTCACCTAACAGATCTGGAGTCAAAAAAACTAGGAACCCTGGGTTGGGCAGTCATAGAGGCAGCTCCTTTTTCCTCCAAGGCCCGTGGAGTTATCATATTGGCCAAATCATCTATACCACTTAAAGTGACTAAGACTACACCTGACCCTAATGGCAGATTTATCATAGCACATGTTACCTTACAAGACATTTCATATGTATTGTGTAATATATACGCACCCAACAACTACAATAAATCTTTTTTCGCCACACTGATAGCCAAATTAACCCCCTTTCTCCAAGAAAGACTAATTATTGGAGGAGATCTCAATCTAATTTCTTCCCCGCTCCTTGATCGCTCTAATACTACCCCCAAACCCACCTCTCTACCAAAATTTGGTATCCCCCACTTTGCTTCCTCCCTCCAAACCACTGATGTCTGGAGAGCCTTCAATCCCATTGACAGAGAATACACATGCCTCTCTGCCGCGCATTGCACCCTATCCCGAATAGATTATTTTTTTATTTCCCATATTCTGATTCCCGATATTATTTCTACCACTATAGAAGCCATCTCTCTTTCAGACCATGCCCTCATCTGGTTTGATCTCAAACTTTCACATGACCCCTCTGTCACAAAAATCTGGAGATTCCCAACTCATTTATCACGTTCACAATTGTTTTGTGAAGCAATAATAGCGAAATGGGATGAATTCGCTTCCAACAATATATCTCACCTCACTTCCAACCCCCCAATATTCTGGCAAACAGCCAAATCAGTTTTACGAGGCATGATCATCTCATACACATCTAAATCTAAAAAACAACTGGCCTCAACCTACCTACAATTGCAGTCAGAACTAACGTCCTCATTCCACAAATTCAAGACACTACCCTCACCTGAAAACTAGAGATGAGCGGATTCGGTTTTACTCGGTTTTACTCGGTTCTCAAAACCGAATCTTATTGGCTCACGGATGTCACGTGTTTTGGATAGCCAATAAGATTGGGTTTTGAGAACCGAGTAAAACCGAGTAAAACCGAATCCGCTCATCTCTACTGAAAACAAAGATTTATATTCAAAGGCAAAAAATAACTTTGAAATACATCTCCAATCTTTAGGTGACAAACATCTCTTTAACATAAACTATAAATATCACAAATTTGGCAACAAGACAGGCAAGCTCTTGACCAACTTACTCCATGGTTCTCGCCCTCCTTCCCTCATACACCCTCTGAAAACACAGGATGGCAAAATAACAACTTCTAACCAACAAGTCTCGGAGGTGATGAGATCATTCTATGAATCGCTATACTCCGCACCTTCTTCCCCCCCTCTTACAAGCACCCCATCACAGAATACATTCTCTTCCTCACCTATATGGGAATATCCCTCACTCCCTACCATCCCGCAATCCCTCTCTGGCACTCTAACGGCTCCCATCACGGCCGAGGAGATCCTTTCAGTTATCCAACACCTCCATCGAGACAAAGCCCCAGGCCCTGATGGATTTTCAGGCGAATTCTACAAATTACTAGCCCCCAAAATTATAGACACTCTAGTTTTACTATATAACCACCTCCTTACAAACTTCAATCCCCCGCTCTACTTCACCTCAGCAATAATAAAAACTTTACTCAAACCAAATCGTGACCTGTCTCTCCCTAGTTCATATAGGCCCATATCTTTAATCAATCTTGACTACAAAATTTTGACTAAAATTCTATCCAACTGTCTCCAACCGATATTGCCTCACATAATCCACCAGGACCAGACTGGCTTCATTTCTGGCCGCCACTTGGTGATAAACCTGAGGAAGGTCTTCTCGGTCGTCCAGAGTATGAACATCTCCCCTCCCACCAAGCCAGCTATTATTTTATCACTGGACGCCGAGAAGGCTTTCGACTTAGTGCTATGGCCCCACTTATATCACACACTACACAAATTTGGTTTCCCTAAGTCATTTATTGATATAATATCAGCCTTATACTCCAACTCCACCTCCCAAATCTCCTGTAATGGGTTTCTCTCCCCCCCCTTCCCTATAGCTAGAGGCACTAGACAAGGGTGTCCATTATCACCCTTACTATTCAATATAGCCATTGAACCTCTCGCAATAGCTATTCGCAACTCGACCAATATACCTGGAATTATTTTAGGACCACTGGAATTAAAAATTTCTCTGTTCGCAGATGACATGATTCTATTTCTCTCCGACCCTTCCTCCTCAGTTCCCCAAGTTATGTCCCTCATCTCATCTTTTGGCCAAACTGCAGGCCTTAAAATAAACATATCTAAATCCGAAATCTTACCCATTAATGGCCCTCCCCCCATCACTCAAAACATCCCATCCCTTTCCACTTTTCATATAGCTAAGGAAGGCATAAAGTACTTAGGGATCAAAATTCCACCGTCCACCACCAACATATATAAACTTAACTATACCCCCTTACTAACAAAAATAGCCACCCTGTATGATAACTGGAAGGATCTCCCACTGTCACTTTTGGGACGCCTCGCTGCTGTAAAGAGTATCATATTTCCCAAAATTTTCTACCTCATCCAAATGTTGCCACTCTCTTTGAAAACCTCTGACTTTGTCACCTTTGACAAATTAACTTCTAGATTTCTATGGAAACATAAAAAATCCAGAATTTCTCTAAACAAACTGCAAAATCCCATTAAACACGGAGGCCTCAAAGCCCCCAACCTCCGTATGTATACACACTCTGTCATGTTCCGATACATTTCAGACTGGATTTTAGAATCCTCCACCTACACAGATATAAATCTTGACACGGCCATGTTTACCCCTTACTCCCCATGTGCATTACTTCACTCCAGAAAGCAAGACATCCCACCACATATCTACAACAACATCATCTTCACAGATACATACAAATCATGGATCTCCATCAACAAAATCTTACACCGAGATCACTCTTCATCTATATACATCCCGCTTTGGGGCAATCCAGGGTTTCCACCGTCGCTAACCAATCGCCTGTACCTTGAATGGAAGGCAAAAGGACTATCGACAACATCAAAAGTTTTGACCCAGGGGGAATACCACTCCCTTTCTCCACCCTTCAACAGACTTACCAACTCCCTAATAACCAATTTTTCATGTTTCTACAAGCCCGCCATTTCGCAACATCTCTACATACACACATTTTCCATCCCGACAAACAGGATCTTATACTAATACTACTCCAATCCCTAACACACAGACCGTACAAGACTAATCTTCTATATTCTAAACTTATGCTAGCCAGACACCCTACCTCCCCATCAGCCAACGCCACTAGCTGGTCACAAGATATACCCACAGTAGCCGAAATCTCTGATTTATGCCCTACTTTTAATCTAACCATGAGTTGGCTCAACTCCTCCTATCTACAGGAGGTTCACTTCAGAACTATCCATGGGGCCTACATTTCCCCTGCACAGAGAAGCCATATGGTTTTGGAGGAGTCAGGGGATTGTCCAAAATGCTCTGCACGATAGGCCAAATTCTTACATTCCTTTTGGTCATGTGGGAAGATCAAAAAATTCTGGCACAAAGTTATAGCTTACATTAATAGACTATTTCAAGCCAGAATACAACCTGACATCTTAGCATGCCTATGTGCAAATTTCATCAACTGGAGAATTGGTCCGTTCTCATCTCAGATCCATCCTCTACTTACTATTATAGTGACGATTGCAAAAATGATAATCCTAATCCGCTGGACCACCAAATCCGCACCATCCCTCAATGAGGTATTGCAGAAACTTAGACAGCTATTCCTCTTTGACAGAAGATCTTTGATTCTGGCCAGAGGAGAGAACCTATCTAAATTTCTAAACAAATGGCACTACTACCTTATGTCCCTACCAGACGAAGAGAGAATCTCGCTAACCAATATGTTTGACATCGCTCAATGGTCTCTCCACTAATGTATTTTCATTATTCCTCTATACTTTCAACTAACAGATTCTATTGTATACTCGAGGGCTTCACACCCTCTTCATGGTACCCCTCCTCACCCCTTTAATGTGCCGCCCAGGTTCAGAGAGTCCACCCACCCCCCTCTCCCCCCTTCTACATTCTTTTTTTTTTCTCATACCCCCCTTATACTATTCTTCAAAGTATTTGTTCTGACAGAGATAGATTTATAGGATACGCTAATAATGTGTTACCATCTAGATTTTCTTCTTACGCAATTACATTATGGTAGAGCTGTATTTATCAATCCTTGTTTCATCTTTCCAAGTCACTCCTTTTGCTCTCTTTATTCCCTTTCTCTCTTTCCATTCTATCCTATCCTCTCTTTCGGCTCATCTCTTGACTTTCATTCTTTCTTATCCCACTTCCTCTTTCTTTATAACTATCCTTTCCTCTCTCTTCCCCTCTATATCGGTATATTATTCTTTATTTAGTATTATGGAGTAACATTTTATGGCTAATATGATATACAAATACCATCTAAGATATGGCGATCACCTCCTTCTTTGCCAATATACCACTAGCTCTTTTTTCAGGAATAGACGGCATTACTCAGGCATGACGGCTATTGATAAAGATAACTGAATAGTTCCTAACACCGTTATAGATTACCCTTTGTTACTCAATATTGTTAAACGGATTCAAGTTTAAGATGTTATGATGCTACTTTGTTATTTGGATATTTCTTCAGTATAGCATATATTGATCTGTTCTTCCATTATGCAATGCTACCAGGCACATATTTGATCCAAAGATGACTAGATAAGATTAGCCTACATTTTCAGCATCGGAGTAAATCATGCTCCATGTCTTATTGAATACAAATGTTGTAATTTGGAAATATACCACTAATAAAAATTGTTATATATTAAAAAAAAATGTTACATCAATGCTGATTGGTTGCCATGGGCAACTTCTCCACTGGCTCACTTCTCCACACTGCTTCATGAATACACCCCTCTGTCTCTTAATGTCTGACGTCAGTCTCTCTTAGCGAACCAGCGCATGCACACTTACTGGAATATACATTTCTCCTACAAAATAAGCATTTCTTCTCTCCTCTCCTCTTTTGCAGATTTCATATAAATATGGCGAAACACATCTTGCAAAAAGCAGCATTTTTATGCAAGGTGATTAGAATTTTTTTTACTAAATAGACCCAATGTCTGTATTTTTGGAGATATTTATGCTCATGTACAACTGCATCCTCTTATCTTGAGGTTTCTCTCCATGCTGGAAATACAGCGAATGAATGCAGTTGACATTTTAATTTAAATGACTAGAACATGCACAACATAAACAGAGGATGAATTAAAAAGGGGTTTTTGTTACAGTTTCAATGTGTGTTCTGGAGATATCACAAATGAACAATGTGTTACAGTTAGGAACATTTTATTAGAACAGTATCATAAAACTACTTGTCACATTTTTCACAGTTCAAGTATTAAGTCGTAAATACAGTAAGAAACTTTCCAACAACAATCAAATGAATTGAAAACCATAAATTTCAGGAAGCTGAATCAGGGAATAGAATTAGTTTATGGAGCTGAATGTATGCTGTCAGTGTGCTAATGTTCTGGAGTTAACTGAACCATTCAATGAATTCATTCAGTTAAAATCAATAGATAGTGATTAATTTACATTAAACTCTGTTTCACTTTACACATTATCCATTGTATGAAAACTTCTTGTCTTCTGAAACTTCTAATTTACTTCAGTATAAAATTGTGAATATAGTCCAAGATGGCTGGTCTCCTGGAAATAGATGTTTAAGTGCCACAACTGTTTCAAAGCTGTAAGTTCTTCAAATGAGAATATTGTACCAGGCACCTAAAGTTAAATGTTCCTCATTCTTACCATGACTTTCTATTATTTCATTGAATATAGATATAATCACAAACAACATTAAAAGCATAGATTAGCCCAGTGGTGTATGGCTGAGCACAGACCATTAATTCAAATGGACTGAGATCCTAATTAAGTCAAAATGATTATCCTTAAAATCTGGACCTTTAGGGTGCCTTGAGGAGGAGTTTGGGAATCTCTGGCTTGGCCAAGTACTAAAAGTTGAAAAAGCATTAAAAAAGACCTTGATCTCCAGTCATATAGGTAAAGTTACAGTATAAGGTTACAATACCATTACAACCATCATCTCCTAACTGTCATTTTTCAAACCTGTAATGATTGGCTGGTGTGACATCACCTTCCACTTATCACTTCTTTATCACTTCTACAGGCTTAATACATCTGCCCCACTGTGTGCTAGAAAAATGACATTTAGGAGCTGATGGGTTGGTCATTTATTTCTCTACACTTTATCTTTCTCCAAGGCTTAGCACATCTGCCCCTATATGTTTATTATGCCCTGTTTTTAGGGACTCTCATATTTTCGGATCTTCTAGCATGGTTTCGATATGTACTTTTGGGTCGTCGGAAGCTGGTCTATGTATTCTAGGGTGACTGGCACATGGTATGTATACCTGTATGTGGCCTGGATGATGTAGGAAAGCACATCATGGCTGCAATCCCTGTCTATCACACTCATGAATTCAGATCTACTGAAAAACCAGGCAAGATTATGTTTCTCATTTGAAATTGCTGATGAAAGTTTGTTTATAGAACTAAAACATTGGAGTTAAAATTATGTAATTCATAGTTGCGTGCAAAGGAGTGCCTGGTATGCCTAGGTTCACCCTAATGTTATTTTCTTAGTGGTACTGAGTGCCAGAAAATGGGCATGGTCATGTGTTGTGATGGGGCGTGGCCACATGCTTCTAGTGGGAGTGACTACATGACACAAGTGGCGTGGCCACACGACAGCCCCTTTTTGTGGGGGAATCTGGAGGCAAGGCTAAAAATATATAGTAATTCCTCCAGTATAATAGAAATATATAGTGATACCTCCAGTATAATAGTAATATATAGTATTGCTCCCAATTTAATAACAATATATAGTAATGCCTCCATTATAACAGGAAAATACAGCCACTGTCGCACTCCCAGTAAACCTGACAAAGTGGGAGGAGCCATCATGCTGCCAAGCGCCATGGTCTTGTTGCTTTGTGGCACATTATAATTGTGGTAATGGCAAAGTGTGTGGCAGGTGGTACTGCGTACCCGCTGCCAAATTCTTAAGGGTACTCCGTACCCGAGCGTACCCGCATACTTGCACCACTGATTAAGAGCAACATTAACAATACCACCAGCATTCTGCTGACAGTGCTAGCGAGTGAATCAATAGGCGACTGTAGCGGCTGAGCATCACCTACCACTTTATTTTTCATCTTAACTACCTGCGCCTCCGGCGGAACTCAGGGCTGAGTAGTGCACAATATGCCACAATCCTCTGGTGGTGTATGGTGATGCCGAGTGTCCCTTTCTAGATTAATCTGGGTGTACATCTGACCCAAATAAAATATAAAGCCTTGGAGTCCTTCCTGTCTTTTGGAATATGCTAACTTGTGACTACATTCTGAGCAACCAGAGGTCCAATGTTATGGCCAGGGACGGATTGGGATGGAAAACCATCCCAGTAAATTTAATGAAGCAGCACTAATGGGGTAGGGGCCTGTCGAATGGGGCGAGATCCCTCCTCATAGGGTCTGATTGTACACAATTGAGGCCTTCCTTGCATCTTTTGCTGCACTTGTGTCTGAGATCAGGGATGGATTGGAAACTAAACTTGGCACTGTCAAATTTTGTAGAAGTGGCCCGACATGGGCAGGACAAGAGATTAGCCTTTCAAGTCATATTTTTGAAGATACTGTGATTAAATGGGGCAAATAGATTGGTAGAGGGTGATGAACATACCGTGTAGCCATGGCAGCATCACTGGATGGCAGAGTTGCTGTACTGCAGAGATAGACTGACAGAATGAATGGGGACAATGCAGTGTACTGAAAGCAGTGGTCTTTCTGTCATGCGGGGAGTGGGGCCACACGACAACATACAAAACAGGCCCCACAGACATGTCGGCCTACCAGGAATCTTCTGGTTACGATCGATGTACAAGTGGTGGATCCAGGGCTGTATCTAGGGTTCCAGGCGCCCCAGGCAAAGTAAAGGACTGGCGACCCCCATAATTGAAATAGGGAAGGCGCGTGTGTCAAAAAAGGGGTGTGGCCACTCAATAGTACCCCAATTCAAATTACACCACACAGTAGTGTCGCTTACTGCCATTACACAGCACAGGAATGTCCGTTATTCAGGTTATGCTACACAGTCATGCCCCTTATACACATTATGCCGCAGAGTTGTGTATATATATACTGTATTATATATACCAATCCAATGACTGCTGGCACCCCTATGCTTTTTTCAGCTGCTCTGGTGACCCAACCAGTGACACATATCCTTCCAAAACAGAAACCGGCACTCAGGATACTGTTGAGAATGTTAAATGTATTGCCCTAATATCAACGTTTCGGTGGTATAAGCCCCGTCGTCAGGACCATATACCTGTTTGCTATATGTTCCTGACGACGAAGCTTATACCACCACAAATGTTGATATTGCGGCAATACATTTAACATTCTCAACAGTCTCCTGAGTGTCAGTCTCTTTTTTGGAAGGCTAACGAAATGATGACGAAATAAAAGCGGAAATACTGAACAAATTCTTTTCATCAGTATTCACTAGTGAAGAACTGATGGTGGGAGTAGAGCATAACAATTGTGACAGTAATGAGTCATGGTTAGATACTTGTTTAAGCGAAGAACTAGTCCGGGAGAGACTAAGCAAAATTAAGATGAATAAATCACCTGGTCCTGATGGACTTCACCCGAGGGTTCTTATGGAGCTTAGTTCACAACTAGCACAACTCCTATACTTGATTTTCAATAGTTCAATTAGATCAGGCATGGTACCGAAGGATTGGCGTATAGCTGAGGTAGTGCCTTTATTTAAAAGGGGATCCAAAAATCTTCCGGGAAACTACAGACCAGTTAGTTTAACATCTATAGTGGGGAAAATATTGGAAGGAATTCTAAGGGACGTCATACAGGAGTTTCTAAAGTCCGCTAGGATTATTAGCAAGAACCAGCATGAGTTTGTGAGGGACAGGTCATGTCAGACTAACTTAATTAGCTTCTACGAGGAAGTGAGCAATAATCTCGATCAAGGAAAAGCAGTGGATGTGGTCTTCCTAGATTTTGCAAAAGCCTTCGATACAGTTCCTCACAGGAGACTGATGATCAAATTAAAGGAGATTGGCCTAGGAAAAACTATTTGCACATGGATAAGCAGCTGGTTGGATAGCAGGGTACATCGAGTAGTGGTCAACGGGAAGTCCTCAACCTGGTCCCCGGTAGTCAGCGGAATACCACAAGGGTCTGTACTCGGACCACTACTGTTCAACATATTTATCAATGACCTAGAAATAGGCCTGGAAAGCACAGTGTCAATCTTTGCAGATGATACTAAACTGTGTAAGGTAATTAATTCAGAATTGGATGTGGAGTCCTTGCAGAATGATCTATCTAAACTTGAACTCTGGGCGTCTAAATGGAAAATGAGGTTCAATACAGACAAATGCAAGGTTATGCATTTTGGGACTAAAAACAAACTTGCATCCTACGTATTAAATGGGGAACGCCTAGGGGAAACAGAGTTGGAAAAAGATTTGGGGGTATTCATTGATAATAGACTTAATAACCGTACACAATGTCAAAATGCAGTAAAGAAGGCAAGTAAGGTGCTAGCGTGCATAAAAAGGGGAATTGAGACAAGGGACTCGGATGTAATCATGCCGCTGTATAAGGCATTGATACGTCCGCACCTGGAATATTGTGTTCAGTTTTGGGCACCATTGTATAAAAAAGATATCAGTGAACTCGAAAGTGTTCAAAGGCAAGCTACTAAATTGATTAAAGGCCTAGCAGGACTGGACTATAAGGAAAGACTTACTAGGCTGAATATGTATACACTAGAAAAGAGGCGCCTAAGAGGAGATATTAATATCTTCAAATATGTAGGGACATCACAAAGAGTTATCAGAGGAATTATTTATTAAAAGAACACAGTTTAGGACACGTGGGCACTCGCTGCGACTGAAGGAGAGAAAGTTCCGAACGCAACAGAGGAAAGGGTTCTTCACTGTTAGGGCAATCAGGATGTGGAATTCCCTGCCAGGGAAGGTGGTAATGGCGGACTCTGTAATTGGATTTAAAAAAGGAATGGATACATTTCTGAATGAAAAAGCTATCCAAGGTTATAATACTTAAAATATCAATGTGGTTAATCTGGGGGTAACATGAGTTATAGTAGCTAACTAGTCATAAAACATTATTTAGCAAGTATGTAGAATCATCACAACTTAAAACAGGTTGAACACGATGGGCAATTTGCCTCTATTCAACCTCAAATACTATGTTACTATGTTACTATACATCCACACTATTCCCCAGCACTCTAGGATCCCGCCAGGGTAACATGCTCAAGTGCTCTCCTACAGGTTATGTGCCCCCAAATATGCAGGCAGGAAAGAACAGGCGGCACTCAAAAACTCCAAAAGAGTGAAGGACGGGGAGAACTGCCCGAAACATAAATTAATAAAAGCACCCTGTCGGGACATTATTGTGGATTCTGGTGCTGCATATATATATATATATATATATATATATATATATATATACAGGTTGAGTATCCCATATCCAAATATTCCAAAATACGGAATATTCCGAAATACGGACTTTTTTGAGTGAGAGTGAGATAGTGAAACCTTTGTTTTTTGATGGCTCAATGTACACAAACTTTGTTTAATACACAAAGTTATTAAAAATATTGTATTAAATGACCTTCAGGCTGTGTGTATAAGGTGTATATGAAACATAAATGAATTGTGTGAATGTAGACACACTTTGTTTAATGCACAAAGTTATAAAAATATTGGCTAAAATGACCTTCAGGCTGTGTGTATAAGGTGTATATGTAACATAAATGCATTCTGTGCTTAGATTTAGGTCCCATCACCATGATATCTCATTATGGTATGCAATTATTCCAAAATACGGAAAAATCCCATATCCAAAATACCTCTGGTCCCAAGCATTTTGGATAAGGGAGACTCAACCTGTATATATATACAATATGTGTATATATGTGTATACAGGTTGAGTATCCCTTATCCAAAATCCTTGGGACCAGAAGTATTTTGGATATCGGATTTTTCCGTATTTTGGAATAATTGCATACTGTAATGAGATATCATGGCGATGGGACCTAAGTCTAAGTACAGAATGCATTTATGTTTTATATACACCTTATACACACAGCCTGAACGTAATTTTAGCCAATAGTTTTAATAACGTTGTGCATTAAACAAAGTGTGTGTACATTCACACAATTCATTTATGTTTTTATGTACAGAATGCATTTATGTTTCATATATACCTTATACACACAGTCTGAAGGTCATTTAATACAATATTTTTAATAACTTTGTGAATTAAACAAAGTTTGTGTACATTGAGCCATCAGAAAACAAAGGTTTCACTATCTCACTCTCACTGGAAAAATTCCGTATTTCGGAATATTCCGTATTTCGGAATATTTGGATATGGGATACTCAACCTGTATATATATATATATAATTCTTGCACTTTTAGAGGCAGCAGCTGAACCCCTTTCTCCCCCATACTTCTTCACCTGCTGTGACAGCGATGGACACAGCAAGCAGCAGCGGCAGCAGCTGTAATTGGCGCTGGCGTCCGGCGCTGCACCGCTCTACTAACAAGAAACTCTACATAAACTACACCTCCCAGCAGCCCTTGCTCCTGGGAGCTCCTGGTTGCAAGGGCTGCTGGGAGGTGTAGTTTATGTAGAGTTTCTTAAAGAGGGGCGAAGTGGGACCTGGCGCTGTATTTTGGACCTTGAGCTGCCCTGGGGGAGTGCTGGAGTTACCCTAAGACTCCTGTGTAACAGAGATGTGGTATATGGGATTTGACCCACCCAAATGGCGCTGGTCCTATGGATAAAATTCCTATGGATAAAATTTACAATACGTATAAAAGAAAAATATTTTTCAGTAGACGGAATATGATGAGCTGGATTGGAAATGTCTTGTTCCCAAAGCAGCCGAGATTTGGGAACAAGACCTTGGGAGCCATCGCCAGGGTATTTTTCCGGGATACCCTGCTCTTTTGTTACACCTGCGGCTCCCCCACCTTTACGGGTAGGATGTATTTCCAATCCAGCTCATCATATGTCTGTCTACTGAAAAATATTTTTCTTTTATACGTATTTAAAATTTTATCTTTGTAATAAACATACACCGTATTTATACACTCTGTGAAATGGTGTATTGGAATAGATGCATCTAAGAGTGGAATAGCCGGTCACATTCAGGTCTACATAAACAACCCATAGGACCAGCACCATTTGGGTGGGTCAAATCCCCGCTGCTGTATGCTGTGTTCATTGCTGGCCCTTACAGCAGGTGAGGAAGTACCTGGTGTGCGGTGGGGGGAGGGGAGGAGGAACAGATTCAGCTGCTACCTACTGGCCGTGCGTGGCACCGCTGGGCAGTGCCCCTCCTCCGCTGGCAAGTGCCATCCTGGCCAATAGGTAGATGCGCCCATGGGTGGATCAGAGAAGCCATCAGGGGACATTTCTGTACAAATCCCAGTGGCAGCATCATTAGCATATTAACAAATCTGCTGTGTCTGAAAATGCAGTTGTGATTGCACCAGTGAATCAGGCCCAGATCTAAGATATTTTGATTACTTAATGTTACTGAAAAAGTAATGCGTTGTAAAGAAATCAATTGATGCTTGTAAGTTATGTCCCGATGTGAAAATCACAGATCTGAAAGAGGATGTACTGTCTTTTTTTACACGACTACATGTCTCAGTCTGAAACTTCTAATTTTCAAGCACAGTCTTCCACCCACACGACTCTACTTCTTAGTACAGGTGACTCATATAAAGCTTAATAAGTAAAAGTGCTATGCTGTATATAAAGCTACACTGTAAAAGAAGTATGTAAAATGTTTACACTGAAAATGTAAGAAAATGCAGATGTACCATAAGGTTATTATAATATAGTAAAAGAGTCACTTTCATTTTGCTTAAACTATCAAGCACCATTTAAGTGCTTAAAATTGTTTCTCTAAATTGCTACAATAAATGTAATGAAAAAAAAAGAATAAAAAATTATTTGAATTAATTGAAATATACCAGGTGTCTTGGTGTCTTACATTTTTTCCCAGGTTTCCTCACACTATTACTGAACTAAATATTGCTGTTCAGTATTCTTATGTTCTTTCGTTTGGGACTACAGGGCTAATTCAGATCTGATGGCAGCAGCAAATTTGTTAGCTAATGGGCAAAATCATGGGGGTCATTCCGACCCGTTCGCTCGCTGCGTTTTAACGCAGCAGAGCGAACGGGTCCCTGCTGCGCATGCGCCTGCGCAGTAATGCGCCTGCGCATGCGGGACGGCCGAGGGCCGTAGCAGGACAGCGATCGTCTCTGCCTGATTGACAGGCAGAGGCGATCAATGGGTTGGAGGGGGTGAAACGGCGGTGTTTGGCTGCCGTTTCATAGGCGCGGTGCGGCCAATGCAGGTGTGGCCGGACCGAACGGGGGCGGGCCGCAGCGGCTGCGTGACATCATACACAGCCGCTGTGGGCCAGGGAGCGAGGAGTAGCTCCCGGCCAGCACTCTAATGCTGCGCTGGCCGGGAGTTACTCCTTAAGTGCAAAGGCATCGCCGCTGTGCGATGCCTTTGCACTTCTGCGAGGGGGGCCGGACTGACATGCGAGGCGATTAGTCCCGTGCTGGGCGTCCCAGGAAAGATGATCGTAGCTGTGCTAAATTTAGCACAGCTACGATCAACTCGGAATGACCCCCCATTTGCACTTCAGGTGGGGCAGATGTAACATGTCTAGAGAGAATTAGATTTGGGAGAGTTATTTTTTTTTCTGTGCAGGGTAAATACTGGCTGCTTTATTTTTACACTGCAATTTAGATTTCAGTTTGAACACACCCCACCCAAATCTAACTCTAACTTTTCTTGCGATTTTGACTATATAGTCAAAATCGAAAGAAAAAATCTCACCGTGTGTACACACCATATGTCTTACACGTTATTTTATGTTTTCGACTTTGTGAATAAAAAAATAAAAACAAGTTACAAAAAATTATAGGGTCCTAGCCCCAATAATTAGAAGTTCTTATCACTGCTATTCATGGCAATAAGTAAGTCTGTACCGATCAGATGTATTAAGGGAACACATCCAAGAAAAGGTGCTTCAATAGGATCCTATACCTGTGATGTGTAACGTAAAGTGATCACAATAGTTATTACTTTACATTGAGCTGCAGGACCACTTCCTGTTTCAAGATTAGGGCAGTATGGATAGTGTAATGGTTAGCATTACTGCCTCACAGTACTGAGGTCATAGATTTGATTCCCACATGGCCCTAACTGTGTGGAGTTTGTATATTCTCCCCATACTTGCGTGGGTTTCCTCCGGGTACTCCGGTTTCCTCCCGCAATCCAAACATATACTGGTAGGTTAATTGGCTTCCAACAAAAATTAACCCTACAGTGAATTTGTCTGCATGTACATGTGGTAGGGAATATAGAATGTAATCTCCACTGGGGCAGGGACTGATGTGAATGGACAAATATTCTCTGTAAAGCGCTGCAAAATATGTGTGTGCTATTCTATATAAATAACTGGTAATAGCCACCCAAGGTTAAGCTGCTGCACAGTACTGTCATTTCTCTCCCCATTATTTTGTTGATTAACCCATAAAAAAATGAAGCAACTTTGAATAAACTTTCACTAATAATAATACTAATAATAATAACAATAATAATAATAATAATATTATTATTATTATTATTATAATCATCATCATCAACATCATTATTATCATCAATGAGCAGTTTGGTTTTGCAGAAATTGGAAAACACGAGAATTTGAGGCTTCCGAGTAGAACCGAGTACCGTCTCGGGTCTTCCCGCCATATTCGTATTTTCAAACAAGGTAAAGAGTTAACTTTCCCGAAAATCCCGGAGATTGTGTGTTTTGTTTTGTAATTAAGAGGCCCTCCTTCATAATCAGGCACCATTTCACACAGGAGAGTGTATGGAGAGGGTGTGGGCTATGGTTGTGCTACAATACTATATAGTGGACGCCATTATACAGAGCTAGACAGTGCATGGAGAAGGGTGTGGGCTGTACTTGTGCTGCAATACTACATACTAATCGCTACTAGAGAGAGTTATAAGTACATGGAGTGGGTGGGAAGAATGTAAATTACCTCAGGCATCTTAGTCACTGTGTATGTTTGTTTGTCACAAAGTAGTAGCATCTGCAATCTATCTACACTGCAGTACATATATTGTCCCAAAAATACTGTGCTATATGAGCTGAACCCCAAAGAGGACATATGTTCCTGTGTTAAAAGAAAATCTTTTATAATTCAACTTAGATCATATTTCAAGAGAAGATTGTGTGTTTTCAAGAAGCAACGTATATTACTGTACCGACTGGGTATAGTGTCGCCATCAACTGCATCCCAAAATATTAAAAGTGCAAAAAATTATTTTGGTTCTGGTTTAAAACTAAATATCAAGTAATATAATAAAACTGCATTGCAAAGTTAACAGCTCCTCATTTCCCTATCTCAGTGTACTGTACATTCACTTGTTGTGGTAGCAGTACATTGCAAGTACAGTTGCTTTACTCCTGTCCTGTTGTAACTCAATAATGTCTCAGATATATAATTAGTCTGCAGAAGAACAGGAACATCCCCAAGAGCACTTTAAGAGAGGAGGAGGCCTGTGTGCTGCCTCCTCCGTTAGGGCCCCCTCCTATCTGTGGGCAGTGCTGGAGTGTCTGAGCTCTAGAAGGCTCAGACTCTACTGCGCATGCACAGATCACCTGGAAAATGGCACGGTGGCCATTTTCCTAGTAATTTTTCTTCTGCGCATGCGCAGAACACCATAAAAATGCCCACTGCACCATTTTTACGGTGATTCCACAGCACTGCTGATGTTGGCGCGGGGACTCCGGAGAGATAAATAAACAAAAAATGGGTGCAGCGTGTGCGGTGGGGTCACCCTCTGGACTCAGGGTCCAGCGTGCACTACATACACTGCACCCATTATAGATACACCTGTGAGCATCCCAGCTGGCAGTCATAGTACTTCTTCACATCTACTTTTAAAGAAGGTCAAGGGGTAAGACAGTGTGAGAAAGGTCTTTTCAAATCTAAACAATGTTTGACAATCTTTAAGAAAACATCACTTCTAACTATGAAGGGAAAAGTTACTGCGGAAAACATAAAATTGCCAATATGCCATACACCACACCCAGTGGCAAAGGCTCAGACTGTGGCCTTTATTTGCGAATGGTGGTCCTGCTACTTCTCTTTCATGCACTAGAATGCATATTGCAAGAGTCAGGGCCAAGCATAGGGGGTCATTCAGACTTGATCGCACGCTAGGTTTTTTAGCTGCGCTGCGATCAGGTCAGAACTGCGCTTGCGTATGCAGTGCAATGTGCAGGCGCGTCGCACGGGTACAAAGCGGATCGTTGCTGTGCGATGGATTTAACAAAGAATCCATTCGCACAGCCGATCGCAATGAGATTGACAGGAAGAAGGTGTTTGTGGGTGGCAACTGACCGTTTTTAGGGAGTGTTTGGAAAACCGCAGGTGTGTCCAAGCGTTTGCAGGGCGGGTGTCTGACGTCAATTCCGGGCTCGGACAGGCTGAAGTGATCGCAGCGTAAGTTCTGGGCAACTCAGAAACTGGCCAAATCTTTTTTGTACCGCTCGGCTGCACATGCGTTCGCACACTTGCACAGCTAAAATACACTCTCCTATAGGCGGCGACTATCTGATCGCAGAGCTGCAAAAAATAGCTAGCAAGCGATCAGGTCTGAATTAGGTCCATAGTCGGGAATCTTCTGTAACCTTGCATGCACCACTATCTCGCTCTGAGTCTAGATGTGTCACCTCTAAAACAGGCAAATCAAAGCACAAAAAGAACTTTAAATCTGAAGTACAAACTGTGGGTTCACAAACTTAACAGATTCCTGAGGAGTCGAGGGTATCCACTATCCAGGAGTGCTTTCTGTGAGTCTGACATTTCTGATTCTGAGACTGTAATCCTGGGAACGCTTCGTGGAGGCTTGGAGACACAGATGTCTATACAATCCGCTGGTCTGCCTCGTGCTTCGACAAATAAAAACAGTTTATAACATAGCCTAGCAGCATAACGTTCTCTGGGGAGACACAGTGAAAGAATAATGGAACAGCCTCTCAATCAGATTGATCCCCCAGAGATAAAAGTGGAGGTGCTCAGGCATTTTTATCAGCAGAGCATCACACCTTGGATGATGTCACCTACTGTAAGTCCCTTCAGACTGTCGGGTTAGTTAATTAAGGGTGGGATCCTCTCTGAACTGTTTAAACCACTTTTACCTTAAATCCCTGTAATTGTACGTTACTTCCCCTGCAAAATTATGACCTAGAACAGGGGTGGGGAACCTTTGGCCCTCCAGCTATTGTTGAGAACTATTTTGCTATTTAGCCATGCTAAAACTGTTGCAGGGCATGCTGTGATGTGTAGTTCAACAACAGCTGGAGGGCCATAGTTGCCCCACGTCTGACCTAGAATATGGGGAGTCAGTATTACTCTTTTATTTTAGCTGCAAAACGATTGTAAATATGATATATTGTGAGGTGAGATTGGCTAGATAATTCATATTTTTGAAACGGTACTTCTGAGTGATTTGCAAATTGCACCCTACCTGCAAATAGACTTGAAATAGTTTATGGGAATTTTAAACCCCCTAGTGACTATGGAAATATTTCTCTTATGTCATTAACCACATGAAAAGATTATGTTTTTTGATCTGATTACCATTGGCTGTTAGACTGAATACACTGGTAGGTTCGATTACCCCCCACTGGGTTGCTTCTTTTAGATGCAAACAAAACAAAAGGCTATGGGGGTTATTCTGAATTGATTGCAGCAGCAAGTTTGTTAGCAACTGGGCAAAACCATGTGCACTGCAGGGGGGGCAGATATAACATGTGCAGAGAGAGTTAGATTTGGGTGGGTTATTTTGTTTCTGTGCAGGGTAAATACTGGCTGCTTTATTTTTACACTGCAATTTAGATTTCAGTTTGAATACACCCCACCGAAATCTAACTCTCTCTGCACATGTTATATCTGCCCCTCCAGCAGTACACATGGGTGGTCATTCCGAGTTGTTCGCTCGTTGACGATTTTCGCTATGCTGCAATTTGTTGCTAAATGCGCATGCGCATGGTACGCAGCGCGCATGCACTTAGTTATTTAACTAAAAACTTAGCAGTTTTGCTGTTGTTCGTGTGGCGCTGTTCAGTCGCACTGCTGATCGGTGAGTGATTGACAGGAAAGGGGCGTTTCTGGGTGGTAACTGAGCGTTTTCCGAGAGTGTGCTAAAAAACGCAGGCGTGTCAGGGAAAAACGCAGGAGTGTCTGGAGAAACGGGGGAGTGGCTGGCCGGACGCAGGGCGTGTTTGTGACGTCAAACCAGGAACTAAACGGACCGAGCTGATCGCAATCTAGGAGTAGGTCTGGAGCTACTCAGAAACTGCAAGAAAATATTTAGTAGCAATTCTGCTAATCTTTCGTTCGCTATTCTGCTAAGCTAAGATACACTCCCAGAGGGCGGCGGCCTAGCGTTTACAATGCTGCTAAAAGCAGCTAGCGAGCAAACAACTCGGAAGGACCACCATGGTTATGCCCAACTGCTAACAAATTTGCTGCTGCGATCAACTCAGAATTGCAAGGCCGTAATATTGATATTCTCACTTCAATAGCTATATTCCTCACAATAATGATGATGGCATCTTCAGTTTTGATGATAATTAAAACTGTTAGCCATAAACCCATTGGTAGCTTGGTTGAACAAAACCACCAAAATGTGATTTGCTGGTTGGTTTCAGTTGTTATTACAGTAACTTACTGTATTCATTAATTATCAATTTATACAATGCTGTTACTCTGTCTTGAATTGCCCTTATTATTATTATTCTTTATTTATATGACGCCACATGGGACCCGCAGCGCAAAATTACAAAGTAAACACATAAGCAAAACATGAAGACAGTGACTTACAATTCAATACAATGTAGGACAAGTACAGGGTATATAAACATAGCTGCATCAGTAAACAGCACTGAAGTAAGTATCAGGGTGGCAGAAAACCGAGGGATTTGGTGCCATCAAAGGGAGTATTGAAAAGAAGATAGGTTAAGTAAGAGATGTAAAGTCACATGAGGGAAGAGGGCCCTGCTCATGAAAGCTTACATTCTAAACAGGAGGGGCACACATACAGGGGTGACACAGATGGGGTAGAAAGTGAGTGTGGGCCACAGAGGGCTTAGGATGAGAGACAGCTGGGTTTGGTGAAGAAGTGTGTCTTGAGAACCCGTTTGAAGTTTTGTAGAGAGGTGGAGAGTCCATGGGGAGAGGTAGAGAATTCCAGAAAAAGGGAGCAGCACGTGCAAAATCTTGGAGGTAGTAGTGGGATGAGGTTATCAGAAGGCAGGAGAGGCATCGTGCATTAGCAGACCAAAGAGGATGGGTGAGAGTGTAAAGGGAGATAAGGTCAGAGATGTAACTGGGAGAGGAGTGTGTGAGGGCTTTGTGAGTGTGAGAAGCTTGTACTGGATTCTGAAGGGGAAGGGGAGACAGTGAGGGGCTAGTAAGAGAGGGGAGGTGGATGTAGTGCATTTGGTGAGGAAGATGATCCGGGCAGCAGCATTTAGGATAGATTGGAGTGGAGAGGTATCTGTTAGGGATGCCAGTCAGGAGGAGGACGGTGATTTGCTGGTTGGTTACAGTTTGTTGCTAACTTATTAATTATGTGAAAATGTGATTTTCTGGATGGCTTCAGTTTGTTATTAACTTGTTAATTAATTATCAATTTCTACTCAAGCCTTGAATCACCTGTATTGGCCTGAAGACTGTGATTTGCTGGTTGGATTCAGTTTTATTTATTTATTAATTATACATTTTTACTAGGTTGTTACTCTGGCTTGAATTGCCTGTATTGACCTGAGGCCCTTTGATTTGCTGGTTGAAGAAGTCTGCAGCTTAGTTTTTAATAATTTGTTGCATGTTTTCAATTTACTTTTCCTTACAGTAATTAATACTTTATCATTCACTAAATACTCAACCTCCAATTGCCTGTACTGACATCGGACCTGTGATTTGCTGTTTAGAGTAATACTGACAGTGATCTAGTTTTCCACTAGAAGTTACTCCAGCAGCAATCCTGTGTACTGACCTCGGACCTGTGATTTACTGTTTAGAGTAATACTGACAGTGATCTAGTTTTCCACTAGAAGTTACTCCAGCAGCAATCCTGTGTACTGGGCTGAGACCTGTGATTTGCTGTTTAGAGTAATACTGACAGTGATCTAGTTTTCCACTAGAAGTTACTCCAGCAGCAATCCTGTGTACTGGGCTGAGGCCTGTGATTTACTGTTTAGAGTAATACTGACAGTGATCTAGTTTTCCACTAGAAGTTACTCCAGCAGCAATCCTGTGTACTGGGCTGAGGCCTGTGATTTGCAGTTTGAAGTGTGTGTTGGTAATATATTATATTTTCTACTAGGCTTTTACTTTTAGGCTATTAGTTCATGATTAATGAAAATATTCTATAGGGTTGTATAGTTTATTAAAAGTTACTATGCTGCTTCTCCAATGCTTAGTTTAGCAAACAAGTTTGCTGCAATCTTTGGCCAATATTGGTGAAAATAAGATTTTGAGCTGAGGTGGAAATGAGTGGAAATAAGTGTTACTGATGTTAATAATACTGTAGGAACAAAAACAGGTCCACATTACATGATTTTAGCTGTTTTTATCAGCCAAAAACAAATCACGATGAAGATCTAGAACAAAACCAAAACATGGGGGTCTGCAGACATATCTAATAGTAATAACACAGCAGCATTAACCTGCTAGCTGAGTGTCCTTTCCATGAGGATTGGTGTTTTGAACAATTAAGCCATTGGACAGGTGAAACTTACATGCCTTAACAGCAGTGTCGGACTGGGACATGTAGGGCCCACCGGCAAAATATAGTAGTAGGGACCCATATTAGGCATTCACAGCCAATTATTTATTTATTTAACAGTTTCTTATATAGCGCAGCATATTCCGTTGCGCTTTACAATTAGAACAACAGTAATAGAACAAAACTGGGTAAAAACAGACAGTCATAGAGGTAGGAAGGCCCTGCTCGCAAGCTTACAATCTATAGGATTTGATTGTCCTCTATGTGTATAAATTTGTATTTATATTAGTGAGTCATCAAAGTGTGTTTAAGCAGGCAGAGATCCGCATAGGCTCAAAGCCACATAAACACCCTGAATTTTTCTGACATGTGTTGAGGATAGGCAGGGCTAGCTTTAGTGATTGACAGTTGTGGTCAGGTGACAGATGGGTGCCTATTAGGGATATGTAGGAGGAGTATACACAGGGGTATATAGTCCTGGGATTTGGCAGCCATCTTCCTCTTGCCAGTTTTCTTGGATGTGGTAAGGTGTATTTGCAGTACAGCTGTAGTGTTGCTTCCTTTCACCTCTAATTTAATTGTACACTGTTCCTGTTGTTTCCTATCACCTTGCTGGTGCTATGCCCCGTCCTCGTAGGTCAGCACCCCCTCCCCGCCGCCTGGCTGAGGCCGCCCGTCCGCTTGCAGCGGCTGGCTACCGCCGGCCGCGTGTACGCGGAGTCCCCCCTCCCGCTGCGCCGCCCGCCGGAGATATGGTGCTGCTCTCGGCGGGCGGCGGGGTCTCGCATCCGACTGGCGCGCTCGGAGCCCGGCGTGGCCGAAGTGCCGCGCGCGGCGGGTCTCCGGCCTCTAGGGACGGTCAGGAGCTTTTCATCACGGCCGCGGTGAGCGCGTCCGGGGACCCGCCGCGCGGGCCCCGTGACGCCGCTCAAGGGTGCGTGCAGCCGGGTCTCTCACCAGCCGGCTCCCCTGGGGGGGCATGGCTGGTGCAAGATATAGTCACTTTGCCAACGGCGTCAGGCGCATTTCGGGGGGCGGGGCCCACGCGCACACACACTTATGGGGGTGGTCGCGATACCCTTTTTCCCCCTGCCGTTTCCATGGTTTCCACCGCAGCGGTGGGCATGGGGGCGCCGGGGGTAGGCGGGCAGGCATCTGGGATTTTCACGGGGGCGCTCCCGGTGTCCCAGATCCTGCTGCCGCCGGGCAGTGGCATGTGGCCCAATGAGGTGCCGCCATCTGCTGGCCAACTCATGGTACAGCAGATGGGGTCAGGGCAAATTTCCATGGCCGGTTCAGGGGCATCCCGGGATGGTGCGTATTACGCGGCGCCCGGGGTTGCCCTGCCGGCGGCATCGGTGGCGGTTGCCTGGTCGGGTACGATGCAATTTCCGGTCAAGACTTCCGGTGCGGCATCTGATGGCCGAGGGGGTCGGGTCCCTTGGTCGTCCCCTTACCTGCCATCGGCTTTTACGCACTCGCTGGGCGGGGTGACATCTTGGCCTGCGCCGAATGGTCCGGGGTTTGCCCCGTTTGCAGGTTCTTGCGCCGGCGGTTTTGCTCCCGGGGCTCGCCCACAGACGCCTTACTGGGCGGCGCCGTTTTCTCAGGCTCCTTTAAACTGGCACTCTGGTTTTCCCGCCCCGGACACATGGCCTCCGGCTTTGTGTGCTGCCGGGAGCTCGGCTAGCGCAGCGGCGGTGGAAGTGCCCGCCTCCCATTCCCAGAACACACTTTATGCTTCCCCCACTCCGTTGCCTCCGGTTCCCCCCCCCCGGAGGCTGCCGTTTTTGTACCCCCCCTTCCCCCCCCTTCTTTTTCCCCGTCAGGTGGCGGCGTGTCCAGGGGGATCTCTCCCCAGGGCGGATCATCTGGAGCCAGGGCAGCAGCAACGTCCAGTGAAGCGCAGACGGGAGTGGTGACGCAGGCCGAACAAGTTGGAACGGGCGCAGCTGGGGGAATAGGCGACCCGGAGGAGGTGCCGTCCGGCCCCGCCGCCACGTCCGAAGAAGTGGGCGGTCCTTCTGGAAATGGTGAGACAGTTAATTTTTCTTCTGATAGTTCTTCTTCCAGCTCTTCTTCTGATACTAGGTCTTCCGGGTCCCCTAGGCGCTCGCGTAAATTAGCCAGGCTCATTGCGCATCCCTTGCATAAAAAAGATAGGAAGGCTAAGGGCGCGGTTTCCGCGGTCACTCCGGACCCTCCGCGTTTTACGGAAATGGTGCACTGCGCAAACACGGCTGTCACCAGGGGTTTGCGTAAACGGATGAGGGAAAAAATTAGGAAGGGTAAATATGTCGACATGTTCACCCTTACGGATGACATGAGGAAGGCCTTCGATAAGGCCAAGAAGGTCGGGGGTATTGGTGAGAATGCATTTCGCAATTTTCACCAGTGGCTCCGGGGGTTTTTAGTGTTCACAGCGTGCTACGCCGAGTCGAGGCCTACGGAATATCACAACACGGTCAAGTATCTGCACCTGGTGCACGAAATGTACTTGACCTCCAAGGGTTACGCGTGGCGGGATTATGATGAGAAATTCCGTCGTAACCAAGACGGTAACCCGACACTGCCCTTGGGGTTCAAGGACGTTGAAGTTTGGTTAGAAGTCACGCAACATAATAAGCCCCTTTATGAAGCCCAGGGTGGCAAGCCGGGCTTAAGTGTCCGGCCGAGCCCGCCTATGGGGAATAAAGGGAAATGCTTCGCTTTCAACGAGGGCAAGTGTTCCCGGGGGGCTATGTGCCGTTTTCGCCACTCCTGCAAGGTGTGCGGCGGGGGGCACCTGGCCAAAGATTGCCAGTCCCCTTCCGGGTCCAGGCCCTCTGATGCTGCCGAGGTGCCCGGAAGTGGAAAGTAAGGCGTTTTCCCCCATCAACGTCCCCGAATTGACTAAATGGTTGGGCATTTACCCCGACGTCACTTCGGGGTTGTTTTTGTTGGACGGTTTCCGTAGCGGTTTTAGGCTTCCCATCCCGGATTCGGTCCTCGTTGTCTCCAGGCGCAATTTAAAATCCGCACGCGATTTCCCCTCCGTGGTCGCCTGTAAGGTCCAGGCGGAAATCGCTTTGGGGCGCATGTGCGGCCCTTTCCCGTCCCCACCACTGCCCCGGCTGTGCGTCTCACCATTAGGGGTGGTCCCCAAGAAAGTTCAGGGTCAATTCCGCCTCATTCAGCATTTGTCACACCCCCGTGGAGGCTCGGTCAACGACGCCATCCCGGAGGAAGCTTGCAGGGTGCGATATCAATCGTTTGATGAGGCCCTGCGGTTAGTACAAAGGGCGGGTCCAGGCGCCCTCATGGCCAAGCTGGACATTGAGTCCGCTTTCCGCCTCCTGCCCATCCACCCCGATTCCCTGCGTTTCCTTGGGTTCAGGCTAGGGGGTGGCTATTATGTAGACAGGTGCTTGCCCATGGGGTGTTCCATTTCTTGTGCCTACTTTGAGAAATTCAGTTAGTTTTTACATTGGTGCGTAGTGTCAGCCTCCGGCCACCCGGGGGTTGCCCACTATCTAGACGATTTTCTCTTTGTGGGTCCAAGGGAGGGGTCGGTTTGCGGGGATGTACTGGGTCTAGCCCAGAGTTTGTTCGGTCGCCTGGGCGTTCCAGTGGCCTCAGATAAGACCGAGGGGCCCACGGTGTGTCTCAATTATTTGGGCATTGAAATCGATTCGGAAGCCGGTTGCTGCCGGCTTCCGGCCGATAAGGTGCACAAGTTGCTGGGTCTCATAGAGCAGTGCCTCCTCGCGCGCAGGGTCAGATTACAACGGGTCCAGTCGTTGCTTGGGTCTTTTAATTTTGCGTGCAGGATCATACCCATGGGTCGGGTTTTCTGCCGTAAGCTTGAGAGATCCATGTCGGGGGTGCGGAAACCTCACCATACGGTTTACATGTCACGCGAGGTCAGGGAAGATTTGAGAATCTGGTCCACTTTTTTGGTTTCTTTTAACTGGGAGGTGTTGTGGCCAGCGAAGCGGTGTTCCAACGCCGCGTTACAACTTTTTACCGACGCCGCTGGGGGTTCGGGCTTTGGGGCTTTTTTCAGGACAGAGTGGTGTGCCGCGCCTTGGCCCGCAGCATGGGTGACCCGAGGTTTTACAAAGAACTTGCTGCTTCTAGAGTTATTCCCCTTGATAGTGGCTGTCGAGTTGTGGGCACCCAGCTTGTCGGATCGGAGTATTGTATTCCGCTGCGACAATCTGGGCGTCGTGCACGCCATTAATAGCCAGCGCTCGTCCTCCCCTGAGGCTCTGCGCTTGTTGCGTTATCTGGTGCTTAAGTGCTTGAGGCATAACATTCATTTCACGGCTGCGCATGTCCCGGGGGTTGACAATAGAATTGCTGACGCATTGTCGCGTTTTGAGTTCGATAAGTTTAGGGAGCTGGTTCCTGATGCCGCGATTGGGGGTCTATTGGTGCCGCCCTTCCTGTGGAGTATCGTTGACTAAGGCCCACCCCGGTGAGTGGGTCTTGCCTATGCGGGCTGGATACCGTTGGGGTATGGCAGCCCGGTATCAGTGGCTAGGCTTGCGCCTGGTCTAAGGAATAGGTTAAGTGTTTTGTTATTGCGCCTGTTGCGCGAACCCGGAAACGTGTTTTACTCGTCGGTTTTTGAACGGCTAGCGTTCAGAAATGGAGGGTGTGAAGTGAATTTTTAAATTTTCCTCCGAGGGGACCGAATTACAATTGGCATCACACACGGTTCAAGGGAGGTTTTTTGAGTTTTCTCCTTCACTCGGGTTCTTAATTGCATGTTTTAAGTTATTTGTTTTTCGGTATGTTATAGTGTCTGACGGTAGGAAATTTTTTTTTTGCAGCTACTTTGGACGTCACGGATCAGATTTGGCTCATTGGCCATTCTTTTATTTTTTGGGCGGAGAGGCATCCAATGGCAGGACGAACAGGCAAATTGTTTGGGGACAAGGTAGTTAGATGGTTAGGAGTTAGAGGCTTGCGTTGGATGGGTTTACTTCGCTTGCTGTTTCGCCATGAGCGAAGGTGGGGGCGGCCCGGCTGGATTGTCTTTCACCTCGGGGGGAATGATATGGGGCGGGTCAAAGGCATCGATCTCATATTGAGTATCAAAGCGGATTTAGTGGCGTTGCGGGCATCCTGGCCCCGGGTGACAGTTGTGTGGTCTGACATGGTGCCCCGCTTCCATTGGCGGGGTGCCATTCGTTTTTCTGCTGTCGAGAAAGCGAGGAAGAAAGTTAATTCCGCGGTGTCAGTATACGTGCAGGCGATAGGAGGTTTAGTGGTTAGGCATCCGCTTTTGGTGTTGCACAATGTACAGTTTTATAGGGAAGACGGTGTTCACCTTTCCCCTGCGGGTATTGGTGTGTTCTTGGAAAGTATTTTTAGAGTGCTGTCTGGTTGAATATCTTCTTCTGTTGTTGGTTGGATGGCGGTCTGCGTTTTTTTGTTAAAATCCTTGTTGTGGCGGAAAGTCGCTACCAGCCAGCGGTCAAAAAGTTACATAAGTGGTCACTGTGGGGCACCCCCTTTTGATTGAACAGCGAGTATGCCCTCCCCTTGCGGGTGGACTACGGATGTTCCCGTGCGGGTTCGTCCACGGCTCTGCTAAAGTAAGGGGGGGTGAGTCCTGCGCAGTGCGGGTTATGTTAAGGAGGCGGTTGTGAGGCCCCTCCTATTTTATTGTTTATTATAGTTGACTGGTGCTGGTGAGTTGGTAGCGCCTTTTTCTTGCCATCCTCCAATATTCTTAGTTTAAACGACAGGTCACCAAACAATAAATATCTGTTTGACCTTTTAAATCTAGCAGTTGGTGTCCGTGTGTTTATTTCTTAGTGATAAGCTAGCTAGTTATAAATGTTAAGTTCGTCGGAATAAAGTCATGGGTGGTTTAAGCAGGCAGAGATCCGCATAGGCTCGAAGCCACATAAACACCCTGAATTTTTCTGACATGTGTTGAGGATAGGCAGGGCTAGCTTTAGTGATTGACAGTTGTGGTCAGGTGACAGATGGGTGCCTATTAGGGATATGTAGGAGGAGTATATACAGGGGTATATAGTCCTGGGATTTGGCAGCCATCTTCCTCTTGCCAGTTTTCTTGGATGCCCTCCCACCCTCCCTGTAAGGTTGCTTGAGGCTCGCTTTTCAGACCTCTATTTCCATTTCATAGCAGGCTTTGATAGCCAGATGGGCGGAAAGTCGCTACCAGCCAGCGGTCAAAAAGTTACATAAGTGGTCACTGTGGGGCACCCCCTTTTGATTGAACGGCGAGTATGCCCTCCCCTTGCGGGTGGACTATGAATGTTCCCGTGCGGGTTCGTCCACGGCTCTGCTAAAGTAAGGGGGGTGAGTCCTGCGCAGTGCGGGTTATGTTAAGGAGGCGGTTGTGAGGCCCCTCCTATTTTATTGTTTATTATAGTTGACTGGTGCTGGTGAGTTGGTAGCGCCTTTTTCTTGCCATCCTCCAATATTCTTAGTTTAAACGACAGGTCACCAAACAATAAATATCTGTTTGACCTTTTAAATCTAGCAGTTGGTGTCCGTGTGTTTATTTCTTAGTGATAAGCTAGCTAGTTATAAATGTTAAGTTCGTCGGAATAAAGTCATGGGTGGTTTAATCAAATCACTCTTTTGTCTGAGTATCACAGTGATAAAGCCTTATACCAATTTATGCACATAGAGGACAAGCAATGTGACTGCTTTAAAATTCAGACTGGAGAGGTACACACATATGACCAGGGAGCCAGAAAAAGACATGATTTGCCCGGAGTCTCCACAGCGGCTTCTTACCTGAAGCTCGTCCAAACTGTGTGGTATTCATATTTGAGGTGTCCATATGGTTATATACTTGTGTTTACATTTCCAGACCCTGCCCCTTTTTTAAACTTTAGGTATTTTTGGTCTATTTCTCAGTTACAAGCACCGATGGGTACAGACACAAGATAATTTTGGGTTGTGCAGAAAAGAAAAAGTTTTTACTAATCTATTTTGCCACTAAGCAAATTACACTTAGCAGCCGCTGCTGGGTGTGCTAAAAATTGACACAATTAGTGTGTACAGTATATATCATATTATATTGACATCAGAGTGTGAATCATTGTAACTCTGTTAATGTTCTTTGTCTACTGTGTGTAAATTTTCATCTACTGTGTGTACCACATAAACAAACTGATGCTAACTGGTGTTTCCCTGCACTGCATAGGCTACCCCAGGGACTAGTAGAAATGATCTTGAATGCTTGAGACCTCATTTGTCTTCCTGCTAAGTATGGGCACCACCCTCTCTCATTCCCCATTCAATACCTCATGTGGCATGACGGGTGAACAGCAGAGGGGTGGCACCACCATGATCTTAGCGTCTACTTAATTGTTGTTATCCCTCATATTGTGGTACATTTCACCAACCTTTGTCTTTTAAAATACTCAAATTTAGACATCAGTGCCTTAAACCATTTAATTATGTTTGTCAAAATTGCTTAAACTGAGATATTAGTGCATCATAACTTGCCTTTTTTGCAAAAGACATCATATATCTGCAGTAATTTTTCCTTATACATTGTGACCTGTGATTTAAATCCATTACACTCCTATCATTTGGGTTACCACTAAGTGTATGACGGTCACTCTGAATTAAAATAAAATTATAAATAATTGTTTTGGATGATACAGTAGGCCTATACAGCTGATAAGAAGCCTAGGCTGATATGCCTTATTGGCACCCCACAGATCACTGTTTCCTTTTATCCTACAATCATACCACACTGCAAATTCCTAATCTCGCCCGATCTTGGAAGCGATATAGTGTTGGACCTGGTGGTACCTGGTTGGATGCCCACCTGGGAATACCAGGTTTTGTAGGTTTTTGGGTTTAAGGTGTGTAATACTGGTGTACCAATCTGCACATGCCTACACAACATTAATGCATTAATGCTTCTTATGAATATTATGCACTTAAAATTTCACTGTGACAACTTTTTTTGCCTTCAGTTTTCACATGTTATTTATTTTAGTGTTTCTGTTTTGAGACATTGAACTATGTAGATTGTGTTTTAAAGTATACCAAATAAAAGTAAATTTTTATTAACCTGCTAATACAGCCCTAGTTTCTATGGCAGAGAGTGTTCCCTATCTTTCTCTTTTTGTTACATATACAGTAATATTATAACTTAAAGGGAGCACCACTGACAATCACAACATATACCTGAGGAATTATCCATATAGGTTCAAAGTGACAGACTATGAGATTTCTTCCAGTGTTATTTATCCCAGAGACCTATATCCTTCATTCTATTCGATTCACTGTCATGTGCAGCTCACCTAACCCTCTTTCTACCATACATATTTTATATATAAGATATTTTACTCAAGTTTCAGCAATACAAAATGAGATAAATATATGAAAGCATACAGTTTCTGGTTTATTTGTCCTACAACCTCACATTATGATTTCACTGTTCTCCTTTATTTTAAACTCACAAATAGAAGTAATTTATTCATCTATTATTTATTTGAATTTGTCATTGCGTTGTTTTGAATCAGTTTCAAAATGCTGTATAATATAAACCAGACCCAGCAACATTTATTGAAGTACACAGTTCCCAAGAGTTCTCAGTATAGGGCATATCTATGAGATATTAATATGAGGAAAGTGTAATTATGTGCCAGGCTAAACTGGTGCCAAGGTTACTGCGGCTTCATAAACTCAAGTGGATTAAGTAAGTGAGGCAAGAGCACAATTAAATTACACAAAAATCCAAGTTTCCTTTAAAATAGAAACAATGCCATCTTGTATCTTACATGAATAACTCTGTATAGAACTGAGTTCTAAAGAAAACTCTTAATATTGATAATAGTGAAAAAAAAGTCTACACTATATCTTCTGAACCTACTTTAAATTTGACTCTTAGGTCACAATGATTAAGCATGCCAACCCTAAAATCTCATCTATTTATTTTCTGGAATTACACGTAAATATCCTCAAGTACAGGGAAAACATGTTGACATCCGAAATCAAGAAATGTCATTTTTCTTCTATGTCACTTTTTCACTGAATAGCATGATTAGATAGTAAATCAATAGACAAATTATCATACACTATATAAAATAGTATAATTGACTTGTCTATTTGGAACTGGAAAAAATGACTAGAAGAATATTTCATATTGGTGAATCGGTTAAGGATTTTGACACTTGTTCAGTTGTCAGTACAGTATATTCACTGTGGTGTACGAGGGTGGTTCAGTATGGGCCTAATTCAAGATTGACTGCAAAATAAAATTTTCCTTTAATGGGCAAAACCATGTGCAGTGCAGGGGGGGGCAGATATAACATGTGCAGAGAGATTAGATTTGGGTGGGGTGTGTTCAAACTGAAATCTAAATTGCAGTGTAAAAATAAAGCAGACAGTATTTGCCCTGCACAGAAACAAAATAACCCTACCAAATCTAAATCTCTCTGTGCATGTTATATCTGCCCCACCTGCAGTGCACATGGTTTTGCCCATTAGGGGAAAATTTTATTTTGCAATCAACCTTGAATTAGGCCCTAACTAAGGTAACAAGACCTCTCACATGTGTAATGTTCTCTATTTCATTTTAATTTACCACCAAGTCAGGGCAGGTAGACGACTGCTTCCCCTCATGCCTATTAGACTGTGCCTCATATCAGTCATACTGTAGTAAAATCAGCTGTAAGATGGTGGGGCTGGCAGAAACATGGTCAAATACTGAGGTGCGTAGTGTGATCAGATTTTTGAATCTAAAGGACACACCAGCAGCTGAAATTCGTCACCAACTGGTCATGGTGTACAGTGATAACATCATGTCATGGAAACAGGTTTGAATTTTCTGCACTGCATTTGATAACGGCAGGACAGACATTCAAGATGAGCATAGATCCATCCAGCCTAGCACGTCCACAACAGATGACAATTTTTTCCACATCGAAGGTCGAGTTAGGAGGACAGATGCATTTGAATTAGTAATATTGCTGACAAACTGATCAGTTCAATGGGTACTGTGCACAATATCATTCATGTCCTGGCTTCAGACACTTGATACTGATTTTTCTATGATAGGTTAGATGCCTTGGTGTACTGTTGGTAGTGGAACAAATGTTCATAGCAAAATAACATGCATTGATATTTCTAAAATATTGAATGCATTATGTTTTGCATATTCCCCATAAGGAAACTAAAGGCCAGTACTCACGGCCTGTCACAACTGAGGGCCTGAGCTGACGGGAGGCAGCCTCAGTTGTAGGGGCTGAGATGTACCGGAACCTGGGAGGTTGTATCAGACCCCTGGACATGTAAGTAACATGAATAATAACTGCCCGAAGGCGTGACCACGACAACTTGGATAAAAGTCAATGATGTTTATTATGACAACTCCGCAACACAGCAGCAGTAAAAGAAAACATAAAAGTCAGCAAAGAATAAATACAGTTCCTGGGTACTACAGGATGGCAGAAGCCACAGGGCACTGGTAGTGTGAGATAGTTCTTATAATCTTCTAGATGGAAAGTCCTTACCAGGCCCGACTGTAGCAATGGAGATAACCCAGGATTGTACCAGCTGGTGTTCCAGGAAAAGCTGGGTTGCTGAAGATAAAACGGCTGCTGTGGATACTGGCTGGAACCAGACTGTTGTTAGCACGGAGTGGATACTGGCTGGAACCAGTTAAATAATAAATGAACTTGGGAGCGATGAAATATGAACTGAAATGTAGAACTTGAGAGCGGAGAAATAATAATACCGGTGGAGAGTGGTAAAGTGTAGAAAGGACACCGGCCCTTTAAGAGAAGCTGTACTCTGCTGGAAGCTGAGCTGGAAGCAGGTAATGTAGTAGCTGGAAACAGATGAATCCACAATGGATTGGAGAGTCAGGCTACACCGCAGGTGGAATGCTGGTGCGGGTCTCTATGGTGGAAGTCTTGAGACAGGAGCTGGAACCTGGAAGACAATCACAGGAGAGAGACAAACAGGAACTAGGTTTGACAACCAAAGCACTGACGCCTTCCTTGCTCAGGCACAGTGTATTTATACCTGCAGCAAGGAAGGGATTGGCTTGGCAATTATGCAGATTAAAAATACTGACAACAGATTGGAGGAAATGATCAGCTGACAGAATCCAAGATGGCTGCGCCCATGCAGACACTTGGAGGGAAGTTTGGTTTGTAATCCATGTGGTAATGAAAACAGTAATGGCGGCGCCGGCCACTGGAGACAGGAGACGCCAGGCTGACAAGTGCACATCCAACCACGCGGACACAGCGGAGGCCGCGGCTGACGTAATCGCCACTCTGACACTCTGCATGCAGAAGCTCAGGGACGGCGGCGGAGGCCGCGGGAGACGCCATGCCAGATGTAATAAGGCATTACTGTGACAGCGTCTCAGAGAGACAGGAGAGGATGCAGGAATGTGAACATTAGGATAACAGATGGGATCCGGTCCTGGAGCGCTGAGCCAGCCTTAGGAGGCATCTGATGGGTAAGAAATGGCATCCAGATACCCGGATCGTGACAGCACCCCCCCTTTAGGAGTGGCCCCAGGACACTTCTTTGGCTTTTGAGGAAACTTGGAATGGAATCTCCGGACCAAGGCAGGAGCATGGACATCAGAAGCATTGGTCCATGAACGTTCCTCAGGGCCGTAACCCTTCCAGTCAATAAGATACTGTAGTTGACCGTAACGGTGACGTGAGTCCAGGATCTTGGCCACTTCATACTCAACGCCTCGTTGAGTTTGGACTTTCGGAGTTGGAGGAAGTGAGGAATGAAACCGATTCAAGATCAGCGGTTTCAACAGGGAAACATGGAATGTCCTTGGTATTTTTAAGAAGGGAGGCAACTGAAGTCTGTAAGCAACAGGATTGATGACTTGTTCAATCTTGAAAGGACCGATATAGCGAGGTGCAAACTTCATACTGGGAACTCTTAACCTCAAATTCTTCGTGGATAACCATACCCGATCACCCACCTTGAGAGCAGGAACTGCTCGACGCTTCTTATCCGCAAACTTCTTGTACCTGAACGATGCCTTGAGCAGAGCTGATCGTACGCTCTTCCAGATATTGGCAAACTGATGCAAGGTGATATCCACTGCGGGAACAGAAGTTGCTGGAAGCGGTTGGAACTCAGGGACTTTAGGGTGGAATCCAAAGTTAGTGAAGAATGGTGTTGAAGCAGATGAAGAATGATACTGGTTGTTATGACAGAACTCGGCCCAGGGAAGTAATTGAACCCAGTCATCTTGAGAGGAGGACACATAGATGCGGAGGAAGGCCTCCAAGTCCTGATTCACCCTCTCGGTTTGACCATTGGTCTGAGGATGGTAAGCCGTGGAAAACTTTAGCTTGACTTGAAGGACTTGACATAAACTTCGCCAGAATTTGGCTGTGAATTGAACTCCTCGATCTGAGATAATTTCTTCAGGAAGACCGTGGAGTCGGAAGATCTCTTGTATGAATACTTGAGCCAACTTGGAAGCTGACGGAAGACCGGTGAGAGGAATGAAGTGTGCCATCTTGGTGAACCGGTCAACTACCACCCAGATGGTATTGAACTTGTTGCACATGGGTAAATCTGTAATAAAATCCATCGACAAATGGGTCCAAGGTCGACGGGGAACAGATAGTGGAACCAGTTGCCCCGCAGGCGACTGGCGGGATACCTTATGTTGAGCACACTTTGGGCAAGATGCAATAAACTCCAAGACGTCCTTTTTCAGAGTTGGCCACCAATAGGACCTAGAGACAAACTCCAGGGTTTTTTGGATACCTGTATGTCCGGCAAAACGGGAAGCATGGGCCCAATGCATGAGCTTCTTCCTTAGCATCGGTTTCACAAAACTTTTCCCTAATGGGGGCGTAGAGTCCATCCCTACCGTGGAGAATGCCAACGGATTTATAATAGGATGCTTGTCTGAAGACTCTGACTCATTTTCTTGCTCCCATGAGCGGGAAAGGGCATCGGCCTTGCGATTCTGAGAGCCCGGACAGAACTGGAGTTTAAAGTCGAACCTGGAAAAGAAAAGTGCCCATCTGGCCTGACGAGGGTTGAGACATTGTGCGCCTTTCAGATATAAAAGGTTCTTGTGGTCTGTAAGTATGGTGATTGAATGAGAAGCTCCCTCCAACAGATACCTCCACTCTTCTAGAGCGAGCTTGATGGCTAGCAACTCCTGGTCGCCAATGGCATAGTTGCGCTCAGCTGGGGAGAACTTCCGGGAGAAGAAACTGCAAGGGTGTAAATGGCCATCTTTAGCCCTCTGAGATAACACCGCTCCTACTCCAACGGAGGAGGCATCCACCTCTAAGATGAAAGGAGAGTCGATGTCAGGCTGTTTCAGAACAGGCGCAGAGATGAACCTTTGTTTTAAAAGATGAAATGCTTGCATGGCTTCTTCAGACCACTTGGACGGGTTAGCACCCTTCTTAGTGAAAGCAGTAATAGGCGCCACAATGGTGGAAAAGTCTCGTATAAACTTTCGGTAATAGTTGGCGAACCCCAAGAACCTCTGGACCCCTTTGAGGGTTAAGGGTATCGGCCAATTTTGGATTGCTTGTAGTTTCTCAGGATCCATCTCTAGTCTGGAACCGGACACAATGTACCCTAGAAACGGAATGGACTTGACTTCAAAGACGCATTTCTCTAATTTGCAATAGAGATGATTGACACGGAGACGGGACAGAACCTCTTTAACCCAAAAACGATGTTCCTCTAAATCGTTGGCAAAAATGAGGATATCGTCTAGATAGACCACGACATGACGGTATAGAATGTCTCTGAAGATCTCATTGACAAAATGCTGGAAGACAGCTGGAGCATTACTCAATCCGAAGGGCATGACGAGGTACTCATAATGTCCGTCACGGGTGTTAAAGGCGGTCTTCCACTCGTCACCCTCACGGATCCGGATGAGATTGTATGCACCTCTCAAGTCCAGCTTTGTAAAGATGGTAGCTCCGCTAACTCTGTCAAAGAGCTCAGTAATCAGGGGTAAAGGATAACGGTTCTTGATGGTAATGTCGTTCAAACCTCTGTAGTCGATGCACGGCCGCAGACCACCATCTTTCTTTTTTACAAAAAAGAAGCCTGCGCCGGCTGGAGAAGAAGAAGGTCGAATGAACCCCTTTGCTAGGTTCTCTTTAATGTATTCCTCCATAGAATGCGTCTCAGGCAGAGACAACGGATAAGTTCGGCCTCGAGGTGGAACCTTCCCTGGAACGAGATCAATCGGGCAGTCCCATTCTCTATGAGGAGGAAGGATATCAGCAGAAGCTTTACTGAACACATCCGTGAAATCTTGATATGGAGGAGGTGGAACATCAGACGACCTGGGGGAGGAAGAACAGACAGGCAATACTTTAAACAAACATGTCTCAGCACAGGAGGGACCCCATGCCAGGATTTGCGTAGTCGTCCAATCAATTGTAGGATTGTGAAGACGGAGCCATGGAAGGCCCAGGACCACAGGATGTGTGGCTCTTGGAATCACTAAAAAAGAAATAAGTTCGGAACGAAGAACTCCCACTCTCAGACGAACTGGTAGAGTCCTTAAAGAAATAACTGCATCAAAAATTTTGCTGCCATCCACGGCAGTTAAAGAAATGGACGAAGGAAGTCTCTCGGTGGGTAGGGACCACCGTTTAACATAGGCTTCGGTAATAAAGTTCCCAGCTGCTCCGGAATCAAGGAGGGCAATGACGTTCCGATAACGTTGAGCAACTTGAAGCGAGACTGGGAGATTACAATCTTGAGGAGATGGAGAGGAGATCATTACTCCTAGCCGGCCCTCTCCTTGGCGAGTTAGGATTTGGAGTTTCCCGGACGTTTGGGACAGGCATTAATGGTGTGAGACGGAGCTGCACAATAGAGACAGAGAGACTCGGAGAGACGTCTTCGGCGCTCAGCAGGAGTTAAACGGGAACGGCCAAGTTGCATGGGCTCATCTTTAGATGGTGACAGTTGACGAGGAGGAGGAGCAGAAGATTTTGGAGCAGATGATCTTCCACGCTCAGTTGCTCTCTCTCTGAAACGTAAATCAACTTTCGTGCAGAGTGAGATTAGCTCATCTAACTTAGAAGGTAAGTCTCTGGTAGCTAACTCATCTTTAATACGCTCAGATAAGCCATGCCAGAATGCAGCATACAGGGCCTCGTCGTTCCATGCCAGTTCGGATGCCAGGATCTGGAACTGTATCAGATATTGTCCTACAGTACGTGACCCCTGGCGTAACCGGAGAATCTCGGATGAAGCTGAGGTTACCCGGCCTGGCTCGTCGAAGATGCGCCTGAATGTTGACACGAAGGCAGTGTAGGAAGATAGCAGGGTGTCGGACCTCTCCCATAACGGTGATGCCCAATCAAGGGCTGAGCCACTAAGAAGAGAAATAATGTAGGCAATTTTTGTACGGTCACTGGGAAAATTGCCAGGTTGTAGCTCAAACTGAATCTCACACTGGTTGAGAAATCCCCTGCAGAATCTTGGAGATCCGTCAAATTTTGCTGGCGTTGGAAGATGAAGACGTGGAGCAGAAATGGGTAAGGTGGGTGGGGTTATAGCTGGAGTCACTGTGGTTGACGCACCAGACGCGCCTGATCCACGGAGAGTTGTCTGAATCCCATCCAGCCGAGTAGAGAAATCCTGGAGACAGCGGATGATGTGGCCCTGTGCAGCCTCCTGATGTTCTAGTCGGGCTGCCAGTTCTTGCATCGGCCTGGCCGCTTGATCCTGGTCTCCGGCTGGATTCATTAGGTCAGTGCTTACTGTCACAACTGAGGGCCTGAGCTGACGGGAGGCAGCCTCAGTTGTAGGGGCTGAGATGTACCGGAACCTGGGAGGTTGTATCAGACCCCTGGACATGTAAGTAACATGAATAATAACTGCCCGAAGGCGTGACCACGACAACTTGGATAAAAGTCAATGATGTTTATTATGACAACTCCGCAACACAGCAGCAGTAAAAGAAAACATAAAAGTCAGCAAAGAATAAATACAGTTCCTGGGTACTACAGGATGGCAGAAGCCACAGGGCACTGGTAGTGTGAGATAGTTCTTATAATCTTCTAGATGGAAAGTCCTTACCAGGCCCGACTGTAGCAATGGAGATAACCCAGGATTGTACCAGCTGGTGTTCCAGGAAAAGCTGGGTTGCTGAAGATAAAACGGCTGCTGTGGATACTGGCTGGAACCAGACTGTTGTTAGCACGGAGTGGATACTGGCTGGAACCAGTTAAATAATAAATGAACTTGGGAGCGATGAAATATGAACTGAAATGTAGAACTTGAGAGCGGAGAAATAATAATACCGGTGGAGAGTGGTAAAGTGTAGAAAGGACACCGGCCCTTTAAGAGAAGCTGTACTCTGCTGGAAGCTGAGCTGGAAGCAGGTAATGTAGTAGCTGGAAACAGATGAATCCACAATGGATTGGAGAGTCAGGCTACACCGCAGGTGGAATGCTGGTGCGGGTCTCTATGGTGGAAGTCTTGAGACAGGAGCTGGAACCTGGAAGACAATCACAGGAGAGAGACAAACAGGAACTAGGTTTGACAACCAAAGCACTGACGCCTTCCTTGCTCAGGCACAGTGTATTTATACCTGCAGCAAGGAAGGGATTGGCTTGGCAATTATGCAGATTAAAAATACTGACAACAGATTGGAGGAAATGATCAGCTGACAGAATCCAAGATGGCTGCGCCCATGCAGACACTTGGAGGGAAGTTTGGTTTGTAATCCATGTGGTAATGAAAACAGTAATGGCGGCGCCGGCCACTGGAGACAGGAGACGCCAGGCTGACAAGTGCACATCCAACCACGCGGACACAGCGGAGGCCGCGGCTGACGTAATCGCCACTCTGACACTCTGCATGCAGAAGCTCAGGGACGGCGGCGGAGGCCGCGGGAGACGCCATGCCAGATGTAATAAGGCGTTACTGTGACAGCGTCTCAGAGAGACAGGAGAGGATGCAGGAATGTGAACATTAGGATAACAGATGGGATCCGGTCCTGGAGCGCTGAGCCAGCCTTAGGAGGCATCTGATGGGTAAGAAATGGCGTCCAGATACCCGGATCGTGACACGGCCCGATTTGGGAGAGATTTGTGCTGAGCGAACCGCTCAGCACACATCTCTCCCGGCGCTCAGCACAGCGCGATCTGTGCTGAGCGTGCGGGGGGAGACGGGGGGGCCGCTCATTTCACCCAGCGGGTGAAGTGAGCGACCCGCTAGATTGGCCTGCATGCAGGCCAATCTAGCAGCAGCGATAGCGATGTGCGGGGCCGCGCATCGCTATCGCTGAGGGGGCTACACACGGAGCGATGTTGCTGAAAATCTAAGCAATCTAGTCAGATTGCTTAGATTATCGCTCCGTGTGTACCCCCCTTAAGTTCTATGTCTTGCAAGGACCTTGAAGTCAACAGAAAACAAACTTAACCTGTCAAGATCGAAATGTGGTTCTCTATATTTAAATGAGATCAGTAAAATAGGAATGGGGCACATTAATCAAACAAATTGTGCTGTGAGTAAGGCCACAACAATGCATACATTGAATGCTTCCAACAGGAAACAGCATCCTTCACTAAAAAGATTTTTTTTTCTTTCTCAACTTGAGGTAAAAATGTCTCAATCAGAACCAGCCAAGTTTTGGAACGAGCCGGCATGTGTTTCTCATTTTATGCCTTCAGGGAAAATCTGCCAAGAAAGCGGCTGTCTTGCCAATCTTTCTTATGCACTTTACAACAAGTAAATATTATCTTTCTTTGAACTATTTCCATATTTGTCACATAAAAAATCCTGCCAATAACAGCTCTATGACATAAATCTGAATTTTATTTATTTTATACCTTTTACGTTTTGTTTGGTTTCCTGTTTTTTTATCCAAGTTTCTTCTTCTCTTATGAGCCAATTGGTCAACAAATTACTCTCAACGACAAACCGCTTTAATATTACATGACAATTTGTAGACAGTTCAATTTATTAATGTAGCAGTGATTTAAATAGCAATTTTAATTCACAAGCCTACAGCTGCGCTACCATTGCTCGCTGCCAGTTCTAGGTTATATGGTGCATGTTGCTTTACAGTCCTGACACAGACTATCACTACGATGCATTTCTGCCTGGGCTCTCCAACATCAGAATGTTGTCATGCTGGACTCTAAGCCAGGAGTTCTAACCAACACAGTTCTTTTATCTTCCATCATAGTTCCCCTGTTACCTAATATGTCATTATTTTCTTGCAGAAGGTTTTCAGATGTGATTAATGTAAATGAACCAGGTATTAATATTATCTTCATTTACTGCTATATATTGCATATAACTATTTATAAGCTGTGACACCCGATTATATTTGTCTTAAGAGTATATAAACACATCTATACTGAATGTGATGACCAGCACTCTACTAATGCTAATGCACCATGCTCCGATGCACTTCCTATGGATAAATGTTGGAGAGCAAGCCGGACGGCACTCAGAGATTCAAATGTAGAAATCACAGCTAAATCAGCAGGTGTGATCGCCAACATTTCAGAGAGTCACCTCTTTTATCAAGACCTGTTCCAAAAAAAAAAAAATATATATATATATATATATATTGTGACAAGGATCACAAACACGGGGACTCAGAGGAACACTTTCGGTGTTTATTTTGAACAGCAGGTCACCACATAGCAAGTTAAATCCATATGCAGTCGGTATTACAAGCAGTAGCATACAGGCACTCTCATCATGGCAGACTCTTGATAGACTTCAGTGGTCCTTAGTCTAACCCACACAACCCGGCCTATCACTTGGGTAGCTATTCCACCATCAAGAGCAAGGTGACTCTGCCCTGGAAACCCTTATATCAAGAAATCCCAGGTGCTGCTGATCACACCCCTGGGATTCTGCTACTGCTGCCAAAACCTGGTCTGGATCCTCCATATTACTTTCACATGGAAAAATGCTGTCTCTGCCACACTCCTCCCCCCTTAGCTGCAACCACCCTGTTGACGCTACACTATTTTCAGGCGAGCTCTCTGCCTCGCCCACCCCTACCTGTGTCATCTGCCCAGGTACACAGCCTTCCACTACCTTCCAGAGGTCACCCACCTCACCTTCTTGCTCCTCCCCTAGCTTCACCATAGGGTTGCTTGGAGGTACAGGACCTACAAACCTCCTGGAAAGGGCATCGGCATTGAGGTGCTGTTTCCCCAGACGATGCCTCACCTCAAACTTAAATGGCTGCAAAGCCAAACACCAACGGGTCACATGAGCATCCACCTCTTTGTATGCATCCACTGTAAGGGTGCATGGTCTGTGACCAACAAAAACTCTCGCCCCAATAAATAATACCTTATTGACTCAACTGCCCATTTAATGGCCAAGCACTCCTGCTTTACAGTTGAGTACCTGCGCTCCCTGGGCAATAATTTATGGCTAAGGTAGAGGACGGGCTTCTCCTCTCCACCTACCTCTTGGGATAGGACTGCTCCTAATCCTGTCCCAGAGGCATCCGTTTGTAACACAAATTGCTTTTTAAAGTCAGGAGCTTGCAAGACAGGCTCTGTACACAAAGCTTGTCTTAAATCATGTCAAGCAGTTTCCACTGGTCCAGACTACGTTATCTTGTCTGGGAATTGTTTTTTAAGACATTCGGTTAGTGGAGCCGCTCTAGTGGCAAAATCTCGAATGAACCTGCGATAATATCCGACCAAACCGAGAAATGTCCTAAGTTGTGATTTACATTTAGGTCTAGACCAGGTGAGGACTGCTTCTACCTTTACTAGGCTGAGGTTTAACCTGTCCTCTGCCCACAATGTACCCCAAATACTTGGCCTCAATCATACCAATGGCACATTTCTCAGGGTTGGCGGTAAACCCATGTGCCCGTAGAGACTGTAAAATGGCTTCTACCTTTGGTAGGTGTGACTCCCAGTCAGAGCTGAAAATAACAATGTCATCTAAATATGCAGTCACATATTCCATGTGGGGCCGCAGCAACTTATTCATAGCTCTCTGGAAGGTTGCTGGGGCACCATGTAAACCAAATGGGAGCATTTTATATTAGAATAAGCCTTCTGGGGTATAGAAGGTTGTTTTTGCCTTAGCAGCTTCTGTTAACGGAATCTGCCAATAACCTATTGTCAAATCAAGTGTAGTGAGATATTGACTATTGGCTAAATTTTCTACCAGCTCATCAACCCGGGGCATAGGGTAAGAATCAAACCAGGAAGTCATTGCAGAACCGTAAGGCACCTGAAGGCTTCGGTACTAGGACAATTGGATTATTCCACTCACTGGTGGATTCCTCTGTAACCCCTAGCTGTAACATCTCTTCCACCTCCTGCTTTACCACTGTCCGCTTTGCTTCAGGTATGCGATATGGCCTCTTTTTAATGACCACCCCGGGTGGAGTCACAACCTCATGTTGGATGATCTGTCTCTTTCCTGGAATGGCAGAAAACACATCTTGGTAGCATTTTGCCAAGTTCACCACTTCCCATTTCTGTTCAGGAGTAAGCGTGACTTCAATGGTACCTGGCATTCTGAAATCTTTTTAGCTACGAAAGTGGGCTGATTGGCAATTTCCTTCCAGGGTTTTAACAGGTTTACATGGTAGACTTGTACCTCCCTCCTTCTACCCTCCTGTCGGACCCTGTAATTGACTGGTCCCACTGCCTTGATGATCTCATAAGGGCCCCGCCATTGTGCATACATCTGCTTTCTGTGGTGGGCACCAGCACTAACATTTTGTCTCCCGGATTAAAGGACTGGTTGACTGAGGTGATGTCACACCTCTATTTCTGACGTTGTTGGGCCCTTTCCATGTGTTCGTCCAGTAGTGGCGCAATCTGCCTTAGACGGCCGTATAATTGGGCCACAAACTGAACAATGTTAGGGTCCTGGCATGGTTGTTCTTCCCACCCTTCTTTTAAGAGATCTAGAATTCCTTTGGGCTGTCTCCCATAGAGGAGCTCAAAGGGACTAAACCCTGTAGAGGATTGGGGTACCTCTTTGACCGCACACCTCAAGTAAGGTAGGAGCAGATCCCAATCTCGTTTTTCTTTTGACACTGCCCTCTTTATCATTTGCTTAAGGGTTTTATTAAATCTTTCTACCAAGCATCTGTCTGTGGGTGGTACACCGAGGTGGCAATCCTGTTTATGTTTAGCAATCGACATAAATCTTTCATGAGGTGTACCTTGGTCCGTTAAGACCTCTTTCGGTATTCCTAAGCAGGTATACATGGTTAGTAGTTCTCTGGCAATAGTACCAGATTTCATATTGCGCAGGGGTATAGCCTCAGGGTACTTGGTGGCATAATCAACTACCACCAATATATACTGGTGCCCTCGAGCAGATTTTTCCACTGGCCCTATCAGATCCATACCAATCCTCTCAAAAGGTACAGAAATGATAGGGAGGGGTACCAGTGGAGCTCTAAACTCTGGCCGAGGGGTAGTCCTCTGGCAGACTGGGCATTCCTGTCAATACCTCTTAACGGAAGCATAGATGCCGGGCCAAAAGAACCTTAACTGGATGCGTTGGAGCGTTTTCTCCTCCCCTAGATGGCCACCCTACAAATGCGTATGGGCAGCTTCTAACACCAAGCGCTCCAGTTTTCGGGGAACCAGGAGCTGATCTACCTTTTTCCCTTGTAAAGCAGCGACACAATATAGCAAATAATTTTTCAAAACAAAATATGGTACACCCTCTGATAGTTAAGCGTCAACTACCCTGCCGTTAACTACTTTAACAGTCTCAAAGGCATGTACCAAATTGCTGTCATCGCGTTGCTCTCTCCCAAAGTCCTGCAGTGATATCTTTTCACCAACGGGGTTCCAATGAGCCTTGGACTCAATCTCTTAGGGTGGTTTGGGACCGGCAGCCTCTCTCCCGGATGCTAAACTTTGGTATTCTCTGGTCTCTGGCTTCTGAGTTGTTTCGGTGGTTGACGGTTTGTTGGTAGCATGCCGGGTAACCAGCTCCTGCAGCAATGGAAAGTCCCAGCCCAGAATCAGCGGATATGGGAGTTCACTGCCGCTACCACCTTTAATGACTGACCTTGAATGGTCAGGGCTAAGTAGACACGTGGGCACTCCTCCACATCACCATGGACACACAACACCCTGACAGGAGACTGGACCTTGTCATCTCCTGGAGGAACCATGTTGGCCACAACAATGGTGAGCTCACTGCCGGTATCCACCAGGGCCCAAATCTCCCAGTTTTTCACCTGTGCCTGCACCCAGAACAGGGAGGACTCTGCCTGGGATACCCCCGCCACCGACTTGCTGACCAACGGCCGAGCCATTTCCCCCGCACTGCAATCCATAGGCTCTCCCTGTTTCGGGCAGTCCTGCCACACATGACCAGGCTCGCCGCACTCAAAGCACACCAAGGGAGGCGGAGCCTTTGGATTAACTTCTGGGACCTAAGTTCTGGGTTTAGGTGGTGGCCTGTATCCTGACCTGGCTTTATTCAGCTTTCCCAGCGTCAGGTGCCGCTCAATCACCACTGCCAACTCCTCAAATGTCTGGGGGTCAGCCTGAAGGGCCCACTGCTGCACCGAGTGGTCTAACACCCGCATAGCCTGGTCCAGTGCGACTACTTCCACAATCTGTACTGCAGAGTTTTTATCCGGCTGCAACCAGGTCCTTGCCATTCAGGCTAGTTTGGCCAGCTGAATCCTGGAAGGCTCAGAGCCCTCCAGCCACCAGTCATGGAATTCTTGGGCTTTGCTGGGCCCCGTAACTCCAATCCTATCCAGTATAACATTTTTCAGGCCAGGATAGGAGCGTGCCTCAGCCACAGTCATGTCCACATATGCCCGCTGTGCCTCCCCTGTTAAACAGGGTGCCAGCCTGTCAGAACATTTCTCTGCAGGCCATCCCAACCACGTGGCCATGCGCTCAAACGTGCAAAGGAATTCCTCTATATCATCTGCTGGGATGAGCTTTAGTAGCCTTTCCCGCTCTGGCTCAGATTTTTTAAGCGTATTTAACTCATCGCATCAACATTTGAATTTGAGTTTGCTGTCTTTCAGCCTGGGTTCATTGCCCCTCATGTAACATCTGAATCTGGGTTTGTTACCCCTCATGTAACATTTGAATCTGGGTTTGTTGCCCAGCTGCAAGTTCAGCAAGTAGTTTTAGTAACTCCTCCATATTGCCCTTCGTGGCCCCTTTAAGGACAAATCTAGGAGGTTTAATATAATGTGCCAGGCTTATCAAACAGTCCAAGCCGACACCCGCCTGTTTTGCTGGCTATTTAACACATAACAGCAAACAGGCTGCCTATAATGCTATGGCCCTTTATGGCTGCCACTTGCACTGCATAACCAGAAAGGAAGAAAAGAAAAGGAAAAACTTGCAGTTTAAACACTGGTATGCTTACTAACAGTTTCTGCTGTACACCGGGTCCTTGCTCGCATTCTCCACCACTTGTGACAAGGACCACAAACACGGGGACTCAGGTGAACACTTTCGGTGTTTATTTTGAACAGCAGGTCACCACATAGCAAGTTAAAGCCATATGCAGTCGGTATTACAGGAAGTAGCATACAGGCACTCTCAGCATGGCAGACTCTTGATAGGCTCCAGTGGTCCCTAGTCTAACCCACACAACCCGGCCTATCACTTGGGTAGCTATTCCACCGTCAAGAGCAAGGTGACACTGCCCTGAAAACCCTTATATCAAGAAATCCCAGGTGCTGCTGATCACACACCTGGGATTCTGCTACTGCTGCCAAAACCTGGTCTGGATCCTCCACATTACTTCCACATGGAAAAATGCTGTCTCTGCCACAATATATATATATATATATATATATATATATATATATATATATATAAGTAGTGGGCAAAATTGTGGAAACCTTTTGTAAAATGTGCATTTTTGAAGTTTAACAGCTTATAGCACTAATATATTTTAGTATTATACCAAAAAGCATATATCATTACACCAGCGATTTAATTTAGAACATAATACAACATAATACAATGAACTTTATAACAAAATTTTTAATTTTGAAAACAGTTATACGTACTGAACTGTGGAAAAGTACATTTCTTAGTTTCGCACAATATTCATTAGTAATTTGTTGGTGGCCAGTGGGTCAGGACCTTTGGCGTTCCAAAAGTGCGCCTGCAACAGAAAAAGGTTTGGGCCCAGGGAAAGGGGCAGAGCCTCGTGTCACTCCCATTTCTGCCACTGTGGGGGCATGCCCAGCACACTTTGTTATGCTGGGCTGCCCTCAGGCTTTCTCTACTCTGTGAATACCCTCTGGTCTGCATAGTATATGCTCCCCCCAACTGCTTCCACCTCCCCATTGTGGGACACTGATGTATTTGCTGCTCTTTAAAGTGCCATTGATCACATAAATTCGTCCCCAACCTTTTGCTGTCATACATCCCCATATTATAACACTAACTGGATGCTTCACAGTAGGTGTTGTGCACTCAGGTAGCAAATTTTTTCCAATTCTTCTGCGGACATATTTCATGCCATCACTACCAAATATGGAAATTCTGGATTTGTCTCTCCAGATGACACTGTTCCATTGTTTTCTGGCCAATTAATATGCTTTTTAGCCCATTCTAAGTCTTTTCTGTCTTTGTTTGAGAGATAAAAGTGACTTTATACTTGGAATTCTGCCATTTAATCCAAAATATTGAAGTCTGCGTCAAATAGTTCTGGCACTGGTGTTTACACCACATTCACGTAAATCATTTTGAATTGCCTCAGACTATTTTTTTCTGTCTCTCAAGCACAGTTTTTTCATTCTTCTATTACAGCATGGTGTTGTGGATCTTTTCCTACCTTTACCAGTTTGGTTTTGAATGGACAGAATTTTTTGATACTTATTCCACAGTTTCGAAGTTCCTCCTTTAGTTATGTTGACACCTACTTTTCTTATAATTTTGTTGTAAGTGTTACCTTCTTCACGTAAAGTAATTATTTTGTATCTCTTTCTAGGTGACCAGGCAACTGTTTTTACTTTGCTTGTCATACTAAATAACACAGCTTACTGCAGGAAATTAAAGTGAAATAAACGCATAAAAAATAGCATCCAACTTAGTGATATTCAAACAACTACATAAGATGTTTTACTATCAATTCTGGTAGCAACAAATGTGAGATTACTCATGCTGACACCTTACTGGATCCATTTTGTGTAATTGCAACACCTTATTGGCTCTCAGAACAATCACTCCTATTGGTCAGTTTTGAGTTGAAGAAATACCCTCACTTTACAGATAAAGTTTTCCTATCTTTATTTAGTTACAACTTTTTATGTAATAAAGATAACTCATTATGGTGAACTGCATTATATTGTGTATAAAATTATCTTTCCAGTGACATGTACCTTCATAGGATTCTCTTTAAAAATAATGCAGTTATATGCAATTAAACCCTAAAAACACGCAGTTTAAATAAAGTTTCCACAATTTTGGCCAATATATATACATACACTTTTTATATACATTAGTTTTTTGGATTCATCATTGCAGCGGTGTTAACTATTGTGCCTGTCATTGAAGAGGATTATTTATTATACAGGTTGAGTATCCCATATCCAAATATTCTGAAATACGGAATATTCCGAAATACAGAATTTTTTGAGTGAGAGTGAGATAGTGAAACCTTTGTTTTCTGATGGCTTAATGTACACAAACTTTGTTTAATACACAAAGTTATTAAAAATATTGTATTAAATGACCTTCAGGCTGTGTGTATAAGGTGTATATGAAACATAAATGAATTGTGTGAATGTACACACACTTTGTTTAATGCATAAAGTTATTAAAAATATTGGGTAAAATTACCTTCAGGCTGTGTGTATAAGGTGTATATGGAACATAAATGTATTTTGTGCTTAGACTTGATCTCTCATCGCCATGATATCTCAATATGGGATGCAATTATTCCAAAATACGGAAAAATCCAATATCTAAAATACTTCTGGTCCCAAGCATTTTGGATAAGGGATACTCAACCTGTATCTCTCTTTTCCCACCTCCAAGCTCTCTGCACCTTTATTCCAATCTCTCTCTCTCTCTCTCGCTCTCTCTCTTGCTCTCTCTCCGTCTTGCTCTCTCTGTATCACTATTTCCTCTTTTCGCCGTCCCATCTCTGTGTCGCTCCCCCTTTCCTTATGTTTTTAATTTCCCCTCTTTCTCACATTTCCCCCTTCCGCTCTTTTTACCACTTCTTTCCTGTATCTCTGCCTCCCTTTCTCCCTGCTTTTTAGTCTATCCCTTCTTCTACTCAATCCATGGTACAGTAGTTACTGTACATTGCCTCCATATAAACATAGCAGCTTTTGCATATACTCATTTTGATCCTGCGCAAAACATGTTTCTTAAAACAAGATTATGTACCCATGTCCAAAAATGTTTCCATCAATTTCAAATAAAATTTATTAAAAAATGTAATTTTCCCCCACCCAGCAATTATAGGTTGAAATCTTTACTAAAATGTAATTTAAATCTCAGCATACTGTACATAACTTTTGTAGCTAAATGCTACAATGTGCAGCTAAAATTGTATTAAAATAAGCAGATAAATACTGGGATTTTACAACATTTAGCATAAAATATTGAGTGCGGTTATGTTTGTTTGTTTTCTGGCATAGCACAAGGTATTTTAGGAATAACTTTCTTCCTCGGGTTAAGCAGCACTGTCTAACCTATATTTCAGAATACAGATGTACAAATCAAAAAGCAACAGGAAGATTTTGAACCCTGGAAGCAAAGTGGACAAATAAACAGAGATATAAATAGTAACAGTGTTAATGACAGCAATGAACAAGCAGTACTGGATTGCCACCAGATTATGTACATTGGTTTTTTAACTCACTCACTGCCAAAACCAAATGATAACTTTTGCAGTGCAAGCTTCGGCTATATATACATGCATGTAAGTTATTAATGTGCATAAAATAAGTTCACCTTTGTCACTATTTTTAATTATACCATAATCATCCAAAATATAGCTTGTTTTTTGGTAAGTCTAAACCAGAGGTTCCCAAACGCGGTCCTCAAGGCACCCCAACGGTCCTGGTTTTAAATGTATCCATGCTTGGCCACAGGTGACTTAATTAGCACCTTAGTCAATTTGATTTAACCATCTGTGCTGAGCCATGGATATACCTAAAACCTGGACTGTTGGAGTACCTTGAGGACCACGTTTGGGAACCTCTGGTCTAGATTCTAGTAAAAGTCATTAGTCTACTAACTAACTGACATGACAAATACAATTTACCCAAAGGCCAAATAAAGTTGTTGAATATTTTGTTGTTGTTGTTTTTCAGTGAAATACAGTCTCAAGAAATTATTATAAACACCACACAAGAAATACAGGTTGAGTTTCCCATATCTGAAATGCTGGGGACCAGAAGTATTTTGGATTCCAGATTTTTCCGTATTTTGGAATATGTGCATAACACAATGACATATCTTGGGGATGGGACCTACAGTCAGGGCTGGATTAAGGGTAATGGGGGCCCAGGGCAACGTAGATTGTAGTGGTAGTGGCCCCGTGATGTGTGGCCACACCCAGTGATGAATTTCCCATTAGGCACTTGGGGGGTCATTCCGAGTTGATCGCTAGCTGCCGTTGTTCGCAGCGCAGTGATCAGTGGAAAAAATGGCTAATCTGCGCATGCGTATGCACTGCAATGCACACGCTCGACGTATGGGTACAAAGTCCTTTGTGGTTTTGCACAGGTTCTAGCAAAACTTTCAGTTGCACAGCTGAACGCAGGAAGATTGACATGAAGTGGGCGTTTCTGGGTGTCAACCGACCATTTTCAGGGAGTGCTTAGAAAAACGCAGGCGTGCCTGGAAAAACGCAAGCGTGGCTGGGCGGGTGTGTGACGTCAAAAGCCATCCCTCCGTCGTTAGAATCAATGCACATGAAGAGTAACTACAGGGCTGGTCTTGTTTTGCACAAAATCATTTTGCAGGCGCTTTGCTGCACAAGCGTTTGCACTTCTGCAAAGCGAAAATACACTCCACGATGGGCAGCGACAATGCGTTTGCACGGCTGCTAAAAGTAGCTAGCGAGCGATCAACTCGGAATGACCCCCTTGGATGCTTGTTTAGTACTGTTAGACTGAAATTTACCAGTAAACTGCAAAATATTTCCACTCTACTGTACCATACGGCAGTGCCGTAACTAGGCATTTTAGCGCTGTGTGCAAGAAACGACATTGGCGCCCCCCCCCATGTAAGATAGTCCCCCTTTTTACACATTACGGCAGACAGCGTCCCCTTTTTACACATTACGGCAGACAGCGTCCCCTTTTTTACACATTACGGCAGACAGCGTCCCCCTTTTTTACACATTACAGCAAACAGCGTCCCCTTTTTTAACATTACGGCAGACAGCGTCCCCTTTTTACACATTACAGCAGACAGCGTCCCCGTTTTTACACATTACGGCAGACGGTGTCCCCCTTTATACACATTGCAGCAGCCAGCATCCCCCTTTTTACACATTGCGGCAGCCAGTCCCCCTTTTCACACATTGCGGCAGCCAGGCCCCCTTTTTACATATTACGGCAGATGGTGTCCCCCTTTTTACACATTGCGGCAGCCAGTCCCCCTTTTTACACATTACGGCAGCCAGTCCCCCTTTTTACACATTACGGCAGCCAGTCCTTCTTTTTACACATTGCGGCAGCCAGGCCCCCTTTTTACACATTATGGCAGACGGTGTCCCCCTGCGAGAGAGAGAAAGAGAGATATACTTACCATCTCCCCGCTGGCAGTCAAGCTCCTCGTGCAGCTCCCTCGGTGCAGGCATCGGACAAGGAGGAGGTGGGAGGGGGACTGGAGCCGCAGCAGCGCTATGTCATTGGTAGTAAACGCCGCTGCAGCAGTCCCCTCTCCTTCCATATTGGCTGCCCGGCGCTGCTGTGGATGCTGGGATGGAGGAACCGCATCCCAGCATCCACAGCAGTGCCGGGCAGCCAATACGGAAGGAGAGGGGGCTGCTGCAGCGGCGCTTACTACCAATGAATTTGCGCTCCAGTCCCCCTCCCTCCTCCTCCTTCTCCGCTGCCCGGCGCTGCAGCTCTCCTCCACAGCGCGGCGGCAGTGCATGGCACACAGCAGAGGCGGCATGTCAATTTGACTCATTACATGCCGCTGGCCGTGCGCCCTCAGGGCAACTGCGCTGTGTGCCAGGCCCACTTGGCACACACGTAGTTACGGCCCTGCCATACGGCATCTTGTGTGGAGAGTAAATGGGTAGGACAGCCCCTGTAAGCTGTCCTACTTAGTAAATACTGTATGTATACATAATGAAAAATAAAACAAAATGTCATAGTTCATGGCATTTTTATTATTATATTAAATTGCCAATCATCAAATGAGGACATATAACCAACCAATGAAAATGATAAAATTAGTCAGAGGGTGGCAGCAATTACTGTTGTGCCTAGGGGTACCATGACCCTTAAATGTGTCCCAGCCCACACACCCTTTTCGATTAACCTGCATGGAAATAATACAAGGCCAAAAATTTAGACCCAGTCCTTACCTGCTTGTAACAAGGATATTGCCAAGTCTTTATCTGCCAGGATGGGTGAGATGGGGAACCTTGGATCCCACTGCATTCTTCTTGCTACACTTCAGAACATCAATGCAATGGTGACACATCTCTACCACCTCCTTCCCTGATCTCTACTGTTAAATAGTGAAGTACATGGGGCCTGATTCAGATGCGCTTGCAATGCTGATGTAGCAGTGATTCTTTTCAGTGACAGAACTGTGAGGCAATGTAAGTGTAGCAACCACGGAACCACCCACAAGTGAGCAGTAACACCCTCCAAAGCCATCACAACATGCTCAACAACTTCGTACTCCATCGCAACCGCAAAGCAGATCTGGGGAGCATCAACTTCAGATAAGAGGAGTGGCTCCATCACCTCGCAGATTGGCTGCAGGAGCTGTGATGCTGCTGCCATGTTTTATGCATCTGAGATCGCAGTCACACTCTTGGACATGCCCCAAAAATGGTTACGACACGCCTACGTTTTTGCAGACACTTCCCATTACCTCTCCCAAAGGCCTCTTCCTGTTACTCACTCTGAGACTGATTCCTAACTCCAAGCAGCATTTCAAAGGTACCTTGGTACGTGCACACTGCAGCCTTGATACATTCACAGTCAATAATTGCTCAGCTGCAACACCACCATCAAAGTTGCAACTGCATCTGAATTAGGCCCATGATAAGACAACATTTTGAATTAATTAGAAGAGGTTATGTCAGAAAAATTACCCTATTACATTTCACAAATAGGCATAAGAAACGAATGGGTTTAAGACAGTGTTTCTCATTTCTGGTCCTTACAGGACCGGGCCGTAACTAGCTGTGTGCCAGTGGTGCCTTGCCCACAGCACATATGCACTGTGGGCTCACCATCTGGTAGTACCACTTGCATGGCCACTCACTCACCGCTGCCTGCCTCCCACCACTGCAGCGCTGCCTGTATATAGTGGTGTGCACTCAGCTCCTTCTCTGCTGCTGCTGCCGAGTGCACCACTATACAGGCTTGCAGCGCTACCTTCCCCCCAGATCGGATGCTCTGCCCCCACTGCAGTATCTCCAGGGAGAGCCATGATGATGTCTCTCCCAGCCCCAGCTGACTCCCGCAGTGCCCTGCACCGCAAGGAACCGTGGTATTTTGGTGGCGGTGGGTAGGGGGGAGTACTACAGAAGACAGTTCAACCCAGCCTGGCGAGTTCAAAGACAGACCTCCTGTGACCTTTCCCCCACCTGCCCTTAGTCACAGAGCTTGAGGTGGTGAGTAGTGTATAAAATAAGAATGTTACTTTCAATTACTCTACCTGGCACAATGTGTAAAAGTGGACTCTACCTGGCATATTCTGTAAATCTACCTGACGTAATGTGTAAAAGGAGCTCTACTAGGAGTAATGTGTATAAGGGGACTCTACCTGTGTAAAAGGGGTCTCTACCTGGCATAATGTGTAAAAGTGGGCTCTAACTGGAGTAATGTGTAAAAGGTTTCTCTACATGGCGTAATGTGTAAAAGAGGCTCTACCTTGTATAATGCATATAAGGGGCTCTACCTGGTGTAATGTGTATAAGTGGCACTACTGTGTGGCATAATTTAAATAATGGAGACTACTGTGCAGCGTAATGTGAATTGGTATTATTTTGTGACCACGGCACTTCCCCACTAAGCCTCGCCCCTATATTTTTTGCGCTCGTCTTCACTGCGCACTGTCCCTGTTTTAGTGGAGGGAAGGGGGCACCAATTCTATTTCTGGCACAAAGAACCAAAATATCTAGTTACGGCTCTGCACACCCATCTGATCTAGTTTTCAGGTTTTCTTTAATCATGTACAAGTGACTCACTGTATTTTACTGACTGGCTGGTTCAATAAGTATCTTACTTGCTTCCACAGATAGATATCCTAAAAAACAAACAAAAGTACCAGATCCTAGTAACACTGGTTTAAGACATACAATATAACATTATTGGGATACATACATTTTTGGATGTGAGGTACCAAGGGCTAAGAAGTCACACAGATGGTTAAGGTGCCGTTCAACTAATCTCAACTGATAATAATATTTCCTATTGATAAAAAAAAAACTATTTAGGATACCTAATGGAGAGGATCTGGGTAAACTCATAACAAAAAGGGAAGTATTTTGGATTATTAAATTAGTAGTAAGTGTTTAACTTTTATGTATCACTGTTTTTAGACTAGAGATATCGACCAAATATATTTTTATTCCCATTCAGCTTCTTTCTTACTTTCTTCTTATTCTTGTTTTTAGTGGGACTTTATATTTAGCTGATAGAATTGAGACTCTGGTACCTACACCGTATTATGGTATTCTGCTTATCCATGTTAGTGTGTTATTATGTTTTTTACTGCATTCAATGTTTTTAATGGGTGATGTTTGTAATGCTTGACATTTAAGATGTGTATGTGTTCTTAGCAGCGACGGACTGGGGCCTTAATTCGGCCCTGTCATTCGTGAATGCGCGCGCATCACGGGGGGCGCGCACACATCATGGGGGCGTGCACACGTCACAGGGGGAGCGCTGCATGACGTATGGGGGCGTGCCGTGAGTCATGGGGGCGTGGATTCGTGGAACGCCCCCATTATCATGGTGACGGTTGCTGGGGGGAGGCGTGCCGCAAGTCCAGGGGCGTGGACTCGCGGCACGCCCCCATTTCCATGGAGACCATGGAATCAGAGAGCTGGAGGCTGCGCTGCGCGCGGCCTTCCAGGCTCTCTGAGTGCCCGGTTCGGCCCACCTGCCTATCGGCCCTTCTTGCATGTGCCAGAAGTGCCAGATGGCCAGTCTGGCCATGGATCTTAGTATACATACTGTATATACTGTATCTTTTATTTTGTGCCATACTGTAGCACTAGCACCTTTGAAAAGTTTTTGCAGAAGATATGTATTCATTTGCATTTTCATATTTTAAGAGTCAGGTATAGAGAAGATTATATATTGATCTTTATTACTTTTTTAACTATTATTATTTTTTAATTACACCTTTTCTTTGTTTTTTTAAGCATTTAACATATAGTTTATTCCTATTTTTACAATATAAAATGTGTACTATTTTCGTTGTTTCAACAATTATTTTTTAAATGTTTATTCTTTCTTTTAGCACAAATGTCTATATACTGTACTGTAACTGTACCCCAATCACTGCACGGGTAACTGGTTAAACCTCTGAGAAGTGCCAGTTGTACTGTGAAACTAGTTAGTTTGACAGTGGACCTGCTGTTCTGCTTTGTATGTTCACACTGTAACGATTAAAAATGAACTTTGTTTGAATAAAAATGGTTTCTGGTGGTGCCAAGACCCAGCATGAGCGCGGCCGTTCTGCTTGCTGTATTTTCTGATTTATTCACAGTTGTAGCCATGCAACAGTCCTTGCACCTGAGTTCTGGATCCAGCAGGCTATCATCACAACCCGATATTATAAGCACTTCTACAAGTTTTTCTATAGAAATACAGGATCTGGTGCAATGCAATGTTCTAAATGTACAATTTTATTGACTAATATTAGCACATATTATTAGGGGGTGCACGGTTGGAGGGGCGTGTCTAGCACTGCCTATTGGGCATGACTAACACCACCTATTCGGCGTGTCTAGCATCATATATTGGCACTCAATACAAAGTAAATAATACAGGGAATTTGATTGGAGTGTACAGTGAGGACTGGCAGATGATTATTAAACTTAAAAGCTGTAAGCCTGTCAGAGGTGTATCTAGGGGTCCTGGCACCCCTGGCAAAGTAAGGTACTGGCGCCCTTTCCCCCCTCGCCTGCCCCCCGCACCCAATATTAGAAATAGGGAAGGCGTATGTACACCATACTTCGGTACCGCACCATAGGGGCAAACGCAGGATTTTTAGGGGGGGTTCCAGATATGAGAGAAGAGGGAGAGAGAGAGAGAAATAGAGAGAGAGAGCGCACATATATGGAAACCTCCAACCCAATTCAAGTGTGTATGTGTCAGAGATATTCTGTACACACAAAGCCAAGGAAACATGGGGTGGGAGGGAGAGACATAGAGACAGAAATGGGGAAAGAGGGGAACATGAGGAGGGAGGGAGAGAGAGACATGGGAAAGGATAGAGAGACAGAGAGAGCGGCAGACATGCAGAGAGGCTGAGAGACAGACAGACATGTGGAGAGAGACAGGGACAGAGAGAGCGGCAGACATGCAGAGAGAAAGACAGATATGCAGAGAGAGACAGGTACAGAGAGAGCGACAGACATGCGGAGAGAGACAGGGACAGAGAGGGGAGACAGTTATGGAGAGAGAGTGTGACATGGGTAGGGAGAGACAGAGATGTGGAGGGAGAGAGCGAGAGAGAGAGACAGATGTGGAGAGAATAAAATGTGGAGGGAAAGACACAGAGAGAGACAGAGGGAGAGAGAGACAGACATGGGGAGGGACAGATACAGGAAGAGAGAGTGAGACACACAGACATGAGACACACAGACATGGGGAGGGAGGAGGAGACATGGCGATAGAAAGTGATAGAGAGACAGACACAGGGAGACAGATGGAGAGAGACAGACACAGGGAGAGAAAGACATATGGAGGGAGAGACACATGGAGAGACACAGTGACAGACAGACATGCAGAGAGAGAGATGGAAATAAAGAGTGGCGTGGGGAGGGAGAGAGAGACTGACATGAGAAGGGACTCAGAGAGAGGGACACATACAGAGAGAGAAACAGAGAGAGAGACACAGGGAAAGAGACAGGCAAGGTGAGAGATAGACACAGGGAGAGAGATGGAGAGAAAGACAAACAGGGTGAGAGAGACACGGAGAGAGATGGAGAGAGAGACAGATAGACAGGGTGAGAGAGACACAGGGAGAGAGATGGAGGGAGGCTGACACAGGGAGAGAGACAGATAGGGTGAGAGACAGACACAGGGAGAGAGATGGAGAGAGAGACATATAGACAGGGTGCGAGAGAAAGACATAGGGAGAGAGATAGAGAGACCAGCGGTGCAAGTGGGCGGGTACGGCGTACCGTTAAGAATTTAGCCGCGGGTACGCCATACCCACCGCTGAGCCACTCACCGGTTACAGCAGCGCTACCGCTGGCTGCTATGTGAGCGGAGGAGAGCGCAGCGCAGCGCCTCTCCTATCCCTCAATTCTCAGTTTTGTCCAGTCTCCGCTCTGGCGGCTGCTGCGGTGGGGGGTTATCTCAATAAGGCACCGGTTTGCTATCCAATCAGAGCTCGCGGATCGGCAGCCACAGCTCCTGATTGGCTGCCGGTCCACGAGCTCTGATTGGCTAACAAACCGGCGCTTCATTTGAGATACCCGCCGCCGGAGCTGCAGAGACTGGCCTTCACGAGCATTGAGGGGCAGGAGAGGCGCTGCGCTCTCCTCCCCTCACACAACACAAACAGGCAGCGGTGAGCAGGGGGCACTGTATATCTGGCACTGTGGGGCAATGTATATCTGCCACTGTGGGGGCATTTGTGTATCTGGCACTGTGGGGCAATGTATATCTGGCACTGTGTGGGCATATGTGTATCTGGCACTGTGGGGCAATGTGTATCTGGCATTGTGGGGGAATTTGTGTATCTGGCACATTGGTGAAATGTGTATCTGACACTGTGGGGCAATGTGTATCTGACAATGTAGGGCAATGTGTATCTGACACTGTGGGGTAATGTGTATCTGGCACTGTGGGGGCATTTGTGTACCTGGCACTGTGGGGCATTTGTGTATCTGGCACTGTGGGGGCATTTGTGTATCTGGCACTGTGGGGGCAATTGTGTATCTGGCACTGTGGGGGCATTTGTGTATCTGGCACTCTGGGGCAATGTGTATCTGGCAATCTGGGGCAATGTATATCTGGCACTGTGGGTCAACGTGTATCTGGCACAATTGGGGTCATATGTGTATCTGCCCCCCCCCCATAGGTGTATCACGCCCCTATTTTCATTGGCCATGCCCTACATGGCATTTGGTCATGCCCATTTTTTGGATACGCGCACAGTACCTATTAGATCTTTTTTCTACTTGCACCACTGAGAGAGACAGATAGACAAGGTGAGAGAGAGACACAGGGAGAGAGATGGAGAGAGAGAGAGAGAGAGAGAGAGAGAGACAGATATACAGGGTGAGAGAGAGACACAGGGAGAGAGATGGAGAGAGAGACAGATAGACAGGGTGAGAGAAAGACACAGGGAGATAAACAGAGAGGGTGAGAGAGAGACACAGGGAGAGAGAGACAAATAGACAAGATGAGAGAGACATAGAGAGAGATGGAGGGAGACAGACACAGGGAGAGAGACAGACTGGCAGAAACAGGGAGAGACAGACATGTAGAGAGAGAGGGAGATGACATGGAGACAGTGACATGGGGAGGGAGAGAGACTGACATTTTAATGAGAAATGGACACATGAAGAGAGTCAGACACAGGGAGAGAGACAGACACATTGAGAGAGATGGAAATAGATACACAGGGAGAGAGAGACACAGGGAGAGAGATACCGGGAGAGAGATGGAGAGATGTACAGGGAGATAGATAGACAGATAGACAGGGTAAGAGAGAGACACAGGTAGAGAGATGGAGACAGAGAGAGACATGGGGTGGGAATACTGTCAGCACTCCCCTCCAGCATGCAAGCCAAGCTGTTGCAGAGTCACTTCCTGCTTCCTCACCCGGCTAGCTTTGTCTCTGTCTCAAAGGCCCATGGAAACTGCCTGAGAGGAGCTGGTCGGGTGAGGAAGTAACTCTGCAGCTCCCCCTACGTTTAGTCAGCCCAGCCTCCACGTAAGTCTAAAAAGGCTGCAATCTACAGACACACAGCCTGGACTGAAGCTTCTCCGTCTGTCAACTTCACTGATAGATCGGAGTGCAGGGGGGTTCCTGGTACTCGGACCCCCCCCCCCCCCATACCGTGCATGTATGGCACCACGCTCCGTGAAGAAAATGAAAGTAAACTACAGCTCCCAGCAACCCTTGCTGCCAGGAGCTCCCGACAGCAAGGGCTGCTGGGAGCTGTAGTTTATTTTCACTTCTTCATTGCGGTGCCGATCACTGGCGCCTGCCTTCTGCGTGATCCTCCAGCCCAGGCGATGCAACTACTAAGTGAGTCCACCCGTTGGCTTCGGGTGGCACTGCCGAGCGGTGCCCCCTTCTCGGCTGGCGCACCTGGCGAGTGTCATCCTGGCCAATGGGTAGGTACGCCCCTGAAGCCTGTGACCTCACTGACCAATTCCAATAATTTAAGGACAATGTAATAGGCAAAACCAGTGCTTGTAGCTTCCCATAATAAAATATGTGGAGAAACATGAAATATATATAAATACAATTTACAGTACGTTTGGCCTAGGGGGGCTGTGAAGAAAATTTTCATACTCTAGGCCGCCATGATTCAAAAAAGTTTGGGAACCACTGGTCGAGAGCATCCATAAATGGGCTTTTGATAAAAAATAAGGGAGTAAGGGGCACACAGACATAAATACATGCAGTTATATTAAACAGATTTATATATATATATATATGTAACACTCTTCCCTTAATACAAAGGATGGGAATTGGGTAAGTATCAGATTTAGATTGTCTTAAGGGATAGTTTCACACGGCTGTGCCTCCACTCAAGCTATTTATAGTACTAACCAGCGTAGGCCTGCTTGAGTAAGCCTTACTTGTTTTTCCTTTCGTCTCAATTTAATATTGAATACTCTTATACACTGTTATATACCTAAGTACCTTTCTCCTTGTCTTCTTCTGTATTCCAGGTTCTTTCGGGTGGGATATCCCTTAAGATGGATTAAGTGATTGAGCATTGGTGGTAAGTATAACACATTAATACTTTAATACATTATACCAAATATATCAAGTACAATACTTTTTATAACATATTTTTAGACAAATGTCAATGCATGCAAAACACAAAAAAGTTATTTCCAAAGAATTGACGCTTCTGAGCGCCAGAGTGACCCGAGTACTCTCAATAAAATAGTGCACTTCTAGTATTAATTAATACTCCCTTACTGCAAAAACAATAAACAACAAGAATTATAATTGGTTATGTCTCTTCCTTACTATTGGATATGAAATATTTCCAGCAGTTTGTATTGTTCCCTTATTTCCATTTGAAAAGTTAGTTGAAGAAAAGGCGGTGGTGGTGTTTGAGTACCTCTAGATCCTACATGAGTAGCAACGTGATATTAGCAATGAAATGATAGTTAATTGATTAATTTACACAGTAAGTTGAATAAATTGAAGGTGACGTGAAATTGCAGCAAACAGGCGAAGATACTTTACATCCAGTAGAAGTTATTCATACAGTAACAGTTATGCCTTTTCCGATCCTCTCTTATTATTCCTTCTCTCACTGCAAACATTCCGGGTCTCTCCGCTCACTCTTCTAGACTTATATGTATGAGATAAGTTCAATTATTTCTCCTTGCAGCAGCACTTCTACCGATATACATATATTAATATGGTTATAAAGCAACAGAGTTGACGGACCACAGTAGACTCAAACTTCCCCACGATATATCCTCCTTTCCTTAGCTTCCAGTGCTTATAGTTCAACTCCTCAATAGATTATTTACCGTGGACAACTACTTCTGGCAAGGCTACATATTTATAGGCCCGAAAGTCTGATCTTTGGAGCTTAATGTCCCGCGCTACACATAGACCAAGGCTCCACTCTCCACCATACAGTCTTATTCAACTCTATTAGCAATACGGTATAATTGGGGGTCATTAACCAGCGACATTACTGAGTCAATTTCAATCTGCTCTGCAGGGTGTAGAAGTACTGGGTAATATGTGACACAGGTGAACCTGGTACCCTCTCTTCACTTCTTCTGCATATTAATATTATTGGGAAGTGCTTTCCCCAATATACTCCCCCAGCTCTCTAGTCTATTACTTGTAGCAGTTCAAGGGTGGATCATTAGTCTTTTATATGGAGAAAAAGGAAGGCTAAGGCTGGTGACATCATCATTTGATTAGTATACCCCTGCCTCCTTATGCTGCCTCTCCGCCCCTCAATATGTCTGCATCTGTCACTCAGCAGTGGCTCCACACTACGGGAGGAGGATATTTTGGCTGACCTGGTTCAAATGAAAGATGCTGAGCTGACCTGTTCCTCCACGCTGCTGTATACGAGGTGAGGGCTCTCAGATTTACCTTAGAGGTGATGACCTCAGGGTTAGGTTTATTATCTCCCTGTCACCTCGCTGCTTGTTCCTCTCCTCCGACGCTGGCTGCACACTTTTCCCACACAGACCTGTGGCCAGTCCGTCCCTCTCTCCTCCAGACCTAGCGGCTATATTTCTATCTGCCGCCGACGAGCTCTGTGTCCCGTTGCTGCTCGTCCTTCCTTCCGTCAGCCGCGGACCCTCCGTCCTCCTCACCAGCAGAGGCTAACCGTTCTCCTCACTCGCCGTCGGCTCTCCTTTATCCCCTCTGCCGCTCGCGCTCCGGCTCGTTCCCCTCCTTACTGGTCACCTCGGCTTGGCTCGCGGTTCTCCTCTCCCCGTGCGGTGATCCAGAAGTTTCTCCCCTTTCTCCCCTTGGCACGCGGTCCTCTTCCCCGCGCGGTGCTCCAGAAGCTTCCCCTTGTTATCTCCCAGTGACAGTGGCTGTCACCACTCCAGTCCTCATTAAAATAACATACCAACTGCTATTATCAAAACACTAAAACCATAAATATACACACATTATGCATATTCCAATACATGCAGCTATATTATTAGTTAATATACAGTATATACACATACTTTTAGCAATTAATCAAGTAGGGCTACACTCTCCCCCTGGTGATCAGCGCAAATTCATTCGAGCTCGATCACCATAAATAAATATAACTTCCCTCTAATGTGTCACTGACCACCTGATGATAACCTTCAAAATAGGGCCAAGTAAATATGGTATTTGAGTGCACAGTCCTGGGTACCAGTTGTGGTGACCCTAGATGATCATAGGTGAGTATTAAGGGTGGTTGTCTTTGCCTCTGTGGTCTTCCCGTATGTTCACTCCCCATACTATTTTCACTACAGTGAGGTATATCTGAATCCTCTTGCAAACCACAGCTCTCGTTATTCAAACCACTACTATTAATGTCAGTGGCATAGGTAATTCCTTGGTCAAATTCTAATTGTACTCCAGAAGATTTCTCTCCCATGTTTCTCCTCCAATTGGGTTATCTCAGTTCTGTATCCAGATCCGTATAATAATACCCCCCACCTTCGTCCTCCTCCGCATCTCTCTCCATCCATCTTTCTGTCTCATCAGATACTAGCTGTCTATTCGGACTACCATTCGGTTCCTTCCTAACCAACCTGACTCCTTCTTCTTCTACAGGATGACCCTGTCTTTCCAAATGCACTTCTCTTCCTAGTGGGAGTAGGTTTTGTCTGTGATGCGTCAGGACGGCACCCTGTCCATTTTCTAATTGTATTCTGTATACAGGTAAATCTGCGAATTTCTCAATTACCACATATGGTTCCTCTCTCCAACGAGTAGCAATCTTGAATTTTTTCGGCGTCCCCAGTTGTTTTAATAACACCCTATCTCCAGGGGATAACACTTGATCACGTACTTTCCGGTCATAATAAACTTTGTTCTTCACTTCTGACTTATTGGCAGCTTGTTCAGCTAACATGTAAGCTTCTTCCAGCTCTTTTCTTAGCCTCTCCACATATTTTATATGAGAACTAAAAGGGTATCCACCAGAAGAGGTTCCCATGCATACATCAATCGGGAGTTTGGCTTCTCTCCCGAACATCAAATAGTAAGGTGAAAACCCAGTTGATTCGTTACGGGTACAATTGTAAGCGTGTACTAGGCGATTAATGTGCTTCTTCCAGTGTTGCTTGTTCAATGGACTCAGAGTCCCCAACATATCTAGCAGAGTTCGGTTAAACCTTTCAGGTTGTGGGTCACCCTGTGGGTGGTAAGGAGTGGTCCTAGATTTAGTAATCCCACAACTCCGGCATAGCTCTTTTATTAATCGACTTTCAAAGTCTCTCCCTTGATCTGTATGTATCCTATTAGGTAGTCCATAGTGGATAAAAAACTTATCCCACAAGGTGTTTGCAACAGTAGATGACTTCTGGTTTGGGGTGATGTATGCTTGTGCATACCTCGTAAAGTGGTCAGTTACAATTAATATATTACATTTTCTTCCTGGCTCTACTTCCAATGTGAGATAATCCATACATACTAAATCCATGGGTCCGCTACTTTTAAATGTCACTAGGGGGGCTGCTCTAGTGGGTAATGTCTTTCGTATAACACAATTTCCACATGTTTGACAATATTTCAATATCTCTTTCCTCATGTTGGGCCAATAAAATCGGTCAAGTATCAAATTCAGGGTCTTCTCAAACCCCAAATGACCATGTTCATCATGTAACGCATGCATTACAGAAGAGCGATATTTTCTTGGCAGTACCAGTTGGTATCGTTGTTGGCCATCCCTTAGTTTTGTACAGCGATACAAAACTCCCTTCTTGAAGGTCAAATTTCTTTCCTGTCTTTTTAATAGTGTAACTTCCTCCCACAATTCAGGCGAAATAGTCTTCTTCATTTCTTCCTGAAACAAACACTTTATCCCAGGGTCATGTCGTTGTTCTTGCAAAAGTTCTCTCCGTTTTATCTTGGGAAGACCTTCTAATTCCACATGGCTGATCCAACAGTAAGACAAGGGCAGTGCCGTGGGGGTCATCCCCAATGCACCAATCTGTTTACTCCCAGTAATAACATCCACAAATACGTTATGACATATACTTTTAACTTCTCCAGCCGGCACTTCGACCCATGCATCTTCACCTTCACCTTCTCTTACTTGCCGTTGGCCTGGGATCCTAGACAGTGAATCAGCATCAATGTTATTAACACCCGGTCGGTACTTTAAGGAGAAATTATACAATGCTAAAGCAGCTAGCCAGCGATGACCGGTCGCGTCTAGTTTAGCTGTTGTCCGTACATACGTCAACGGATTGTTATCCGTATGTACTTCGAAAGTCGTCCCATATAGGTAGTCGTGAAATTTATCAACTACACTCCATTTCAAAGCAAGAAATTCCAATTTATGGGTCGGATATCGCCTTTCACTACTGGTAAGTCCTCGGCTAATAAATGACACTGGTTTCAACTCTCCTTGATGCATCTGGTATAAAACTCCACCCAACCCTTCTAGTGAAGCATCAATGTGTAAGACGTAAGGCAATTCTGGGTTAATGTAAGCTAAAACAGGGGCAGTAGTCAATTTCTGCTTCAGCGTCACAAAAGCGGTCTCACACTCATGGGTCCATCGTTCTCCAAAGGGCTCACTAGGTTTATACTTTGGCCCTTCTAGTCTCTGTTCCGAATTTCTTTTTTTATTAGCAGGAGGATATCCCTTTGTTAGATCTGTCAAAGGCTTGGCAATACTAGAATAACTCGGAACGAATCGGCGGTAGTATCCGCAAAATCCCCGGAAAGATCTCAAATCCTTGAGTTTAATTGGACGGGGCCAATTCTTGACGGCCTCCACTTTATCAGGATCCGTAGCCACGCCTTCCCTACTAACTATATGACCAAGGTACTTCACTGTAGACTGGCATAAATGACACTTCTCTAGAGACAATTTTAATCCTGCTTCAATCAATCTCTCCAGGACTTTGAGAAGTCGATCATTGTGTTCTTTTAAGGTGGCCCCAAAAACAATGATATCATCTAAGTACACGATGACCTCACGATAATTCATGTCTCCTACAGTTTTTTCCATTGCCCTCTGGAAGGTAGCAGGGGCTCCTTTTACTCCCTGCGGCATCTGTATAAATTCGAAAAATCCAAGAGGGCATATAAACGCTGTTTTTTCTCTATCCTCTGGTCTCATAGGTATTTGATAAAAGCCACTCCTTAGATCTAGCACTGAGAACCATGAGCTCCCTTGTAAACAGTCCAGCGCTTCATCCACTTTTGGCACCGTGTACTGATCTGATACAGTCCTCTGATTTAATGTCTGATAATCTATACACATTCTTATAGTTCCATTTTTTTTTTCATGCAACCACTATAGGTGAAGCATAAGGGCTTCTAGACTCCATAATTACTTGGTTCTCGAGTAAACCCTTAAGGTGCTGTCTTACATCCTCAAAGTCAGCTGGAGCAATTCTCCGAGATCGCTCACGGAAAGGAGTCTTGTCCGTCAATCTGATGTTATGTTCCACCCCTTTTGCCATTCCAAGGTCCCATTCTCCACAGGAGAAAGCCTGGCTCCTAGCTTCCAATTCTGATATGAGAGCAAGCCTCTCTTCTCGGGTAATATCACTTCCCTGGAAACAGAGATCAAATTTATTTGTCGGTCCAACGGAACTACCAATCTCTTTCTCATCAAATGATACTTGGTAAGTTGCAGCAACTGTACACTCGCCATCTTCCTTGTGCCATTCCGTGAGGATATGATAAATTCTGGTGTTTGTCCCAATTATCACAGGGGGCTCATCTCTTCCTTCAGGGATCTCAGGACACACTAATGCAAGGAGAGGCACTTGCATTCTTGCTCCGTCATGGGCATGTTTATCAACCTCAAGGGTAACTTGTACATATCCTAAATATGGGTATTTTTCCACACTTAAACCCCATATCACTAGACCACTTAACGGTTGAATGGGTACATTAGAGATGTTTCTATTGTACCAATTCTCGAATATAATAGATACTTGAGAACCACTGTCTACTAATATTTTGCAGGGACACCCATTTATATTTGCTGTTAATAACGGGGCAGGTCCTATCAATCCCTCAGGTAGTTTCCCACTCCACCAGGAATTCCCCATGGCACAATAACCGACTTCTAGGGGGCGTGTGCGGGGTCCACAGACCGCCCTCGACCGTTTCCCGGCCCTGTACTTTCTCTGTCTTGACTGTTACTCGGGATCCTGGGGTTATTCCGGCTCGTGTTCCTAGTTGCGTTACATTCGAAAGCTCGATGTCCATTCCTCCCACATCTAAAGCATCCTCGTCCAAAGCTATTGTTCCAGTTACTGTTCCCTCGACCTAATCCCCTTACCGGAGTGTTATCGCTAGACCTTGGCGGGGAAGCGTTAGTACTGGCGTTTTGTGCTGCGATAAATTGTTCTATTTTTTTATTTTGTTCATCCATCATCTTCAGTATCTTATCTTCAAAGGTGCTTCTTTCAGCTACCGACTAAACCACTTTGACCTTTTTCACCACTTTCTCTCTCATATCTATCAATACCTCATCCTGTTTTATTTCTTTTAGTAACTCATTAAAGGTGGGAGGAGGCTCTCTTGCACCTGAACATCTCAGTTTCTGGGCAACCGGATCCATAGTGGAAGCGCCTCGTAATAATTGTTTCATCCGGTTTTTATCAACGTCTTCCTTAGCTATACCTCCTTTATCTACTATCTTATATAGCAATTTATCCAATCTGATTAGAAATGTGCTTAACTTTTCCCCGGGTTCCTGAAGGGTATGATGTAACCTAGAAGTAAGCTCTCCTACATCTTCAAGCGTTCCATAAGCGTAGTCCAATGATTCGAAGTAGGTCTCCAAGGTAGCATTGGGATTACTGCGCCTGGCTGCCTGAATGATCCCCATAGCTGGCCCTCTCAGGCTTTACACTACCCTTTGTCTTTTAATGCGGTCTGGACACTGCCATTCTTCGGTTTGTTGCACCGCAGCTTCTTTCCAAGCCTCATACGTCTCTTCTCCCAATGGTACAGGAGTAATTCCAGAGAATATCCGCAACCGTCGGTAACTCCCTTTGTAATGCCACCTCTCTAGTTGGGTGACCACCCTGTCCATGACAGCTTCAAATTGATTGCTGCTTGCATTGGCACTGATGTTATGAGTATCCATATCCCCTCCTTCACCACTCTCTTCACCCCTATTTGGGTTGCTGGGAGGAGAGACTGTTATAGGTGCACTAGTCATTTCTTTACCCTGAATATTGGGCCACATAATACTCCATCTCCTTCCAATCTCTTCATTTGCTACTACCACAAAAGGTATCACTTCAACATCCAGTTCTCTGTCCGTTTCTATTAACACTGCTGCTATCTTCCCTAGTGCTCCTATCCACTTGTCTACTATCCAGGGTTTAATTATACCATACAATCTTGCCAATTTTTCTATTATCTCTTCGTCAGAAAATTCAGTAAAATCTCCTCCTACACTCAAGCATTTCTTGGGATCTTTTCCTTTCCTACAGCACCATGCGCTTATATCATCTCCAGTAAATCTCTCCATCGTTATTTCCTGAGTAGTGAGATCTCTCGGGATCTCAGCAGTGCCTCCAAATGTAACACTCTTCCCTTAATACAAAGGATGGGAATTGGGTAAGTATCAGATTTAGATTGTCTTAAGGGATAGTTTCACACGGCTGTGCCTCCACTCAAGCTATTTATAGTACTAACCAGCGTAGGCCTGCTTGAGTAAGCCTTACTTGTTTTTCCTTTCGTCTCAATTTAATATTGAATACTCTTATACACTGTTATATACCTAAGTACCTTTCTCCTTGTCTTCTTCTGTATTCCAGGTTCTTTCGGGTGGGATATCCCTTAAGATGGATTAAGTGATTGAGCATTGGTGGTAAGTATAACACATTAATACTTTAATACATTATACCAAATATATCAAGTACAATACTTTTTATAACATATTTTTAGACAAATGTCAATGCATGCAAAACACAAAAAAGTTATTTCCAAAGAATTGACGCTTCTGAGCGCCAGAGTGACCCGGGTACTCTCAATAAAATAGTGCACTTCTAGTATTAATTAATACTCCCTTACTGCAAAAACAATAAACAACAAGAATTATAATTGGTTATGTCTCTTCCTTACTATTGGATATGAAATATTTCCAGCAGTTTGTATTGTTCCCTTATTTCCATTTGAATAGTTAGTTGAGGAAAAGGCGGTGGTGGTGTTTGAGTACCTCTAGATCCTACATGAGTAGCAACGTGATATTAGCAATGAAATGATAGTTAATTGACTAATTTACACAGTAAGTTGAATAAATTGAAGGTGACGTGAAATTGCAGCAAACAGGCGAAGATACTTTACATCCAGTAGAAGTTATTCATACAGTAACAGTTATGCCTTTTCCGATCCTCTCTTATTATTCCTTCTCTCACTGCAAACATTCCGGGTCTCTCCGCTCACTCTTCTAGACTTATATGTATGAGATAAGCTCAATTATTTCTCCATGCAGCAGCACTTCTACCGATATACATATATTAATATGGTTATAAAGCAACAGAGTTGACGGACCACAGTAGACTCAAACTTCCCCACGATACATCCTCCTTTCCTTAGCTTCCAGTGCTTATAGTTCAACTCCTCAATAGATTATTTACCGTGGACAACTACTTCTGGCAAGGCTACATATTTATAGGCCCGAAAGTCTGATCTTTGGAGCTTAATGTCCCGCGCTACACATAGACCAAGGCTCCACTCTCCACCATACAGTCTTATTCAACTCTATTAGCAATACGGTATAATTGGGGGTCATTAACCAGCGACATTACTGAGTCAATTTCAATCTGCTCTGCGGGGTGTAGAAGTACTGGGTAATATGTGACACAGGTGAACCTGGTACCCTCTCTTCACTTCTTCTGCATATTAATATTATTGGGAAGTGCTTTACCCAATATACTCCCCCAGCTCTCTAGTCTATTACTTGTAGCAGTTCAAGGGTGGATCATTAGTCTTTTATATGGAGAAAAAGGAAGGCTAAGGCTGGTGACATCATCATTTGATTAGTATACCCCTGCCTCCTTTTGCTGCCTCTCCGCCCCTCAATATGTCTGCATCTGTCACTCAGCAGTGGCTCCACACTACGGGAGGAGGATATTTTGGCTGACCTGGTTCAAATGAAAGATGCTGAGCTGACCTGTTCCTCCACGCTGCTGTATACGAGGTGAGGGCTCTCAGATTTACCTTAGAGGCGACGACCTCAGGGTTAGGTTTATTATCTCCCTGTCACCTCGCTGCTTGTTCCTCTCCTCCGACGCTGGCTGCACACTTTTCCCACACAGACCTGTGGCCAGTCCGTCCCTCTCTCCTCCAGACCTAGCGGCTATATTTCTATCTGCCGCCGACGAGCTCTGTGTCCCGTTGCTGCTCGTCCTTCCTTCCGTCAGCCGCGGACCCTCCGTCCTCCTCACCAGCAGGGGCTAACCGTTCTCCTCACTCGCCGTCAGCTCTCCTTTATCCCCTCTGCCGCTCGCGCTCCGGCTCGTTCCCCTCCTTACTGGTCACCTCGGCTTGGCTCGCGGTTCTCCTCTCCCCGCGCGGTGATCCAGAAGTTTCTCCCCTTTCTCCCCTTGGCACGCGGTCCTCTTCCCCGCGCGGTGCTCCAGAAGCTTCCCCTTGTTATCTCCCAGTGACAGTGGCTGTCACCACTCCAGTCCTCATTAAAATATCATACCAACTGCTATTATCAAAACACTAAAACCATAAATATACACACATTATGCATATTCCAATACATGCAGCTATATTATTAGTTAATATACAGTATATACACATACTTTTAGCAATTAATCAAGTAGGGCTACATATATATATATATATATATATATATAGATATACATACAGTATATACTGTATAAATATATATATATATATATATATATTTCTCTAACGTCCTAGTGGATGCTGGGAACTCCGAAAGGACCATGGGGAATAGCGGCTCCGCAGGAGACTGGGCACAATTAAAAGAAAGCTTTTAGACTACCTGGTGTGCACTGGCTCCTCCCACTATGACCCTCCTCCAAGCCTCAGTTAGATTTCTGTGCCCGGCCGAGCTGGATGCACACTAGGGGCTCTCCTGAGCTCCTAGAAAGAAAGTTTATTTTAGGTTTTTTATTTTACAGTGAGACCTGCTGGCAACAGGCTCACTGCATCGAGGGACTAAGGGGAGAAGAAGCGAACCTACCTGCTTGCAGCTAGCTTGGGCTTCTTAGGCTACTGGACACCATTAGCTCCAGAGGGATCGACCGCATGGAACTGGCCTTGGTGTTCGTTCCCGGAGCCGCGCCGCCGTCCCCCTTACAGAGCCAGAAGCAAGAAGAGGTCCGGAAAATAGGCGGCAGAAGACATCAGTCTTCACCAAGGTAGCGCACAGCACTGCAGCTGTGCGCCATTGCTCCTCATGCACACTTCACACTCCGGTCACTGAGGGTGCAGGGCGCTGGGGGGGGCGCCCTGAGCAGCAATAAAAACACCTTGGCTGGCAAATATATCACAATATATAGCCCCAGAGGCTATATATGTGATAAATACCCCTGCCAGAATCCATAAAAAAGCGGGAGAAAAGTCCGCGAAAAAGGGGCGGAGCTATCTCCCTCAGCACACTGGCGCCATTTTCTCTTCACAGTGCAGCTGGAAGACAGCTCCCCAGGCTCTCCCCTGTAGTTTGCAGGCTCAAAGGGTTAAAAAGAGAGGGGGGGCACTAAATTTAGGCGCAATATTGTATATACAAGCAGCTATTGGGAAAAAGTCACTCAATATAGTGTTAATCCCTAAATTATATAGCGCTCTGGTGTGTGCTGGCATACTCTCTCTCTGTCTCCCCAAAGGGCTGTGTGTGGTCCTGTCCTCAGTCAGAGCATTCCCTGTGTGTGTGCGGTGTGTCGGTACGGCTGTGTCGACACGTTTGATGAGGAGGCTTATGTGATGGCAGAGCAGATGCCGATAAATGTGATGTCGCCCCTGTGGGGCCGACACCAGAGTGGATGGATAGGTGGAAGGTATAAACCGACAGTGTCAACTCCTTACATAAAAGGCTGGATGACGTAACAGCTATGGGACAGCCGGCTTCTCAGCCCGCGCCTGCCCAGGTGTCTCAAAGGCCATCAGGGGCTCAAAAACGCCCGCTCCCTCAGATGGCAGACACAGATGTCGACACGGAGTCTGACTCCAGTGTCGACGAGGTTGAGACATATACACAATCCACTAGGAACATCCGTTACATGATCCCGGCAATAAAAAATGTGTTACACATTTCTGACATTAACCCAAGTACCACTAAAAAAAGGGTTTTATGTTTGGGGAGAAAAAGCAGGCAGTGTTTTGTTCCCCCATCAAATGAGTGAATGAAGTGTGAAAAAGCGTGGGTTCCCCCGATAAGAAACTGGTAATTTCTAAAAAGTTACTGATGGCGTACCCTTTCCCGCCAGAGGATAAGTTACGCTGGGAGATATCCCCTAGGGTGGATAAGGCGCTCACACGTTTGTCAAAAAAGGTGGCACTGCCGTCTTAGGATACGGCCACTTTTAAGGTACCTGCTGATAAAAAGCAGGAGGCTATCCTGAAGTCTGTATTTACACACTCAGGTACTAGACTGAGACCTGCAGATAGTGCTGCTGCAGCGTGGTCTGTAACCCTGTCAAACAGGGATACTATTTTGCGAACATAAGACGTCGTCTTATATATGAGGGATGCACAGAGGGATATTTTACCGGCTGGCATCCAGAATTAATGCAATGTCCATTCTGTCAGGAGGGTATTAGAGACCCGACACTGGACAGGTGTTGCTGACTTTAAAAGGCACATAGAGCCTTATAAGGGTGAGGAATTGTTTGGGGATGGTCTCTGGGACCTCGTATCCACAGCAACAGCTGGGAAGAAAATTTTTTTACCTCAGGTTTCCTCACAGCCTAAGAAAGCACTGTATTATCAGGTACAGTCCTTTCGGCTTCAGAAAAGCAAGCGGGTAAAAGGTGCTTCCTTTCTGCACAGAGACGAGGGAAGAGGGAAAAAGCTGCACCAGTCAGCCAGTTCCCAGAATCAAAATCCTTCCCCCGCTTCCTCTGAGTCCACCGCATGACGCGGGGGCTCCACAGGCGTAGACAGGTACGGTGGGGGGCCGCCTCAAAAATTTCAGCGATCAGTGGGCTCGCTCACAGGTGGATCCCTGGATCCTTCAAGTAGTATCTCAGGGGTACAAGCTGGAATTCGAGGCGTCTCCCCCCCGCCGTTTCCTCAAATCTGCCTTGCCGACAACTCCCTCAGGCAGGGAGGCTGTGCTAGAGGCAAATTCACAAGCTGTATTCCCAGCAGGTGATAGTCAAGGTGCCCCTACTTCAACAAGGACGGGGTTACTATTCCACACTGTTTGTGGTACCGAAACCGGACGGTTCGGTGAGACCCATTTTAAATTTGAAATCCTTGAACACATACATAAAAAAATTCAAGTTCAAGATGGAATCGCTCAGGGCGGTTATTGCAAGCCTGGAGGAGGGGGATTACATAGTATCCCTGGACATCAAGGATGCTTACCTACATGTCCCCATTTACCATCCTCACCAGGAGTACCTCAGATTTGTGGTACAGGATTGCCATTACCAATTCCAAACACTGCCGTTTGGACTGTCCACGGCACCGAGGGTCTTTACCAAGGTAATGGCAGAAATGATGATACTCCTTCGAAAAAAGGGAGTTTTAATTATCCCGTACTTGGACGATCTCCTTATAAAGGCGAGGTCCAAGGAGCAGTTATTGGTCGGAGTAGCACTATCTCGGGAAGTGCTACAACAGCACGGATGGATTCTATACATTCCAAAGTCACAGCTGGTTCCTACCACACGCCTACTGTTCCTGGGGATGGTTCTAGACACAGAACAGAAAAAAGTGTTTCTCCCGCAGGAGAAAGCCAAGGAGCTGTCATCTCTAGTCAGAGACCTCCTGAAACCAAAACAGGTATCGGTGCATCACTGCACACGAGTCCTGGGAAAAATGGTAGCTTCTTACGAAGCAAAATTCCATTCGGCAGGTTCCATGCAAGAACCTTTCAGTGGGACCTCTTGGACAAGTGGTCGGGATCGCATCTTCAGATGCATCGGCTGATAACCCTGTCTCCAAGGACCAGGGTATCTCTACTGTGGTGGCTGCAGAGTGCTCATCTTCAAGAGGGCCGCAGATTCGGCATACAGGACTGGGTCCTGGTAACCACGGATGCCAGCCTTCGAGGCTGGGGGGCAGTCACACAGGGAAGAAATTTCCAAGGACTTTGGTCAAATCAGGAGTCGTCCCTACACATAAATATTCTGGAACTGAGGGCCATTTACAATGCCCTAAGTCTGGCAAGGCCTCTGCTTCAAAACCAGCCGGTACTGATCCAATCAGACAACATCACGGCAGTCGCCCATGTAAACCGACAGGGCGGCACAAGAAGCAGGATGGCGATGGCAGAAGCCACAAGGATTCTCCGATGGGCGGAAAATCACGTCTTAGCATTGTCAGCAGTGTTCATTCCGGGAGTGGACAACTGGGAAGCAGACTTCCTCAGCAGACACGACCTACACCCGGGAGAGTGGGGACTTCATCCAGAAGTCTGCCAACTGTTGGTAAACCGTTGGGAAAGGCCACAGGTGGACATGATGGCCTCCCGCCTAAACAAAAAACTAGATCGTGCGCCAGGTTAATGGACCCTCAGGCAATAGCTGTGGACGCTCTAGTGACACCGTGGGTGTACCAGTCGGTTTATGTATTCCCTCCTCTGCCTCTCATACCAAAGGTACTGAGAATAATAAGAAAACGAGGAGTAAGAACGATACTCGTGGTTCCGGATGGGCCAAGAAGAGCTTGGTACCCAGAACTTCAAGAAATGATATCAGAGGACCCATGGCCTCTACCGCTCAGACAGGATCTGCTACAGCAGGGGCCCTGTCTGTTCCAAGACTTACCGCGGCTGCGTTTGACGGCATGGCGGTTGAATTCCGGATCCTAAAGGAAAAGGGCATTCCGGAGGAAGTCATTCCTACGCTGATAAAAGCCAGGAAAGAAGTAACCGCAAACCATTATCACCGTATTTGGCGAAAATATGTTGCATGGTGTGAGGCCAGGAACAGGGCCGGCTCCAGGCCTACTAGCACCCTGAGCGAGAAAATGTAAAAGCGCCCCCCCCCCCCCCCATGCGCGCGCCGCAGGCGCGCGCTCTCGGAAAAGTGGGTGTGGCCTCTGGAAAAGTGGGCGTGGCCTCATAACTTCATATCATCAAACTATAAACACATTTTCACACAATTAGCCGCCTTACACATAGCCACAGTAGTGTTCCTTACACACAATGTCTCCAGTATAGTGCCAGATACACATAATGTGCAGTGCCAGATAGACATGACATGCCCCGCAGCAGTGCCAGCTACACATGACATGCCCCGCAGCAGTGCCAGCTAGCCAGCTACACATGACATGCCCAGCAGCAGTGCCAGCTAGCCAGCTACACATGACATGCCCCGCAGCAGTGCCAGCTACACATGACATGCCCCCCAGCAGTGCCAGCTACACATGATAGTGTTCACTTTTTAGGGCATGGTGCTGATCACAGGGAGGGCACTTTTTTAAGTTAGGAGGGCAAAATGATGTACATACTGCTTGTTGTTCCCATACCTATATGCCAAAGAATGGACAGTGCGCGCCGAAGGCGCGCAGCAAAAATTAAGGGGAGTTACTTCGTGAGGAAGGTACGTGGCCACATAATAGTGGCAATTTGCATTACACCACACAGTAGTGCAGCTAATACACACTGCACCAGGTAGAACCTCCTATACACTTTGCGTCAGGCACAGCACTGAGACACATTGCACCAGGGAGAGCACTGAGACACATTGCCTAGCCACAGACGCCTAGCGGGAACACTACATGACATGCCCCCCAGCAGTGCCAGCTACACGTGACATGCCCCCCAGCAGTGCCAGCTACACGTGACATGCCCCCCAGCAGTGCCAGCTACACGTGACATGCCCCCCAGCAGTGCCAGCTACATAAATGGCCACACAGTGCCAGATATGCACCCACAGTTCAGATACATAAATGCCCCCAAAGTGCCAGATACATAAATGCCTCCACAGTGTAGATATGCCCCCCACAGTGCCAGATACATAAATGCCCCCACAGTGCCAGATACATAAGTGCCCCCACAGTGCCAGATACATAAGTGCCCCCACAGTGCCAGATATAAAAATGCCCACACAGTGCCAGATATGTCCCCACAGTGCCATATATAAAATTGCCCCCACAGTGCCAGATATGCCCCCACAGGGCTAGATATGCCCCCAGTGCCAGATACATAAATGCCCACATTGCCAGATGCATAAGTGCCCCCACAGTGCCAGATATGCCCCCCACAGTGCCAGAAATGCCCCAACAGTTCCAGAAATGCCCCCACATTGCCAGAAATGCCCCCACAGTCCCAGAAATGCCCCCACACAGGGCCAGATAAATGCCCCCACACAGGGCCAGATAAATGCCCCCACACAGGGCCAGATAAATGCCTTCACAGAGCCAGATATGCCCCCACACAGGGCCAGATAAATGCCCCCACAGAGCCAGATATGCCCCCACAGGGCTAGATATGCCCCCAGTGCCAGATACATAAATGCCCACATTGCCAGATGCATAAGTGCCCCCACAGTGCCAGAAATGCCCCCACAGTTCCAGAAATGCCCCCACAGTGCCAGAAATGCCAGAAATGCCCCCACAGTGCCAGAAATGCCCCCACAGTCCCAGAAATGCCCCCACACAGGGCCAGATAAATGCCCCCACACAGGGCCAGATAAATGCCCCCACACAGGGCCAGATAAATGCCCCCACACAGGGCCAGATAAATGCCCCCACACAGGGCCAGATAAATGCCCCCACACAGGGCCAGATAAATGCCCCCACAGAGCCAGATATGCCCCCACACAGGGCCAGATATGCCCCCACACAGGGCCAGATAAATGCCCCCACAGAGCCAGATATGCCCCCACAGTGCCAGATATGCCCCCAGTGTGCCAGATAAATGCCCCCACACAGGGCCAGATAAATGCCCCCACAGAGCCAGATATGCCCCCAGTGTGCCAGATATGCCCCCAGTGTGCCAGATATGCCCCCAGTGTGCCAGATATGCCCCCAGTGTGCCAGATATGTCCCCAGTGTGCCAGATATGCCCCCACACAGGGCCAGATAAATGCCCCCACAGAGCCAGATATGCCCCCAGTGTGCCAGATATGCCCCCAGTGTGCCAGATATGCCCCCAGTGTGCCAGAAATGCCCCCAGTGTGCCAGATAATCCCCCCAGTGTGCCAGATAATCCCCCCAGTGTGCCAGATAATCCCCCCAGTGTGCTAGATAATCCCCCCAGTGTGCCAGATAATCCCCCCAGCGTGCCAGAAATGCCCCCACATTGCCAGAAATGCCCCCACATTGCCAGAAATGCCCCCACACAGGGCCAGATAAATGCCCCCACAGAGCCAGATATGCCCCCAGTGTGCCAGATATGCCCCCAGTGTGCCAGATATGCCCCCAGTGTGCCAGATATGCCCCCAGTGTGCCAGATAATCCCCCCAGTGTGCCAGATAATCCCCCCAGTGTGCCAGATATGCCCCCACGGTGCCAGAAATGCCCCCACACAGGGCCAGATAAATGCCCCCACAGAGCCAGATATGCCCCCAGTGTGCCAGATATGCCCCCAGTGTGCCAGATATGCCCCCAGTGTGCCAGATATGCCCCCAGTGTGCCAGATAATCCCCCCAGTGTGCCAGATAATCCCCCGTGTGCCAGAAATGCCCCCACATTGCCAGAAATGCCCCCACACAGGGCCAGATAAATGCCCCCACATAGCCAGATATGCCCCCAGTGTGCCAGATATGCCCCAATGAGCCAGATATGCCCCCCACAGTGCCAGAAATGCCCCCACAGAGCCAGATATGCCCCCAGTGTGCCAGATATGCCCCCAGTGTGCCAGATATGCCCCCAGTGTGCCAGATATGCCCCCAGTAGAGCCAGATATGCCCCCAGTGTGCCAGATATGCCCCCAGTGTGCCAGATATGCCCCCAATGAGCCAGATATGCCCCCCACAGTGCCAGAAATGCCCCCACAGAGCCAGATATGCCCCCAGTGTGCCAGATATGCCCCCAGTGTGCCAGATATGCCCCCAGTGTGCCAGATATGCCCCCAGTAGAGCCAGATATGCCCCCAGTGTGCCAGATATGCCCCCAGTGTGCCAGATATGCCCCCAATGAGCCAGATATGCCCCCCACAGTGCCAGAAATGCCCCCACAGAGCCAGATATGCCCCCAGTGTGCCAGATATGCCCCCAGTGTGCCAGATATGCCCCCAGTGTGCCAGATAATCCCCCCAGTGTGCCAGATAATCCCCCCAGTGTGCCAGATATGCCCCCACGGTGCCAGAAATGCCCCCACATTGCCAGAAATGCCCCCACACAGGGCCAGATAAATGCCCCCACAGAGCCAGATATGCCCCCAGTGTGCCAGATATGCCCCCAGTGAGCCAGATATGCCCCCAATGAGCCAGATATGCCCCCCACAGTGCCAGAAATGCCCCCACAGAGCCAGATATGCCCCCAGTGTGCCAGATAAATGCCCCCACAGTGCGATCCATAAATGTTTGACCCCCCCACCAAATACCTGAGGCGCTGAGTCTGAGAGAGGGAGGAGGAGTGCTGGCGTGAGTGCTGGCGGGCGGGAGAGTGAGGATCCGAGTGCCGGTGGGCGGGCGGCCACTTGTGTGCGCTATGCGCGGCGCCGGCGTCTGACGTTAGACACCGGCGCCGCGCAGCGCACGCCGCACACACGGACGGCGGGGACAACGCGCTGCACACACACACAGGGCCGGCTCGCTTCGAATATGGCGGCGCCAGCGCGCGGCGCCCATTAAGGGTGGCGCCCTGCGCGGCCGCTCTATTCGAACATGCCTAGAGCCGGCCCTGGCCAGGAAGGCCCCAACAGAGGAATTTCAGCTGGATCGTTTTCTGCACTTCCTACAGTCAGGAGTGACTATGGGCCTAAACTTGGGTTCCATTAAGGTCCAGATTTCGGCTCTGTCGATTTTCTTCCAGAAAGAACTGGCTTCACTGCCTGGAGTTCAGACATTTGTAAAGGGAGTGCTACATATTCAGCCCCCTTTTGTGCCTCCTGTGGCACCTTGGGATCTCAACGTGGTGTTGAGTTTCCTAAAATCACATTGGTTTGAGCCACTTAAAACTGTGGATTTGAAATATCTCACGTGGAAAGTGGTCATGTTATTGGCCTTGGCTTCGGCCAGGCGTGTGTCAGAATGGGCGGCTTTGTCAGGTAAAAGCCCTTCTCTGATTTTCCATATGGATAGGGCAGAATTGAGGACTCGTCCCCAGTTTCTCCCTAAGGTGGTATCAGCTTTTCACTTGAACCTACCTATTGTAGTGCCTGCGGCTACTAGGGACTTGGAAGATTCCAAGTTACTGGACGTAGTCAGGGCCTTAAAAAATTATATTTCCAGGACGGCTGGAGTCAGGAAAACTGACTCGCTTTTTATCCTGTAGGCACCCAACAAAATAGGTGCTCCTGCTTCTAAGCAGACTATTGCTCGCTGAATTTGTAGCACAATTCAGCTGGAGCATTCTGCGGCTGGATTGCCGCATCCTAAATCAGTAAAAGCTCATTCCACGAGGAAAGTGGGCTCATCTTAGGCGGCTGCCCGAGGGGTCTCGGCTTTACAACTTTGCCGAGCTGCAACTTGGTCAGGGGCAAACACGTTTGCTAAATTCTACAAATTTGATACCTTGGCTGAGGAGGACCTTGAGGTCTCTCATTCGGTGCTGCAGAGTCATCCGCACTCTCCCGCCCATTTGGGAGCTTTGGTATAATCCCCATGGTCCTTTCGGAGTTCCCAGCATCCACTAGGACGTTAGAGAAAATAAGATTTTACTCACCGGTAAATCTATTTCTCGTAGTCCGTAGTGGATGCTGGGCGCCCATCCCAAGTGCGGATTGTCTGCAATACTTGTATATATATTATTGTTAACTAAAGGGTTATTATTATAAGCCATCTGTTGAGAGGCTCAGTTATGTTTCATACTGTTAACTAGATATGGTATCACGAGTTATACGGTGTGATTGGTGTGGCTGGTATGAGTCTTACCCGGGATTCAAAATCCTTCCTTATTGTGTCAGCTCTTCCGGGCACAGTATCCTAACTGAGGCTTGGAGGAGGGTCATAGTGGGAGGAGCCAGTGCACACCAGGTAGTCTAAAAGCTTTCTTTTAGTTGTGCCCAGTCTCCTGCGGAGCCGCTATTCCCCATGGTCCTTTCGGAGTTCCCAGCATCCACTACGGACTACGAGAAATAGATTTACCGGTGAGTAAAATCTTATTTTATATATTTCTCTTACGTCCTAGAGGATGCTGGGGTCCACATTAGTACCATGGGGTCTAGACGGGTCCACCAGGAGCCATTGGCACTTTAAGAGTTTGAGAGTGTGGGCTGGCTCCTCCCTCTATGCCCCTCCTACCAGACTCAGTTTAGAAAATGTGCCCGGAGGAGCCTGTCACAGCTAGGGGAGCTCTCCAGAGTTTCCTTGGTAAAGTTTATTTTTAGAGTTTATTATTTTACAGGGAGGATGCCGGTAACATCCTCCCTGCATCGAGGGACTGAGGGGGGGAGCAGTGTCCGCCCTGCGGGGTCTGAGCCACTGTCTCCGCTGACTGGACACTAAGCTCCTGAGGGGATAGATCGTTCCCCGCCGCAGGGGATCGCTCACCCCAACAGCATGCCACCACCCCCTTACAGATCTGAAGATTGTGGCGAGTGAGTCACCGACCCTCCTAACAAGCGGGGGGCCGGTGTGAAGATGGCGGCATCAGGGTAGGAGCGCAGAATTAACTGCGCTCCAGGAGGCTCAGCGGTACATAGTGCAGTGCAGTGAGGGGCGCCCTGAGCCAGCGCCTACACCCTACACTGGTCCCACAGCCTGTCGGGGTCCCCGGATCTCAGCCAGCATCAATCCTCAGGCCATTTTGGGGGCGGAGCTTCTCCTCAGAGCAGACCCAGCAGCGTTCAGTGCCATTTTCCTGCCTGCACAGCGCTGTCAGTGAAGAGCAAGTCCCTTCACAGCAAATCCAGCTATCTATCACGGTACCAGGGGGTTGTAGAAGGGGGGAGGCTGCAAAATGACTGTGTAACCTATTAAGGGACACAGTCAGCGCTGATAAGGGGTCTCCCTTTATATTAATAGCGATGTGTGTGGGTTGGCTCCAATCTCTGTGTCTCTCTTGCCATTCTTGGGGGTGAAACTCTGCCTGCCCTCCCCTGTGTGTGTGTGGGGTGTTTGTGGTCTCCATTAAGCAATGTCCAGGGACTCTGTGTCATATACTGCAGAAGATATGTCCTCTCAGGATGATCCCATTCCATGTAATCAGGATTGCACTGGTTTAGCACAGATTCCAGCAAGGAGCAAGTGGTAACCAAAGTGGTAACCACCAGCAAGTGGTTATAATTAGTGATGTGCACCGGAAATTTTTCGGGTTTTGTGTTTTGGTTTTGGATTCGGTTCCGCGGCCGTGTTTTGGATTCGGACGCGTTTTGGCAAAACCTCCCTGAAAATTTTTTGTCGGATTCGGGTGTGTTTTGGATTAGGGTGTTTCTTTACAAAAAAAAACTCAAAAACAGCTTAAATCATAGAATTTGGGGGTCATTTTGATCCCATAGTATTATTAACCTCAATAACCATAATTTCCACTTATTTTTAGTCTATTCTGAACACCTCACACCTCACAATATTATTTTTAGTCCTAAAATTTGCACCGAGGTCGCTGGATGACTAAGCTAAGCGACCCAAGTGGCCGACAGAAACACCTGGCCCATCTAGGAGTGGCACTGCAGTGTCAGACAGGAAGGCACTTCAAAAAAATAGTCCCCAAACAGCACATGATGCAAAGAAAAAAAGAGGCGCAATGAGGTAGCTGTGTGACTAAGCTAAGCGACCCAAGTGGCCGACACAAACACCTGGCCCATCTAGGAGTGGCACTGCAGTGTCAGACAGGATGGCAGATTTAAAAAATAGTCCCCAAACAGCACATGATGCAAAGAAAAAAAGAGGTGCACCAAGGTCGCTGGATGGCTAAGCTAAGCGACCCAAGTGGCCGACACAAACACCTGGCCCATCTAGGAGTGGCACTGCAGTGTCAGACAGGATGGCAGATTTAAAAAATAGTCCCCAAACAGCACATGATGCAAAGAAAAAAAGAGGTGCACCAAGGTCGCTGGATGGCTAAGCTAAGCGACCCAAGTGGCCGACACAAACACCTGGCCCATCTAGGAGTGGCACTGCAGTGTCAGACAGGATGGCAGATTTAAAAAATAGTCCCCAAACAGCACATGATGCAAAGAAAAAAAGAGGTGCACCAAGGTCGCTGGATGACTAAGCTAAGCGACCCAAGTGGCCGACACAAACACCTGGCCCATCTAGGAGTGGCACTGCAGTGTCAGACAGGATGGCAGATTAAAAAAATAGTCCCCAAACAGCACATGATGCAAAGAAAAAAAGAGGTGCAAGATGGAAGCTGTGTGACTAAGCTAAGTGACACAAGTGGCCGACACAAACACCTGGCCCATCTAGGAGTGGCACTGCAGTGTCAGACAGGATGGCACTTCCAAAAATAGTCCCCAAACAGCACATGGTGCAAAGAAAAATGAAAGAAAAAAGAGGTGCAGGGTAGAGATGAGCGGGTTCGGTTTCTCTGAATCCGAACCCGCCCGAACTTCATGTTTTTTTTCACGGGTCCGAGCGACTCGGATCTTCCCGCCTTGCTCGGTTAACCCGAGCGCGCCCGAACGTCATCATGACGTTGTCGGATTCTCGCGAGGCTCGGATTCTATCGCGAAACTCGGATTCTATATAAGGAGCCGCGCGTCGCCGCCATTTTCACACGTGCATTGAGATTGATAGGGAGAGGACGTGGCTGGCGTCCTCTCCATTTAGATTAGGGTTGAGAGAGAGAGAGAGAGATTGACCTGAGGCTGTGATACTGTAGAAGAGAGTGCAGAGTTTAGTGACTGACGACCACAGTGACCACCAGACAGTGCAGTTGTTTGTTTTATTTAATATATCCGTTCTCTGCCTGAAAAAAACGATACACACAGTGACTCAGTCACATACCATATCTGTGTGCACTGCTCAGCCCAGTGTGCTGCATCAATATATATATATCTGACTGTGCTCAGCTCACACAGCTTATAATTGTGGGGGAGACTGGGGAGCACTGCAGTGCCAGTTATAGGTTATAGCAGGAGCCAGGAGTACATAATATTATATTAAAATTAAACAGTGCACACTTTTGCTGCAGGAGTGCCACTGCCAGTGTGACTAGTGACCAGTGACCTGACCACCAGTATATATAATATTAGTAGTATACTATCTCTTTATCAACCAGTCTATATTAGCAGCAGACACAGTACAGTGCGGTAGTTCACGGCTGTGGCTACCTCTGTGTCGGCACTCGGCAGCCCGTCCATAATTGTATATACCACCTAACCGTGGTTTTTTTTTCTTTCTTTATAGTCATACTAGTTACGAGTATACTATCTCTTTATCAACCAGTCTATATTAGCAGCAGACACAGTACAGTGCGGTAGTTCACGGCTGTGGCTACCTCTGTGTCGGCACTCGGCAGCCCGTCCATAATTGTATATACCACCTAACCGTGGTTTTTTTTTCTTTCTTTATACATACATACTAGTTACGAGTATACTATCTCTTTATCAACCAGTCTATATTAGCAGCAGACACAGTACAGTGCGGTAGTTCACGGCTGTGGCTACCTCTGTTTCGGCACTCGGCAGCCCGTCCATAATTGTATATACCACCTAACCGTGGTTTTTTTTTCTTTCTTTATACATACATACTAGTTACGAGTATACTATCTCTTTATCAACCAGTCTATATTAGCAGCAGACACAGTACAGTGCGGTAGTTCACGGCTGTGGCTACCTCTGTGTCGGCACTCGGCAGCCCGTCCATAATTGTATATACCAGCTAACCGTGGTTTTTCTTTCTTTCTTTATACATACATACTAGTTACGAGTATACTATCTCTTTATCAACCAGTCTATATATTAGCAGCAGACACAGTACAGTGCGGTAGTTCACGGCTGTGGCTACCTCTGTGTCGGCACTCGGCAGCCCGTCCATAATTGTATATACCACCTAACCGTGGTTTTTTTTTCTTTCTTTATACATACATACTAGTTACGAGTATACTATCTCTTTATCAACCAGTCTATATATTAGCAGCAGACACAGTACAGTGCGGTAGTTCACGGCTGTGGCTACCTCTGTGTCGGCACTCGGCAGCCCGTCCATAATTGTATATACCACCTAACCGTGGTTTTTTTTTCTTTCTTTATACATACATACTAGTTACGAGTATACTATCTCTTTATCAACCAGTCTATATTAGCAGCAGACACAGTACAGTGCGGTAGTTCATGGCTGTGGCTACCTCTGTGTCGGCACTCGGCAGCCCGTCCATAATTGTATATACCACCTAACCGTGGTTTTTTTTTCTTTCTTTATACATACATACTAGTTACGAGTATACTATCTCTTTATCAACCAGTCTATATTAGCAGCAGACACAGTACAGTGCGGTAGTTCACGGCTGTGGCTACCTCTGTGTCGGCACTCGGCAGCCCGTCCATAATTGTATATACCACCTAACCGTGGTTTTTTTTTCTTTCTTTATACATACATACTAGTTACGAGTATACTATCTCTTTATCAACCAGTCTATATTAGCAGCAGACACAGTACAGTGCGGTAGTTCACGGCTGTGGCTACCTCTGTGTCGGCACTCGGCAGCCCGTCCATAATTGTATATACCACCTAACCGTGGTTTTTCTTTCTTTCTTTATACATACATACTAGTTACGAGTATACTATCTCTTTATCAACCAGTCTATATATTAGCAGCAGACACAGTACAGTGCGGTAGTTCACGGCTGTGGCTACCTCTGTGTCGGCACTCGGCAGCCCGTCCATAATTGTATATACCACCTAACCGTGGTTTTTTTTTCTTTCTTTATACATACATACTAGTTACGAGTATACTATCTCTTTATCAACCAGTCTATATTAGCAGCAGACACAGTACAGTACGGTAGTTCACGGCTGTGGCTACCTCTGTGTCTGCACTCGGCAGGCAGTCCATAATTGTATACTAGTATCCATCTCCATTGTTTACCTGAGGTGCCTTTTAGTTGTGCCTATTAAAATATGGAGAACAAAAATGTTGAGGTTCCAAAATTAGGGAAAGATCAAGATCCACTTCCACCTCGTGCTGAAGCTGCTGCCACTAGTCATGGCCGAGACGATGAAATGCCAGCAACGTCGTCTGCCAAGGCCGATGCCCAATGTCATAGTACAGAGCATGTCAAATCCAAAACACCAAATATCAGAAAAAAAAGGACTCCAAAACCTAAAATAAAATTGTCGGAGGAGAAGCGTAAACTTGCCAATATGCCATTTACGACACGGAGTGGCAAGGAACGGCTGAGGCCCTGGCCTATGTTCATGGCTAGTGGTTCAGCTTCACATGAGGATGGAAGCACTCAGCCTCTCGCTAGAAAAATGAAAAGACTCAAGCTGGCAAAAGCAGCACAGCAAAGAACTGTGCATTCTTCGAAATCCCAAATCCACAAGGAGAGTCCAATTGTGTCGGTTGCGATGCCTGACCTTCCCAACACTGGACGTGAAGAGCATGCGCCTTCCACCATTTGCACGCCCCCTGCAAGTGCTGGAAGGAGCACCCGCAGTCCAGTTCCTGATAGTCTGATTGAAGATGTCAGTGTTGAAGTACACCAGGATGAGGAGGATATGGGTGTTGCTGGCGCTGGGGAGGAAATTGACCAGGAGGATTCTGATGGTGAGGTGGTTTGTTTAAGTCAGGCACCCGGGGAGACACCTGTTGTCCGTGGGAGGAATATGGCCGTTGACATGCCAGGTGAAAATACCAAAAAAATCAGCTCTTCGGTGTGGAGGTATTTCACCAGAAATGCGGACAACAGGTGTCAAGCCGTGTGTTCCCTTTGTCAAGCTGTAATAAGTAGGGGTAAGGACGTTAACCACCTCGGAACATCCTCCCTTATACGTCACCTGCAGCGCATTCATAGTAAGTCAGTGACAAGTTCAAAATCTTTGGGTGACAGCGGAAGCAGTCCACTGACCAGTAAATCCCTTCCTCTTGTAACCAAGCTCACGCAAACCACCCCACCAACTCCCTCAGTGTCAATTTCCTCCTTCCCCAGGAATGCCAATAGTCCTGCAGGCCATGTCACTGGCAATTCTGACGAGTCCTCTCCTGCCTGGGATTCCTCCAATGCATCCTTGCGTGTAACGCCTACTGCTGCTGGCGCTGCTGTTGTTGCCGCTGGGAGTCGATGGTCATCCCAGAGGGGAAGTCGTAAGCCCACTTGTACTACTTCCAGTAAGCAATTGACTGTTCAACAGTCCTTTGCGAGGAAGATGAAATATCACAGCAGTCATCCTACTGCAAAGCGGATAACTGAGGCCTTGACAACTATGTTGGTGTTAGACGTGCGTCCGGTATCCGACGTTAGTTCACAGGGAACTAGACAATTTATTGAGGCAGTGTGCCCCCGTTACCAAATACCATCTAGGTTCCACTTCTCTAGGCAGGCGATACCGAGAATGTACACGGACGTCAGAAAAAGACTCACCAGTGTCCTAAAAAATGCAGTTGTACCCAATGTCCACTTAACCACGGACATGTGGACAAGTGGAGCAGGGCAGGGTCAGGACTATATGACTGTGACAGCCCACTGGGTAGATGTATGGACTCCCGCCGCAAGAACAGCAGCGGCGGCACCAGTAGCAGCATCTCGCAAACGCCAACTCTTTCCTAGGCAGGCTACGCTTTGTATCACCGCTTTCCAGAATACGCACACAGCTGAAAACCTCTTACGGCAACTGAGGAAGATCATCGCGGAATGGCTTACCCCAATTGGACTCTCCTGTGGATTTGTGGCATCGGACAACGCCAGCAATATTGTGTGTGCATTAAATATGGGCAAATTCCAGCACGTCCCATGTTTTGCACATACCTTGAATTTGGTGGTGCAGAATTTTTTTAAAAACGACAGGGGCGTGCAAGAGATGCTGTCGGTGGCCAGAAGAATTGCGGGACACTTTCGGCGTACAGGCACCACGTACAGAAGACTGGAGCACCACCAAAAACTACTGAACCTGCCCTGCCATCATCTGAAGCAAGAAGTGGTAACGAGGTGGAATTCAACCCTCTATATGCTTCAGAGGTTGGAGGAGCAGCAAAAGGCCATTCAAGCCTATACAATTGAGCACGATATAGTAGGTGGAATGCACCTGTCTCAAGCGCAGTGGAGAATGATTTCAACATTGTGCAAGGTTCTGATGCCCTTTGAACTTGCCACACGTGAAGTCAGTTCAGACACTGCCAGCCTGAGTCAGGTCATTCCCCTCATCAGGCTTTTGCAGAAGAAGCTGGAGACATTGAAGGAGGAGCTAACACGGAGCGATTCCGCTAGGCATGTGGGACTTGTGGATGGAGCCCTTAATTCGCTTAACAAGGATTCACGGGTGGTCAATCTGTTGAAATCAGAGCACTACATTTTGGCCACCGTGCTCGATCCTAGATTTAAAGCCTACCTTGGATCTCTCTTTCCGGCAGACACAAGTCTGCTGGGGTTGAAAGACCTGCTGGTGACAAAATTGTCAAGTCAAGCGGAACGCGACCTGTCAACATCTCCTCCTTCACATTCTCCCGCAACTGGGGGTGCGAGGAAAAGGCTCAGAATTCCGAGCCCACCCGCTGGCGGTGATGCAGGGCAGTCTGGAGCGACTGCTGATGCTGACATCTGGTCCGGACTGAAGGACCTGACAACGATTATGGACATGTCGTCTACTGTCACTGCATATGATTCTCTCAACATTGACAGAATGGTGGAGGATTATATGAGTGACCGCATCCAAGTAGGCACGTCACACAGTCCGTACTTATACTGGCAGGAAAAAGAGGCAATTTGGAGGCCCTTGCACAAACTGGCTTTATTCTACCTAAGTTGCCCTCCCACAAGTGTGTACTCCGAAAGAGTGTTTAGTGCCGCCGCTCACCTTGTCAGCAATCGGCGTACGAGGTTACATCCAGAAAATGTGGAGAAGATGATGTTCATTAAAATGAATTATAATCAATTCCTCCGCGGAGACATTGACCAGCAGCAATTGCCTCCACAAAGTACACAGGGAGCTGAGATGGTGGATTCCAGTGGGGACGAATTGATAATCTGTGAGGAGGGGGATGTACACGGTGATATATCGGAGGGTGATGATGAGGTGGACATCTTGCCTCTGTAGAGCCAGTTTGTGCAAGGAGAGATTAATTGCTTCTTTTTTGGGGGGGTCCAAACCAACCCGTCATATCAGTCACAGTCGTGTGGCAGACCCTGTCACTGAAATGATGGGTTGGTTAAAGTGTGCATGTCCTGTTTTGTTTATACAACATAAGGGTGGGTGGGAGGGCCCAAGGACAATTCCATCTTGCACCTCTTTTTTCTTTTCTTTTTCTTTGCATCATGTGCTGATTGGGGAGGGTTTTTTGGAAGGGACATCCTGCGTGACACTGCAGTGCCACTCCTAAATGGGCCCGGTGTTTGTGTCGGCCACTAGGGTCGCTAATCTTACTCACACAGTCAGCTACCTCATTGCGCCTCTTTTTTTCTTTGCGTCATGTGCTGTTTGGGGAGGGTTTTTTGGAAGGGACATCCTGCGTGACACTGCAGTGCCACTCCTAGATGGGCCCGGTGTTTGTGTCGGCCACTAGGGTCGCTAATCTTACTCACACAGCTACCTCATTGCGCCTCTTTTTTTCTTTGCGTCATGTGCTGTTTGGGGAGGGTTTTTTGGAAGGGCCATCCTGCGTGACACTGCAGTGCCACTCCTAGATGGGCCCGGTGTTTGTGTCGGCCACTAGGGTCGCTAATCTTACTCACACAGCTACCTCATTGCGCCTCTTTTTTTCTTTGCGTCATGTGCTGTTTGGGGAGGGTTTTTTGGAAGGGCCATCCTGCGTGACACTGCAGTGCCACTCCTAGATGGGCCCGGTGTTTGTGTCGGCCACTAGGGTCGCTTATCTTACTCACACAGCGACCTCGGTGCAAATTTTAGGACTAAAAATAATATTGTGAGGTGTGAGGTATTCAGAATAGACTGAAAATGAGTGTAAATTATGGTTTTTGAGGTTAATAATACTTTGGGATCAAAATGACCCCCAAATTCTATGATTTAAGCTGTTTTTTAGTGTTTTTTGAAAAAAACACCCGAATCCAAAACACACCCGAATCCGACAAAAAAAATTCGGTGAGGTTTTGCCAAAACGCGTTCGAACCCAAAACACGGCCGCGGAACCAAACCCAGAACCAAAACACAAAACCCGAAAAATTTCAGGCGCTCATCTCTAGCAGGGCAGGCATCGCAACCGACACAATTGGACTCTCCTTGGGGATTTGTGATTTAGAAGAACACACAGTTCTTTGCTGTGCTTTTGCCATCTTAACTCTTTTAAGTTTTCTAACAGGAGGATGAGTGCTTCCATCCTCATGTGAAGCTGAACCACTAGCCTTGAACATAGGCCAGGCCCTCAGCCGTTCCTTGCCACTCCGTGTCGTAAATGGCACATTGGCAAGTTTACGCTTCTCCTCAGACGATTTTAATTTAGATTTTTGGGTCATTTTACTGAGCTTTATTTTTTTGGATTTTACATGCTCTCTACTATGACATTGGGCATCGGCCTTGGCAGACGACGTTGATGGCATTTCATCGTCTCGGCCCAGGGACGTGCAGTCAGAGGAGGCAGGGGAGGCAGTGCCTCCCCTGTCATCAATTACTAAAATAATACAAAGAAGATACATATGACATATATCCTGTGTCATATGTATCTTATCTTCTTTATATTATTCTAATAATTTTAGTTTATTAAACTAGTTTGGGAGGCACTGATAGCAGTGCCTCCCGTAGACAGTGGGAACGGGGTTAAAGCGGGGGACGGGGCCAAGCACTGGGCTGTAAAAGCCCGTTAAAACAAGAAGGGGAAGCGGCACTTCTATAAGTGCCTCGCTGACAGGGAAAGCACGCCCCTGCCAGCGAGGCACGTGATTGGACAGCGGATCCAGTGCTGGATCCGCTGGCCCAATCAACCGTATGCAGCGGCAGGACAAGGAAGGGACTCGGGAGCTCCCCTCCCTTCATTCCCCCTGACCTCTCTGCTGTCGCCAGCACCCGCAGTCAGATCCTGCTAACCTCTTGTCTGGCGCGACACAGTTGCTGAGGTAAGGAAAAAGTATTCATTTGCAAAGCACACCCCCCTCATTGTCCGGTCCCCGTGCTGCCTATGCCCAGTCACCAATCCATGTACCGCGGCCGTGCTTCCTCCCCTCCCTCTTACTGCGGAGGTGCCGTCGCGTACCGCTGATCACATCGCGCCCCCCCCCCCCCCCCCCTGCAGCAGCCGGCAACACCCCTCCCTCACTACGTATAAGCTCTTTCCCCTGACGGCCAGCAAACCCCCGCTATATCCCCCTCCAGACGCTGTTCTCACCTGCAGGCTGCAGCAGCCGTCAACCCCCATCTCTCCCCTCACATTGGCTCTCTCCCCCGGCAGCCAGTAAACCCTGTTATCTCCCCCTGCGGATGCCGTCTTCATCTGCAGCGGCTTTCAACCCTCCAGCCGATGGGACGTAGTGTCCGCTGGCTGCCTCGTAGCAGGAGGTAGGACTGGGGCACATATGAATCGGTCCAGCCTGTAAAGAGAGGATGGGGCCAGCCTTTGATGCATCCCGCCCTCCGGCTTTAATGAGCTACGCTCGTGTACGGCAGCCATGCGTGAGGTGTGGAGAACGGCCAATGAGGGGAACAGGGGACCGGCTGGCTGGGATCTGATCTGGGGTCCCGGCGTCCCTATCCGCCCCTGTCTGCAACGAATACTCCTTTTCCACTAGCTTTAAAAACACGGGTAAATGAATTTGCCCGTGTTGTTTCCTAGTGGAAACGGCCCCCCCTGAAAATTCCCTGATCAAGTGATCCGGGTATCCTACCCGGATAGCCACCCGGTAAGCTGTGTAGTGTGAACGGGAGCCGTGTCGATGCGACATGGCTCCCGTTCACAGTGAATGGAAGGGCGACGCTGGGAGATCATGTGATCTCCCAGCGCCACCCCTGCTGCATTAGCAGCAGCGTCACCAACCCGGTGACAAGGTGGCTGTAGCACGGGTCGCAGCCGTGTCAGGCTCCCGGCTGTGACCCATGCTACAGATGGAAAAGGGGTATTAGATATCTGCATTCTATGCACAAAGAGAAGTCAGTATTATTTTGTGTCTACTGACTGATCGCAAAGTTCTGGTTAAATTTTGTGTCTCTTAGCGAGGCACATGTGATTGGACACATGGAGTGCCTCCCCAGCAATTTTCCTCACCGCACGTCACTGTCTCGGCCATGACTAGTGGCAGCAGCTTCAGCACGAGGTGGAAGTGGATCTTGATCTTTCCCTATTTTACCCTCCACATTTTTGTTCTCCATTTTTTAATGTGTGGAATTATATGCCAGTAATATATCAATAGCAATGGCCTACTACTATATATACTGCGCACAACTGAAATGCACCACAGGTATGGATGGATAGTATACTTGACGACACAGAGGTAGGTAGAGCAGTGGCCTACTGTACCGCACTGCTATATATTATATACTGGTGGTCAGCAAACTGTGCAAAACTGAAATGCACCACAGGTATGGATGGATAGTATACTTGACGACACAGAGGTAGGTAGAGCAGTGGCCTACTGTACCGTACTGCTATATATTATATACTGGTGGTCAGCAAACTGTGCAAAACTGAAATGCACCACAGGTATGGATGGATAGTATACTTGACGACACAGAGGTAGGTAGAGCAGTGGCCTACTGTACCGTACTGCTATATAGTATATACTGGTGGTCAGCAAACTGTGCAAAACTGAAATGCACCACAGGTATGGATGGATAGTATACTTGACGACACAGAGGTAGGTAGAGCAGTGGCCTACTGTACCGTACTGCTATATAGTATATACTGGTGGTCAGCAAACTGTGCAAAACTGAAATGCACCACAGGTATGGATGGATAGTATACTTGACGACACAGAGGTAGGTAGAGCAGTGGACTACTGTACCGTACTGCTATATATATAGTTATACTGGTGGTCAGCAAAATTCTGCACTGTCCTCCTACAATTTACTACAATGCAGCACAGATATGGAGCGTTTTTCAGGCAGAGAACGTATAATACTGGTGGTCACTGGTCAGCAAAACTCTGCACTGTCCTCCTACTATATAATACTGCTGGTCCCCAGTCCCCACAATAAAGCAATTAGCACACTGAGCACAGATATTTGCAGCACACTGAGCACAGTTAGATATGGAGCGTTTTTCAGGCAGAGAACGTAGATATTTGCACTTGCAGCACACTGAGCACAGATATTTGCAGCACACTGAGCACAGATATTTGCAGCACAATTTGCAGCCCACTGAACATACAAACTGAGAGGACACCAGCCACGTCCTCTCACGATCATCTCCAATGCACGAGTGAAAAATGGCGGCGATGCGCGGCTCCTTATATAGAATACGAATCTTGCGAGAATCCGACCGCAGGATGATGACGTTCGGGCGCGCTCTGGTTAACCGAGCAAGGCGGGAGGATCTGAGTCTGCCTCGGACCCGTGTCAAATGGGTGAAGTTCGGGGGGGGGTTCGGATCCCGAGGATCCGATCCCGCTCATCACTAGTTATAATCTATGATTTCTCAGATTTCAAATAGGGTTGCACAAAATGAATCTGCAACTCAGGCTTTACAGAACTCTATGGCAGTATGGCCCAGTCCTGGTACATCAGGGCTCCCAGCTGTATATTCACATAAATGTGCTCTTGCTCAGATCATGCAGGATGATACTGATACCGACTCTGATACTACAGACGGTGACAGGGATGTGTTGCAGGGGGCTGCATCACTTGCAAAAGGGGTGCAGTTGATTATAGAGGCTATCAGGGATGTGTTGAATATTGCTGATACAACACCCGAGCAGGTTGAGGAGGCTTTCTTCACTGAAAATAAGAAAGTCTCACTAACCTTCCCCGCGTCAAAGGAATTAAATTAGTGATGAGCGGATTCGGTTTTACTCGGTTTTACTCGGTTTTACTCGGTTCTCAAAACGGCATCTTATTGGCTCACGGATGTCACGTGTTTTGGATAGCCAATAAGATGCCGTTTTGAGAACCGAGTAAAACCGAGTAAAACCGAACCTCGCTCATCACTAAATTAAATGCTATATTTGAAAAGGCTTGGGAAAACCCGGATAGAAAATTCCAGATACCTAAAAGGGTACTGGTAGCATTTCCATTCCCGGCAGAGGATAGGAAAAAATGGGAAAACCCGCCTATTGTTGACGCGTCAGTATCCAGACTCTCAAAAAAGGTGGTTTTACCTGTCCCAGGATCTACCGCCTTAAAAGAGCCGGCTGATCATAAAATTGATAATATGCTCAAAGCCATGTACACGGCTTCTGGGGCAATACTACGTCCCACTATTGCCAGTGCTTGGATTGCCAAAGCTATAGTAAAGTGGTCAGGCACGTTACTTGAGGATTTGGATACTATGGAAAAATGTGATGTTGAATTGTTTTTACGTAACATTCAGGATTCAGCAGGATTTTTGGTAGAATCCATGAAGGACCTGGGTTCCATGGCTGCAGGGATTTCCTCCATGTCACTATCAGCTCGTCGAGGGCTGTGGTTGCGCCAGTGGTCTGCCGACGCAGAATTTAGGAGAAGTATGGAGACCCCATCCTAACAGGTCAGGCTCTCTTTGGGGAAGCGTTAAATGCGTGGATCTCAACGGCTACGACTGGTAAGTCACCCTTCCTTCCTTCAGCTACACCTGCTCCGAAGAAACCCTTTTCTTCAGTTACGTCACAGTGCTTTCGGTATAACAAGCCCAAAAAGGCAAAGACGTCCAACACCTTCTTTCGGGGAGGTTGGCCCAAGTTCAAGAAACCTGCGGCTGCAGGTTCCCAGGAACAGAAACCTGCTTCAGGTACACCAAAGTCCGCCGCATGGCGGTGGACTGCACGCCCCAGAGGTGGGGCCGGTGGGAGCGAGACTCAGACATTTTAGTCATTTCTGGATGTCCTCCGGCCTGGACCCCTGGGTGCAAGATCCCTCCTCACCGATTTTTCAAATCAGGCTTGCCAGCTCTGCTGGCAGACAGGACTGTCCTGCAAGAAGCAGTCCAGAAGTTGGTGGAGGCACAGGTCATTGTGCCAGTACCACCTCACATGCAGAACTAAGGTTACTATTCAAACCTTTTCGTGGTACCGAAACCGGATGGTTCGGTCAGGCCCATTCTGAACTTAAAATCACTAAACCCCTTTCTAAAGGAGTTCAAGTTCAAAATGGAGTCCCTAAGGGCAGTGATATCAGGTCTGGAGGAGGGGGAATTCCTAGTATCCCTGGATATCAAGGATGCGTGCCTCCACATTCCGATCTGGCTACCGCATCAAGCTTATCTGCGATTTGCTCTGTTGGACTATCATTTTCAGTTCCAGGCCCTCCCATTCGGTCTCTCCACAGCACCGAGGGTTTTCACCAAGGTGATGGCGGAAATGATGCTTCTCCTCCACAGACAAGGGGTTAACATAATTCCATATCTGGACGATCTGCTGATAAGAGCATCGTCCAAGGAGAAGCTGTTACGGTCTATAACACTCACGACTCAGCTTCTCAGGAAACATGGTTGGATCCTGAATCTTCCAAAGTCACCTTTGGAACCAACCAGAAGGTTGTCCTTTCTGGGAATGATCCTCGACACGGAGGTGCAGAGGGTGTTTCTCCCAGAGGAAAAGGAGTTGGTGATTCAAACGATGGTCCGGGATGTCCTGAAGCCAGCCCGGGTGTCAATTCATTAGTGCATTCACTTTCTGGGGAAGATGGTGTCCTCTTATGAGGCTCTGCAGTACGGGAGGTTTCACGCTCGGTCCTTCCAACTGGATCTCCTGGACAAGTGGTCAGGATCCCATCTACACATGCACCAGAAAATACGTCTGTCGCCAAAGGCCAGGATTTCACTCCTCTGGTGGCTGCAATTATCTCACCTTCTGGAGGGCCACAGGTTCGGGATTCAGGACTGGATCCTTCTAACCATAGATGCAAGTCTCCGGGGCTGGGGCGCAGTCACTCAAGGGGAAACCTTCCAAGGAAGGTGGTCAAGTATGGAAGCTGGCCTGCCGATAAACGTTCTGGAAGTAAGAGCTGTCTACAATGCAGTGGCGGATTTAGCGGGGGGCGATTAGGGCGAACGCCCCCCTACATATACCGGCACCGGGATGGAGGCCGGGTCCCGGCGCGGTATTGGGAAAGGGGTGGAGAGCGGTGCAGCGCAGCGGGGTACGAGGAGAGAGAGGAGCGTCCTGACGCGCGTACAGCGACCTCTGTTCTGACCACGCCCCCTCCTTCCTGTACGCGTGTCAGGACGCTCTCTCTCTGTCTCCGTCCTCCGCCGCGCTGCACCGCTCTGCACCCCGTTCCCAATACTGCGGCGGGACCCGGCCTCCATCTATGAGGTGGGAGTGTGTGTGAGTGTGAGTGTGAGTGTGTGTGTGTGTGTGTGTGTGTGTGTGTGTGTGTGAGTGTGTGAGTGTGTGTCTCCCATTTCTCTCCCCCCCCCTCTTCTCCCTGCATTATTTGGCTGAATTTTGCCTCATTCTGTGTGCTATGTCATTTTTGCCTCATACAGTGTGCTATAATGTGAATTTTCCCTCATTCTGCGTGCTATCATGTGAATTTTGCCTCATTCTGCGTGCTATAATGTCAATTTCGGCTCATTCTGCGTGCTGTCATGTGAATTTTGCCTCATTCTGCGTGCTATCATGTAAATTTTGCCTCATTCTGCGTGCTATAATGTCAATTTCGGCTCATTCTGCGTGCTATCATGTGAATTTTGCCTCATTCTGCGTGCTATCATGTGAATTTTGCCTCATTCTGCGTGCTATAATGTCAATTTCGGCTCATTCTGCGTGCTATCATGTGAATTTTGCCTCATTCTGCGTGCTATCATGTCATTTTTGCCTCATACAGTGTGCTATAATGTGATTTTTCCCTCATTCTGCGTGCTATCATGTGAATTTTGCCTCATTCTGCGTGCTATAATGTCAATTTCGGCTCATTCTGCGTGCTATCATGTGAATTTTGCCTCATTCTGCGTGCTATAATGTCAATTTCGGCTCATTCTGCGTGCTATCATGTGAATTTTGCCTCATTCTGCGTGCTATCATGTCATTTTTGCCTCATACAGTGTGCTATAATGTGATTTTTCCCTCATTCTGCGTGCTATCATGTGAATTTTGCCTCATTCTGCGTGCTATAATGTGAATTTTCCCTCATTCTGCGTGCTATCATGTGAATTTTCCCTCATTCTGCGTGCTATCATGTGAATTTCGGCTCATTCAGTGTGCTACAATGTGAATTTCGGCTCATTCAGTGTGCTATAATGTGAATTTCGGCTCATTCAGTGTGCTACAATGTAAATTTCGGCTCATTCAGTGTGCTATGATGTGAATTTCGGCTCATTCAGTGTGCTACAATGTAAATTTCGGCTCATTCAGTGTGCTACAAAATTTCGGCTCATTCAGTGTGCTATAATGTGAATTTCGGATCATACTGTGTGCTATAATGTGAATTTTAGCTCATTCTGTGTGCTATAATGTGAATTTCGGCTCATACAGTGTGCTACAATGTGAATTTCGGCTCATTCAGTGTGCTATGATGTGAATTTCAGCTCATACAGTGTGCTATAATGTGAATGTCGGCTCATTCAGTGTGCTATAATGTGAATTTCGGCTCATTCTGTGTGTTGTAGAAACAGAATTTGTCGGCAGATAAGACCCACTTGGCCCATCTAGTCTGCCCCTTTTTTTTTTTTTTACATTATTTTTATCTCTAACCTTATCTGATCCTTATTTCTTTGTAAGAATATCCTTATGTCTATCCCATGCATGTTTAAATTGCCCTACTGTCTTATCCTCTACCACCCCTGATGGAAGGAATGGCGATTCGCCAGTCTGTATCACCAGTGCGCAGGGTTCTCTCCACTAACTGGCAACATATTATTAGTAATGGCAACAATAGGAAATTTTAGAAGCGAACGGGAAGGGCATTACTAAGTGGGAGGGGCTATGATTAGGGGGAGGAGTCATCATTCTTAAACCGCCCCCCCTAAAAGTTAAGTCTAGATCCGCCACTGCTACAATGGTCTTCTCCAAGCGGCCCATCTTCTGAGAAATCAGGCCATTCAAGTGCAGTCGGACAATGTGACAACAGTGGCTTACATAAACCGACAGGGCGGAACGAAGAGCAGAGCTGCAATGGCAGAGGTAACAAGAATCATCCTCTGGGCAGAAAAGCATGCATTGTCACTGTCAGCAATCTTCATTCCGGGAGTAGACAACTGGGAAGCAGACTTCCTCAGCAGACACGATCTCCATCTAGGGGAGTGGGTCTCCATCCAGAGGTGTTCAAGGAGGTAACAGATCTTTGGGGTGTACCCCAGAGCGACATGATGGCCTTTTGTCTCAACAAGAAGCTTCAGCGGTATTGTTCCAGGTCGAGGGACCCGCAAGCTGTGGCGGTGGATGCCCTAGTGACTCCGTGGGTGTTCCAGTCGGTATACGTGTTTCCTCCACTTCCACTCATTCCAAGAATTCTAAAACTCATAAGGAGAACAAGAGTTCTGGCGATCCTCATTTCTCCAGACTGGCCAAGAATGGCTTGGTACGCGGATCTTCTTGATCTACTGCAGAAGAGCCGAGGCCTCGTCCTCTTCGGGAGGACCTGCTGCAGCAGGGGCCGTTCGTCTATAAAGACTTACCGCGGCTATGTTTGACGGCATGGAAGTTGAACGCCTGATACTAGCTCAGAAGGGCATTCCGAACAAGGTTATTCCTACCCTGATACAGGCTGGGAAAGGAGTAACGTCTAAACATTACCATCGAATTTGGAAAAGATATGTATCTTGGTGTGAGTCCAAGAAGTTTTCTGCGGTGGAGTTTCAACTGGGATGGTTTCTCCTCTTTCTACAAACTTGTGTGGATATGGGCCTAAAGTTGGGATCTGTGTAGGTCCAGATTTCGGCCCTATCCGTTTTCTTCCAAAAACAATTGGCTGCCCTCCCTGAGGTTCAGACCTTTTTGAAGGGAGTTCTGCACATCCAACCTCCCTTTGTACCGCCTACGGCGCCTTGGGACCTTAACGTGGTGTTGCAGTTCCTCCAATCGGACTGGTTCGAGCCTCTACAGGAGGTTGAAGTAAAATTTCTTATGTGGAAAGCTGTCACTTTGTTCGCTTTAGCTTCTGCTAGACATGTGTCAGAGTTGGGGGCTTTATCATGTAAAAGCCCATACTTGATCTTCCATGAAGATAGAGCTGAGCTCCGGACACGTCAGCAGTTTCTTCCGAAGGTTGTGTCGGCATTTCATATCAACCAACCTATTGTGGTGCCAGTGGCTACTGACACCTCATTTCCATCTAAGTCCTTGGATGTTGTAAGGGCTCTGAAAATATATGTGAGGAGGACTGCTCATCACAGGAAACCGAACTCTCTGTTTGTCCTGTATAATCCCAAGAAAATTGGGTGTCCTGCTTCTAAGCAGACGATCTCTCGCTGGATTAGGTTCACTATCCAGCATGCGTATTATATGGCAGGCTTGCCATGTCCTACATCTGTCAAGGCCCACTCTACTCGTAAAGTGGGGTCTTCCTGAGCGGCTGCCCGGGTTGTCTCGGCATTACAACTTTGCCGAGCTGCAATTTGGTCTGGGTCGAACACGTTTGCAAAGTTCTACAAGTTCGATACTTTGGCCTCTAATGATCTGAAGTTCAGTCAATCAGTTCTGCAGGAGCCTCCGCGTTCTCCCTCCCATTCTGGGAGCTTTGGTACATCCCCATGGTACTCATGTGGACCCCAGCATCCTCTAGGACGTAAGAGAAAATAGGATTTTGGTTACCTACTGGTAAATCCTTTTCTCGTAGTCCATAGAGGATGCTGGGCGCCCGCCCAGCGCTTCATTTTCCTGCTAGCATTATTTGATTCAATACAGCTTTGTTTTAGATGGGTACTGCATTGTTACTTGGTAAGTAATGTTTCAGTGGTTGCTGAGTTTTCAAGCTAAGTTAGCTTGATGTGCCTTGTATGTGTGAGCTGGTATGAATCTCTCCACTATCTGTGTTAAATCCTTCTCTCGAAGATGTCCGTCTCCTCGGGCACAGTTTCTAGACTGAGTCTGGTGCGAGGGGCATAGAGGGAGGAGCCAGCCCACACTCTCAAACTCTTAAAGTGCCAATGGCTCCTGGTGGACCCGTCTATACCCCGTGGTACTAATGTGAACCCCAGCATCCTCTATGGACTACGAGAAAAGGATTTACTGGTAGGTAACCAAAATCCTATTATAAAGATGACTGGCACACATGAATGGCAGGCAGCATGCCCTGGTGCCCCGACTCTCAACACATGGTGGACAGAAGTATGTCTGGCACTAGGGGACTGAGAAGTCAATGAAGCTGGAAGCAAATTCAATGTTTTGGGGGGCGCAAAACACATTATTGATATATATTTTGATGGGTATAATCTACATTTGTATAATAAAATACACAAATGTAATACAGGATGAGTATCCCATATCCAAATATTCCGAAATACGGAATATTCCAAAATACGGACTTTTTTGAGTGAGAGTGAGATAATGAAACCTTTGTTTTTTGATGGCTCAATGTACACAAACTTTGTTTAATACACAAAATTATTAAAAATATTGTATTAAATGACCTTCAGGCTGTGTGTATAAGGTGTATATGAAGCATAAATGAATTGTGTGAATGCATACACACTTTGTTTAATGCACAAAGTTATAAATATTAGCTAAAATTACCTTCAGGCTGTGTGTATAAGGTGTATATGTAACATAAATGCATTTTGTGCTGCAGGTGTGGTGTGTGGGGAGTGCCGAACATTAGGGGGTGCCTTTGCGTACCAGGCACCCACCGTGCGCACGCCTATGACCATCTGTATCATTACTAGTGATGTGCACCGGAAATTTTTCGGGTTTTGTGTTTTGGTTTTGGATTCGGTCCCGAGGCCGTGTTTTGGATTCGGACGCGTTTTGGCAAAACCTCCCTGAAATTTTTTTGTCGGATTCGGGTGTGTTTTGGATTCGGGTGTTTTTTTACAAAAAACCCTCAAAAACAGCTTAAATCATAGAATTTGGGGGTCATTTTGATCCCATAGTATTATTAACCTCAATAACCATAATTTCCACTCATTTTCAGTCTATTCTGAACACCTCACACCTCACACCTCACAATATTATTTTTAGTCCTAAAATTTGCACCGAGGTCGCTGGATGACTAAGCTAAGCGACCCAAGTGGCCGACAGAAACACCTGGCCCTTCTAGGAGTGGCACTGCAGTGTCAGATAGGATGGCACTTCAAAAAAATAGTCCCCAAACAGTACATGATGCAAAGAAAAAGAGAGGCGCAATGAGGTAGCTGTGTGACTAAGCTAAGCGACCCAAGTGGCCGACACAAACACCTGGCCCATCTAGGAATGGCACTGCAGTGTCAGACAGGATGTCAGATTTAAAAAATAGTCCCCAAACAGCACATGATGCAAAGAAAAAAAGAGGTGCACCAAGGTCACTGGATGGCTAAGCTAAGCGATACAAGTGGCCGACACCAACACCTGGCCCATCTAGGAGTGGCACTGCAGTGTCAGGCAGGATGGCACTTCAAAAAAATAGTCCCCAAACAGCACATGATGCAAAGAAAAATGAAAGAAAAAAGAGGTGCAAGATGGAATTGTCCTTGGGCCCTCCCACCCACCCTTATGTTGTATAAACAGGACATGCACACTTTAACGAACCCATCATTTCAGCGACAGGGTCTGCCACACGACTGTGACTGAAATGACTGGTTGGTTTGGGCCTCCACCAAAAAAGAAGCAATCAATCTCTCCTTGCACAAACTGGCTCTACAGAGGCAAGATGTCCACCTCCTCCTCATCATCCGATTCCTCACCCCTTTCACTGTGTACATCCCCCTCCTCACAGATTATTAATTCGTCCCCACTGGAATCCACCATCTCAGGCAATTGCTGGTGAATGTCTCCACGGAGGAATTGATTATAATTCATTTTGATGAACATCATCTTCTACACATTTTCTGGAAGTAACCTCGTACGCCGATTGCTGACAAGGTGAGCGGCTGCACTAAACACTCTTTCGGAGTACACACTGGAGGGGGGGCAACTTAGGTAAAATAAAGCCAGTTTGTGCAAGGGCCTCCAAATTGCCTCTTTTTCCTGCCAGTATACGTACGGACTGTCTGACGTGCCTACTTGGATGCGGTCACTCATATAATCCTCCACCATTCTTTCAATGGTGACAGAATCATATGCAGTGACAGTAGACGACATGTCAGTAATCGTTGGCAGGTCCTTCAGTCCGGACCAGATGTCAGCACTCGCTCCAGCCTGCCCTGCATCACCGCCAGCGGGTGGGCTCGGAATTCTTAGCCTTTTCCTTGCAGCCCCAGTTGCGGGAGAATGTGAAGGAGGAGCTGTTGACGGGTCACATTCCGCTTGATTTGACAATTTTCTCACCAGCAGGTCTTTTAACTTCTGCAGACTTGTGTCTGCCGGAAAGAGAGATACAACGTAGGTTTTAAATCTAGGATCGAGCACGGTGGCCAAAATGTAGTGCTCTGATTTCAACAGATTGACCACCCGTGAATCCTGGTTAAGCGAATTAAGGGCTCCATCCACAAGTCCCACATGCCTAGCAGAATTGCTCTGTTTTAGCTCCTCCTTCAATGTCTCCAGCTACTTCTGCAAAAGCCTGATGAGGGGAATGACCTGACTCAGGCTGGCAGTGTCTGAACTGACTTCACGTGTGGCAAGTTCAAAGGGTTGCAGAACCTTGCACAACGTTGAAATCATTCTCCACTGCGCTTGAGTCAGGTGCATTCCCCCTCCTTTGCCTATATCGTAGGCAGATGTATAGGCTTGAATGGCCTTTTGCTGCTCCTCCATCCTCTGAAGCATATAGAGGGTTGAATTCCACCTCGTTACCACCTCTTGCTTCAGATGATGGCAGGGCAGGTTCAGGACTGTTTGCTGGTGCTCCAGTCTTCGGCACGCGGTGGCTGAATGCCGAAAGTGGCCCGCAATTCTTCGGGCCACCGACAGCATCTCTTGCACGCCCCTGTCATTATTTAAATAATTCTGCACCACCAAATTCAATGTATGTGCAAAACATGGGACGTGCTGGAATTTGCCCAGATGTAATGCACGCACAATATTGGTGGCGTTGTCCGATGTCACAAATACCCAGGAGAGTCCAATTGGGGTAAGCCATTCTGCGATGATGTTCCTCAGTTGCCGTAAGAGGTTGTCAGCTGTGTGCCTCTTATGGAAAGCGGTGATACAAAGTGTAGCCAGCCTAGGAACGATTTGGCGTTTGCGAGATGCTGCTACTGGTGCCGCCGCTGCTGTTCTTGCTGCGGGAGGCAATACATCTACCCAGTGGGCTGTCACAGTCATATAGTCCTGAGTCTGCCCTGCTCCACTTGTCCACATGTACGTGGTTAAGTGGACATTGGGTACAACTGCATTTTTTAGGACACTGTTGACTCTTTTTCTGAGGTCTGTGTACATTTTCGGTATCGCCTGCCTAGAGAAATGGAACCTAGATGGTATTTGGTACCAGGGACACAGTACCTCAATCAAGTCTCTAGTACCCTGTGAATTAACGGTGGATACCGGAAACACGTTTCTCACCACCCAGGCTGCCAAGGCCTGAGTTATCTGCTTTGCAGCAGGATGACTGCTGTGATATTTCATCTTCCTCACAAAGGACTGTTGGACAGTCAATTGCTTACTGGAAGTAGTAAAAGTGGTCTTCCGACTTCCCCTCTGGGATGATGATCGACTCCCAGCAGCATCAACAGCAGCGCCAGCAGCAGTAGGCGTTACACTCAAGGATGCATCGGAGGAATCCCAGGCAGGAGAGGACTCGTCAGACTTGACAGTGACATGGCCTGCAGGACTATTGGCTTTCCTGTCTAAGGAGGAAATTGACACTGAGGGAGTTGGTGGTGTGGTTTGCAGGAGCTTGGTTACAAGAGGAAGGGATTTAGTGGTCAGTGGACTGCTTCCGCTGTCATCCAAAGTTTTTGAACTTGTCACTGACTTCTGATGAATGCGGTCCAGGTGACGTATAAGGGAGGATGTTCCGAGGTGGTTAACGTCCTTACCCCTACTTATTACAGCTTGACAAAGGCAACACATGGCTTGACACCAGTTGCCGGCATTTCTGTTGAAATAATTCCACACCGAAGAGGTGATTTTTTTTTTGTATATTGACCAGGCATGTCAATGGCCATATTCGTCCCACGGACAACAGGTGTCTCCCCGGGTGCCTGACTTAAACAAACCACCTCACCATCAGAATCCTCCTTGTCAATTTTCTCCCCAGCGCCAGCAACACCCATATCCTCATCCTGGTGTACTTCAACAGTGACATCTTCAATTTGACTATCAGGAACAGGACTGCGGGTGCTCCTTCCAGCACTTGCAGGGGGCGTGCAAATGGTGGAAGGCGCAATCTCTTCCCGTCTAATGTTGGGAAGGTCAGGCATCGCAACCGACACAATTGGACTCTCCTTGGGGATTTGTGATTTAGAAGAACGCACAGTTCTTTGCTGTGCTTTTGCCATCTTAACTCTTTTAAGTTTTCTAGCAGGAGGATGAGTGCTTCCATCCTCAGGTGAAGCTGAACCACTAGCCTTGAACATAGGCCAGGGCCTCAGCCGTTCCTTGCCACTCCGTGTCGTAAATGGCACATTGGCAAGTTAACGCTCCTCCTCAGACGATTTTGATTTAGATTTTTGGGTCATTTTACTGAGCTTTATTTTTTTGGATTTTACATGCTCTCTACTATGACATTGGGCATCGGCCTTGGCAGACGACGTTGATGGCATTTCATCGTCTCGGCCATGACTAGTGGCAGCAGCTCCAGCACGAGGTGGAAGTGGATCTTGATCTTTCCCTATTTTACCCTCCACATTTTTGTTCTCCATTTTTTAATGTGTAGAATTATATGCCAGTAATATATCAATAGCAATGGCCTACTACTATATATACTGCGCACTACTGAAATGCACCACAGGTATGGATGGATAGTATACTTGACGACACAGAGGTAGGTAGAGCAGTGGCCTACTGTACCGTACTGCTATATAGTATATACTGGTGGACAGCAAACTGTGCAAAACTGAAATGCACCACAGGTATGGATGGATAGTATACTTGACGACACAGAGGTAAGTAGAGCAGTGGCCTACTGTACCGTACTGCTATATAGTATATACTGGTGGTCAGCAAACTGTGCAAAACTGAAATGCACCACAGGTATGGATGGATAGTATACTTAACGACACAGAGGTAGGTAGAGCAGTGGCCTACTGTACCGTACTGCTATATAGTATATACTGGTGGTCAGCAAACTGTGCAAAACTGAAATGCAACACAGGTATTTATGAATAGTATACTTGACGACACAGAAGTAAGTAGAGCAGTGGCCTACTGTACCGTACTGCTATATATTATATACTGGTGGACAGCAAACTGTGCAAAACTGAAATGCACCACAGGTATGGATGGATAGTATACTTGACAACACAGAGTTAGGTAGAGCAGTGGCCTACTGTACCGTACTGCTATATAGTATATACTGGTGGTCATCAAACTGTGCAAAACTGAAATGCACCACAGGTATGGATGGATAGTATACTTGACGACACAGAGGTAGGTAGAGCAGTGGCCTACTGTACCGTACTGCTATATAGTATATACTGGTGGTCAGCAAACTGTGCAAAACTGAAATGCACCACAGGTATGGATGGATAGTATACTTGACGACACAGAGGTAGGTAGAGCAGTGGCCTACTGTACCGTACTGCTATATATTATATACTGGTGGTCAGTAAACTGTGCAAAACTGAAATGTACCACAGGTATGGATGGATAGTATACTTGACAACACAGAGGTAGGTAGAGCAGTGGCCTACTGTACCGTACTGCTATATAGTATATACTGGTGGTCAGCAAACTGTGCAAAACTGAAATGCACCACAGGTATGTATGAATAGTATACTTGACGACACAGAAGTAGGTAGAGCAGTGGCCTACTGTACCGTACTGCTATATATTATATACTGGTGGACAGCAAACTGTGCAAAACTGAAATGCCCCACAGGTATGGATGGATAGTATACTTGACGACACAGAGGTAGGTAGAGCAGTGGCCTACTGTACCGTACTGTTATATAGTATATACTGGTGGTCAGCAAACTGTGCAAAACTGAAATGCACCACAGGTATGGATGGATAGTATACTTGACAACACAGAGGTAGGTAGAGCAGTGGCCTACTGTACCGTACTGCTATATAGTATATACTGGTGGTCAGCAAACTGTGCAAAACTGAAATGCACCACATGTATGTATGAATAGTATACTTGACGACACAGAAGTAGGTAGAGCAGTGGCCTACTGTACCGTACTGCTATATATTATATACTGGTGGACAGCAAACTGTGCAAAACTGAAATGCACCACAGGTATGGATGGATAGTATACTTGACGACACAGAGGTAGGTAGAGCAGTGGCCTACTGTACCGTACTGTAATATAGTATATACTGGTGGTCAGCAAACTGTGCAAAACTGAAATGCACCACAGGTATGGATGGATAGTATACTTGACGAAACAGAGATAGGTAGATTATGGCCTACTGTACCGTACTGCTATATAGTATATACTGGTGGTCAGCAAACTGTGCAAAACTGAAATGCACCACAGGTGTGGATGGATAGTATACATGACGAAACAGAGGTAGGTAGAGCAGTGGCCTACTGTACCGTACTGTTATATAGTATATACTGGTGGTCAGCAAACTGTGCAAAACTGAAATGCACCACAGGTATGGATGGATAGTATACTTGATGACACAGTGGTAGGTAGAGCAGTGGCCTACTGTACCGTACTGCTATATAGTATATACTGGTGGTCAGCAAACTGTGCAAAACTGAAATGCACCACAGGTATGGATGGATAGTATACTTGACGACACAGAGGTAGGTAGAGCAGTGGCCTACTGTACCATACTGCTATATAGTATATACTGGTGGTCAGTAAACTGTGCAAAACTGAAATGCACCACAGGTATGGATGGATAGTATACTTGACGACACAGAGGTAGGTAGAGCAGTGACCTTCTGTACCGTACTGCTATATAGTATATACTGGTGGTCAGAAAACTGTGCAAAACTGAAATGCACCACAGGTATGGATGGATAGTATACTTGACGACACAGAGGTAGGTAGAGCAGTGCCTACTGTACCGTACTGCTATATAGTATATACTGGTGGTCAGCAAACTGTGCAAAACTGAAATGCACCACAGGTATGGATGGATAGTATACTTAACGACACAGAGGTAGGTAGAGCAGTGGCCTACTGTACCGTACTGCTATATAGTATATACTGGTGGTCAGCAAACTGTGCAAAACTGAAATGCAACACAGGTATGGATGGATAGTATACTTGACGACACAGAGGTAGGTAGAGCAGTGGCCTACTGTACCGTACTGCTATATAGTATATACTGGTGGTCAGCAAACTGTGCAAAACTGAAATGCACCACAGGTATGTATGAAAAGTATACTTGACGACACAGAAGTAGGTAAAGCAGTGGCCTACTGTACCGTACTGCTATATAGAGTATTATATACTGGTGGACAGCAAACTGTGCAAAACTGAAATGCACCACAGGTATGGATGGATAGTATACTTGACGACACAGAGATAGGTAGAGCAGTGGCCTACTGTACCGTACTGTTATATAGTATATACTGGTGGTCAGCAAACTGTGCAAAACTGAAATGCACCACAGGTATGGATGGATAGTATACTTGACGAAACAGAGATAGGTAGATTATGGCCTACTGTACCGTACTGCTATATAGTATATACTGGTGGTCAGCAAACTGTGCAAAACTGAAATGCACCACAGGTATGGATGGATAGTATACTTGACGACACAGAGGTAGGTAGAGCAGTGACCTACTGTACCGTACTGTTATATTGTATATAGTGGTGGTCAGCAAACTGTGCAAAACTGAAATGCACCACATGTATGTATTAATAGTATACTTGACGACACAGAAGTAGGTAGAGCAGTGGCCTACTGTACCGTACTGCTATATATTATATACTGGTGGACAGCAAACTGTGCAAAACTGAAATGCACCACAGGTATGGATGGATAGTATACTTGACGACACAGAGGTAGGTAGAGCAGTGGCCTACTGTACCGTACTGTTATATAGTATATACTGGTGGTCAGCAAACTGTGCAAAACTGAAATGCACCACAGGTATGGATGGATAGTATACTTGACGAAACAGAGATAGGTAGAGCATGGCCTACTGTACCGTACTGCTATATAGTATATACTGGTGGTCAGCAAACTGTGCGAAACTGAAATGCACCACAGGTATGGATGGATAGTATACTTGACAACACAGAGGTAGGTAGAGCAGTGGCCTACTGTACCGTACTGCTATATAGTATATCCTGGTGGTCGGCAAACTGTGCAAAACTGAAATGCACCACAGGTATGGATGGATAGTATACTTGACAATACAGAGGTAGGTAGAGCAGTGGCCTACTGTACCGTACTGCTATATAGTATATACTGGTGGTCAGCAAACTGTGCAAAACTGAAATGCACCACAGGTATAGATGGATAGTATACTTGACGACACAGAGGTAGGTAGAGCAGTGGCCTACTGTACCGTACTGCTATATAGTATATACTGGTGGTCAGCAAACTGTGCAAAACTGAAATGCACCACAGGTATGTATGAAAAGTATACTTGACGACACAGAAGTAGGTAAAGCAGTGGCCTACTGTACCGTACTGCTATATAGAGTAATATATACTGGTGGACAGCAAACTGTGCAAAACTGAAATGCACCACAGGTATGGATGGATAGTATACTTGACGACACAGAGATAGGTAGAGCAGTGGCCTACTGTACCGTACTGTTATATAGTATATACTGGTGGTCAGCAAACTGTGCAAAACTGAAATGCACCACAGGTATGGATGGATAGTATACTTGACGAAACAGAGATAGGTAGATTATGGCCTACTGTACCGTACTGCTATATAGTATATACTGGTGGTCAGCAAACTGTGCAAAACTGAAATGCACCACAGGTATGGATGGATAGTATACTTGACAACACAGAGGTAGGTAGAGCAGTGGCCTACTGTACCGTACTGCTATATAGTATATACTGGTGGTCAGCAAACTGTGCAAAACTGAAATGCACCACAGGTATGTATGAATAGTATACTTGACGACACAGAAGTAGGTAGAGCAGTGGCCTACTGTACCGTACTGCTATATATTATATACTGGTGGACAGCAAACTGTGCAAAACTGAAATGCACCACAGGTATGGATGGATAGTATACTTAACGACACAGAGGTAGGTAGAGCAGTGACCTACTGTACCGTACTGTTATATTGTATATAGTGGTGGTCAGCAAACTGTGCAAAACTGAAATGCACCACAGGTATGGATGGATAGTATACTTGACGAAACAGAGATAGGTAGAGCATGGCCTAGTGTACCGTACTGCTATATAGTATATACTGGTGGTCAGCAAACTGTGCAAAACTGAAATGCACCACAGGTATGGATGGATAGTATACTTGACGACACAGAGGTAGGTAGAGCAGTGGCCTACTGTACCGTACTGTTATATAGTATATACTAGTAGTCAGCAAACTGTACAAAACTGAAATGCACCACAGGTATGGATGGATAGTATACATGACGAAACAGAGGTAGGTAGAGCAGTGGTCTACTGTACCGTACTGTTATATAGTATATACTGGTGGTCAGCAAACTGTGCAAAACTGAAATGCACCACAGGTATGGATGGATAGTATACTTGACGAAACAGAGATAGGTAGATTATGGCCTACTGTACCGTACTGCTATATAGTATATACTGGTGGTCAGCAAACTGTGCAAAACTGAAATGCACCACAGGTATGGATGGATAGTATACTTGACGACACAGAGGTAGGTAGAGCAGTGACCTACTGTACCGTACTGTTATATTGTATATAGTGGTGGTCAGCAAACTGTGCAAAACTGAAATGCACCACATGTATGTATGAATAGTATACTTGACGACACAGAAGTAGGTAGAGCAGTGGCCTACTGTACCGTACTGCTATATATTATATACTGGTGGACAGCAAACTGTGCAAAACTGAAATGCACCACAGGTATGGATGGATAGTATACTTGACGACACAGAGGTAGGTAGAGCAGTGGCCTACTGTACCGTACTGTTATATAGTATATACTGGTGGTCAGCAAACTGTGCAAAACTGAAATGCACCACAGGTATGGATGGATAGTATACTTGACGAAACAGAGATAGGTAGAGCATGGCCTACTGTACCGTACTGCTATATAGTATATACTGGTGGTCAGCAAACTGTGCAAAACTGAAATGCACCACAGGTATGGATGGATAGTATACTTGACAACACAGAGGTAGGTAGAGCAGTGGCCTACTGTACCGTACTGCTATATAGTATATCCTGGTGGTCGGCAAACTGTGCAAAACTGAAATGCACCACAGGTATGGATGGATAGTATACTTGACAATACAGAGGTAGGTAGAGCAGTGGCCTACTGTACCGTACTGCTATATAGTATATACTGGTGGTCAGCAAACTGTGCAAAACTGAAATGCACCACAGGTATGGATGGATAGTATACTTGACGACACAGAGGTAGGTAGAGCAGTGGCCTACTGTACCGTACTGCTATATAGTATATACTGGTGGTCAGCAAACTGTGCAAAACTGAAATGCACCACAGGTATGTATGAAAAGTATACTTGACGACACAGAAGTAGTTAAAGCAGTGGCCTACTGTACCGTACTGCTATATAGAGTAATATATACTGGTGGACAGCAAACTGTGCAAAACTGAAATGCACCACAGGTATGGATGGATAGTATACTTGACGACACAGAGATAGGTAGAGCAGTGGCCTACTGTACCGTACTGTTATATAGTATATACTGGTGGTCAGCAAACTGTGCAAAACTGAAATGCACCACAGGTATGGATGGATAGTATACTTGACGAAACAGAGATAGGTAGATTATGGCCTACTGTACCGTACTGCTATATAGTATATACTGGTGGTCAGCAAACTGTGCAAAACTGAAATGCACCACAGGTATGGATGGATAGTATACTTGACAACACAGAGGTAGGTAGAGCAGTGGCCTACTGTACCGTACTGCTATATAGTATATACTGGTGGTCAGCAAACTGTGCAAAACTGAAATGCACCACAGGTATGTATGAATAGTATACTTGACGACACAGAAGTAGGTAGAGCAGTGGCCTACTGTACCGTACTGCTATATATTATATACTGGTGGACAGCAAACTGTGCAAAACTGAAATGCACCACAGGTATGGATGGATAGTATACTTGACGACACAGAGGTAGGTAGAGCAGTGACCTACTGTACCGTACTGTTATATTGTATATAGTGGTGGTCAGCAAACTGTGCAAAACTGAAATGCACCACAGGTATGGATGGATAGTATACTTGACGAAACAGAGATAGGTAGAGCATGGCCTACTGTACCGTACTGCTATATAGTATATACTGGTGGTCAGCAAACTGTGCAAAACTGAAATGCACCACAGGTATGGATGGATAGTATACTTGACGACACAGAGGTAGGTAGAGCAGTGGCCTACTGTACCGTACTGTTATATAGTTTATACTGGTGGTCAGCAAACTGTACAAAACTGAAATGCACCACAGGTATGGATGGATAGTATACATGACGAAACAGAGGTAGGTAGAGCAGTGGCCTACTGTACCGTACTGTTATATAGTATATACTGGTGGTCAGCAAACTGTGCAAAACTGAAATGCACCACAGGTATGGATGGATAGTATACTTGACGACACAGTGGTTGGTAGAGCAGTGGCCTACTGTACCGTATTGCTATATAGTATATACTGGTGGTCAGCAAACTGTGCAAAACTGAAATGCACCACAGGTATGGATGGATAGTATACTTGACGACACAGAGGTAGGTAGAGCAGTGGCCTACTGTACCGTACTGCTATATAGTATATACTGGTGGTCAGTAAACTGTGCAAAACTGAAATGCACCACAGGTATGGATGGATAGTATACTTGACGACACAGAGGTAGGTAGAGCAGTGGCCTTCTGTACCGTACTGCTATATAGTATATACTGGTGGTCAGAAAACTGTGCAAAACTGAAATGCACCACAGGTATGGATGGATAGTATACTTGACGACACAGAGGTAGGTAGAGCTGTGCCTACTGTACCGTACTGCTATATAGTATATACTGGTGGTCAGCAAACTGTGCAAAACTGAAATGCACCATAGGTATGGATGGATAGTATACTTAACGACACAGAGGTAGGTAGAGCAGTGGCCTACTGTACCGTACTGCTATATAGTATATATACTGGTGGTCAGCAAACTGTGCAAAACTGAAATGCAACACAGGTATTTATGAATAGTATACTTGACGACACAGAAGTAAGTAGAGCAGTGGCCTACTGTACCGTACTGCTATATATTATATACTGGTGGACAGCAAACTGTGCAAAACTGAAATGCACCACAGGTATGGATGGATAGTATACTTGACGACACAGAGGTAGGTAGAGAAGTGGCCTACTGTACCGTACTGTTATATAGTATATACTGGTGGTCAGCAAACTGTGCAAAACTGAAATGCACCACAGGTATGGATGGATAGTATACTTGACGACACAGAGGTAGGTAGAGCAGTGCCTACTGTACCGTACTGCTATATAGTATATACTGGTGGTCAGCAAACTGTGCAAAACTGAAATGCACCATAGGTATGGATGGATAGTATACTTAACGACACAGAGATAGGTAGAGCATGGCCTACTGTACCGTACTGCTATATAGTATATACTGGTGGTCAGCAAACTGTGCAAAACTGAAATGCACCACAGGTATGGATGGATAGTATACTTGACAACACAGAGGTAGGTAGAGCAGTGGCCTACTGTACCGTACTGCTATATAGTATATACTGGTGGTCAGCAAACTGTGCAAAACTGAAATGCACCACATGTATGTATGAATAGTATACTTGACGACACAGAAGTAGGTAGAGCAGTGGCCTACTGTACCGTACTGCTATATATTATATACTGGTGGACAGCAAACTGTGCAAAACTGAAATGCACCACAGGTATGGATGGATAGTATACTTGACGACACAGAGGTAGGTAGAGCAGTGGCCTACTGTACCGTACTGCTATATATTATATACTGGTGGACAGCAAACTGTGCAAAACTGAAATGCACCACAGGTATGGATGGATAGTATACTTGACAACACAGAGGTAGGTAGAGCAGTGGCCTACTGTACCGTACTGCTATATAGTATATACTGGTGGTCAGCAAACTGTGCAAAACTGAAATGCACCACAGGTATGGATGGATAGTATACTTGACAACACAGAGGTAGGTAGAGCAGTGGCCTACTGTACCGTACTGCTATATAGTATATACTGGTGGTCAGCAAACTGTGCAAAACTGAAATGCACCACAGGTATGGATGGATAGTATACTTGACGACACAGAGGTAGGTAGAGCAGTGGCCTACTGTACCGTACTGCTATATAGTATATACTGGTGGTCAGCAAACTGTGCAAAACTGAAATGCACCCCAGGTATGGATGGATAGTATACTTGACAACACAGAGGTAGGTAGAGCAGTGGCCTACTGTACCGTACTGCTATATAGTATATACTGGTGGTCAGCAAACTGTGCAAAACTGAAATGCACCACAGGTATGGATGGATAGTATACTTGACAACACAGAGGTAGGTAGAGCAGTGGCCTACTGTACCGTACTGCTATATAGTATATACTGGTGGTCAGCAAACTGTGCAAAACTGAAATGCACCACAGGTATGGATGGATAGTATACTTGACGACACAGAGGTAGGTAGAGCAGTGGCCTACTGTACCGTACTGCTATATAGTATATACTGGTGGTCAGCAAACTGTGCAAAACTGAAATGCACCACAGGTATGGATGGATAGTATACTTAACGACACAGAGGTAGGTAGAGCAGTGGCCTACTGTACCGTACTGCTATATAGTATATACTGGTGGTCAGCAAACTGTGCAAAACTGAAATGCACCACAGGTATGGATGGATAGTATACTTGACAATACAGAGGTAGGTAGAGCAGTGGCCTACTGTACCGTACTGCTATATAGTATATACTGGTGGTCAGCAAACTGTGCAAAACTGAAATGCACCACAGGTATGGATGGATAGTATACTTAACGACACAGAGGTAGGTAGAGCAGTGGCCTACTGTACCGTACTGCTATATAGTATATACTGGTGGTCAGCAAACTGTGCAAAACTGAAATGCAACACAGGTATTTATGAATAGTATACTTGACGACACAGAAGTAAGTAGAGCAGTGGCCTACTGTACCGTACTGCTATATATTATATACTGGTGGACAGCAAACTGTGCAAAACTGAAATGCACCACAGGTATGGATGGATAGTATACTTGACAACACAGAGTTAGGTAGAGCAGTGGCCTACTGTACCGTACTGCTATATAGTATATACTGGTGGTCATCAAACTGTGCAAAACTGAAATGCACCACAGGTATGGATGGATAGTATACTTGACGACACAGAGGTAGGTAGAGCAGTGGCCTACTGTACCGTACTGCTATATAGTATATACTGGTGGTCAGCAAACTGTGCAAAACTGAAATGCACCACAGGTATGGATGGATAGTATACTTGACGACACAGAGGTAGGTAGAGCAGTGGCCTACTGTACCGTACTGCTATATATTATATACTGGTGGTCAGTAAACTGTGCAAAACTGAAATGTACCACAGGTATGGATGGATAGTATACTTGACAACACAGAGGTAGGTAGAGCAGTGGCCTACTGTACCGTACTGCTATATAGTATATACTGGTGGTCAGCAAACTGTGCAAAACTGAAATGCACCACAGGTATGTATGAATAGTATACTTGACGACACAGAAGTAGGTAGAGCAGTGGCCTACTGTACCGTACTGCTATATATTATATACTGGTGGACAGCAAACTGTGCAAAACTGAAATGCCCCACAGGTATGGATGGATAGTATACTTGACGACACAGAGGTAGGTAGAGCAGTGGCCTACTGTACCGTACTGTTATATAGTATATACTGGTGGTCAGCAAACTGTGCAAAACTGAAATGCACCACAGGTATGGATGGATAGTATACTTGACAACACAGAGGTAGGTAGAGCAGTGGCCTACTGTACCGTACTGCTATATAGTATATACTGGTGGTCAGCAAACTGTGCAAAACTGAAATGCACCACATGTATGTATGAATAGTATACTTGACGACACAGAAGTAGGTAGAGCAGTGGCCTACTGTACCGTACTGCTATATATTATATACTGGTGGACAGCAAACTGTGCAAAACTGAAATGCACCACAGGTATGGATGGATAGTATACTTGACGACACAGAGGTAGGTAGAGCAGTGGCCTACTGTACCGTACTGTAATATAGTATATACTGGTGGTCAGCAAACTGTGCAAAACTGAAATGCACCACAGGTATGGATGGATAGTATACTTGACGAAACAGAGATAGGTAGATTATGGCCTACTGTACCGTACTGCTATATAGTATATACTGGTGGTCAGCAAACTGTGCAAAACTGAAATGCACCACAGGTGTGGATGGATAGTATACATGACGAAACAGAGGTAGGTAGAGCAGTGGCCTACTGTACCGTACTGTTATATAGTATATACTGGTGGTCAGCAAACTGTGCAAAACTGAAATGCACCACAGGTATGGATGGATAGTATACTTGATGACACAGTGGTAGGTAGAGCAGTGGCCTACTGTACCGTACTGCTATATAGTATATACTGGTGGTCAGCAAACTGTGCAAAACTGAAATGCACCACAGGTATGGATGGATAGTATACTTGACGACACAGAGGTAGGTAGAGCAGTGGCCTACTGTACCATACTGCTATATAGTATATACTGGTGGTCAGTAAACTGTGCAAAACTGAAATGCACCACAGGTATGGATGGATAGTATACTTGACGACACAGAGGTAGGTAGAGCAGTGACCTTCTGTACCGTACTGCTATATAGTATATACTGGTGGTCAGAAAACTGTGCAAAACTGAAATGCACCACAGGTATGGATGGATAGTATACTTGACGACACAGAGGTAGGTAGAGCAGTGCCTACTGTACCGTACTGCTATATAGTATATACTGGTGGTCAGCAAACTGTGCAAAACTGAAATGCACCACAGGTATGGATGGATAGTATACTTAACGACACAGAGGTAGGTAGAGCAGTGGCCTACTGTACCGTACTGCTATATAGTATATACTGGTGGTCAGCAAACTGTGCAAAACTGAAATGCAACACAGGTATGGATGGATAGTATACTTGACGACACAGAGGTAGGTAGAGCAGTGGCCTACTGTACCGTACTGCTATATAGTATATACTGGTGGTCAGCAAACTGTGCAAAACTGAAATGCACCACAGGTATGTATGAAAAGTATACTTGACGACACAGAAGTAGGTAAAGCAGTGGCCTACTGTACCGTACTGCTATATAGAGTATTATATACTGGTGGACAGCAAACTGTGCAAAACTGAAATGCACCACAGGTATGGATGGATAGTATACTTGACGACACAGAGATAGGTAGAGCAGTGGCCTACTGTACCGTACTGTTATATAGTATATACTGGTGGTCAGCAAACTGTGCAAAACTGAAATGCACCACAGGTATGGATGGATAGTATACTTGACGAAACAGAGATAGGTAGATTATGGCCTACTGTACCGTACTGCTATATAGTATATACTGGTGGTCAGCAAACTGTGCAAAACTGAAATGCACCACAGGTATGGATGGATAGTATACTTGACGACACAGAGGTAGGTAGAGCAGTGACCTACTGTACCGTACTGTTATATTGTATATAGTGGTGGTCAGCAAACTGTGCAAAACTGAAATGCACCACATGTATGTATTAATAGTATACTTGACGACACAGAAGTAGGTAGAGCAGTGGCCTACTGTACCGTACTGCTATATATTATATACTGGTGGACAGCAAACTGTGCAAAACTGAAATGCACCACAGGTATGGATGGATAGTATACTTGACGACACAGAGGTAGGTAGAGCAGTGGCCTACTGTACCGTACTGTTATATAGTATATACTGGTGGTCAGCAAACTGTGCAAAACTGAAATGCACCACAGGTATGGATGGATAGTATACTTGACGAAACAGAGATAGGTAGAGCATGGCCTACTGTACCGTACTGCTATATAGTATATACTGGTGGTCAGCAAACTGTGCGAAACTGAAATGCACCACAGGTATGGATGGATAGTATACTTGACAACACAGAGGTAGGTAGAGCAGTGGCCTACTGTACCGTACTGCTATATAGTATATCCTGGTGGTCGGCAAACTGTGCAAAACTGAAATGCACCACAGGTATGGATGGATAGTATACTTGACAATACAGAGGTAGGTAGAGCAGTGGCCTACTGTACCGTACTGCTATATAGTATATACTGGTGGTCAGCAAACTGTGCAAAACTGAAATGCACCACAGGTATAGATGGATAGTATACTTGACGACACAGAGGTAGGTAGAGCAGTGGCCTACTGTACCGTACTGCTATATAGTATATACTGGTGGTCAGCAAACTGTGCAAAACTGAAATGCACCACAGGTATGTATGAAAAGTATACTTGACGACACAGAAGTAGGTAAAGCAGTGGCCTACTGTACCGTACTGCTATATAGAGTAATATATACTGGTGGACAGCAAACTGTGCAAAACTGAAATGCACCACAGGTATGGATGGATAGTATACTTGACGACACAGAGATAGGTAGAGCAGTGGCCTACTGTACCGTACTGTTATATAGTATATACTGGTGGTCAGCAAACTGTGCAAAACTGAAATGCACCACAGGTATGGATGGATAGTATACTTGACGAAACAGAGATAGGTAGATTATGGCCTACTGTACCGTACTGCTATATAGTATATACTGGTGGTCAGCAAACTGTGCAAAACTGAAATGCACCACAGGTATGGATGGATAGTATACTTGACAACACAGAGGTAGGTAGAGCAGTGGCCTACTGTACCGTACTGCTATATAGTATATACTGGTGGTCAGCAAACTGTGCAAAACTGAAATGCACCACAGGTATGTATGAATAGTATACTTGACGACACAGAAGTAGGTAGAGCAGTGGCCTACTGTACCGTACTGCTATATATTATATACTGGTGGACAGCAAACTGTGCAAAACTGAAATGCACCACAGGTATGGATGGATAGTATACTTAACGACACAGAGGTAGGTAGAGCAGTGACCTACTGTACCGTACTGTTATATTGTATATAGTGGTGGTCAGCAAACTGTGCAAAACTGAAATGCACCACAGGTATGGATGGATAGTATACTTGACGAAACAGAGATAGGTAGAGCATGGCCTAGTGTACCGTACTGCTATATAGTATATACTGGTGGTCAGCAAACTGTGCAAAACTGAAATGCACCACAGGTATGGATGGATAGTATACTTGACGACACAGAGGTAGGTAGAGCAGTGGCCTACTGTACCGTACTGTTATATAGTATATACTAGTAGTCAGCAAACTGTACAAAACTGAAATGCACCACAGGTATGGATGGATAGTATACATGACGAAACAGAGGTAGGTAGAGCAGTGGTCTACTGTACCGTACTGTTATATAGTATATACTGGTGGTCAGCAAACTGTGCAAAACTGAAATGCACCACAGGTATGGATGGATAGTATACTTGACGAAACAGAGATAGGTAGATTATGGCCTACTGTACCGTACTGCTATATAGTATATACTGGTGGTCAGCAAACTGTGCAAAACTGAAATGCACCACAGGTATGGATGGATAGTATACTTGACGACACAGAGGTAGGTAGAGCAGTGACCTACTGTACCGTACTGTTATATTGTATATAGTGGTGGTCAGCAAACTGTGCAAAACTGAAATGCACCACATGTATGTATGAATAGTATACTTGACGACACAGAAGTAGGTAGAGCAGTGGCCTACTGTACCGTACTGCTATATATTATATACTGGTGGACAGCAAACTGTGCAAAACTGAAATGCACCACAGGTATGGATGGATAGTATACTTGACGACACAGAGGTAGGTAGAGCAGTGGCCTACTGTACCGTACTGTTATATAGTATATACTGGTGGTCAGCAAACTGTGCAAAACTGAAATGCACCACAGGTATGGATGGATAGTATACTTGACGAAACAGAGATAGGTAGAGCATGGCCTACTGTACCGTACTGCTATATAGTATATACTGGTGGTCAGCAAACTGTGCAAAACTGAAATGCACCACAGGTATGGATGGATAGTATACTTGACAACACAGAGGTAGGTAGAGCAGTGGCCTACTGTACCGTACTGCTATATAGTATATCCTGGTGGTCGGCAAACTGTGCAAAACTGAAATGCACCACAGGTATGGATGGATAGTATACTTGACAATACAGAGGTAGGTAGAGCAGTGGCCTACTGTACCGTACTGCTATATAGTATATACTGGTGGTCAGCAAACTGTGCAAAACTGAAATGCACCACAGGTATGGATGGATAGTATACTTGACGACACAGAGGTAGGTAGAGCAGTGGCCTACTGTACCGTACTGCTATATAGTATATACTGGTGGTCAGCAAACTGTGCAAAACTGAAATGCACCACAGGTATGTATGAAAAGTATACTTGACGACACAGAAGTAGTTAAAGCAGTGGCCTACTGTACCGTACTGCTATATAGAGTAATATATACTGGTGGACAGCAAACTGTGCAAAACTGAAATGCACCACAGGTATGGATGGATAGTATACTTGACGACACAGAGATAGGTAGAGCAGTGGCCTACTGTACCGTACTGTTATATAGTATATACTGGTGGTCAGCAAACTGTGCAAAACTGAAATGCACCACAGGTATGGATGGATAGTATACTTGACGAAACAGAGATAGGTAGATTATGGCCTACTGTACCGTACTGCTATATAGTATATACTGGTGGTCAGCAAACTGTGCAAAACTGAAATGCACCACAGGTATGGATGGATAGTATACTTGACAACACAGAGGTAGGTAGAGCAGTGGCCTACTGTACCGTACTGCTATATAGTATATACTGGTGGTCAGCAAACTGTGCAAAACTGAAATGCACCACAGGTATGTATGAATAGTATACTTGACGACACAGAAGTAGGTAGAGCAGTGGCCTACTGTACCGTACTGCTATATATTATATACTGGTGGACAGCAAACTGTGCAAAACTGAAATGCACCACAGGTATGGATGGATAGTATACTTGACGACACAGAGGTAGGTAGAGCAGTGACCTACTGTACCGTACTGTTATATTGTATATAGTGGTGGTCAGCAAACTGTGCAAAACTGAAATGCACCACAGGTATGGATGGATAGTATACTTGACGAAACAGAGATAGGTAGAGCATGGCCTACTGTACCGTACTGCTATATAGTATATACTGGTGGTCAGCAAACTGTGCAAAACTGAAATGCACCACAGGTATGGATGGATAGTATACTTGACGACACAGAGGTAGGTAGAGCAGTGGCCTACTGTACCGTACTGTTATATAGTTTATACTGGTGGTCAGCAAACTGTACAAAACTGAAATGCACCACAGGTATGGATGGATAGTATACATGACGAAACAGAGGTAGGTAGAGCAGTGGCCTACTGTACCGTACTGTTATATAGTATATACTGGTGGTCAGCAAACTGTGCAAAACTGAAATGCACCACAGGTATGGATGGATAGTATACTTGACGACACAGTGGTTGGTAGAGCAGTGGCCTACTGTACCGTACTGCTATATAGTATATACTGGTGGTCAGCAAACTGTGCAAAACTGAAATGCACCACAGGTATGGATGGATAGTATACTTGACGACACAGAGGTAGGTAGAGCAGTGGCCTACTGTACCGTACTGCTATATAGTATATACTGGTGGTCAGTAAACTGTGCAAAACTGAAATGCACCACAGGTATGGATGGATAGTATACTTGACGACACAGAGGTAGGTAGAGCAGTGGCCTTCTGTACCGTACTGCTATATAGTATATACTGGTGGTCAGAAAACTGTGCAAAACTGAAATGCACCACAGGTATGGATGGATAGTATACTTGACGACACAGAGGTAGGTAGAGCTGTGCCTACTGTACCGTACTGCTATATAGTATATACTGGTGGTCAGCAAACTGTGCAAAACTGAAATGCACCATAGGTATGGATGGATAGTATACTTAACGACACAGAGGTAGGTAGAGCAGTGGCCTACTGTACCGTACTGCTATATAGTATATATACTGGTGGTCAGCAAACTGTGCAAAACTGAAATGCAACACAGGTATTTATGAATAGTATACTTGACGACACAGAAGTAAGTAGAGCAGTGGCCTACTGTACCGTACTGCTATATATTATATACTGGTGGACAGCAAACTGTGCAAAACTGAAATGCACCACAGGTATGGATGGATAGTATACTTGACGACACAGAGGTAGGTAGAGAAGTGGCCTACTGTACCGTACTGTTATATAGTATATACTGGTGGTCAGCAAACTGTGCAAAACTGAAATGCACCACAGGTATGGATGGATAGTATACTTGACGACACAGAGGTAGGTAGAGCAGTGCCTACTGTACCGTACTGCTATATAGTATATACTGGTGGTCAGCAAACTGTGCAAAACTGAAATGCACCATAGGTATGGATGGATAGTATACTTAACGACACAGAGATAGGTAGAGCATGGCCTACTGTACCGTACTGCTATATAGTATATACTGGTGGTCAGCAAACTGTGCAAAACTGAAATGCACCACAGGTATGGATGGATAGTATACTTGACAACACAGAGGTAGGTAGAGCAGTGGCCTACTGTACCGTACTGCTATATAGTATATACTGGTGGTCAGCAAACTGTGCAAAACTGAAATGCACCACATGTATGTATGAATAGTATACTTGACGACACAGAAGTAGGTAGAGCAGTGGCCTACTGTACCGTACTGCTATATATTATATACTGGTGGACAGCAAACTGTGCAAAACTGAAATGCACCACAGGTATGGATGGATAGTATACTTGACGACACAGAGGTAGGTAGAGCAGTGGCCTACTGTACCGTACTGCTATATATTATATACTGGTGGACAGCAAACTGGGCAAAACTGAAATGCACCACAGGTATGGATGGATAGTATACTTGACAACACAGAGGTAGGTAGAGCAGTGGCCTACTGTACCGTACTGCTATATAGTATATACTGGTGGTCAGCAAACTGTGCAAAACTGAAATGCACCACAGGTATGGATGGATAGTATACTTGACAACACAGAGGTAGGTAGAGCAGTGGCCTACTGTACCGTACTGCTATATAGTATATACTGGTGGTCAGCAAACTGTGCAAAACTGAAATGCACCACAGGTATGGATGGATAGTATACTTGACGACACAGAGGTAGGTAGAGCAGTGGCCTACTGTACCGTACTGCTATATAGTATATACTGGTGGTCAGCAAACTGTGCAAAACTGAAATGCACCCCAGGTATGGATGGATAGTATACTTGACAACACAGAGGTAGGTAGAGCAGTGGCCTACTGTACCGTACTGCTATATAGTATATACTGGTGGTCAGCAAACTGTGCAAAACTGAAATGCACCACAGGTATGGATGGATAGTATACTTGACAACACAGAGGTAGGTAGAGCAGTGGCCTACTGTACCGTACTGCTATATAGTATATACTGGTGGTCAGCAAACTGTGCAAAACTGAAATGCACCACAGGTATGGATGGATAGTATACTTGACGACACAGAGGTAGGTAGAGCAGTGGCCTACTGTACCGTACTGCTATATAGTATATACTGGTGGTCAGCAAACTGTGCAAAACTGAAATGCACCACAGGTATGGATGGATAGTATACTTGACGACACAGAGGTAGGTAGAGCAGTGGCCTACTGTACCGTACTGCTATATATTATATACTGGTGGTCAGCAAACTGTGCAAAACTGAAATGCACCACAGGTATGGATGGATAGTATACTTGACGAAACAGAGATAGGTAGAGCATTGCCTACTGTACCGTACTGCTATATAGTATATACTGGTGGTCAGCAAACTGTGCAAAACTGAAATGCACCACAGGTATGGATGGAGAGTATACTTGACAACACAGAGGTAGGTAGAGCAGTGGCCTACTGTACCGTACTGCTATATAGTATATACTGGTGGTCAGCAAACTGTGCAAAACTGAAATGCACCACAGGTATGGATGGATAGTATACTTGACAACACAGAGGTAGGTAGAGCAGTGGCCTACTGTACCGTACTGCTATATAGTATATACTGGTGGTCAGCAAACTGTGCAAAACTGAAATGCACCACAGGTATGGATGGATAGTATACTTGACGACACAGAGGTAGGTAGAGCAGTGGCCTACTGTACCGTACTGCTATATAGTATATACTGGTGGTCAGCAAACTGTGCAAAACTGAAATGCACCACAGGTATGGATGGATAGTATACTTGACGACACAGTGGTAGGTAGAGCAGTGGCCTACTGTACCGTACTGCTATATAGTTTATACTGGTGGTCAGCAAACTGTGCAAAACTGAAATGCACCACAGGTATGGATGGATAGTATACTTGACGACACAGAGGTAGGTAGAGCAGTGGCCTACTGTACCGTACTGCTATATAGTATATACTGGTGGTCAGTAAACTGTGCAAAACTGAAATGCACCACAGGTATGGATGGATAGTATACTTGACGACACAGTGGTAGGTAGAGCAGTGGCCTACTGTACCGTACTGCTATATAGTATATACTGGTGGTCAGCAAACTGTGCAAAACTGAAATGCACCACAGGTATGGATGGATAGTATACTTGACGACACAGAGGTAGGTAGAGTAGTGGCCTACTGTACCGTACTGCTATATAGTATATACTGGTGGTCAGTAAACTATGCAAAACTGAAATGCACCACAGGTATGGATGGATAGTATACTTGACGACACAGAGGTAGGTAGAGCAGTGGCCTTCTGTACCGTACTGCTATATAGTATATACTGGTGGTCAGAAAACTGTGCAAAACTGAAATGCACCACAGGTATGGATGGATAGTATACTTGACGACACAGAGGTAGGTAGAGCAGTGCCTACTGTACCGTACTGCTATATAGTATATACTGGTGGTCAGCAAACTGTGCAAATCTGAAATGCACCACAGGTATGGATGGATAGTATACTTGACGACACAGAGGTAGGTAGAGCAGTGGCCTACTGTACCGTACTGCTATATAGTATATACTGGTGGTCAGCAAACTGTGCAAAACTGAAATGCACCACAGGTATGGATGGATAGTATACTTGACGACACAGAGGTAAGTAGAGCAGTGGCCTACTGTACCGTACTACTATTTAGTATATACTGGTGGTCAGCAAACTGTGCAAAACTGAAATGCACCACAGGTATGGATGGATACTGATAGTATACTTGACGACACAGAGGTAGGTAGAGCAGTGGCCTACTGTACCGTACTGCTATATAGTATATACTGGTGGTCAGTAAACTGTGCAAAACTGAAATGCACCACAGGTATGGATGGATAGTATACTTGATGACACAGAGGTAGGTAGAGCAGTGGACTACTGTACCGTACTGCTATATATATAGTTATACTGGTGGTCAGCAAAATTCTGCACTGTCCTACTATATACTACAATGAAGCACAGATATGGAGCGTTTGTCAGGCAGAGAACGTATAATACTGGTGGTCACTGGTCACTGGTCAGCAAAACTCTGCACGGTCCTCCTACTATATACAGGTTGAGTATCCCTTATCCAAAATGCTTGGGACCAGAGGTATTTTGGATATCGTATTTTTCCGTATTTTGGAATAATTGCATACCATAATGAGATATCATGGTGATGGGACCTAAATCTAAGCACAGAATGCATTTATGTTACATATACACCTTATACACACAGCCTGAAGGTCATTTTAGCTAATATTTTTTATAACTTTGTGCATTAAACAAAGTGTGTCTACATTCACACAATTCATTTATGTTTCATATACACCTTATGCACACAGCCTGGAGGTCATTTAATACAATATTTTTTATAATTTTGTGTATTAAACAAAGTTTGTGTACATTGAGCCATCAAAAAACAAAGGTTTCACTATCTCACTCTCACTCAAAAAAGTCCGTATTTCGGAATATTTGGATATGAGATACTTGACCTGTAATACTGCTGGTCCCCAGTCCCCACAATAAAGCAATTAGCACACTGAGCACAGATATTTGCAGCACACTGAGCACAGATATTTGCAGCACAATTTGCAGCCCACTGAATATAGAAACTGAGAGGACGCCAGCCACGTCCTCTCACGATCATCTCCAATGCACGAGTGAAAAATGGCGGCAACGCGCGGCTCCTTATATAGAATACGAATCTCGCGAGAATCCGACCACGGGATGATGACGTTCGGGCGCGCTCGGGTTAACCGAGCAAGGCGGGAGGATCCGAGTTGCTTGGACCCGTGAAAAAAAGGTGAAGTTCGGGCGGGTTCGGATCCCAAGGATCCGAACCCGCTCATCACTAATCATTACCATTTGCATCTGACAGAAAGTGTAGTGTATGCATGTGCAGAGATAAATTGCTCAAATTGCCGACTTTAGGAGAAGCATGGAGAGGAGATTCAGCTGACAGATTTGGGGGCAGGGACGGGCTCCCCTGAGCATTAGGACCTGCCCACAGCACATCAAAATTCCGTAATTCACAGGTCCATGTGGAGAGGGTGGGGCTAAATACTGCATTTCACCTCCACGCCTCCACGCAGACCCTCATTTTCCTGTACTATCTCCCCATCCTGCTCGCTTCATTAGGAAGTGGGTGGATAAGGTAGATCCACCTACACTATTGCAGGAGAATTACCTCAAAAATCGTGGGTCTCTGCATAGAGGGGATCATGATATAAACAAAATATGACTTGAGACAAAAGGTAAAGATGGCGCTGCAGAACTTAGTTTACAATCTAAGAGGGGCCTTAGATTATCTGCTCTTATATAACAAGAAAAAGAGTGGTGCCGAATACGCGGGGCCTATTTCATGTTTGTACGCAATGCCACGCGCTGAGTGATTATTGGTAGACTGGAAAGTTGCCGCGCTCGTACTGACATTTTTAACCCATATAATTGATAGGAAGGGACAGTTTAGGGGAAGTGCCGGGAGTAGCCTCAAAAACGCAGGCATGTCATGCCTGTTTTAGGGCTATGTATCTGTCTTTTAGCTGCGATCATGTACGTAAGGAAACATGAGACCAGTGTCGCTACTGCTGTGTCCAGTCTGCGTGACCATAGACTCACACAAGGAGTTAATGTTCATAGTTATTGCATTGGTGATGTGTATGTGTAGGGAAGACTCCCGGAGTCTGTATCATTCCCCCTCATGCACCCCTTGCAGCCTCCCTGGAGCTTCCACATAGGCTTTAAAGTAGGCGGTCTGCGGAGGACGATGACGCAATTTTGTACTGAAGTGCCCCGAGGTACGGGCATTGAAAAGCGGAGGTGAGTCCATGATGATGCGATCGCGTATCCACGCCCATGCCCACCGATGCTGAGACCAGGCCCCCTGATGTACTGACCTGGCTGCCCACTCCCACATGGTGCAGCCAGAAAGTTGGTAAGTATGCATACAGTTTACAATCGTACTCACTGTTGTACACACTCTGGTCATTGAGCAGGTTGTCATACAGGTTGCCAGCCAGTGGAAATAAGTGCTGGCTAGAATATAACAATGGGGGTAATTCCAAGTTGATCGCAGCAGGATTTTTGATAGCAACTGGGCAAAACCATGTGCACTGCAGGGGAGGCAGATATAACATGTGCAGAAAGAGCTAGATTTGGGTGGGTTATATTGTTTCTGTGCAGGGTAAATACTGGCTGCTTTATTTTTACACTGCAAATTAGATTGCAGATTGAACACACCACACCCAAATCTAACTCTCTCTGCACATGTTATATCTGCCTCCCCTGCAGTGCACATGGTTTTGCCCAGCTGCTATCAAAAATCCTGCTGCGATCAACTTGGAATTACCCCCAAATCCAATGTCTTTTGTGGTTAAGCAGTAAAGATGAGCAACAATTAAAGAGACGTAATTGAATGGGCTCTGATGGATTAAGCTGGGTTAAGTCAACTCAGTATGCAGGCACACAATTAGAACATTTAGATAGAATTATTGAAGTGAAGGGCTTAGGTGGGATTCACATCAACGGAACTTTAAGAGATGCAGGAATACAAATTTATAGTAGAGATTCTACAATCCTAATTATAGTGGGGGTTTGCATGTAATCATGGCGGTCAGGATGCTGGCAGTCACATGACCGAGAGTAGCATCCCAACACTGAAGATCCTGACATCAAACAGGGTAAGTATTCTAACCCTCCCCTATGCTAACCCTCCGGCGCTACCAGCTACAAATAACCCTCCGGGGGGTGTTGGCTACAGCCTAACATCCCCCCTATGCCTTACCCTCCTAGTGCCTAAGCTTAACCCTCCTTTCCCCTGCTCCCGGACCCTAACCATAACAAAAAACCCAATACTTACTTTCGGGATGTCAGCTGTTGCTCTTCTGGTGCCAGTCTCCTGAGTGGTATCAGAATTCCAGCATTTTGACAGCTGGGATGCCAAACACATCCCCTATAGGTGTCTCCCAAAATAATGTAGTATCAGTGCCCCGCATCACTCAATCTCTCTGTCACTGTAATAATGGCATCTGTAAACCTTAAATAATCCTGAAATCAGGAAGAAGAGTATGAAATACATTTCTCTTACGTCCTAGAGGATGCTGGGGACTCCGTAAGGACCATGGGGTATAGACGGGCTCCGCAGGAGACATGGGCACTATAATGAAACTTTAGAATGGGTGTGCAAATGCTCCTCCCTCTATGCCCCTCCTCCAGACCTCAGTTAGATCCTGTGCCCAGAGGAGACTGGGTGCATTACAGGGAGCTCTCCTGAGTTTCTCTGAAACAAGAATTTTTGGGGTCATTCCGAGTTGTTCGCTCGCAAGCTGATTTTTGCAGATTTGCTCACGCTAAGCCGCCGCCTACTGGGAGTGAATCTTAGCTTCTTAAAATTGCGAACGATGTATTCGCAATATTGCGATTACACACCTCGTAGCAGTTTCTGAGTAGCTCCAGACTTACTCGGCATCTGCGATCAGTTCAGTGCTTGTCGTTCCTGGTTTGACGTCATAAACACACCCAGCGTTCGCCCAGACACTCCCCCGTTTCTCCAGCCACTCCTGCGTTTTTTCCGGAAACGGTAGCGTTTTTTCCCACACGCCCATAAAACGGCCTGTTTCCGCCCAGTAACACCCACTTCCTGTCAATCACATTACGATCGCCAGAACGATGAAAAAGCCGTGAGTAAAATTCCTAACTGCATAGCAAATTTACTTGGCGCAGTCGCAGTGCGAACATTGCGCATGCGCACTAAGCGGAAAATCGCTGCGATGCGAAGATTTCTACCGAGCGAACAACTCGGAATGACCACCTATGTTAGGTTTTTTATTTTCAGGGAGCACTGCTGGCAACAGGCTCCCTGCATTGTGGGACTGAGGAGAGAGAAGCAGACCTACTTAAGTGATAGGCTCTGCTTCTTAGGATACTGGACACCATTAGCTCCAGAGGAAGTCGGAACGCAGGTCTCCCCTCGCCGTTCGTCCCAGAGCCGCGCCGCCGTCCTCCTCACAGAGCCGGAAGAAAGAAGCGGGGTGAGTATAAGAAGAAAGAAGACTTCAAAGGCGGCAGAAGACTTCAGATCTTCTCTTCTCTGCTCCCACACACAACACACACTGAAGGCACGGATGGGTGCAGGGTGCAGGGGGGTCGCACTGGGTAGCAATATTATACCTCTAGGACTGGCTAGTACATATATAGGCTGCGGAGGCAGTATATATTAAAATCCCCCGCCAGTATTACAAAATTGAGCGGGACCAAAGCCCGCCGCTGGGGGGGCGGAGCTTGATCCCACAGCACTAACCAGCGCCATTTTCTCCACAGAGCACTGCAGAGAAGCTGGCTCCCCGGACTCTCCCCTGCTGAACACGGTGACACAGGGCTGAAAAGAGGGAGGGGGCATTTGTAAGGCGCAGTGAGTGTATTATATACAGATAATCTCCTATATATTTGCCCAAGTCTGTGACTCTGTGCTGGGCGTAACGCTGGGCGGAGTCACAGGCACAGATCTGGCCAGGAACAGTCCCCTCCCTCTCTCCGCCCAGTCCCCTCCCGATCTCCGCCCAGTCCCCTGTCTCCCTTCTCCCCGTACTGCCCCTGGTGAGTGGTGACACCGCAGCCGCTGTCTGTGAGCGGAACTCACATTACCCGCCTCACAGTCTTGCGGCTGCCACTGAGTCAGGGAGACATGCTGAACAGTGACTCGCCCCCGCCCCCGCCCGCCCACCCGCGGCAACCACCCGCATCTGCCCCCCTCCCGCGGCACTCCCGTCCCCTCCCCCTCCCGCAGCACCAACATCCGCAGCACTCCCGCCCAGAGTCTTCACTTTTCTAACACCCGCTGCGGTCGCGGGCGAAAAGGGGGCGTGGCTTCGGGGAAGGGGCGTGGCTTCGCGTACCGACTCCCGTTTTCGTCACGTTGTGGTTCGGGGGACACTGCTGAATCTGCAGTGCTGGCTTCTGCGCTGTGACAGGAGCCGGCACTTTGGTGTCACCCCTCAGAGGGTAACACCCGGGTGCGGGCCGCACTCCCCGCACCCACGTGGTGGCGCCACTGCTCCTGCCCCCTCCCCCACCCGTAGCACAAACACCCACCGTCTCCACCCACCACCCGCGGCACTCCCGTCCCCTCCCCCACCCAGAGCACAAACACCCACGCAACCCACCCGCGGAACTCCCGCCCCCTCCCCCACCCGTAGCACCAACACCCGCGGTAACCAACCGCTTTCGCCCCCCACCCGCTGCACTCCCACCCTCTCCCCCACCCGCACCACCAACACCCGCGCCACCTACCCGCAGCACCCACCGCATCCACCCACCACCCGTGGCACCCCTCCCCCACCCGCAGCACCAACACCCGCGGCACCCACCGCATCCACCCACCACCCGTGGCACTCCCCCCCTCCCCCACCAGCTGCACCAACACGCGCACCACCCGCGGCACTCCCGTCCCCTCCCCCACCCAGAGCACAAACACCCGCGCCACCCTCCTGCGGAACTCCCGCCCCCTCCCCCAACCCGTAGCACCAACACCCGCGGCAACCAACCGCATTCGCACCCCACCCGCGGCACTCCCACCCTCTCCCCCACCCGCAGCACCAACACCCGCGGCACCCACCGCATCCACCCACCACCCGTGGCACTCCCCCCCCTCCCCCACCCGCAGCACCAACACCCGCGGCACCCACCGCATCCACCCACCACCCGTGGCACTCCCCCCCTCCCCCACCCGCTGCACCAACACCCACACCACCCGCGGCACTCCCGTCCCCTCCCCCACCCAGAGCACAAACATCCGCGCCACCCATCAGCAGAACTCCCGCCCTTTCCCCCACCCGTAGCACCAACACCCGCGGTAACCAACCGCTTTCGCCCCCCACCCGCTGCACTCCTACCCTCTCCCCCACCCGCAGCACCAACACCCGCGCCACCTACCCGCAGCACCCACCGCATCCACCCACCACCCGTGGCACTCCACCCCCTCCCCCACCAGCAGCACCAACACCCGCGGCACCCACCGCATCCACCCACCACCCGTGGCACCCCCCCCCCCTCCCCCACCCGCTGCACCAAAACGCGCACCACCCGCGGCACTCCCGTCCCCTCCCCCACCCAGAGCACAAACACCCGCGCCACCCACCCGTGGAACTCCCGCCCACTCCCCCAACCCATAGCACCAACACCCGTGGCAACCAACCGCATTCGCCCCCCACCCGCGGCACTCCCACCCTCTCCCCCACCCGCAGCACCAACACCCGCGCCACCTACCCGCGGCACCCACCGCATCCACCCACCACCCGTGGCACTCCAACCCCTCCCCCACCCGCAGCACCAACACCCGCGGCACCCACCCCTCCCCCACCCGCTGCACCAACACCCGCGGCACTCCCGTCCCCTCCCCCACCCAGAGCACAAACACCCACGCCACCCACCTGCGGAACTCCCGCCCCCAACCCGTAGCACCAACACCCGCGGTAAACAACCGCATTCGCCCCCCACCCGCGGCACTCCCACCCTCTCCCCCACCCGCAGCACCAACACCCGCGGCACCCACCGCATCCACCCACCACCCGTGGCACTCCCCCCCCTCCCCCACCCGCAGCACCAACACCCGCACCACCCACGGCACTCCCGTCCCCTCCCCCACCCAGAGCACAAACACCCGCGCCACCAACCAACAGAACTCCCGCCCCCTCCCCCAACCCGTAGCACCAACACCCGCGGCAACCAACCGCATTCGCCCCCCACCCGTGGCACTCCCACCCTCTCCCCCACCCGCAGCACCAACACCCGCGGCACCCACCGCATCCACCCACCACCCCTGGCACTCCCCCACCCACAGCACCAACACCCGCACCACCCGTGGCACTCTGCCCCCTCCCCCACCACCAACACCCACTGCCCCCCCCAGCGGCACCCAACGCATCCCCCACATCCGCTCCCACCCGCGGCACTCCCACCCGTAGCTCCCACACCTGCAGCACCCCCTGCCCCTCCCCCATACCCACCCTCTCCACCACCCGCAGCACCAACACCCGCGCCACCTACCCGCGGCACCCACCGCATCCACCCACCACCCGAGGCACTCCACCCCCTCCCCCACCCGCAGCACCAACACCCGCACCACCCGTGGCACTCTGCCCCCTCCCCCACCCACAGCACCAACACCCGCGGTAACCAACTGCATTCGCCTCGAACCCGCGGCACTCCCACCCTCTCCCCCACCCGCAGCACCAACACCCGCGCCACCTACCCGCGGCACCCACCGCATCCACCCACCACCCGTGGCACTCCACCCCCTCCCCCACCCGCAGCACCAACACCCGCGGCACCCACCGCATCCACCCACCACCCGTAGCACCCCCCCTCCCCCACCCGCTGCACCAACACCCGCGGCACTCCCGTCCCCTCCCCCACCCAGAGCACAAACACCCGCGCCACCCACCCGCGGAACTCCCGCCCCCAACCCGTAGCACCAACACCCGCGGTAACCAACCGCATTCGCCCCCCACCCGCTGCACTCCCACCCTCTCCCCCACCCGCAGCACCAACACCCGCGCCACCTACCCGCAGCACCCACCGCATCCACCCACCACCCGTGGCACTCCCCCCCCTCCCCCACCCGCTGCACCAACACGCGCACCACCCGCGGCACTCCCGTCCCCTCCCCCACCCGAGAGCACAAACACCCGCGCCACCCACCCGCGGAACTCCCGCCCCCTCCGCCAACCCGTAGCACCAACACCCGCGGCAACCAACCGCATTCGCACCCCACCCGCGGCACTCCCACCCTCTCCCCCACCCGCAGCCTCAACACCCGCGGCACCCACCGCATCCACCCACTACCCGTGGCACTCCACCCCCTCCCCCACCCGCCCCTGCAACTATAGCACCCTCACACCCACCCACCCCCAACCGCAACACCCCGGCTAACTGCCCCCACCCGCGGCAAAGCCGTGCAGAGGTTAACGGGGCGAAGCCCCTAACGACGGTGTGAAGAGCGCCCGTAGGGCGCGAAGAATCGCCTAGTTATATATAAAAGCGCTATTTATCTGGGAATTTTATTTTCCAGTGTGAGTTGGTGCTGGGTGTGTGCTGGCATACTCTCTCTCTGTCTCTCCAAAGGGCCTTATTGGGGAACTGTCTCCATATAAATATATTCCTGTGTGTGGGGGGGTGTCGGTACGAGTGTGTCGGCATGCCTGAAGCGGAAGGCTCATCTAAGGAGGATGTGGAGCAGATGATTGTGGTGTCTCCGTCGGCAACGCCGACACCTGATTGGTTGGACATGTGGAATGTGTTAAATGCAAATGTGACTTTATTACATAAAAGGATGGACAAAGCAGAGTCCAGGGAAAAAGCAGGGAGTCAATCCATGGCTTTGACTGTGTCACAGGGCCCTTCAGGGTCCCAAAAACGTCCTCTATCCCAAATAGCAGACACTGATACCGACACGGATTCTGACTCCAGTGTCGACTACGATGATGCAAGGTTACACCCAAGGGTGGCCAAAAGTATTCATTATATTATTATTGCAATAAAAGATGTTTTGCATATCACAGATGACCCCTCTGTCCCTGACACGAGGGTGCACATGTTTAAGGAAAAGAAACCTGAGGTAACCTTTCCCCCATCTCAGAAACTAAACGAGTTATTTGAAAAAGCTTGGGAAACTCCAGATAAAAAACTGCAGATTCCAAAGAGGATTCTTATGGCGTATCCTTTTCCTGCACGGGACAGGGTACGATGGGAATCCTCGCCCAGGGTGGACAAGGGTTTAACGCGTTTGTCCAAGAAGGTGGCGCTACCGTCTCCAGACACGGCAGGCCTCAAGGATCCTGCTGATCGCAGACAGGAAACTACCTTAAAATCTATTTATACACATACGGGTGCTTTACTCAGGCCGGCAATAGCATCGGCATGGGTATGTAGCGCAGTTGCAGCTTGGACAGATACCTTGTCAGCTGACATCGATACCCTAGATAGGGATACCATTTTATTGACCTTAGGTCCCATTAAAGACACAGGGGTAAATTTACTAAGATTCGTAATTCTCCCGATTTGGTGGGAGAATAATCACGAATGACATCGAAAGTGTAAAACTGCAACTTTTTGAATTTGTTACGATGGATTTACTAAGCTGCCGTATTTTGCCTTTTCGGGTTTTCCGATGTCGATGTCATTCGTTTTTTTTTTCAGTTTTTTACGGCAGTGATTAGCAAAACACTGCCGACTTTTTTACAATGAATCTCGGCCGGATCTGTGTGATCCGTGCTGGGGTTCATTTTTTTTTTATTTTTTATTAAACACTGTAAAATCCTTAAAAAAAATTGCGTGGGGTCCCCCCTCCTAAGCATAACCAGCCTCGGGCTCTTTGAGCCGATCCTGGTTGCAGAAATATGGGTAAAAAAATGACAGGGGTTCCCCCATATTTAAGCAACCAGCATCGGGCTCTGCGCCTGGTCCTGGTTCCAAAAATACGGGGGACAAAAAGAGTAGGGGTCCCCCGTATTTTTAAAACCAGCACCGGGCTCCACTAGCTGGACAGATAATGCCACAGCCGGGGGTCACTTTGATATAGTGCCCTGCGGCCGTGGCATCAAAAATCCAACTAGTCACCCCTGGCCGGGGTACCCTGGGGGAGTGGGGACCCCTTCAATCAAGGGGTACCCCCCCCCCAGCCACCCAAGGGCCAGGGGTGAAGCCCGAGGCTGTCCCCCCCCATCCAATGGGCTGCGGATGGGGAGGCTGATAGCCTTTTGTGATAATGAAAAGATATTGTTTTTAGTAGCAGTACTACAAGGCCCAGCAAGCCTCCCCCGCATGCTGGTACTTGGAGAACCACAAGTACCAGCATGCGACGGAAAAACGGGCCCGCTTGTACCTGTAGTACTACTACTAAAAAAATACCCAAAAAAAGACAAGACACACACACCGTGAAAGTAAAGATTTATTACATACATGCACACAAACATACATACATACTTACCTTATGTTCACACGCAGGTCGGTCCTCTTCTCCAGTAGAATCCAAGGGGTACCTGTTGAATAAATTCTACTCACCAGATCGCGGGTCCCAGGGTCCTCGGGGCATCCATTTGTAATCCACGTACTTGCATAAAATAAGAAAACGGAAAGCCGAGCCACGAACTGAAAGGGGCCCCATGTTTTCACATGGGCCCCCTTTCCCCGAATGCCAGAAACCCACTCTGACTGATGTCTAAGTGGGTTTCTTCAGCCAATCAGGGAGCGCCACGTTGTAGCACTCTCCTGATCGGCTGTGTGCTCCTGTACTGACTGACAGGCGGCACACGGCAGTGTTACAATGTAGCGCCTATGCGCTCCATTGTAACCAATGGTGGGAACTTTCTGCTCAGCGGTGACGTCACTTTAGGTCGTGTGCCGCCTGTCACTTTTGTAATTTTTCACGGCAGTGTTTTTTTTTTTTTTTGCTTTGCACTTCTTAGTAAATTACCGAGATTCATACTTAAACAGCCGCGTTTTGACCGATGGTGTATTCGTTCGTAATTTTTTTCTTGGACTTGCAAAAAATTACGAATGCCCTCATCACTGCCGTGATTATTGCTTAGTAAATTACCGAGATGACACTTTGATGAAAAAACGGCATCTCGGTCAAAATCGGGACCTTAGTAAATTTACCCCACAGTCTTATATATGAGAGATGCTCAGAGAGACATTGGGCTGCTAGGTTCGAGAGCCAACGCCATGGCGATTTCGGCTAGGCGAGCCCTGTGGACCCGCCAATGGACAGGTGATGCCGACTCAAAGAGGCATATGGAGGTTTTACCTTACAAGGGTGAGGTTTTATTTGGGGAAGGTCTCGCGGACCTGGTTTCCACAGCTACCGCGGGTAAATCTACTTTTTTGCCTTTTGTTCCCCCACAGCAAAAGAAAACTCCACAATATCAGATGCAGTCCTTTCAGTCGCATAAGTCCAGAAGAGGTCGGGGCTCATCCTTCCTCACCAGAGGTAAGGGTAGAGGGAAAAGAACGCCTGCTGCGGCTAGTTCCCAGGAGCAGAAGTCCTCCCCGGCTTCCACTAAATCCACCGCATGACGCTGGGGCTCCACTGAGGGAGTCCGCATCGGTTGGGCCAAGTCTTCGACTCTTCAGCCAGGTCTGGGTTCTGTCAGACATGGATCCTTGGGTGCTGGAAATTGTGTCCCAAGGCTGCAAACTGGAATTCGAAGAGGTGCCTCCTCGCCGATTTTTCAAGTCGGCCTTGCCAGCTGCTTCCCCAGAGAGGGAAATAGTGTTAGCTGCAATTCAAAAGCTGTGTCAACAGCAAGTGATTATCAAGGTTCCCCCAGTCCAACAGTGGAAAGGGTACTATTCAACCCTGTTCGTTGTCCCGAAACCGGATCGCTCGGTGAGACCCATTTTATATCTAAAATCCCTAAACCTGTACTTGAAAAAGTTCAAATTCAAGATGGAATCGCTTCAGGCAGTGATCTCCAGCCTGGAAGGGGGGGATTTTATGGTGTCACTAGACATAAAGGATGCATACCTTCATGTCCCCATATATCCTCCTCATCATGAGTACCTGAGATTCGCTGTACAGGACTGTCATTACCAGTTTCAGACGTTGCTGTTTGGGCTTTCCACGGCCCCGAGAATTTTCACCAAGGTGATGGCGGAGATGATGGTGCTCCTGCGCAGACAGGGAGTCACAATTATCCCATACTTGGACGATCTCCTGATAAAAGCGAGATCGAGAGATCAATTGCTGAAAAGCGTGTCGCTCTCCCTGAGAGTGCTACAACAGCACGGTTGGATTCTAAATCTGCCAAAGTCTCAATTGATTCCAAATCATTCCTAGGCATGATTCTGGACACGGAACAGAAGAGGGTTTTTCTCCCAATAGAAAAAGCCCAGGACCTCGAGAACATGGTCAGAGACCTTCTAAAACCAAAAGGAGTGTCGGTTCATCAATGCACTCGAGTTCTGGGAAAAATGGTGGCAGCCTACGAGGCCATCCCCTTCGGCAGGTTCCATGCGAGGACATTTCAGTGGGACCTTCTGGACAAGTGGTCCGGGTCCCATCTACAAATACATCAGAAGATAAGCCTGTCCCCCAGGGCCAGGGTGTCTCTCCTGTGGTGGCTGCAGAGTGCTCACCTTCTAGAGGGTCGCAGGTTCGGCATTCAAGACTGGGTTCTGATAACCACGGACGCGAGCCTCTGAGGATGGGGAGCAGTCACACAAGGAAGAAATTTTCAGGGACTATGGTCAAGCCAGGAGGCTTGTCTACACATCAACGTACTGGAATTGAGGGCCATGTACAACGGCCTACGACAAGCGGAGAATCTTCTTCACGACCTACCGGTTCTGATTCAATCAGACAACGTCACAGCCGTGGCTCATGTAAACCGCTAAGGCGGGACAAGGAGCAGAGTAGCAATGGTGGAAGCCACCAGGATTCTTCGCTGGGTGGAAAATCACGTAAGCGCTCTGTCAGCAGTCTTCATTCCGGGTGTGGACAACTGGGAAGCAAACTTCCTCAGCAGACACGATCTCCATCCAGGAGAGTGGGGACTTCATCAAGAAGTTTTTGCAGAGATAACAAGTCATTGGGGACTTCCTCAAGTAGACATGATGGCGTCACGCCTCAACAAGAAGCTTCAGAGGTATTGTGCCAGGTCAAGGGACCCTCAGGCAGTGACACCATGGGTGTTTCAGTCGGTCTATGTGTTCCCTCCTCTTCCGCTCATCTCAAAAATATTGAGAATCATAAGACGAAAAAGAGTGCAGACAATACTCATTGTTCCTGATTGGCCTCGAAGGGCCTGGTATTCAGATCTTCAGGAAATGCTCACAGAAGATCTGTGGCCTCTTCCTCTCAGGGAGGATTGTTGCAGCAGGGGCCCTGCATGTTCCAAGACTTACCGCGGTTACGTTTGACGGCATGGCGGTTGAACACCGAATCCTAGCTGGGAAAGGTATTCCGGAAGAAGTCATCCCTATGCTGATAAAGGCTAGGAAGGAGGTGATGGCGAAACATTATCACCCTATCTGGAGGAAGTATGTTTCTTGGTGTGAAGCCAAGAGTGCTCCTACGGAAGATTTCCATCTGGGCCGTTTTCTCAACTTTCTACAGACAGGAGTGGATATGGGCCTGAAGTTAGGCTCCATTAAGGTACAGATTTTGGCCCTATCTATTTTCTTTAAGAAGGAATTGGCTTCTCTTCCAGAAGTCCAGACTTTTGTAAAGGGAGTGCTGCACATCCAGCCTCCTTTTGTGCCCCCAGTGGCACCATGGGACCTTAACGTGGTGTTATGGTTCCTAAACTCTCACTGGTTTGAACCGCTTTAGACGGTTGAATTAAAATTTCTCACTTGGAAGGTGGTCATGTTGTTGGCCTTGGCATCTGCGAGGCGGGTGTCCGAATTAGCGGCTTTGTCTCACAAGAGCCCCTATCTGGTTTTCCATATGGATAGAGTGGAGTTGAAGACTCGTCCTCAATTTTTGCCTAAGGTGGTTTCATCATTTCATATGAACCAGCCTATTGTGGTGCCTGTGGCTACAGGAGACTTGGAGGACTCCAAGTCCCTGGATGTAGTCAGGGCCTTAAAAATCTGTGTAGCCAGGACGGCTCGGGGTTAGGAAAACAGAGGCACTGTTTGTCCTGTATACAGCCAACAAACTTGGCGCTCCTGCTTCATAGCAGACTATTGCTCGCTGGATCTGTAACACGATTCAGCAGGCGCATTCTATGGCTGGATTGCCATTACCAAATTCGGTAAAGGCCCATTCCACTAGGAAGGTGGGCTCTTCTTGGGCGGCTGCCCGAGGCGTCTCGGCTTTACAGCTTTGCCGAGCAGCTACCTGGTCAGGTTCAAACACTTTTGCAAAGTTCTATAAGTTTGATACTCTGGCTGATGAGGACCTTGCGTTTGCTCAGTCGGTGCTGCAGAGTCGTCCGCACTCTCCCGCCCGGTCTGGAGCTTTGGTATAAACCCCATGGTCCTTACGGAGTCCCCAGCATCCTCTATGACGTAAGAGAAAATAAGATTTTAAACCTACCGGTAAATCTTTTTCTCCTAGTCCGTAGAGGATGCTGGGCGCCCGTCCCAGTGCGGACTCTTTTCTGCAAGGCTTGTATATAGTTATTGTTTACATAAGGGTTATGTTACAGTAGAAATCAGTCGTTGCCTGATACTGTTTTGTTCATACTGTTAACTGGTTGCGTATATTCCAGGTTATACGGTGTGGATGGTGTGGGCTGGTATGAATCTTACCCTTGGATTAACAAAAATCCTTTCCTCGTACTGTCCGTCTCCTCTGGGCACAGTTCTCTAACTCAGGTCTGGAGGAGGGGCATAGAGGGAGGAGCCAGTGCACACCCATTCTAAAGTTTCTTTATAGTGCCCACGTCTCCTGCGGAGCCCGTCTATACCCCATGGTCCTTACAGAGTTCCCAGCATCCTCTACGGACTATGAGAAAAAGATTTACCGGTAGGTTTAAAATCTTATTTTTTGTTTAGTGATATCAGGTGGAATCCTTCCCAATTCTGCATGACGTCCCAATGCTAAGTCAGGGCTTGGGAAGCTTGACTCCCCGATTTTATGAACGGTATTGACCATGCCTGACAAGGGCAGCTTGAGTCATTGAGAAGCATGCAGAAAGACTTTTGTGAGTTGAATAGGTGTTGCTGTGTGAGATTGGCTGCAGTGGATAAGGTCTGGTTCACACTGGTCAGTGGATTGAGAAGGATTGAACAATGGACAATGATCAGAAACTAGACAATATTGGTCTAGGTTCTGTCAGTCTCTTGACGAATGGTCTCTGTTAACAGGACCACTCATTCTGATATTTGTGGGGATTAGGTCCCTATCTGAATCAATTGGCCCAGATGGTGATAATCGATAGGCTGACCACAAGGCTAGGGGTAGATCTTGAATTTTTAAGGGCAGTATTCTTGGTGACGTATGTTTGTATCTCTGTACTAGAACCAGAGCAGGACCCTTCCATGTCCTGTGCCTGTGGATGACCCTGCCTGCCTATGTTATATTGTGACATGGAAGTACAGTAAGGTGCCAGGATCACAGATGGGGTGACATGTTCTTCTCCAGCAATGGGGTATCCTTCTAGGTATTCTAGAACCAGATGTCACTTGAAAAGCAGTGGTACCAATATCCCGGCCATGTGTCCTGGGTGGCATCACTGGTACACAACATTTCCTAAAGTATGTATTGTTTGAACACAAAGAGGTGACACATTGTGCTCGGATGAAAGGCATTCAGGAGACCGCCGGTCATCATACCGATGTCGGGATCCTAGCTGTTAGCTGGCTGGCGGGGGGGGGGGGGGGGGGGGGGGGGGCATGCGCAACAAAGCCTTGGTGTCTCGCTGCACTCTCCACAGGTTTTATTCCAACTCTATGGGTGTCATGGACTCCCACAAGTGGGAATAGGCTCTGTTGGTCGGCATGTTGACCGGCAGGCTATTCATTTTTTGGGATCCCGGCATCGGTATTGTGACCGCCGGTCACATAACCGTAAGGGATGTAGTTATGTGACCACCAGTCAGGAGATCGTTGGTCACTATACCGACGTCGGGATTCTGCCCCCTTACAATCCCGATAGTCTGTATGCTGACTGTCAGGGACTATTCCCACTCATGAGTGTCCAAGATACCTATAGAGTGGGAAAAGAACCTGTGGTAAGCGCAGATCACCACCGAGACCACAAGGGGCTAGTTTGTGTTCGCCCACCCCGCCCAGCATCTAAAAGCCAGGATCCTGGCGTCTGTATGGTGACCGTCGGGCACGCGAACCTAACCCGAGGTGACAATGTATTTGAGTCTTGATAACTACACCTGGAAGCTCATTCCAAACATGTGCAGTTAAGTGGAATTCCAGGCCACATGTTTTATTATTAAAATTCTTTTAGAATAATGTTTCAATTCTTATGGGAAATACTTTATAATTTAAACAGCATTAACACCTTTGTTTGACATCAACATATATTAAAGACTAAATTATTGATGTACAGTATATGCAGTTCATGAAATAACTGGAACATTTACACGTCACTAGTTATAATAACCATACTCATTTGAACCCATCTGCAGTAGAGATGAGCGGGTTCGGTTCCTCTGAATCCGAACCCGCCCGAACTTCAGGTTTTTTACACGGGTCCGAGCAGGCTCGGATCTTCCCGCCTTGCTCGGCTAACCCGAGCGCGCCCGAACGTCATCATCACGCTGTCGGATTCTCGCGAGGCTCGGATTCTATCGCGAGACTCGGATTCTATATAAGGAGCCGCGCGTCGCCGCCATTTTCACACGTGCATTGAGAGTCATAGGGAGAGGACGTGGCTGGCGTCCTCTCCGTTTAGAGAAGAGAGAGACACAGTATTTTCGGGGAGCATTATTAGGAGGAGTACTACTGTATACTACTATACTACTTGCTGAAGTGATATTTATAGATTAGATAGTGTGACTGTAAGTGTATTATCTGACTTGTGGGGGAGACACTGACAGTGGGGAGCAGTTAGAGTCTGAGAGCAGGACTCAGGAGTACATATAACGTACAGTGCACACTTTTGCTGCCAGAGTCAGTGCCACACTGCCATTGTTGTGACCACACTGACCACCAGTATAATAATATATTTTGTGATTGTCTGCTTAGGCCTCGGAGTACTAGTTGCAAGTTGCAACGTGACCTGTCCTGAAGTGACCACCAGTTTAATAATCAATCACCACCAGTTTAATATATATATATATAATTGTATATAATATATATATATATAATATTGTATACCACCTACCCGTTGTTTTTTTTTTTTTTCATTCTTCTTTATACATACTACTATAGTAGCTTACTGTAGCAGTCTGCGGTGCTGTGCTGACCTGACAGTGTCCAGCAGGTCCGTCATCAGTCATTACATAATAAATATATATAGTACCTGTCCGGCTGCAGTACTAGTGATATTATATTGATTTCATCTCATTATCAATAATTTATCATCCAGTCTAGACTCTATATTAGCAGCAGACACAGTACGTTAGTCCACGGCTGTAGCTACCTCTGTGTCGGCACTCGGCAGTCCATCCATAATTGTATACCACCTACCCGTGTTTTTTTTTTTTCTTTCTTCTTGTACATACTACTATAGAGTATAGTAGCTTACTGTAGCAGTCTGCGGTGCTGCTGAGCTGACAGTGTCCAGCAGGTCCGTCATCAGTCATCATTACCTAATAAATATATTATCTACCTGTCCGGCTGCAGTACTAGTGATATTATATATACATACATATATATATTGATTTCATCTCATTATCAATCATCCAGTCTATATTAGCAGCAGACACAGTACGTTAGTCCACGGCTGTAGCTACCTCTGTGTCGGCACTCGGCAGTCCATCCATAAGTATACTAGTATCCATCCATCTCCATTGTTTACCTGAGGTGCCTTTTAGTTGTGCCTATTAAAATATGGAGAACAAAAATGTTGAGGTTCCAAAATTAGGGAAAGATCAAGATCCACTTCCACCTCGTGCTGAAGCTGCTGCCACTAGTCATGGCCGAGACGATGAAATGCCAGCAACGTCGTCTGCCAAGGCCGATGCCCAATGTCATAGTACAGAGCATGTCAAATCCAAAACACCAAATATCAGTAAAAAAAGGACTCCAAAACCTAAAATAAAATTGTCGGAGGAGAAGCGTAAACTTGCCAATATGCCATTTACCACACGGAGTGGCAAGGAACGGCTGAGGCCCTGGCCTATGTTCATGGCTAGTGGTTCAGCTTCACATGAGGATGGAAGCACTCAGCCTCTCGCTAGAAAACTGAAAAGACTCAAGCTGGCAAAAGCACCGCAAAGAACTGTGCGTTCTTCGAAATCCCAAATCCACAAGGAGAGTCCAATTGTGTCGGTTGCGATGCCTGACCTTCCCAACACTGGACGTAAAGAACATGCGCCTTCCACCATTTGCACGCCCCCTGCAAGTGCTGGAAGGAGCACCCGCAGTCCAGTTCCTGATAGTCAGATTGAAGATGTCAGTGTTGAAGTACACCAGGATGAGGAGGATATGGGTGTTGCTGGCGCTGGGGAGGAAATTGACCAGGAGGATTCTGATGGTGAGGTGGTTTGTTTAAGTCAGGCACCCGGGGAGACACCTGTTGTCCGTGGGAGGAATATGGCCGTTGACATGCCTGGTGAAAATACCAAAAAAATCAGCTCTTCAGTGTGGAGGTATTTCAACAGAAAAGCGGACAACAGGTGTCAAGCCGTGTGTTGCCTTTGTCAAGCTGTAATAAGTAGGGGTAAGGACGTTAACCACCTCGGAACATCCTCCCTTATACGTCACCTGCAGCGCATTCATAATAAGTCAGTGACAAGTTCAAAAACTTTGGGCGACAGCGGAAGCAGTCCACTGACCAGTAAATCCCTTCCTCTTGTAACCAAGCTCACGCAAACCACCCCACCAACTCCCTCAGTGTCAATTTCCTCCTTCCCCAGGAATGCCAATAGTCCTGCAGGCCATGTCACTGGCAATTCTGATGAGTCCTCTCCTGCCTGGGATTCCTCCGATGCATCCTTGCGTGTAACGCCTACTGCTGCTGGCGCTGCTGTTGTTGCTGCTGGGAGTCGATGGTCATCCCAGAGGGGAAGTCGTAAGCCCACTTGTACTACTTCCAGTAAGCAATTGACTGTCCAACAGTCCTTTGCGAGGAAGATGAAATATCACAGCAGTCATCCTGCTGCAAAGCGGATAACTGAGGCCTTGACAACTATGTTGGTGTTAGACGTGCGTCCGGTATCCGCCGTTAGTTCACAGGGAACTAGACAATTTATTGAGGCAGTGTGCCCCCGTTACCAAATACCATCTAGGTTCCACTTCTCTAGGCAGGCGATACCGAGAATGTACACGGACGTCAGAAAAAGACTCACCAGTGTCCTAAGATATGCAGTTGTACCCAATGTCCACTTAACCACGGACATGTGGACAAGTGGAGCAGGGCAGGGTCAGGACTATATGACTGTGACAGCCCACTGGGTAGATGTATGGACTCCCGCCGCAAGAACAGCAGCGGCGGCACCAGTAGCAGCATCTCGCAAACGCCAACTCTTTCCTAGGCAGGCTACGCTTTGTATCACCGCTTTCCAGAATACGCACACAGCTGAAAACCTCTTACGGCAACTGAGGAAGATCATCGCGGAATGGCTTACCCCAATTGGACTCTCCTGTGGATTTGTGGCATCGGACAACGCCAGCAATATTGTGTGTGCATTAAATATGGGCAAATTCCAGCACGTCCCATGTTTTGCACATACCTTGAATTTGGTGGTGCAGAATTTTTTAAAAAACGACAGGGGCGTGCAAGAGATGCTGTCGGTGGCCAGAAGAATTGCGGGACACTTTCGGCGTACAGGCACCACGTACAGAAGACTGGAGCACCACCAAAAACTACTGAACCTGCCCTGCCATCATCTGAAGCAAGAAGTGGTAACGAGGTGGAATTCAACCCTCTATATGCTTCAGAGGTTGGAGGAGCAGCAAAAGGCCATTCAAGCCTATACAATTGAGCACGATATAGGAGGTGGAATGCACCTGTTTCAAGTGCAGTGGAGAATGATTTCAACGTTGTGCAAGGTTCTGATGCCCTTTGAACTTGCCACACGTGAAGTCAGTTCAGACACTGCCAGCCTGAGTCAGGTCATTCCCCTCATCAGGCTTTTGCAGAAGAAGCTGGAGACATTGAAGGAGGAGCTAACACAGAGCGATTCCGCTAGGCATGTGGGACTTGTGGATGGAGCCCTTAATTCGCTTAACAAGGATTCACGGGTGGTCAATCTGTTGAAATCAGAGCACTACATTTTGGCCACCGTGCTCGATCCTAGATTTAAAGCCTACCTTGGATCTCTCTTTCCGGCAGACACAAGTCTGCTGGGGTTGAAAGACCTGCTGGTGAGAAAATTGTCAAGTCAAGCGGAACGCGACCTGTCAACATCTCCTCCTTCACATTCTCCCGCAACTGGGGGTGCGAGGAAAAGGCTCAGAATTCCGAGCCCACCCGCTGGCGGTGATGCAGGGCAGTCTGGAGCGACTGCTGATGCTGACATCTGGTCCGGACTGAAGGACCTGACAACGATTACGGACATGTCGTCTACTGTCACTGCATATGATTCTCTCACCATTGAAAGAATGGTGGAGGATTATATGAGTGACCGCATCCAAGTAGGCACGTCACACAGTCCGTACTTATACTGGCAGGAAAAAGAGGCAATTTGGAGGCCCTTGCACAAACTGGCTTTATTCTACCTAAGTTGCCCTCCCACAAGTGTGTACTCCGAAAGAGTGTTTAGTGCCGCCGCTCACCTTGTCAGCAATCGGCGTACGAGGTTACATCCAGAAAATGTGGAGAAGATGATGTTCATTAAAATGAATTATAATCAATTCCTCCGTGGAGACACTGACCAGCAGCAATTGCCTCCACAAAGTACACAGGGAGCTGAGATGGTGGATTCCAGTGGGGACGAATTGATAATCTGTGAGGAGGGGGATGTACACGGTGATATATCGGAGGATGATGATGAGGTGGACATCTTGCCTCTGTAGAGCCAGTTTGTGCAAGGAGAGATTAATTGCTTCTTTTTTGGTGGGGGTCCAAACCAACCCGTCATTTCAGTCACAGTCGTGTGGCAGACCCTGTCACTGAAATGATGGGTTGGTTAAAGTGTGCATGTCCTGTTTATACAACATAAGGGTGGGTGGGAGGGCCCAAGGACAATTCCATCTTGCACCTCTTTTTTCTTTAATTTTTCTTTGCATCATGTGCTGTTTGGGGAGGGTTTTTTGGAAGGGACATCCTGCGTGACACTGCAGTGCCACTCCTAGATGGGCCCGGTGTTTGTGTCGGCCACTAGGGTCGCTTATCTTACTCACACAGCTACCTCATTGCGCCTCTTTTTTTCTTTGCGTCATGTGCTGTTTGGGGAGGGTTTTTTGGAAGGGACATCCTGCGTGACACTGCAGTGACACTCCTAGATGGGCCCGGTGTTTGTGTCGGCCACTAGGGTCGCTTATCTTACTCACACAGCTACCTCATTGCGCCTCTTTTTTTCTTTGCGTCATGTGCTGTTTGGGGAGGGTTTTTTGGAAGGGACATCCTGCGTGACACTGCAGTGACACTCCTAGATGGGCCCGGTGTTTGTGTCGGCCACTAGGGTCGCTTAGCTTAGTCATCCAGCGACCTAGGTGCAAATTTTAGGACTAAAAATAATATTGTGAGGTGTGAGGTATTCAGAATAGACTGAAAATGAGTGTAAATTATGGTTTTTGAGGTTAATAATACTTTGGGATCAAAATGACCCCCAAATTCTATGATTTAAGCTGTTTTTTAGTGTTTTTTGAAAAAAACACCCGAATCCAAAACACACCCGAATCCGACAAAAAAAATTCGGTGAGGTTTTGCCAAAACGCGGTCGAACCCAAAACACGGCCGCGGAACCGAACCCAAAACCAAAACCCAAAACCCGAAAAATTTCCGGCGCTCATCTCTAATCTGCAGTATGTTGTCACACTAAGCAGAAGGGGCATCTGTTACAGATCAGGCACAATCTACTTTGCACTACGCACAGATGATGGATGTTCCATCCATCACATATTCAAATGTCTACGGCAGGGGTTCTCAAACTCGGTCCTCAGGACCCCACACGTGCATGTTTTGCAGGTAACCCAGCAAGTGCACAGGTGTATTAATTACTCACTGACACATTTTAAAAGGTCCACAGGTGGAGCTAAGTATTTAACTTGTGATTCTGTGAGGAGACCTGCAAAACATGCACCGTGTGGGGTCCTGAGGACCGAGTTTGAGAACCTGTGGTCTACGGTAATGGTTTGGTGGCAAAAACTCCTCCTCTGTGCACCTTTGAGCATAGATGAGGGTAAGTGTCTCATTGATATAAGCATCATTTTCGAGTGCAAAATGTATTTTACCATTTGCCACAAAAATATCATGATGTAGTGCAAGGAGGGCTTCAAACAGAAGGGACAATAGGGACAACTAAGAAATAAAGAAATATGGTTAGGGGTAAATACCTGGGTATGAAACTAAAAACAAGTGGGGAACAAAATATTTTTTTTTTGCCAGTCAACATGTATTGCAAGATCACCCTAGTTGGGACCTTTCACATTCTTGCCTCTGCCCACTGCCCATTAGCCTAGGAGTGGAAGCCGAGTGAACCTCCCTGCATTTCTTCCCGTTCCCTGAAATTCTTAATCTGCTTTATTGCCAGCATGGAAAAACATAATGTATCACTTCAATGATACGGAACAGAAATTCCACCTGCTCAGTGGCTAATAGTGTAGTGTTGTGACCATTGCTGTGTGTATGTATGGTCAGTGACCACATGACACTAACCACACCTTTACACCACTGGGCATACCCACCTGTCACTGTCCACACCCACATAGCATTGGTCACAGCTCCTACCCATCTCATAATAGGTTCTTGGGCATTTTCAGCCCCAGGCCAACATAGCCATTAATCTGGTTCTTCTTCCTAAGTGAAGTGGGTAGGGTGTAGAGTGTGATACCAGGTATTTTGGCTCCACTGGGAGAGAACAGGGTCAGTATGAGGCGATTCAATGAGAATCCAACGGGGTTAATAGCACAGAGCATCTGTCCCCGCCCCCTCAGTGGCCAGCTGCAACTCCTCTCTGGAGAGGAGTAAATACAAATGGGCAAGTATGGCTCAACACTTCAATGTTTCTTCATGATTGCACTTGTAACCCATGTTCTATAGATAGTAAAGTAGTAAACTCAAATATTGGGGGTAATTCAGACATGATTGCTGGGCAGTGATTTTTGCAGCCCTGCGATCAGTCGCCGCCCACTAAGGGAGTGTATTTTAGCTGTGCAAGTGTGAATGCATGTGTAGCAGAGCTGCACAAACAGATTTTGTGCAGTCTCTGTGCAGTCCAGGACTAACTCAGCTGCGGTGATCACATCAGCCTGTCCAGGACCAGAAATGACGTCAGACACCCTCCCTTCCAATGCTTGGACACACCTGTGTTTTCCAGACACTCCCTGAAAATGGTCAGTTGATACCCACAAATGCCCTCTTCATGTCAGTCATCTTGCGATTGCCCATGCGATAGCTTTTTTTGCACCATCCCGTCACTATGCATTGATCCCCATTGCTGCGGTCCATCGCGCCTGCGCATTGGGCATTGCGGTGCATATGCATGCACAGTTCGGACCTGATTGCAAACACAGCCTGTAACATAGCAGCAGTGGTGCAAGTAGAAAAAATGTCTTACAGGTACTGTGTGTGCGCCGCGAAAGCGCACGCGCCCAAAAAATGGGTGTGGCCAAATGTCACATGGGGCGTGGCCAATGAAAATGGGGGCATGATACACATATGGGGTGAGGTGCAGATACACATATGACCCCAGGTTCCGGTATGAATGGTCGACCATGTTATGGTCGACAGTCATTAGGTCGACCACTATTGGTCAACATTGACATGGTTGACATGGACACATGGTCGACACATGAAAAGGTCGACATGAGTTTTTTAACTTTTTTGGGTGTAGTTTTTTGCGTAAAGTGACTGGGAACCCCAATTAGTACACCGCGTCCCCTCGCATGGCTCGCTTCGCTCGCCATGCTTCGGGCATGGTGCCTTCGCTCCGCTACCGCTTCGCTCGGCACAGATTACCGTTCCAATCGTAGTCCACGTGGATCGTAAAGTATAGAAAAGTTCCCCAAAATAAAAAAGTTAAAAAACACATGTCGACCTTTTCATGTGTCGACCTTTCATGTGTCGACCATGTGACCATGTCGACCATATCAATGTCGACCAATAGTGGTCGACCTAATGACTGTCGACCATAACATGGTCGACCATCTGAACGGATACCATGACCCCAACAGTGCCAGATATACATTGCCCCACAGTGCCAGATACACATTGCCCCACAGTGCCAGATACACATTGCCCCACAGTGCCAGATACACAAATGCCCCCAGAGTGCCAGATATACATTGCCTAACAGTGCCAGATACACATTGACCCACAGTGTCAGATACACAAATGCCCCCAGAGTGCCAGATATACATTGCCCCACAGTGTCAGATACACAAATGCCCCCAGAGTGCCAGATATACATTGCCTCACAGTGCCAGATACACAAATGCCCCCACTGTGTCAGATATACATTGCCCCCAGTGCCAGATACAGAAATGCCCCCAGTGCCAGATACACATGTCCCCGCAGTGCCAGATATGGCCACAGTGCCAGATACACATGTCCCCCCAGTGCCAGATATGCCCCCAGTGCCAGATATGCTCCCAGTGCCAGGTGTACATGCCTCCCCAGTGCCAGATATGCCCCCGAGTGCCAGGTATACATGCCCCCCAGTGCCAGATATGCTCCTAGTGCCAGGTATACATGCACCCCCCCCTTCCCCTGCTGCTCACCGCTGCTGCTGCTGGTGTGTGTGTGTGTGTGTGTGTGTGTGTGTGTGAGGGGAGGAGAGCACAGTGTGCGCCTCTCCTGCCCCTCAGTCTCTGGCGGGTGCGGGTGTCTTAGTTCAATACAGCGCTGATCCATGAGCCAATCAAAGCTCACGGTCCAGCAGCCTTGGCTGCCGGTCCGCAAGCTCTGGTTGGCTCACGGGCGGTGCTGAATTGAACGAAGACACTGAGGGGCAGGAGAGGCGCAGGCTGCGCTCTCCTCCCCTCACATCAGCGGCGGTGAGCAGCGGAGGGAGGGAGGGACGGAGTGGCGAGGAGCGGTGGCCCAGCTAAATTTTTAAGGGTACGCCATACCCACCCGTACCCGCATACTTGCACTGCTGCATGGCAGTTAGGAGCTTATTGGCTGGCACTTTATCACCGTGCTATTTATCACTCTCCAAGGCTTGATAAATCTAGGCTTTATATTTGTACTGACAACGGGCATCAGTGGCGGATCCAGGGGGGGGGGCACTCGGGCCCGTGCCCCCCCTGTCATTTGTGGCCTCCGTCCCCCGTACTCCCCCGGTGCCAGTGCCGCACAGGGAGATGACGGGCGCCCGCTGAGATTGTGTTACCAGCGGGCGCCCATCTCCCTGCACAGCGGCAGCCGGAGGCAGGAGCTCAGTACTGAGCTTCGGCTTCCGGCGCTGTCACTGTGCGGCGTGCGCTATGGGAGAGACCCTCAGTCATGACGTCTCTCTCATAGTGCTGAGGAGAGGACGCCAGGAGGAAGTCTGGAAGCGGGAACGGGGTTCGGTAAGTATGAAGTTTTTTATCTTCCTTAGTGCAGCGGGGGCATCTACTGGGGGAAAACTACGGGGGGACATTACTACTGGGGGGGCATCAACAAGAGGCATTACTACTGGGGGGGGGGCATTACTACTGGGGGCATTATTACTGGGGGGCATCTACAGGGGGCATTACTACTGGGGGGTCATCTATTTGGGGCATTACTACTGGGGGCAGCTACAGGGGGACATTTTTACTGGGGGCCATCTACTGGGGGAATTATTACTGGGGGGTATCTACTGGGGGCATTGCTACTGGGGGGTCATCTATTGGGGGCAAACTCCTAGGGGGCATTACTACTGGGGGCAAACTACTGGGAGGACATTATTACTGGGGGGCATCTACTGGGGGCAAACTACTGGGGGACATTATTAATGGGGGGCATCTTACTGGGGGCAAACTACTGGGGGACAATATTACTGGGGGTCAACTACAAAGGGGCTAACTACTGGGGGCATACTACAGGAGGGCATTACTACTGGCGGCTTAACTACAGTGGCATTACTACTTGGGGGCTAAACTACAGGGGGGCCAAACTACTGGGGGCCAGGGCCGGCGCTACCACTAGGCAGCTTTAGGCAGCTGCCTATGGGCGGCGACCACTGGAGGGCGGCACCGCACAGTGAACCAGAGAACGCTCAGCCAAACTCCTCCTATTCAGTAAGAGACGAGGAGCAGCTTACGAGCTGGCACTGGCGCTCCCCCTGCAACTGTCTCCAGTCCTGCATCATGATGCCCGCTCCGGCGTCCCTCCCCCACACACTTGGTCTAAGTAAGCAGGTACCCGCTGTGCCGCTCCGCTCTTTTTACCCGCTACGACGCTCCCCCCCTCCCATGATCGGCTCCTGCAACGTGTCCGTGCTACCACCGCATCTGATCACCATACCCTCTGCCTCCCCTCCACGGCTGTTTGGCTCCATCTCCCACTGTCTCCCCCCCACCTCCTCTTGCATCTCGTCCCTCGGCAGCTCTCTCCTCTCTACCCCGGCTGATCGGCTCAGGCTCTCGCTGCCTCCCCCCCCCCTCCTGCATCTCGTCACCCAGCAGTTCGGGGCCGGCTCCCGCTGCCTCCCCCCCCCACCAGCATCTTGTCACCCGGCTGACCCCCCCCCCCCCTCCCGGCTGTTCGGATGCGGCTCCCGCTGCCTCCGCCCCCAGGTATCTTGTCATCCGGCTGCTACCCCCCCCCCCCCGACTGTTTGGCTCCGGCTTCCGCTGCCTCCAAACCCCCCCCCTCCCCTCCTCCTGCATCTAGTAACTAGCAGTTCCTCTTCCCTTGCCCCCCTGCATCTTATTACTATTCCCTCCCCCCTCGCGCAATTCGGCTCCCACATGTTGCCTCCCCCTCTCCCCTGCATCTTATTACTAGATCCCCCCCCACCGCCCGCAATTCTACTCCCACATGTTAACCCCCCCTGCATCCTATTACCAGATACCCACCCCCCACCCGCAATTGGGCTCCCACATGTTGCCTCACCCCCCCTCCTTTATCTTGTTACCAGCTTCCCCCCTCGATCAGTCTCCCGCATGGCCTGGGCACCCGCATCATTTTTCCCTCTTCCCCCTGGTGCGTTTGGTCTCCATCATGTTACCTGCCCCCCCCCCCCCCCCCCTGTAACTGGGGGAGCGGGTAACATGCTCCCCCCTCTGTAATTGCACTCCCTCATGCCGCTTCTGGTCACACATATCCCCCCCCTCACGACTCTGCTCCCGCTGCATGTTACCCGCTCCCACTCGGCTCCTGCAACTTGTAACCCGCTCTTCTCCCCCCCCCAGACTCTGCTCCCGCTGCCTGTTACCCGCTCCCACTTGGCTCCCTGCAACTTTTACCCTGCCCCCCCCCTTCCCACCCCCCGCGACTCTGCTTCAGCTGCCTGCTACCCGCTCCCACTCGGCTCCTGCATCTTGTTACCCCCCCCCACGACTCTGCACCCGCCGCCTGTTACCCGAACGGTAGATGTATATATGTGTATATGTATGGAGACAGTGTGTATGTACGGAGGCAGTGTATTGCTGTATATATGTGTGTATGTATGGAGGTACTGTATGGATGTATATATGTGTGTATGTATGGATGTATGTATAGAGGGTGTATATGGATGTATATATGTGTATGTACGAAGGTAGTGCATGGATGTATATATGTGTGTGTACGTACGTAGTGTATGGATGTATATATGTGTGTATGTATGGAGGCAGTGTATGGATGTATATATGTATGGAGGCAGTGTATGTGTGCATGTATGGAGGTAGTGTATGGAGGAATATAGGCTTAGTGTCTGCCTGCGCTGTGTGTAGGAAAATAGAGAAGGGCCCCAGGGAGAGAAGCGCGCCCGGTGTCTGCCTCAGCCCATCCACCACGCTGAACAAGGGCAAGGCCACCAAATTGCCATGTCCTGCAGCCACTTTCAAAAGGAATCGGCCACCATGGAGGAACCACCCCCAGCCACAGCCATTCAACTAAAGGTAAACACACAGCTCCTCACTCAGATCCGCACACACAGCCCTACCCTCCTCACCCAAAGGGGGACGCTGTCTGCCGTAATGTGTAAAAAGGGGGATGCTGGCTGCTGTAATGTGTAAAAAGGGGGACGCTGGCTGCCGTAATGTGTAAAAAGAGGGACGCTGTCTGCCGTAATGTGTAAAAAGGGGGACGCTGGCTGCCGTAATGTGTAAAAAGGGGGACGCTGTCTGCCATAATGTGTAAAAAGGGGGACGCTCTCTGCCGTAATGTGTAAAAAGGGGGACTGGCTGCCGTAATGTGTAAAAAGGGGGACGCTCTCTGCCGTAATGTGTAAAAAGGGGGACGCTGGCTGCCGTAATGTGTAAAAAGGGGGACGCTGGCTGCCGTAATGTGTAAAGGGTCTCTACCTGGTGTAGTGGTGCTACTGTGTGGCGTAATTTGAATAATGGAGACAACTGTGCACGGTAGTATGAATTGGTATTATTTTGTGGCCACACCCCTTCCCCATGAAGCCACGCCCCTAATCTTTGGACGTGCGCCTACGCTGCGCACTGCTCGTTTTTTATGGATGGGTGCGCCGATGCCGTTTCTTCCACACAGCGCTAAAATGCCTAGTTACGGCACTGTCCCCATGCACATACAGTAGTGTCCCATGTTTGTTGCAGAGGGGGTCAGATGGATAGTAAAAATTTTTTTAAGGGGGTGGCCATGCCTCTCCATATTTTGCCACACCCTACCAGTACGTCGATCCATATCCGCTCTCCGCTGCCCTGACCCCCGCCCCCCATTTAGGGCTGCTTCCAGAAATTTCCCGGGCTGGTTTTGTATCCCAATCCGCCGCTGTGGATATGTATGTATGTATGTATAAGAGACGAATGAAATAGAAATATATAGGCAGCTGGGTAGGGTGCCAGGATCTGGGAACGGGGTGCCACTAGCTGTACCCATCAATTAATTATGTCTTTGAGAGATACATCCTTGTTGTACTCAATGCAGTCAGACGGCTGGGAATCATATAAGATGCCGCTTATGTACTTTCGCCTTAGTGACTGGGAAAGTGAGTAATTGATGGTGTTGGGGGGCAGTAGGCAGAAAATTTGCCTAGGGTGTCAAGAAACCTTGCACCGGCCCTGCTGGGGGCATAACTACAGGTGCCAAACTACTGGGGGATAACTACAGGGGCCAAACTACTGGGGGCATTACTACTGGGGGCTAAACTACAAGGGGGGCATAACTACAGGGGCTAAACTACAATGGGGCAAACTACAGGGGGCATTACCACTGGCAGGCTAAATTAAAGGGGTGGGTGTAAACTACTGGGGTCATAACTGCAGGGGCATTACCACTGGGGGCATAACTACTAGGGCGCTAAATGACTGGGGGCATTACTACAGGCAACATTACTACTGGGGGCAATACGAGCATTGCATAAGGGGCACCACTACTATGGGGTCTATATAACGGGCACTACCAGTACAGTGGACATTGCATAATGAGCGCTACAACGGTGGGCATTGTATAAGAAGCGCCACCTCACATGCACCGAAGCCGCACGCAAATGTACTTGCCCCTTCTATGGTGCCCCCCCTATCATTTTCTTCTGGATCCGCCCCTGACGGGCATGATTTTGACCTGACCGCAGGTCTGTGTTCGCTCCAAGATTCCCGATTATTGGGAATCTGCGTCTGCTCAATGTCCATTCTGCACATTTGCAGAATGGGCCTTGCGATCTTATACCCACTTCAGCTCTGCCACTGCCTAATTGACAGGCAGCAGCGTTGAGGGCATGGGGAGGGGGTGGGGAAAGACCTGCATTCCCAGAAATGGGTGTGTGTCGCTCCGTTTTGGGAGAGTCTGGGCAGAGGTGTAAATGAAAAGGGGCGTGGTCTAATTTAAAAGGGACGGGGCCTCACAGATCGCCTCTCCTTCCCTCTGGGGGGGGGGGGGGTTGTCCAGCTTTCCCGGAGATGCTAGCTAGCCCCGGAGACTGGGCAGCATCTAGTGTCGGCTTTTTATCTGTTACAGGAGCAGAGTGCTGCAGAAGATTATCACACTGCTTCACCCGACTCCTGTCACTGCAGAAGAAAAGGCACTTTGGTATCACCCCTGCCGAGGGTGACACCCGGGTGTGGGCCGCACCTACTGCCACTGGCTTGTGACGCCACCGAGTCCAGGGTCTGCATGTTACCAAGCAAACTTCCTGGCCTTAAAGCCCCCGATTCTGTGGGCCACCTGAAGAAGCTGGAGTTTACTCTGCTGACCATCTGTGTGCAACCGATGGTTGCAATGTTGGATCCCAGCTTGAGACATCTATTGCATGTCCCTCCTTCAGATCAGATGGAAATACAATGCTGCTTGCATGCAGCATTGCATTTCCAACCATCTCTGAATCAGGTCCAAAGACAGAATCAATAGGTGTTGAATTAGAGTTCTGAATGATAAATAAAGAGGCTGTGGTAGTGATTCTGGGTAGCACGCAATGCCGACATTCGTGCAAATGATCCATGCTTTTCAACTGTCGCTAAAAAGTTGCACAGTGCATGTGTACCACGGTGTGTAAGCACAGAGGCAGTGGTGGATCTCCCACTAGGCACGAGAGGCACCCTTTCACTGCCAGCATGTCTATTTACTAAATTAGCTGTAACTCTAATCTACTTTTCAAATGACTGCAGATGTCATAATATTTATGTTTACTGCCTAAACGGGTTGGGTACGGGATCCAGACAGTCAGGATGCCGGCAGTCAGAATAGAGAGAGGCATCCCCATAATCCAGACACATTTAGCTAAGTAAGCTAACCCTTACCCTGCCCCTAACCCTCAATAGCGCAGCCTATCCCTCCTCTCCCGCAGCCTAACCCTCCTCTCTCGCAGCCTATCCCTACTGTCCCGCAGCCTAACCCTCCTCTCCCGCAGCCTATCCCTCCTCTCCCGCAGCCTAACCCTCAATAGCGCAGCCTATCCCTCCTCTCCCGCAGCCTAACCCTCCTCTCTCGCAGCCTATCCCTACTGTCCCGCAGCCTAACCCTCCTCTCCCGCAGCCTATCCCTCCTCTCCCGCAGCCTATCCCTCCTCTCCCGCAGCCTAACCCTAATCTCCCGCAGCCTATCCCTCCTCTCCCGCAGCCTAACCCTCCTCTCCCGCAGCCTAACCAGTGGTGCTAAGATGGGTGGTAGCCGGTACTAATTACCAGAATCTGCTCCCTCCCCACTCCCTCCTCCCCGGAGTATACCTGTTGCCAGCACCATCTTCCCGGTGATATCTTCGGGAACATGGCGCAGCACATTGAAAGTAAAGACTCTGGCTCTATGCCAGAATCTATGTTCTCTAGCTGCCAGCGTCATCTTCCCAAATATCACTGGGAAGACGGCACTTGTTGAGGAGGAGGGACCCTTTTCCTGATTAAGTAAGGTAGGATGCGGGTGCCCTCCCCCTGCAGCCCTGCAGGGGTAAAATGGTGCTCCTTTCCTGTAGAGCATGCAGGGCCACTTCCTGGCCCCGCAATTAGTTTATTTTTTAAAATAATTTATTGTAATCACATCCACCTTTTAAAGCCACTCCCCACAGTATACTTCCATTCGGGATGCTGACTGTCATGATTCTGGCACCAGTCTTCTGACCGCAGGCATCCTGATCGTCGGGATGCCAACTACATCCCACCTAAACATCCTACAGATTTCAACTATACGTAAGAGGTATGTGAACACTAAACAAGTTACTTGCATTATCACATAGAGGTAATGTATTTAACTAATATGTCTTTCTTTCTATTGATACATTGCACTGAAGCCCACATTAAGCCTGCAATATTTTATTTTAGATTATATAATTTAGATTTATAGTATTGTTTTATTTTGTACTGTAAGTTGTTTTTTTTTTAATTATAATATCTGATTTTATTTTTGAATCAGGTTTACAAAGCAGTTCCACAAAGTTTTGTAGGGCAATTTTACCAAAGACGGTGTGTCCAGTGCCTCTGGTTCAGTCATTAACCAAATAGATTTGACACTTTATTAATTTTTTTTAATTAAAAAATACATGACCTGTTTTTTTTTCTCATTCAGTCTAATACTTTGGTTCCACAGGGAGCTAACTTGTTTAAACACCTGGAAGTTCATTACAAGATTAGTCCCATGTGTATGTATAGTTTTATTAGCATTAACCAGTGAGCATAAAAGGTTCATTTTATTGGTTTTCACATAGCGAATTTATAACTTCTTTCGCTTTAAAAAGTACAGAAACTTTTCAGTCTAGACCAAAAAATGTTGCAATATACTGTATTATGGTACTTATCTGTATGCTCTGGAGTGATTCATTGATTAAGAATCCTTAACTGTTTTCTTGATATATATTGTATAAACAGAAAATTTAAGTACATAACAACAAATATAAACTGTCATTGATTAAAGTAAGTAAAAAGGGTACTTGTTAATTATATAGGCTCCGCTTGAAACATAGATTGTGCCCATCACTGGGTTTAGGGGGTCATTCCGAGTTGTTCGCTAGCTGCATTAGTTCGCTGTGCAGTGATGAGGCTAAAAAACGGCATTTCTGCGCATGCGTACATGGCGCAATGCGCACGCGCGACGTACTATTACAACGAATGATGTAGTTTCACACAGGGTCTAGCGATGCTTTTCAGCCGCACTGGCTACCGCAGAGTGATTGACATGAAGTGGGCATTTCTGGGTGGTAACTGACTGTTTTCAGGGAGTGTGTTGAAAAACGCAGGTGTGCCAGATAAAAACGCAAGCGTGGCTGGCTGAACGCTGGGCATGTGTGTGACGTCAAATCTGGAACTGAATGGTCTGAAGCGATCGCAAGTGCTGAGTAGGTTTTGAGCTACTCTGAAACTGCACAAAAATATTTTGTAGCCGCTCTGCGATCATTTCGTTCGCACTTCTGCTAAGCTAAAATACACTCCCAGTGGGCGGCGGCATAGCGTTTGCACGGCTGCTAAAAACTGCTAGCGAGTGAACAACTCAGAATGACCCCCACAAGTGCTGCTGGCCGAAAGTTTCCTGTCCAATTCAGGCACTTTTTGAGATATGGACTTTGCCCACCTATGATTGCAGGGTGAAAGTGTATCGCTAACCTCTGCTCCTCGTTGAGGTCATGTGATGTATTTTTAATAATTAAGTGGTAATGTGAATCAGCTGTAAGTACTGTACATCAATATTTTAAAGAAATAAAATCTTATTATAAGGGGCATACAGCTGCATTTAACAAAACTAAATGCAATCAGCGCAGTCAATGAATGGACTTTTACATACAGATGTGTTCTCATACACCTAGCCTTTTTGAGCCAAATGTGGTGTGGCACATGGGGTGACATAGGCTCTCTGCCATGGTAGTGGTTCCCAGATATTTGATTTGATTGTTTTCTGAATTTAGCATCTTTGTTGCATCATAGCTGCATCGGTGGCAACCGGTGTGTCAAATAGGGTGCAGGGCCCTAGGGGAAGCACTAATGCCTCAAAACTCCTAGATATGCCTGGAATGGCACCCTGCAGTCAGTATCACTGCTACAGTGCTACGAGCACGCACCCTGCAGCCTGTATAGCCGTCTGGAGCTTCTTGAGGACACTTCAGGCTGTGCTATACTTCTTGGTGCTGGATGCCAACTCCGCCCCCAATGACGTAACAGGTGAGTTTGGTAAACAGTTTCAGGGAATGTACAGTATACGGCAAAACATAACATTGGGCAATGCAATTAAATACAGTTAGCATTCTCCACAGAGTTCATCTTCAGTGACATAAGATAACACAACAGGACTGCCCATAGGGTTGCCTGTCTGTAAATACCTGCTCCATATGTTACAGATAAGGCCTGTGAATGGTGACCACATTATGAGAAATTGGCATTAATATAAATTTAAACAGATCATTGCAACCGTCCTTTTATTACTGTATTTATTCATGCATGTTTTAAGTATGACAAACAGCAACACACTGTACTTTCCATTCTGCTATAAAAGTAGGCGATTAATTATCCCCAGTGACTGTTAAGTGTATGTGATGGAGAATAGCGAGTTGATTTGTAGAAGTTGGCTGGTTCCTGCATTTCATTTTATTCCTCCCTGGAATATGATGTTCCTACTGCTTTATAAAGTGTGTGTTTGTTATAGAGACCAATATGCTAATACCATGGCATAAAGTGAAGGAACCTTAGTCCAAGGGGTATTGATATTTAACTTATTGGGACACTGACAGGTGGCCATGCCTGAAAAACACATTGAAAATTTGGATCCTTGATCTATTCTCTTATCCAAAAGTCTCCAAAGCCCCTGAGCTACAGTACGCGGTATAACACCTTATGAAGTTGTGTATTGTCATTTGTTTTAATATTAATCTGCATAATAAGCAAGACATTACTATTGTCTCTGACATTTCCAGTGAAAAGGTGTTCAACATGGCATTTTTACTTGCACAGGAGGGTATTCTCTACATTACCATTATAGCTCAGACTTATTTTACTTCTAATGGAAAACAATGTTGAAAACAGCCAACATACATTTGTCAAGGTTCCCATAACTTTGCAGAACTTGAGATATTTGAGATATAATAGCCTGCTCAGTCTCTAGCCAAATCTATTGTATTAAACCTTTACAGTAATATTTTTTTTTTACTCCTGCTGTGTCTTTACATTTTCCTTTTTTCACTACAAGGGGCGTGGCATTGCAGGAAAAGACTACCTTACACTCCAGTTTTGCACCCTGCACCCACAGACATTGGCTACCACAGGAAAAATAAATGTTGATTAATTCCCCTTACATTATTTGTCATTTTTCCTCCTTATAGTAATGCCCCTTACACATTATGCAACACACTGTAATGCCCTTTACATAATATACCATGCACCATAATGCCCGTTACAGAATATGCAACATAGTTATACTCCTTGCACTATATTATGCACTACACCGTTATGCCCCTTGCACCATATATGCACCACACCATAATGTCCCTTGCACTATATTATGCCCCACACAGTAATACCCTCTGCACCATAATAAGTCATTTACAGTAATGCACCTGACACTTCATTATGCCCCACACAGTACTGCTCAGGACACCTTATTATGCCCCTGACACATTAATATGCCCGACAGTATGGATCCCTTTTAAACATCTTGCTCGTTGACAGGGGTTTCATGCCACAGGCCGCCTCCTGTTTGGCACCCGCGATCACTGCAGCATCTACCCGGCGGCTTCCAGCTGTTTTTTCCTTTTCACTGACCGATGCTAGAGGTCCAGTAGGACCTCTAGCATCTGTCTCCTCTAAGGTGGTGGACATTTTGGGCCCTATCATAATGGCATTTATTAAAGATGTATTCTTGAAGAATATCTCATAGGACAGCTCTCCTGGTAAGAGCTGCCTTTTACAAGAGCAGGATGTCTGTGTTAAGAATCGGGAGTCCTTCTGGTGCATGCGCCACAGGGGGTTGTTGGGAGGGATCTGATTGGATCCGTTTTAGGGGGAAACATGAAAAGAAATTCAAAGATGGTGTTGCCCACAGCATCCAAGCTCTGGAATGTATCGCATTTCGGGGCTTGGTGCATATGCGGTAAGTGGCCAATCCTCAGAAATCTGCATTTTTGGAGGTTTGTTGGCAAAACATGCTTTGATGCATTCTACCCTCTAACTCACTGTATTATGCAAAGTATAAAAATGTAAAAGCTAATTAATGTCTAAGATGGAAAAGTTCAATCTCTATTTTTCACGTATAGTCAGTATACCAAATTTGTTGTGATGCTGCAGATCCCTGCAGTTTGTGTGACTTATTGTATAGGCCAGCTATGACACCATGCAACAGGGGAATAACTGACATATTCACTTAGTTGATGTGTTTTAATACACTGATAATGTGTACTATCTATTTCCCATTTAGGCTATTGCAAGTCAAGTCACCATAGAGAGATCCATATGCTGCCCTGTTGGAAGCCCCAGACTCACTGAGATTTTTCAAAGCACCATATGGCTGCATACAAAAATTTGTGATTCCAGGGTGCAGGGCCATATCTAGGGTTGTGTGACCTTCGTTGCCGCGTGCCCTTTGCTTCTGGCTAGTAGCAATGTAGAAGTGCTGCCCAAACCGTATTGTGGACACTACAGTCAGGCACCCTGTCCTGAGTACAGCTGCATGGAGTGTCTATTAGAAGCTCCTAGCACTGCTGCACTTCCGTGCCCCACCCCCTATGTGCAGCATCATGACTACAAGTGCAAAAGGGGTGGAAGCAACACAGGGTGCATGAATGCCCTGATGCTGCTCTGCCAGGATGAGATGGGGACAAAAAGGGGACATTGGCCAGTATCTCTACACCATTGCAATGAAACTTGCATCGCTCGCAGCTAATTTAAATGACCTCAAAGTGTCTACTGGCCACAAGCAAAGTGTTTCAATATATTATATGCACAATGTGGTGACCTCAATATTATAAGTGGTCATAGTTTTTAGACCAATTTAATTTAGTCATCACATGCTGTCCAGGAAACAAAAATGTATTGTCTTGGTTGTTTTGTGCCACTGAGGAAGAGGTAACCTGTGAAAACAAGATGATTTTGAATCCAACTTTGTCTCTGCAGCCAGTAAAGTAAAGATTCCTCCTTGGAAAACATCTGTGTTACCAGAAGTACATCCAAAGTTACTTCAGTGGGCACCTGAATTTAATGCTCTGAAGTTTTTGGTGATCATCTGTACATTCAGGATGTTAAGGACATCATGGCCGTATACAAGATTCCATCTCAATCTCCTATGGGTCCTTTACATGCTCTACCATTTCCTAACCATCTATGGACCCATAGCTCCATGGACTCCATGGAACCCCTATCAGGGATTCAACACTGAACAGGTTCTCCCTTTTGTTCCCTAAGGCATGTCTCTGACCAGGGGGCACTCTTTTTCTCCATATTCTGGAGAGCACCTTTCAAGTGTTTAATGTCAACTTGAGATTTTCTTCAGCCAACCACCCACAGACAAACTGAGCGAGTGAACCAGGATCTGAAAAAATTAGTCAGTATCTACATCTCTGATAATAAGGATGATTGGGTTCCTCTTTTGCAATGGGCTCACAACCTATATAATGAAGCCTTGGGTCATTTTCCCTTTAACATCCTGAATGGTTTCCATCTTGTTTTACCTGAGGTATACTGACTGAGTCTTGTCAGTCAGTACACCTTCTAGCAGTCCCTGACACCGTTAAACACATTACATAAAAATTTGGAATGAGGTGAAGAAAAATCTGTACAAAGCTTCTGCACGGTATAAGTTCTTCTCTGATAAGAACAGAGAAAAAAACACCCTTGTTAAAATCTGGTGATAAGCTTTGACTGACAACTATACATCTGCAGTTGAAGGTTTCCATTAAGCGCTCTCCTAGGTGTCACATCCGTCAAGGTTTGTGTTTCCAGACTGGTACTTGAGGCTGGAGTAGCGACTGAATATGAGTAGCTGGAAGGCCTTATATAGATCATGCGCATGAATAGGACAATAAAGGTGGAGAATCTGGACAGAATGAATAATTGCTGATCTGGATTTGACTAATAGTACAGGACTGTGCTTGGCAATGCGGAGTGCTGGGCTGCCACAGTCTAGGCTAATTACCAGACTGGTACCGGTTATACTGTGCACTGGGCTGAGACTGGCTAAATGGGTTACCAGGCTAGAACTGGTTATGCTATATGCCGGAGGGGAATCACTTAGGTTTTACTACCTGGAACCAGTTATGCTGCAGATTCCCAGCTGGAACTGGACTTTTTAGTTGGCTTGGACCAGTAGTGTTGCAAAGTCCAGGCTGGAACTGAACTTTTTAGCTGGCTTAGACCTGAAGAACGTTGTTTGGTAAAGTCTCAGACATTCATGCTCCCCATTTCTTCACAAATTCCACCAAAAGTTCCATCATTAAACTTTTGTGGGGTGAGCTGTGCCAAACCCTAGAGGTAGGAGTAATGTCACAGCACACTGGATCCTAGTGCTTCCTGCCTGATCCAGTGGTGCTAGTCTCCCAGGGTTGTGGCAGCTCAACTGCGGGAGAGTGAGGTGGACTATGCTCCATCTTGTCTCATGGCAACCAGTCTCATTGACGAGTCTAAGTTCCTTCATTCCCACCTGTCCATACTTTGGAACCAAGTCTTGGGGCTGCAACCTACGTATTGAGTGCAGCAAAGTCCAAAACTTTCTTGCGGGGGTCCCTGGTGAACGCCACTAATACGTTAGCCTCTGTACTGTGTAATGCTAACTCCAAGTGTACGGTCAGCATCCACACCATCCACCCGAGTGTTGAGTTAATAATACATATTTGAAAGCTTGCTCTTTGGGATTCAATTCTGGTCCCTAAAAGCCAACCCTATAAAACTATAATTTGGTTAATCTTTTTGTAACAGTAGTCTTATTTTTTTATGTGAAATACCAGGTACTTTTGTTGGCACATAACTCATAACTGTAATATCTGTATAAAAGGTGATCTTAAAATACTGTAAATTTATAATCTCTTGCAACATAAAAAGGATGACTCAACAAAAAGAAAATACTGCAACGATCACAAATAGATCAGCAATATATATTATGGGCAGCACAGACGGTGAAATGGTTAACATTACTGCCTCCCAGCACTGAGGTCATGGGTTAGAGTCCCACCATGGCCATAACTGTGTGGAGTTTGTATATTCTCCTCGTGCTTGTGTGGGTTTCCTCCAGGTATTCCAGTTTCCTCACACAATCCAAAAATATACTGGTAGGCAGTGGCATAACTACTGCCCCCGCAGTCCTCGCGGTGGCTTGGGGGCGAGGGGCTGCGGGGGCGCCACTGACTTAGCACAGATTGACATGTGGACGAGCATCCGCATGTCAATCTGCGGTCTCTTCCCTCCGCTGCTGTGTTGGAGGGACACGGAGGGCACCGCGCGCGCCTCTCCAGTGTCCCTCCTGGCTCTCCGGCCGGTTTAATAAAGGAAGTGCCGGTTCGTGAGCCAATAAAAGCTCACGAACCGGCACTTCCTTTATTAGACCCACAGGAGAGCCAGGAAGGACACGGGAGAGGCGCGCGCTGTGCCCTCCGTGTCCCTCCAACACAAAGGAGCGGCGGGTGGTGGGCGGCGGGCAGCGGGGGGATAGGGGAGCAGGCACTGTGGGGGAATATCTGGCACTGGGGGCATGTACCTGGCGGCACTGTAGGGGGAATATCTGGCACTGGGGGCATATACCTGGCACTGTGGGGCAATATCTGGCACTGGGGGGAGCAGGCACTGAGGGGGCATATGTGGCACTGTGGGGAATATCTGGCACTGGGGGCAAATACCTGGCACTGTGGGGGAATATCTGGCACTGGGGGGAGCAGGCACTGAGGGCGCATATGTGGCACTGTGGGGGAGTATCTGGCACTGGGGGCATATACCTGGCACTGTGGGGGAATATCTGGCACTGGGGGCATATGTGGCACTGGGGGGGTATATTTGGCACTGGGGGCATGTACCTGGCACTGTGGGGGAATATCTGGCACTGGGGGCATATGTGGCACTGGGAGCACTGCCCTACCAACAAGCACTACCCCCTAGCAATGAGCATGACACCCAGTGCATGAAACCCCTGGCAACGAGCATGACACCCTGAGCATGAAAATCCCTGGCACCGTGCATGGAACCAAGAGCATGAAACCCCTGGCAACGAGCAGGTAATTTAAAAGTAATTAGAAGCCTTACTGTAGAACTTAATGTGTAATGGGCATTACGGTGTGTGGCATAATGTATCACGGACATTGCGGTGTGTGTCATAATGTGTCAGGCATTACGGTGTGTTGTATACTATATCACGAGCATTGTGGTATGTGGTATAATGTCTCAGGGTCATTGCGGTGTGTGTCATAATGTGTCACAGACATTGTATGTGCTATAATGTATCAGGGGCATTGCAGTGTGTAGCATAATGTATAACGGGCATTGCGATTCCTGTCATAATGTGTCACAGGCATTACAGTGTGTGGCATAATGTGTCGGGGGCATTACAGTGTGTGCATATTGTGTCATGTGCATTATTGTGTGTGGCATAATGTCTAAGGGCCATTGCAGTATGTGGCATAATGTATACTGGGCATTACTATAAGGAGGAAAAATGACAAATAATGTAAGGGGAATGAATCAGGATTATTTTTCTTTCCTGTGGTGGCTAACGTCTGGGCGTGCAGGTTGCAAAACTGGGGTATAAGGTAGTCTTTTCCTGCAATGCCACACCCTTTATGTGAAGCCACGCCCATTTCAACGAAGCCACACCCACTTTTGGCGGCGCAAATGCGCGCGCATATTTGTCCCTTTACTAGTGCCAATTATGGGGAGGGGGGGGGGCGAAGAATTTTTTGGCTTGGGGGAGAAAAATTTCTAGTTACGCCACTGCTGGTAGGTTAATTGGCTCCCCACAGAAATAACCATAGCGTGAATGTGTGTGCGTGTACATGTGGTACAGAACATAGATTGTAAGCTCCTCTGGGGCAGGGACTGATGTAAATGGGCAAATATTCTCTGTAAAGCGCTGCTGAATATGTGTGCGCTATATAAATAACTGGCAATAAATAATAAATGAATAAATAAGTAGCAAAAACATTTTCTTAGGGATCCTGATGATAGGTCTATAGTAAATAGGTCAGCAGTCAATAGGTCGACCTCATATGGTCAACATGCATTAGATCCATGGGTACAAAATGTTGACAGTGCTTATGGTCAACAGGTACAAAAGGTCACTATGACAAATGTTGACACACAAATGGTTTTGGGAATTTTTTTCCATTTTCTTTTCAACTTTTTCATCATTTACCATCCACGTGGACTATAATTGCGAATAGTAACCTGCCTAAAGCGTGGAGAGCAAAGTACATTAATTGCGGTCACATGTGGTTTAACATAGAAAATGACACCCAAAAAACAAACAAAAAACTCTTCCATGTCAACCTTTTGATCCCGCCGTACTTTTGTATCTGTCGATCTGCTGTTCTGTCTATCTTTTACATGTCGACCTATTGACCATGTCAAACTTATGTCCCTGTCGACCATATAGGATTGACCTGTTGATTGTCTAATTCTGGTCTATCTAATGATCCACACCCCATTTTCCTAATGATCCACACCCCTATTTCTATTAAATAATAATTTCTATAGAAATACCTGTAGACAAATAGTTTTTCTTTGAGTTGGTAATTGTGTTTCCCTGAAATAACATTGAGTTGTACGCTTTCTGGGAATTGCATCTCAGTTTTGCCTTTTTGAAAGATTGTGCTTAAATGAAATCAGTTGTGTGTATAATACTTTATTTCATGGCGCAAACATTCTAAATGTGATTTCCCTAGAGATTCTCTCCCTGGTAAATGTCAGCCAATTTTTGTTTTATCAAATTGCAAAAATATATCCAAATAGAGTTACTATGACATGAGTCAGAGATCTATGTTGTTAAACTGATAACGTCACATAAATATCTTGACCAATTGTTTCCGGTAATTAGTTTGAACGGAGAAATTACACATTCAAAACTTTTTTTTAAACAAAGAAAATTCTTAGGATGCATCACTGTTACATAACTCTCATGCCAAGAGAATTGTAATTCAAATAAATAAGTTTAGCTAAAGATTTCAGGGGGAAAAAATATTTGATACCTAAATCTCATATTGAGAGGCACAAATACAATGGTGTATTTATCACGACTGAAAGTAGGATTTTGTGTCACATGGGGCAAGGCAGTGATTTGGTACCCACCCTCCAATTCAAATTACGCCATACACTAGTGCAACCTTATTCGCATTATACCACACAACACTACTCCTCATTAACGTTGCGCCACACAGTAGTACCCCTTATACCTATTATACCACGCAGTAGTACTCCTTATACATATTATTCCACACAGTAGTACCCCTTATACATATTATGCCACACAGTAGGAGTATTACTGCGTTGGGTATGGTATGCCGGCAACTGGGATCCTAGCGGTAAGCATACCGACGCCGGGATCCTGGCCCCCAAAATGCTGGCAGTGGGCAAAATGCAAACTTTTGAGCTCAGTGGCTCGCTGCGCTCACCACAGGTTCTATTTCCACTCTATTGGTAACTGATAACTGGATTCAACAGTGTCTCCCGTTAACAATAGGAACTGGTTAAAATTGGGAGGGATGGGGCCAAGCACTGGGCTGTCAAAGCCCATCAAAGACCCGAGCAGAAAGCGGCACTTATACAAGTGCCTCGTTGACAGGGGAAACCCGCCCTTGTAAGCGAGGCAGATGTGATTGGACAGCGGATCCAATGCTGGATCCGCTCGTCCAATCACCCATACGTGGTGGGGTGAAGAGGCAGCAGGACCCGGCGCTACTGTGGAGCTGTCACTACAGTTACAGTAGCGCGGTGGGGTGAAGAGGCAGCGGGACCAGGCGTTAGTAATGTTGAATCCAGTACTTACATCGCTGCAGCCACCCGCTGTGCCTGGATGCCGCTGTGTGTCCTCCTGCTTCCAGCCCTCCCACAATGCTAGGGAACTGGGGGAGGCAGTGGCGGATTGGCCCCCCCCTCCCGTCGTCTGGGAAATGTACCCGCAGCTGTGTGTCCTCCCGCTCCCAGCCCTCCCGTGATGCCAGGAAACTGGGGGAGGCAGTGGCAGATTTCCCTCCTCCCTGTCGTCTTGAAAGGGTCCCGCAGTGCCACCAGTGCATGAAATCCAGCGCCAGACCATGGTGTCAGTGTGGAAGAGGAGACCCTGAAGGGGACTGCACTACTGGAGCAGGTAAGCAACACACAGAGATTTCAAAGTGCCGCACGCCTCTCAACTATATATATATATATATATATACCTGTATATATATACCTGTATATATATATCATTTTTTTTATTTTTTATTTTCTCAGTGCCTCATCAGCCAGTGACCTCACCGCACGCCACTGGACCCCAGTATGTGACCAGTTATCAGTATAGGCTGTGTGTGACAAGTATTGGCAGGCATTATGTATTAGTGACCACAGTATGGGACCAATACGGCAAGGCAATGTGTGCCCAATATACTCAGGTGCTGTGTATTAGTAGTGTTCCCAGTGTATGACTAGTACAACCAGTGCCCATTGGGATTAGACTCCATGAGATGACCCGATCTCCCTCCTGCACTACTGATTACCTTTAGCTCCTATTCCAAGCAGCAGTGTAGCCCCAGTCCCCAGTGCGACAGTACAGCAGCAGCACACACACTGTAGAACACACACTGTACCATACACACAGTGTACCGGCTGCACACACATTCCTCCTGTACTATACAGTACACATGCAGGATAGGAGACAGAGCAACATTTTCGGAGCCCTCTCAGAACCGGCACCTGGGGCACTCCCCACACACACTTTCCCCCCTCCCTCCCCCGGTTGCAGCCCTGTATTTACTATGAAGACTATTTTTATATCTAGATCACATGTATAACCTCAGACCACTAACCTAAAACAAAATTCAAATAAAAAGGAGAAAAAGATTTTTTGCTGTCCTAGGGACTGATTTGGGAATAAAGTAAGAGCAAGTAACTATGTACCGGGGCAAAACCATGCTGCGCTGCAGATGGGGTCGATGTACAGTGACATGTGCAGAGAGAGTTACATTAGATGTGGGAGGGGCATGTCCTAACTTAAATCTAATTTGCAGTGTCATAAAGCTGTCTAGCATTTGTGGGCTACATGCAGAAGCAGCCAGTATTTACCCTGCATGAAAAACACATGCATTTATTTGCAACCTTGCATTGCAAGTGCAACATGGTTTACCCAGATGCACAGCTACTTGCTCTTTCTTGCTTTATTCCCAAATCAGAATCAGGCCCTTTCTGTGATAATTCCATGCTAACAGCAGAGGCGGAACTACGGCCAGTGCAACCAGTGCGTTGCACTGGGGCCTGCCACTGTCCAGGGTCCCAAAGCATGTAATGAGTCAAACTGACTCATTACATGCCGCTGTGTGCTGTGGGCAACCGCTGCCCGCAGCACACAGCCGCCCGGAGAGGAGAGGAGCGCAGCCGACACGAGGGGAAGGAGGAGGAGGGAGGTGGAGGAGGGAGCCACAGCAGCGACTCAACCAATAAAACAGCGCTGCTGCGGCTCCCTCCTCCACCTCCCTCCTCCTCCTTCCCCCTCTGTCGGCTAGTAAGGTGGAACGCACAGGCCGGATGTGGCTGCGCTAGACCGGATTCCATGCCCCGCCCAAGCAGGAAGTGGTGTGCAGTCTCCTCCCGGTTACTGGCAGCAGCAGGTAATGTCCTGTGTTATCGGCGCTGATCACGTGTGCGGCTTCTTATCTCACTCATACTGTGTATCAGGGGCAGGGGACCTGTGGTACTACATAGCCCAGCATGCTCTGCTGCAGTGTTCTGGTTAGAGCATGCTGGGATGTGTAGTGCCACAGGCTGCCTCCCCCTGCTGTATATGGGGGGTTACAGGCATGTCAGGCAGTAAGTGCCTCCTGTGCTATAGCAGTGTCATTATACAGCATGGTCTGGGAGCTCAGGGTCCTGTTTACTAAGTCTTGGTTGGAGATAAAGTACTAACCAATCAGCTCCTAACTGTCCCTCTGCTTCTCTATAGGCTGTCTTCCGCCGCTGTGAAGCGCATCCCAGCATTCACAGCGGCAGAGAACAGCCTATGGTGAAGGACTGCGACAGCAGCAGCAGCGCCTCCACCAACAACACAGCGCTGCTGCGGCTCCCTCCTCCTCCTTCTCTCCTGCCAGGGAATCGTGATCTCTGCCAGAAGCTGCACCGAGGAGCCTGAGCCAGCGGAGAGAGTTTCTTTCTTTCTTTCTTTCTTTCTTTCTTTCTTGCCGTAATGTGTAAAAAGGGGGAATCTGCCAGCCTGCCGTAATGTGTAAAAAGGGCACGCTGTCTGCGGTAATGTGTAACAAGGGCACGTTGTCTGCCGTAATGTGTAACAAGGGCACGCTGTCTGCCGTAATGTGTAACAAGGGCACGCTGTCTGCCGTAATGTGTAACAAGGGCACGCTGTCTGCCGTTATGTGTAAAAAGGGGGACGCTGTCTGCCCTAATGTGTAAAAAGGGGACGCTGTCTGCCGTAATGTGTAAAGAGGGGAATCTGTCCGCCGTAAGGTGTAAAAGGGTCTCTACCTGGTGTAGTGGTGCTACTGTGCGGCGTAATTTGAATAATGGAGACTACTGTGCACCGGTTTATGAATTGGTATTATTTTGTGGCCACATCCCTTCCCCACGAAGCCACGCCCCTATGTATTTTTGCGCACGCCTACGGCGCGCACTACCCCAGTTTTGCATGCCGGGGTGGGGCTCCGATGCCGTTTCTTGCACACAGTGCTAAAATGTCTAGTTACGGCACTGTTGCTAGGTATCCATTTCTCTGGCCATGAGCAGGTCCCCCTCAGATCCTCTCCAGGGGTGAGGGGGTGGACTTGTATGGGATGAGGGGGGGGGGCCTAAAGCATTTTGTTGCACCTAGGCCCTCTGCTCACTTGTTCCGCCACTGGTTAACAGACATGTGATAATTACTCTTACGTCCTAGAGGATGCTGGGGACTCCGTAAAGGACCATGGGGTTAGACCCAGATCCGCAGGAGACATGGCCACTAAAAAAGAACTTTAGGTATGGGTGTGCACTGGCTCCTCCCTCTATGCCCCTCCTCCAGACCTCAGTTTATTACTGTGCCCAGAGGAGACTGGGTGCATTACAGGGAGCTCTCCTGAGTTTCCTGAAAAGAAAGTATTTTGTTAGGTTTTTTTTTATTTTCAGGGAGCCTGCTGGCAACAGACTCCCTGCATCGAGGGACTGAGGGGAGAGAAACAGACCTACTTTAATGTTAGGCTCTGTTTCTTAGGCTACTGGACACCATTAGCTCCAGAGGGAACGGAACGCAGGTCTCACCCTCGCCGTTCATCCCAGAGCCGCGCTGCCGTCTTCCTCGCAGAGCCGGAAGATAGAGGCCGGGTGAGTATGTGAAGAAAGAAGACTTCAGAGGCGGCAGAAGACTTCAGATCTTCATAGAGGTAACACACAGCGGTAACGCTGTGCGCCATTGCTCCCACACAGCACACACACGGCAGTCACTGTAAGGGTGCAGGGCGCAGGGGGCGCCCTGGGCAGCAATAAGGACCTCCAAATCTGTCTTAAATAGTGATATACAGGCTAGGCACTGTATATATGAGACCCCCGCCAGTTCTTTGAAATTTTTCAGCGGGACCGAAGCCTGCCACTGAGGGGGCGGAGCTTGTTCCTCAGCACTCACCGGCGCCATTTTCTCCACAGCACACCGTTGAGAGGAAGCTCCCCGGACTCTCCCCTGCTTACCACGGTGAAAGAGGGTTTTTAAGAAGGGGGGGGCACATAATTTGGCGCAAAATAGATGATAACAGCGATATCTGGGTAAACATATTGGTGGTCAATCCGAGTTGTTCGCTCGGTAATTTTCTTCGCATCGCAGCGATTATCCGCTAACTGCGCATGCGCAATGTTCGCACTGCGACTGCGCCAAGTAAATTTGCTATGCAGTTAGGTATTTTACTCACGGCATTACGAGGTTTTTTCTTCGTTCTGGTGATCGTAATGTGATTGACAGGAAGTGCGGGTTTCTGGGCGGAAACAGGCCGTTTTATGGGAGTGTTTGAAAAAACGCTACCGTTTCTGGGAAAAACGCGGGAGTGGCTGGAGAAACGGAGTACTGTCTGGGCGAACGCTGGGTGTGTTTGTGACGTCAAACCAGGAACGACAAGCACTGAACTGATCGCACTGGAAGAGTAAGTCTCGAGCTACTCAGAAACTGCACAGAGAAGTCTTTTCGCAATATTGCGAATCTTTCGTTCGCAATTTTGATAAGCTAAGATTCACTCCCAGTAGGCGGCGGCTTAGCGCGTGCAAAGCTGCTAAAAGCAGCTTGCGAGCGAACAACTCGGAATGACCACCATTGTGTTTTTTCCCTGGGTCATTGGCGCTGGGTGTGTGCCGGCATACTCTCTCTCTGTCTCTCCAAAGGGCCTTAAGGGGGAACTGTCTTCAGATAAGAGGATTCCCTGAGTGTGTGGTGTGTCGGTACGTGTGTGTCGGCATGTCTGAGGTAGAAGGCTCTCCTAGGGAGGAGGTGGAGCAAATGACTGTGGTGTCTCCGTCGGTAACACCGACACCTGACTGGTTGGATATGTGGAATGTGTTAAGTGCTAATGTGAATTTATTGCACAAAAGGTTAGACAAAGCTGAATCCAAGGGATGTACAGGGTGTCAAGCCCTGCCTGCCCCTATGTCACAGGACCTTCGGGGTCTCAAAAGCGCCCACTATCCCAAATAGTAGACACGGATACCGACACGGATTCTGACTCCAGTGTCGACTACGATGATGCAAAGTTACAGCCAAAATTGGCTAAAAGTATTCAATATATGATTATTGCAATAAAAGATGTTTTGCATATCACAGAGGATCCCGCTGTCCCTGACACGAGGGTTCACATGTATAAGGAAAAGAAACCTGAGGTAACCTTTCCCCCATCTCATGAGCTGAATGAGTTATTTGAAAAGGCTTGGAAATCTCCAGACAAGAAACTGCAGATTCCCAAAAGGATTCTTATGGCGCATCCTTTCCCGAATAAGGACAGGATACAGTGGGAATCCGCCCCAAGGGTGGACAAAGCGTTGACACGCTTGTCCAAAAAGGTAGTGTTGCCATCGCAAGATACGGCTAACCTCAGGGATCCTGCTGATCGCAAGCAGGAGACTACCTTGAAGTCCATTTACACACATTCGGGTACCTTACTCAGACCGGCGATAGCGTCGGCTTGGGTTTGTAGCGCTGTAATAGCGTGGACAGATACCTTATCGGCGGAAATTGATACCCTGGATAAGGATACCATGTTATTGACCCTGGGTCATATTAAAGATGCTGTCTTATATATGAGAGATGCTCAAAGAGACATTGGCCTACTGGGTTCTAGAGTCAACGCTATGGCGATTTCTGCTAGACGAGTCCTATGGACCCGGCAATGGACAGGTGATGCCGACTCAAAGAGGCATATGGAGGTTTTACCTTACAGGGGTGAGGAATTGTTTGGAGAAGGTCTCTCGGACCTGGTTTCCACAACTACGGCAGGTAAATCAAATTTTTTGCCTTATATTCCCTCACAGCCTAAGAAAGCGCCACATTATCAGATGCAGTCCTTTCAGTCAAATAGAAACAAGAGAGTACGAGGATCGTCCTTTCTTGCCAGAGATAAGGGCAGAGGGAAAAAGTTGCCTACCACAGCTAGTTCCCAGGAGCAGAAGTCCTCTCCGGCCTCTACAAAATCCACCGCATGACGCAGGGGCTCCGCTGAGGGAGTCCGCCCCAGTGGGGGCACGTCTTCGACTTTTCAGCCACATCTGGGTTCACTCACCGGTGGATCCCTGGGCAATAGAAATTGATTCCCAGGGGTACAAGCTGGAATTCGAAGAGGTGCCTCCTCGCCGGTTTTTCAAATCGGCCCTGCCAGCTTCTCCCCCAGAAAGGGAGATAGTTTTAAATGCGATTCACAAATTGTGTCTTCAACAGGCGGTGTTATGAACCACAGGTAGTGGTTCATTCCTATTTTATGTTTTTAGTTCTCTTGCAGGCCAGGATTTCCCTATGCTCTGGTTTAGAAGATTATTGTTTTCTGTCAGTGGTGAGTCTGTGTAATTGCAGCCTGTTTCCATGTGGTTGGCCTCACCTGTCTGCTAATTGCATCTTGTCAGTTTGGAGTCATGCAACAGGGCAGCTGCACGACATAATTAATTAGGCCTCTCTGTTATATGCTGGCTCAGTGCAATTCACAGACGCTGGTGATATTTCCTGGGTTCCAGAGTTCTTGAGTTCTGAGCTAGTCCCTGTCAGTGCCTGAGCTCCTGTCTAGCAGTGTCTGTCTAGCTGCTTCCGGTATCGGTTCCTGTGTCGATTCCTGTGTCAGTTCCTGTGTCTGATTCCGTGTCCTGCCGTGAAGCATTCCTGTCCAGAAGTCTTGTGGCTTTGCCTGTGCCTGGTCGAGTTTCTGGCTTCTTGGTGTCCACCGGTCTGTCGTTTGGAATTCCGCCTGTCCTCCAGTTCTGAGAGTCTGTGTCGGCAGCATTGGGGGTTCCTGTCCGTTTGCCAGTATTTGTACCGGTTCTGTGAGTAGCGGCTTTGCCGCGTCTGTTGGCCTAGGCCGCTGTATTCCTTTGTTATATTTAGTTACTGGTGTTTTGCAGAGGGTTCTGCTTATGCTGTCACCGCCGGTACACAAAAGTATTGTGTCGGCGTGTGGACAGCATTTCCTTTGGTTGTTCTTTTCCTTTGGCGGCAAGCCGCACATACATTTAGTTTTAGGCTAGTCAGTAGCCCCTGGCTTTGGTTGTTTCAGTTAGAGGTCCCCTTGTTATTACCCTGTCTCAGTTCACGCTTTGTCTCCCTTTAAGACCTGCGGGGGCATCGGAGTTGGGCAGACCTAATCCGCCCTTCAAACGCGGCTGCCATGGGCCCAAGAAACCATAGTCATGCAGGCCTGAACTGACCACACGGGTAAAACAACGGAGGTAGGGTGCTAGGGGCTATTTCCACACCACACCTTGTTTCAGCGTCACGTTCTGGTGCTCAGGACTCACTACGCAACATCTCCCTTGTTCTGAGCACCAGGAACCTAACATTATCACCAGCCATACAACAAAAAAGAAACAAAGCTAAATAGTAGTTTTTTCTTTTTTGGTCCAGTGTCTAGTCCAGAATCCAGTCCGGTGTTTAGAATCCAGTCTTGTCTAGAATTCAGTGTGCAGAATCCAGTCCGGTGTTTAGAATCCAGTCCGGTGTTTAGAATCCAGTCCGGTGTTTAGAATCCATTAGAATCCAGTCCGGTGTTTAGAATCCAGTCCGGTGTTTAGAATCCAGTCCGGTGTTTAAAAATTGTGTCTAGTCTTGTCTTGTCTTGTCTTGTCTAGTTTAAAAATCGTGTCTAGTCTTGTCTTGTCTAGTTTTGAAATCCTCCTATGCCTACTATGCAAGCCCTGCAAGCATCTCTCTCAGCCCTGAACTCTGCTTTCAGTGCTTTGAAACCTGAGCGACTGGAAGTTTTGCAGCAATCCTTAAAGCAACTGCAAAACCTTCTGACTAAAATTTTGCTTATCTTGCCAGAAGTTATTGAGAGTTCATCTACCTCTAAAGAGACTCTTGCTCACAATATGGTGACAAGAGAATCCTCAGGTTTAATTAGAGAGAAAAAGTTTGAAAGTTTTCTGCGGCCCAGGCTCTCAGAAGAGGAGCGTCTGCGTCACAGAAACTTAGATTTATGCCTATATTGTGGGGGTTTAGGCCACTATTTGCAGACCTGTGAGTTGCGCAAGCCAAAGTGTGGCGACAAGTCCTGCCCCCTGGCCAAGTTTAGTCAGGACACAAGACCTACTCCTGTCTCTACTGTGGCAGAGGTACTTGTCACACAACCCACACTTAAAAGCACTCTGTCCTCTAATTGGGGTCCTTGGGCTATGGAGCCCCATTATAGATTCAGGAACCAAAGGAGAATGTTTCTCTCCTCTCTTGAGGTTCCTGTTGAAGCAGAGTTGCAAACCCCTGGAGTGGTGCCCGATGCCCAGGTTCCTGGAGCGGTGCCCGATGCCCAGGTTCCTGGAGCGGTGCCCGATGCCCAGGTTCCTGGAGCGGTGCCCGATGCCCAGGTTCCTGGAGCTGTGCACGGTGCCCAGGTTCCTGGAGCGGTGCCCGGTGCCCAGGTTCCTGGAGCGGTGCCCGGTGCCCAGGTTCCTGGAGAGGTGCCCGGTGCCCAGGTTCCTGGAGCGGTACCCGGTGCCCAGAGTCCTGGAGCGGTACCCGGTGCCCAGAGTCCTGGAGCGGTACCCGGTGCCCAGAGTCCTGGAGTGGTACCCGGTGCCCAGAGTCCTGGAGCGGTACTCAATGCCCAGAGTCCTGGAGTGGTACCCGATGCCCAGAGTCCTGGAGCGGTACCCGATGCCCAGAGTCCTGGAGCGGTACCCGATGCTCTAGGTTATAGAGGGACATCGAATATTATAGCTCAGGTGTCAATACCAGAAGGGGTCTCAGAAGCTGTTACCCCAGGTAGAGACTTGAAAAGCGCAACTCCAGAGAAGGTGTCTAAAACCATAGTTCTAGAAGGGAACTCGAGAAGCAAAACCCCAGAAGGGATCTTTGAAGTAATATCCCTAAGTGGGGTCTCGAGAGACAAAGCCCCAAAGAAGGGAAAGTCGCTTCCCCAGGAAAGGACTCAAGAGGCATAGCGTTAGTGGAGGTTCTGAAGGTTGTAGCTTCAGCAAAAGTCCCGGAAGTCTTAGTCCCGGGAGAAGTTTCGATAATTATCGACTCAGAGAGGGAGGCCGACGGCTCGGTCCCAGTGAGGGAGGCCGACGGCTCGGTCCCAGTGAGGGAGGCCAAAGGCCCGGTCCCTGTAAAAAATCTGAGGTGCTGACCCCAGCGGGGTTCCCGAAGGCCACTGCCCCAGCGGGGTTCCTGAAGGCCACTGCCCCGGGTGGGGTTCAGAAAGTCACTGCCCCGGGTGGGGTTCAGAAAGTCACTGCCCCGGGTGGGGTTCAGAAAGTCACTGCCCCAGGTGGGGTTCAGAAAGTCACTGCCCCAGGTGGGGTTCAGAAAGTCTCAGCCTCGAGTTAGGTCAATAGTGACCAGGTCCTAGCTAAGCACTCTAGTCAGTCAGATGGGAAGGAAGCAGATCCTGACTCTGTTGATATCTCAACATCTATAATCTTTGATGGGGACTTAGTCCAATTTCTGGCGCTTTACAAACACTATTACACCATTTTGTTGTCTAGACCATTTCTGGGCATCACTTCAGAGAACATTGTGCTCTATCTGATATATTCCTTTAGAGGAGAGCCTTTTGAGTGGGCGACCAGCCTAATGAAAGCTGAAGATTCCATTCTTCAGGATCCCCCAGCATTCAGTGATGCAGTTATTAAAAGATATGGTTCCAAAGAAATTGGTGCAGGTTCCTCTAAGTCACCCGTCTTGTCTGCTGAGAGTCCACCAAATACTGTAAACTCGGCACAAGAGTCTCAGCCCGTTGTTTTGACTGCAGGATGTGCTTTTCTGTCTTCTTCTTATAGTAGTACTTTGCCTGAAAGTTTAGCTCCCAAGGTTAAGAAACCAATCTCTAATTTGAACCCAGCCTTGCTGGGAGGTACCATCAGTTCAGGCAATGTTTGGGGAATTACCTTGGTCAGACCTCAAGAGCTTTGTAAAAAGAAGAAGAAGAGAAATAAATATTTTTTTATTCTTGCCTTGATATTAAAAATAAAAAAAAATATTTTTTTTTTCCTTGTCTTGTGTCCAGTGGCCACCGTCAAGGGGGGGGGGGGGGGCACCGTTACAAGCTGTTGCCACAGCTTGTTTCTGTTAGACCAGTGTGTCAGGTTTTTATTTTGTATCCTTTGTTTTGGAAAGCCTGAATTTTGGGGTCCTTTGACCCCTCCTCAAGGGGGGGGGTAATGTTATGAGCCACGGCTGTGGCTCATTCCTGTTTTGCATTTTGGTTATGTATTTTATGTTATACTTCTGTTTATGTTCCCCGTGGGTGTCATGGGGTGCTCGGAGCTCACCCTTAAGGAGAGGATACTGTTATGAACCACAGGTAGTGGTTCATTCCTATTTTTATGTTTTTAGTTCTCTTGCAGGCCAGGATTTCCCTTTGCTCTGGTTTAGAAGATTATTGTTTTCTGTCAGTGGTGAGTCTGTGTAATTGCAGCCTGTTTCCATGTGGTTGGCCTCACCTGTCTGCTAATTGCATCTTGTCAGTTTGGAGTCATGCAACAGGGCAGCTGCACGACATAATTAATTAGGCCTCTCTGTTATATGCTGGCTCAGTGCAATTCACAGACGCTGGTGATATTTCCTGGGTTCCAGAGTTCTTGAGTTCTGAGCTAGTCCCTGCCAGTGCCTGAGCTCCTGTCTAGCAGTGTCTGTCTAGCTGCTTCCGGTATCGGTTCCTGTGTCGATTCCTGTGTCAGTTCCTGTGTCTGATTCCGTGTCCTGCCGTGAAGCATTCCTGTCCAGAAGTCTTGTGGCTTTGCCTGTGCCTGGTCGAGTTTCTGGCTTCTTGGTGTCCACCGGTCTGTCGTTTGGAATTCCGCCTGTCCTCCAGTTCTGAGAGTCTGTGTCGGCAGCATTGGGGGTTCCTGTCCGTTTGCCAGTATTTGTACCGGTTCTGTGAGTAGCGGCTTTGCCGCGTCCGTCGGCCTAGGCCGCTGTATTCCTTTGTTATATTTAGTTACTGGTGTTTTGCAGAGGGTTCTGCTTATGCTGTCACCGCCGGTACACAAAAGTATTGTGTCGGCGTGTGGACAGCATTTCCTTTGGTTGTTCTTTTCCTTTGGCGGCAAGCCGCACATACATTTAGTTTTAGGCTAGTCAGTAGCCCCTGGCTTTGGTTGTTTCAGTTAGAGGTCCCCTTGTTATTACCCTGTCTCAGTTCACGCTTTGTCTCCCTTTAAGACCTGCGGGGGCATCGGAGTTGGGCAGACCTAATCCGCCCTTCAAACGCGGCTGCCATGGGCCCAAGAAACCATAGTCATGCAGGCCTGAACTGACCACACGGGTAAAACAACGGAGGTAGGGTGCTAGGGGCTATTTCCATACCACACCTTGTTTCAGCGTCACGTTCTGGTGCTCAGGACTCACTACGCAACATCTCCCTTGTTCTGAGCACCAGGAACCTAACAGGCGGAGGTCAAAGTTCCCCTGCTTCAACAAGGGAAGGGGTATTACTCAACCCTGTTTGTAGTCCTGAAACCGGACGGTTCGGTCAGACCCATTCTAAATTTAAAATCCTTGAACCTATACTTGAAAAGGTTCAAGTTCAAGATGGAATCGCTTAGAGAGATCATCGCCAGCCTAGAAGGGGGGGGGTTTATGGTATCACTGGACATAAAGGATGCATACCTTCATGTTCCCATTTATCCGCCTCATCAGGCGTACCTGAGATTTGCGGTACAGGAGTGTCATTACCAATTTCAGACGTTGCCGTTTGGGCTTTCCACGGCCCCAAGGATTTTCACCAAGGTAATGGTGGAGATGATGGTGCTCCTGCGCAAGCAGGGTGTCACAATTATCCCGTACTTGGACGATCTCCTCATAAAAGCGAGATCACGAGAGCAGTTGTTGAACAGCGTGTCACTTTCAATGAAGGTGTTGCAGCTACACGGCTGGATTCTCAATATCCCAAAGTCACAGTTGGTTCCTACGACTCGCTTGACCTTCTTAGGCATGATTCTGGATACGGACCAGAAAAGGGTTTATCTTCCGATAGAAAAGGCCCAGGAACTCATGACTCTGGTCAGGGACCTATTGAAGCCAAAACAGGTGTCGGTGCATCACTGCACTCGAGTCCTGGGAAAGATGGTGGCGTCTTACGAGGCCATTCCCTTCGGCAAGTTCCATGCGAGGACTTTCCAATGGGACCTACATCTACAGATTCATCAGTTGTCCACCCCCGGAATGAACACTCCCCAACACCTCCCCAACCTCGGAGGCTCGCGTCCGTGGTTACCAGAATCCAATCCTGAATGCCGAACCTGCGACCCTCTAGAAGGTGAGCACTCTGCAGCCACCACAGGAGAAATACCCTGGCCCTGGGGGACAGGGTGTCCCCCAGGGCCAGGGTATCTCTCCTGTGGTGGCTGCAGAGTGCTCACCTTCTAGAGGGTCGCAGGTTCGGCATTCAGGATTGGATTCTGGTAACCACGGACGCGAACCTCCGAGGTTGGGGAGCAGTCACACAGGGAAGAAACTTCCAAGGTCTTTGGTCAAGCCAGGAGACTTGTCTTCACATCAACGTCCTGGAGCTGAGGGTCATATACAATGCCCTTCGTCAAGCGGAGACTTTGCTTCGCGATCTACCGGTTCTGATTCAGTCAGACAACATCACCGCAGTGGCTCATGTAAACCGCCAAGGCGGCACAAGGAGCAGACTGGCAATGACGGAAGCCACCAGGATTCTTCGCTGGGCGGAAAATCATGTCAGCGCACTGTCAGCAGTGTTCATTCCGGGGGTGGACAACTGGGAAGCAGACTTCCTCAGCAGACACGATCTACATCCAGGAGAGTGGGGACTTCATCAGGAAGTCTTCGCACAGATTGCAAGTCAGTGGGGACTGCCCCAAATAGACATGATGGCGTCCCGCCTCAACAAAAAACTACAGAGGTATTGCGCCAGGTCTAGAGACCCTCAGGCGGTGGCAGTGGACGCCCTGGTGACACCGTGGGTGTTTCAGTCGGTCTATGTGTTTCCTCCTCTTCCTCTCATCCCCAAGGTGTTGAGAATCATAAGAAAAAGAGGAGTACAGACAATTCTCATTGTTCCAGACTGGCCGCGAAGGGCCTGGTATCCGGATCTGCAGGAAATGCTCACAGAAGATCCGTGGCCCCTTCCGCTAAGACAGGACCTGTTGCAACAGGGGCCCTGTCTGTTCCAAGACTTACCGCTGCTGCGTTTGACGGCATGGCGGTTGAACGCCGGGTCCTAGCGGAAAAAGGTATTCCGGATGAGGTCATTCCTACTCTGATAAAGGCTAGGAAGGACATGACAGCTAAACATTATCACCGTATATGGCGGAAGTATGTTTCTTGGTGTGAGGCCAGGAAGGCTCCTCCGGAAGAATTTCATCTGGGCCATTTCCTTCACTTCCTACAAACTGGAGTGAATTTGGGCCTAAAATTAGGCTTCATTAAGGTTCAGATTTCGGCCCTATCCATTTTCTTTCAGAGGGAATTAGCTTTTCTACCAGAAATACAGACTTTTTTGAAGGGAGTGCTGCATATTCAGCCTCCTTTTGTACCTCCGGTGGCGCCTTGGGACCTTAACGTGGTGTTGAGTTTCCTTAAGTCCCACTGGTTTGAACCACTTAAAACTCCCAATTCTTGCCAAAAGTGGTTTCATCTTTTCATATGAAGCAACCTATTGTGGTGCCTGTGGCTACGCGAGACTTGGAGGATTCCGAGTCCCTTGATGTAGTCAGGGCTTTGAAAATGTATGTGGCCAGAACGGCTCGGGTCAGAAAAACAGAGGCACTGTTTGTCCTGTATGCAGCCAACAAGGTTGGCGCTCCTGCTTCTAAGCAGACTATTGCTCACTGGATCTGTAACACAATTCAGCAGGGTCATTCTACGGCTGGATTGTCGTTACCAAAATCGGTTAAGGCCCATTCCACTAGGAAGGTGGGCTCTTCTTGGGCGGCTGCCCGAGGCGTCTCGGCATTACAGTTGTGCCGAGCAGCTACGTGGTCGGGTTCAAACACCTTTGCAAAGTTTTATAAGTTTGATACCCTGGCTGAGGAGGACCTCATGTTTGCTCAATCGGTGCTGCAGAGTCATCCGCACTCTCCCGCCCGTTTGGGAGCTTTGGTATAATCCCCATGGTCCTTACGGAGTCCCCAGCATCCTCTAGGACGTAAGAGAAAATAAGATTTTTAACCTACCGGTAAATCTTTTTCTCCTAGTCCGTAGAGGATGCTGGGCACCCGTCCCAAGTGCGGACTACTTCTGCAAGACTTGTATATAGTTATTGCTTACATAAGGATTATGTTACAGTTTTGTTCAGTCTCTGACTGAGGCTGTGTTGTTTCATGCTGTTAACTGGTTCGTATTACCCGAGTTATACGATGTGAATGGTGTGGGCTGGTATGCATCTTGCCCTTGGATTAACAAAAATACTTTCTTCGTACTGTCCGTCTCCTCTGGGCACAGTTTCTCTAACTGAGGTCTGGAGGAGGGGCATAGAGGGAGGAGCCAGTACACACCCATACCTAAAGTTCTTTTTTAGTGCCCATGTCTCCTGCGGAGCCCGTCTATCCCCATGGTCCTTACGGAGTCCCCAGCATCCTCTACGGACTAGGAGAAAAAGATTTACCGGTAGGTTTAAAATCTTTTCATGCTGACATGGGGCCTGAGTCAGTGGTGTACGCTAATGCATTCGCAGATACAAATTTATTTACAACTTATGTGTGAAAATATGCTAAGGCTTGTGCTGCCTGTAAATGCATTGGGACGCCTACATACAGCATCGCAAATCCAAGCTGCCGAGTGCAAAGTTGCTGAGACGGTCACCAAATCTTTGATAATTGACCATCTGTGTAGCTCCATGGTTGCGCTGAACAGTTGTGTGTACTTAGACACTGGCGCCATGTTTCTGCATGCCTGGGACATGCCCCAAAAATGGTCAAGACATGCTGACATTTTCAAAGAAGAGGATTTGCCTCTATTTCGTGAATCACATATAAAATTTGCCTTAGATTCTACACCTATCACTCTGCCTCCAGTTAAAATAGGATCAATATGTAGTTATAAAATTACAGGATTCCTGAAAATGAACGAAACATTTCTTTTTAATTAAATGAAAACGATATGTGGAATAATCGACCAATGTTTATGTTGCATGGAGCACATCGGAGTCGCTTGTGAAGGGGGAGTATTGTCACAGTCAGCTATGTATGTTGCATATTCTAAGCAGTCATTTAGGACTTTTGGCTCTCACTTCAGTAGATTGGCTCAGTGGTGTGATTCACATAGGTTCCTGAGAATTGTACAACAGTAGAGGGGGAATACAGATCTCAGAGTGTGGTTATATGATATTCACAGATTACTTATGAACCCAGCTGTGAATGACTCATGCTCCCTAAGTGCTAATAATGAGACCTCACTTATTAGTTGGGGTTTATTAACTAAGGGATCTATTCATTCATAAAGCAGAGGAAAGCCCTGTTTTGCGTTAAACAGGGCTTTTCTCTGCTTACCGCAATTTGCAGAGCGGGTTACCTGATGTCTCTAACGGCACACCCGCTCTGTACCTGAATCGCATCAGCATACTTTAGTATGGTGAGTGCGATTCATGAAGGAGCGGAAAGCTGAGTTTTTTCCGCCTCTCCATGGAGTGTTGTGCGGTAACTGCAGGGATGCTCAATGTCACTGCGGCCTGCCGGGAAGTCAAAAGCGGCTCATAAGGATAAGGTGCAATCAGGGAGATTGATAGACTATTCATGGAGTCAGGGTGACTGCTACCATTTCAGGGTAGGCGACTATGGTTCAGAGGGAGGCTGTCCTCTCTCTCCCTATTTGATGTGCAGCACCCAACCCCCCCCCCCACCCCTCTCCCCCTTCCCCATCTGTCACTGGCTGAGCAGTAATTGGCACTGCACTTTGTGTTTTGAATACTTTTTTTGAGAGAGGATGTCAACATGCAGTCACGAATTGGCAACGCCCCTAGGACCCGGTCCCATCACCGCTCTAGGCGGCCCTGTACTTGTGTATTGTTAGCACAGGAAAATATTCAACCTTGTATAATTCCGCTTTCTTCATCTTAATTTAATATAATGTGTTGCTTTACAAACCTTTTACAGTGAACTAAAACTGGATGCTGAAACCTTAGGTAACGAATCTAAATGAAAATTTTGTTTCACTGGTGCTTCCATATTCTCATAATGTTTATCCCTTAGTATCTTATTGCTTGGTAAGTGTGAGTCACTGAAAACAGCTGTCTCAGCCTCTCCCATCTTTCTGGCATCTGTAATTCTAGCATCGCTAGCAGAGGTTGTTGTGCCAGATATGGTAACGGATGCTGAAAGCTGGGGGTGCGCCCATTTACCTCTAATGTGGTTTACCTCAAAATAAACATACAGGAGCAAGTCCCATCCTGGAACTTCTGTGTTGTGTGCAGGATATACTCTATCTGTGCCTGGTCCTGACTGAAATAATTGTCTAAATAAATATTACCACTATGGCAATATCATCTGAATACTGGGGTAATGGCAAAATCTGGGCTTTGTTCTGGATACGATCTGAAATCTCCTAGAGCCCTAAGGTTCAAAGGTACGTTTAGTGCATCCTACTGCACTATTAACATTAACATTTTTTTTTCTGTAGATATACTTACATGTTTATAGTATTTCACTGTTACCTATGAGAATGTGGAAAGCTAGATTTACTGAACACATTTATAAAGGTTTGAAGAATATCTGAAACTGTTGTGACCCATACAAGTAATTGTGGTGGAACTGTCCTGGTAAACTGCAGTACGGATGGTGTAATGGTTAGCGAAAAACGTTCATTTAATGCAATTTTTTTTTGCCCATTGTTTTTATTCTTCGGTCAATTCAATTGTAGCCCATTTTTTCTCTGAAAAATATCCCATTTTTGGGCAGATAAACACCTGGGATAAGTACCCAAACCTACAGTATGTGTTTTCGTGCCCGCTGTCGCAAAAACAGGGCACTAATTGTGGAATATTTGGGGGGACCTCAGCGGGTCACTTAAAAAATCCACAATGGGTACCTGTTTTCGAAGCTAATTAGATTGCCCCTGGGGAACAATTAGATGTGATAAATTATCACAGCTGATTAAATTCCCCCTTAGACTTGATTTGCTCATAACACTAAATTAGGCCCTTAGAAATTTCATTTTTGGTGACAGGTATTTCCTACAAGTTAATTAAATATATACATAGCATAACATAACCTCCTCCATCATTCACTTGAAAAAGATGTGACATTAAGCAATTAGAAAGCTAATCAAGCTGTTTTGCATATTAAACATTCCATCTAGTATGCTAAACAGAGCATACTGGCATGGAAATCATGGCCCTCATTCCGAGTCGTTCGCTCGGTATTTTTCATCGCATCGCAGTGAAATTCCGCTTAGTGCGCATGCGCAATATTCGCACTGCGACTGCGCCAAGTATCTTTGCTATGAAGATAGTATTTTTACTCACGGCTTTTTCATCGCTCCGGCGATCGTAATGTGATTGACAGGAAATGGGTGTTACTGAGCGGAAACACAGCGTTTTATGGGCGTGTGGCTGAAAACGCTACCGTTTCCGGAAAAAACGCAGGAGTGGCCGGAGAAACGGGGGAGTGGTTGGGCGAACGCTGGGTGTGTTTGTGACGTCAAACCAGGAACGACAAGCACTGAACTGATCGCACTGGCAGAGTAAGTGTGGAGCTACTCTAAAACTGCTAAGTAGTTTGTGATCGCAATATTGCGAATACATCGGTCGCAATTTTAAGATGCTAAGATACACTCCCAGTAGGCGGCGGCTTAGCGTGTGTAACTCTGCTAAATTCGCCTTGCGACCGATCAACTCGGAATGAGGGCCCATGTCCACTACATACTGTATCTTCTCCCGCTCACCCAGCTCCATGTCAGGGCTCTAGTCCAATAACTGCAGGGTGGCTGACTGGCTTTTTTGTTCCTACAAACTGTGAATAATCTGTAATTAACTGAAGAAGGATCATCACTGATGTTACAGGTTTGCGTTAATTATGTTACAATTTAGACTACAATGTTAAGATTCTAGTTTTTAATCTGCAAACTCCAATTTGTTAACACTGGTAAAATACAGTGCACGGGCATGTTGCTAAGCCATTAGGGTATATTTACTAAAGTGCGGCTGTTCAGAAGCGGAGATGTTGCGCATAGCAACCAACCAGACACTATTGTAAATATACCCCATTTTGTTAGGTTTAATTTGCATATCAAATACAATAACACAATTAGATATGTAATACAAGCAATTAAGAATAAAAAAAAGCCAGAAACTTTGTTCCTTGTCATGTGCACAATAATAATAATATGTAATATAACGTAAGGCTTCTGCTCTAATGAGGATGTTTTTTAACAGGTACCGGTCTATAGTACAGAGGACTGCTGTTGATTTGTGTCCTCGTATGCATACCTCCCAACATTGGGAGGAGAGTAGGAGGGATGCATGAGCCCCCCAACTGCCCCCCCCCCCCCCCCCACCACCACCACCACCATCACGGGACACTGTGCGGCCCGCGGGTGGGACAGCAGGACAGTCCCAAAAATTGGGACTGTCCCGCAAAAATCAGGACAGTTGGGAGGTATGTTGTATGTGTCAATCTGTGCTGAGTTGTACCAGCAAGCCCGGTCATCTTTTTACCCCTCACCCAGAACACCATCCATCACCTCTCTCCTAGCAGCATAGCACAGGTCAAAGCTTCAGAACCTCTCTCCTAGCACAGCAACTCTCACCTAGCACAGCACCCCTCTCCCAGCACAGCACCCTTCTCCCAGCACAGCACCTTTTACCCAGCAGCACAGGTCACAGCAGCAGCACCCCTCTCCTAGCACAGCACCCCTCTGCTAACACAGCACACTTTACCCAGCAGCACAGGTCATAGCAACAGCACCCCTCTCCCAGCACAGCACCCCTCTCCCAGCACAGTACACTTTACCCAGCAGCACAGGTCACAACAACAGCACTCCTCTCCCAGTAACACAGCACAGATCACAGCAGCAGCACTCATAAAGCCTCACCCAGCACAGCATGTCAGCTTACCTCACCCAGCACAGCATGTCAGCTTACCTCACACAGCACAGCATGTCAGCAACCTTCTCCAGGTGATGCTTGGCAACTTTCAGCCTGGGGAGCAGACACAAATAATTGGCCCTGGCTTTTCTACTGTAATGGAAAATGGGCTTGACAAAAACTGTCGGCCAGGTTTGTCTATTGTGAGCATGGTTTAAATAACCAAAGAAATACAGTACATGAAACAGTAAGTCAAAAATAAATACCAGCCACATCTGACAAAAAAGTGACCCCCTAGAAATGACACAGAGCACTCTAGTGACCAATATACAATGCAGGAATCATTCTAGTGACTGATATATAATACAAGGTCCCTCATAGTTACCATTATAAATCCTAACAAGTATAATTAATAAATGTAGTTTGTAAAGTACCTGGAAAGCAAAAAAGTGATCACTTTACTTTTTATTATTTTATTTGTAATTTTCAAAGTATTTTGCAAGTGTAATGAATTCAAACCACAGATCTGACAACCACCAGTCTCTTAAAAGGAAATCTAACCCCCCTTTTAATTACATATTAAAAGTAAAACCCCATATCTGACCCCCCCCCCCCCCCCCCCCCCGGTATAAAGTCAAACACCAGATCTGACCACCCACCACTCCCCTTATTTAAAATGAGACCCTGTAGTTTATTCTCTCTTATTATTTGATATTAGAATACGGATATTATACCCCCTTCATTAAAACATACTTCAGATCTATATTAACTCCTAACCCTCTAAACATGTAGACCTCAGATCCAATCAAATTATGTACAACTCTTATGGTCCCTCATCGTTTCTTGATGCCTTAACAGCTTCTTGCACTCTGACCTACTGTACCACTACTCTGATTGGCGAGAAAGAAAGATCACTGGTGTCGTACCCACTTTCCTACTTGGCCTGGAACAAATATAAAGTACCATATACAGTATTATATACTACCAGTTTGTAAATCTATATTCTATATTCTTCTTCTTCCAAGGACAACTTCAATATTTGGGTGCATAAAAGGATAAATATTCTGTGTGGATAAAATAAATTCTAATAATCAGTGTTAATGCTCGGACTGTCACTCACACTAGGAAAATATAACATGCGAAGGGAAGTTATTCAAGGCAAGTTGCTACTAAAGCGGCATATTGTGAGTACTGATGGCCCATAAGGGGTACATGGAAGGATCTGATGGCATATAACGGGCACGTGGAGGGGTCTGATGGCACACAAGGAGCAAGTGGAATGATCTGATGGCACATAAAGGGCACAAGGAAGGATTTGTTAGCACATAAGTGGCACATGGAAGGATCTGATGGCACATAAGTGCCACATGGAGGGGTATGATGGCACATACAGGGCACTTGGAGGGTTCTGATGGCACATAAGGTGCAAGTGGAATGATCTGATGGCACATAAGGGGCACGTGGAGTTATCTGAGGGACATTTAAGTGTGGTAATAAAATGTATAAATAAATATATATAAATAAATAAATATATAAATAAAAACACAGTAGTTCTGCATCCAAAATGGAAAAATATCCTATTTTTTGGAAACTAATGCACAAAAAAATTGTCAAATACACAATAACATTTTCACAATGGCGCTCCTACTGGAACAACGGCAGCCTAGGTTCACTCAAGGTGAATCCTTAATCACCAAAAAGACAAGTACAAATTTCATAAAAGGGAGAACCTTTGGCGCCTCCAGCAATCAATCCAATATATTGTAAATTAAAAGTTCAATAATATAAAAATATGAGTATAAAAGTTCCTTTTTTCTTTTTTATACTGCTGTCTTCTTGTCATTCAATTTGGCATGCGTTTGGATTCCCTCTTTGAACTTTTGCTTGCAGAATATACCAAAAAGACAAGAATATATACAAAATGCATATAGTGCATTATCCACGGATAAAAGTAAATTTAATGGTACAATGATAAAAAGTTCCAACACGATTTTTAAAAGTGAAAATTCCAACATGATATTTTGATCAAGATTGGAACCGTACCGTTTCCGGCTCCAGAAGTGGAGCTCTAGAGAAAGCGTGCAGTGGGAGACTCCAGAAACTCTCTTTACTCCCTCCAGGCCACTCTCCCATGCCAGAAACCTCTGATCCGTCACTTAATCTGGATGCAGATGGGTATGATTACAAGATATCAAACACGTTTCGGGTCACCGCCGACCCTTCCTCAAGGCCCCATCTGCATGCATCCCATAATTATACTTCAGGTCACCCGGAAGTGATTTGTGACCTCTTCACAATTGTTTAAAAAAATATATATACATAATAAATTATGCACTATTCATTGTCAACTTGTCATTATACAGCCAGCAATACAATACTAATAAATAGAATACCCTTTTGGATGCGCTCTGATTCCAAAACTAAATCTATAGAGGCATCCATTTTAGGAAAGGCTAATCGCCATATAAAGTAATGATTTCATTAAGTAAAGGCACTTTTGAAATGAAATAAAGAAATCTTTACCACTGGAAGTTAGTAGTAAACCCCGGAAGTAATTAACCCTTTTTTTCCCATATATATCGTTTACATGTTGTTTACATCCAAAAGGGTATTTTATTTATCAATATTGTATTGCTGGCTGTATAATGACAAGTTGACAATGAATAGTGTATAATTTATTTTATATATATATATATATATATATATATATTTTTTTTTTTTTTAAACAATTGTGAAGAGGTCATGAATCACATTTCCGGGTGACATGAAGTATAAATATGGGATGCATGCAGATGGGGGCTACACAGCTTTAAGGAAGGGTCGGCGGTGACCAGAAACGTGTTGGTTATCTTGTAGTCATCCCCATCTGCATCCAGATTAAGTGACGGATCGAAGGTTTCTGGCACGGAAGAGTGGCCTGGAGGGAAAAAATGGTGTGTTCACACGGTGAGATATTTTCTTACGATTTTGACGGGTGGTATTCATGTGACCGCCGGTCAGCTGACCGACAGTCACATGACCTCCTCCACGAGCCCGACGGCTCACTATCCCGATGGTCGGCATGCATAGAGTGGGAATAGAAGCCGTGGCGACCGCAGATCGCCACCGAGCCCGCAGCGTGGCGAGCGCAGCGAGCCCGCAAGGGGCTTGCTGCACTCGCCCCTCCCCGCTGGGATCCCGGCGTCGGTATGCTGCAGGGATCCCGGCGTCGGTAAGCTGACCGGCGGTCTCCTGACCGCCGGTCACCAGTACTACACCCGATTTTGACTATATAGTCAAAATCGTAAGAAAAGTTAGTGCAGATCCCGATTCGATGCCGATGCGTGGTCCCGCGCGGTCGGCATCGCAAGCCTAGATAGACTGTGCAGGCAAGTAAATTTTGACTATCTCTATAGAAGAGATAGTCAACATTGCCACTTAGCCAGAGCCGGATTAAGGGGGGGGCCCAGGGGGTCAGTACCCCGGGCCCCCCATCATAAGGGGCCCCCCTACCAAAGCTGCTCCGTCCCCCTCTGATACAGGCAGCAATCTCCAGCCTCCACCGCCAGCAGCAGCTCTCCTGGCAGCAGCGGAGGCTAGAGATTGTTGCCTGTATCAGTCCCTGACCCGTGCTGCCCGTGAGGAGGGAGCCGTTCGCACAGTCGCGAGCGAGACACTACACGCCCGCTGGCAGTGCGGAATCCTCCTTTCCCGGCAGCCGGGAGTCTTTCTCCTCCCCGCTGCTTTGTGTGCGTGCGTGCGCGCGGGGGGGGGGGGGGGGGTGGTACAAAGTTTTTTTTTTCAATGGCCATGGTCCTACGGCCGGCATTCGGAGCCCCACCCCCTCGTGGCCGTGTGCCGCAATTCACGTCAGAATGGTGAATGGTGAACTGTGCCCCTGGCTACCTCCCAGCAATATGTCCTGCGGCATCCTCACCCCTTTCCTCTGGGCAGGCTTCAGTGAGTGTAAGTGTGCACACAGTTTGTGTTCTATATGTGTGTGTGTATATGTATTTGTGTATATGTTCTATTCGTTTATATGTATGTGTGTATTTTTTGCTATATGTGCATATGTGTTTTATGTGTATGTATTTGTGTGTATGTGGGTGTCTATGTGTGCATTTGTGTATATGCGTTCTATGTAACGTGTGTGTGTGTGTGTATTATATACTGTGTGTATTATATATATATATATATATATATACACACACACACACACACACACACACACACGTGCGTGCATCAAAGGAAACCCCCCTTCCCAATCCTGCGTTTGCCCCTGCGGGGGGAGGTTGCTGGTGGGGGCCCCCCTGTCTTTGGTGCCCTGGGCCCCCTGAGGGCTTAATCCGGCCCTGCACTTAGCCAAAATCGCACATAGTATCGCAAGCACACTCATTATGTGCTTGCGATGCCGACCTAGCTCCTGTCGCTTAGTGAGAATCGGGTATAGCCCGAATCTCACCGTGTGTATGGGCCTTTAGGAGGATTTCCGGAGTCTCCCACTGTACGCGTTATCTAGAGCTCCACTTCTGGAGCCGGAAACTGTACGGTTCCAATCTTGATCAAAATATTGTGTTGGAATTTTCATTTTTAAAAATCATGTTGGAACTTTTTAAAATTGTACCATTAAATTTACTTTTATCCGTGGATAATGCACTATATGCCTTTCTCTAACGTCCTAGTGGATGCTGGGGACTCCGTAAGGACCATGGGGATAGACGGGCTCCGCAGGAGACATGGGCACTTCAAGAAAGAATTTAGGTTCTGGTGTGCACTGGCTCCTCCCTCCATGCCCCTCCTCCAGACCTCAGTTTGATACTGTGCCCAGACGAGCTGGGTGCTTTTCAGTGAGCTCTCCTGAGTTCGCTGAGAGAAAGTATTTTGTTAGGTTTTTTATTTTCAGGGAGCTCTGCTGGCAACAGACTCCCTGCATCGTGGGACAGAGGGGAGAGAAGCAGCCCTACTCTCTGAAGCTAGGTCCTGCTTCTTAGGCTGCTGGACACCATTAGCTCCAGAGGGATCATACGCAGGATCTCACCCTCGCCGTCCGATCCCAGAGCCGCGCAGCCTTCCCCCTCGCAGAGCCGGAAGACAGAAGCCGGGTGAGTATGAGAAGCAAGAAGACTTCAAACCGGCGGCAGAAGACTCCGTTCTTCACTGAGGTAATGCACAGCACTGCAGCTGTGCGCCATTGCTCTCACACACCTCACATACTCCGGTCACTGTAAGGGTGCAGGGCGCAGGGGGGGGGGGGGGGGGGGCGCCCTGGTCAGAATTTGGAACCTCTTTTTGGCAAAAGTAAACTTATATACAGTTGGGCACTGTATATATGTATGAGCCCCCGCCAAGAAAATGCATATTTAAGCGGGACAGAAGCCCGCCGTCGAGGGGGCGGGGCTTATTCCTCAGCACTTACCAGCGCCATTTTTTCTCCACAGCTCCGCTGAGAGGAAGCTCCCCAGGCTCTCCCCTGCAGATTCATGGTAAAAGAGGGTAAAAAGAGAGGGGGGGCACATAAATTAGGCGCAAAAACACAATATAAACAGCAGCTACTGGGTTAACATTAAGTTACTGTGTTATTCCTGGGTTATAGCGCTGGGGTGTGTGCTGGCATACTTTCTCTCTGTCTCTCCAAAGGGCCTTGTGGGGGAACTGTCTTCAAAAAGGGCATTCCCTGTGTGTGTGGTGTGTCGGTACGCTTGTGTCGACATGTCTGATGAGGAAGGTTATGTGGAAGCAGAACGGGAGCAAATGAATGTGGTGTCTCCGCCGACGGCGCCAACACCTGATTGGATGGATATGTGGAAGGTTTTAAATGATAATGTTAATTCCTTACATAAAAGGTTAGAAAAAGCTGAAGCCTCAGGACAGTCAGGGTCCCAACCCATGCCTGATCCTATGTCGCAGAGGCCGACAGGGTCTCAGAAGCGCCCACTATCCCAAATTGTTGACACGGATACCGACATGGATTCTGACTCCAGTGTCGATTACGATGATGCAAAATTACAGCCAAAATTGGCTAAATCCATCCGTTATATGATTATAGCAATTAAGGATGTGTTGCACATCACAGAGGAAACCCCAGTCCCTGACAAGAGGGTACATATGTATGGGGAAAAGAAGCCACAGGAAACCTTTCCCCCCTCACACGAGCTAAATGAGTTATGTGAAAAGGCTTGGGAATCTCCAGATAAAAAACTGCAAATTTCCAAAAGGATTCTTATGGCGTATCCTTTCCCGCCAACGGACAGGTTACGCTGGGAATCCTCCCCTAGGGTGGACAAAGCTTTAACACGCTTATCCAAGAATGTAGCCCTGCCGTCACAGGATACGGCTACCCTCAAAGATGCTGCGGATAGAAAACAGGAGGGTACCCTGAAGTCCATTTATACACATTCAGGTACCTTACTGAGGCCGGCGATCGCGTCGGCCTGGGTGTGTAGTGCTGTAGCAGCGTGGACGGACACCCTGTCTGAGGAACTTGGTACCTTAGATAAGGATACTATATTATTGACCCTGGGGCATATTAAAGACGCTGTCCTATATATGAGAGATGCTCAAAGAGACATTAGTCTACTGGGTTCTAGAATAAATGCTATGTCGATTCTGCCAGAAGGGTCCTGTGGACTCGGCAATGGACAGGTGATGTTGACTAAAAAGGCATATGGAGGTTTTACCTTACAAGGGTGAGGAATTGTTTGGGGAGGTTCTCTCGGACCTGGTCTCCACAGCTACTGCTGGAAAGTCAAATTTTTTGCCATATGTTTCCTCACAGCCTAAGAGAGCACCGTATTATCAAATGCAGTCCTTTCGATCACAGAAAAACAAGAAAGTCCGAGGTGCGTCCTTTCTTGCCAGAGGCAGGGGCAGAGGAAAGAAGCTGCACAACACAGCTAGTTCCCAGGAACAGAAGTCCTCCCCAGCCTCTACAAAATCCACCGCATGACGCTGGGGCTCCACAAGCGGAGCTAGGCCCGGTGGGGGCATGTCTTCGAAATTTCAGCCACAAGTGGGTTCACTCCCAGTTGGATCCCTGGGCAATAGATATTGTGTCTCAGGGATACAAGCTGGAATTCGAGGAGATGCCCCCGCACCGATACTTCAAATCGGCCCTGCCAGCTTCCCCCCACGAGAGGGAAATAGTGTTAACTGCAATTCACAAATTGTATCTTCAACAAGTGGTGGTCAAGGCTCCCCTCCTTCAACAAGGAAGGGGTTATTATTCGACCATGTTTGTAGTCCCGAAACCGGACGGTTCGGTCAGACCCATATTGAATTTAAAATCCCTGAACATATACCTGAAAAGGTTCAAGTTCAAGATGGAATCGCTGAGAGCGGTCATCGCAAGCCTGGAAGGGGGGGATTTTATGGTGTCTCTGGACATAAAGGATGCATACCTTCATGTCCCCATTTATCCACCTCATCAGGCGTACCTCAGATTTGTGGTACAGGATTGTCATTACCAATTTCAGACGTTGCCGTTTGGTCTCTCCACGGCACCGAGAATATTTACCAAGGTAATGGCGGAGATGATGGTACTCCTGTGGAAGCAAGGAGTCACAATTATCCCATACTTGGACGATCTCCTCATAAAAGCGAGATCAAGAGAGCAGTTGCTGATCAGCGTAGCACTTTCTTTGGAAGTGTTACGGCAACACGGCTGGATTCTAAATATTCCAAAGTCGCAGTTGGTTCCTATGACTCGTCTGCCTTTCCTGGGCATGATTCTAGACACAGACCAGAAAAGGGTTTATCTCCCGATGGAGAAAGCTCAGGAACTCATGACACTGGTCAGGAACCTATTAAAACCAAAACAGGTGTCAGTGCATCACTGCACTCATGTCCTGGGAAAGATGGTGGCACCATACGAGGCCATTCCCTTCGGCAGGTTCCACGCGAGGACTTTTCAATGGGACTTGCTGGACAAGTGGTCCGGATCACATCTTCAGATGCATCGGTTAATCACCCTAACCCCCAGGGCCAGGGTATCACTTCTGTGGTGGCTGCAGAGCACTCACCTTCTCGAGGGCCGCAGATTTGGCATTCAGGACTGGGTCCTGGTGACCACGGACGCAAGCCTCCGAGGTTGGGGAGCAGTCACACAGGGAAGAAATTTCCAAGGTCTGTGGTCAAGTCAAGAGACTTGCCTTCACATCAACATCCTGGAACTAAGGGCCATATACAACGCCCTACGTCAAGCGGAGACCCTGCTTCGCGACCAACCGGTTCTGATTCAGTCAGACTACATCACCGCAGTGGCTCATGTAAACCGCCAAGGCGGCACAAGGAGCAGGGTGGCGATGGCGGAAGCCACCAGAATTCTTCGCTGGGCGGAGAATCACGTAAGCGCACTGTCAGCAGTGTTCATTCCGGGAGTGGACAACTGGGAAGCAGACTTCCTCAGCAGACACGACCTCCACCCGGGAGAGTGTGGACTTCATCAGGAAGTCTTCGCACAGATTACAAGTCGGTGGGAACTGCCACAGGTGGACATGATGGCATCCCGCCTCAACAAAAATCTACAGAGGTATTGCGCCAGGTCAAGAGACCCTCAGGCGATAGCTGTAGACGCCCTGGTGACACCGTGGGTGTTCCAGTCGGTCTATGTATTTCCTCCTCTTCCTCTCATACCCAAGGTGCTGAGGATAATAAAAAAAAGAGGAGTGAGAACAATACTCATTGTTCCAGATTGGCCAAGAAGGACTTGGTATCCAGATCTGCAAGAAATGCTCACAGAGGACCCGTGGCCTCTTCCTCTAAGACAGGACTTGTTGCAACAGGGGCCCTGTCTGTTCCAAGACTTACCACGGCTGCGTTTGACGGCATGGCTGTTGAACGCCGGATCCTAGCAGAGAAAGGCATTCCGGATGAGGTCATTCCTACGCTGATAAAGGCTAGGAAGGACGTGACAGCTCAACATTATCACCGTATATGGCGAAAATATGTTGCTTGGTGTGAGGCCAGGAATGCTCCTACGGAGGAATTCCAGCTGGGCCGTTTCCTTCACTTCCTACAGTCCGGAGTGAATTTGGGCCTAAAATTGGGTACCATTAAGGTCCAGATTTCGGCCCTATCCATTTTCTTTCACAAAGAGTTGGCTTCTCTACCTAAAGTTCAGACGTTTGTAAAGGGAGTGCTGCATATTCAGCCCCCTTTTGTGCCTCCAGTGGCACCTTGGGATCTTAACGTGGTGTTGAGTTTCCTGAAATCCCACTGGTTTGAACCACTCAAAACGGTGGAGTTGAAATATCTCACGTGGAAGGTGGTCATGCTATTAGCCTTGGCTTCGGCTAGGCGTGTGTCAGAGTTGGCGGCTTTGTCACATAAAAGCCCCTATCTGGTTTTCCATGCGGATAGAGCAGAATTGCGGACCTGTCCACAATTTCTGCCGAAAGTGGTTTCATCTTTTCATATAAACCAACCTAATGTGGTGCCTGTGGCTACTACTGACTTGGAGGATTCCGAGTTACTTGATGTGGTCAGGGCTTTGAAGGTTTATGTAGCCAGAACGGCTAGGGTCAGGAAAACAGAGTCGTTGTTTATCCTGTATGCTTCCAACAAGCTTGGTGCTCCTGCTTCAAAGCAAACTATTGCTCGCTGGATCTGTAACACGTTTCAGCAGGCTCATTCTGCGGCTGGATTGCCGCTGCCAAAATCAGTTAAGGCCCATTCCACTAGGAAGGTGGGCTCTTCTTGGGCGGCTGCCCGAGGGGTCTCGGCATTACAGCTTTGCCGTGCGGCTACTTGGTCAGGTTCAAACACTTTTGCAAAGTTCTACAAGTTTGATACCCTGGCTGAGGAGGACCTTGTGTTTGCTCAATCGGTGCTGCAGAGTCATCCACACTCTCCCGCCCATTTGGGAGCTTTGGTATAATCCCCATGGTCCTTACTGTCACACGCCATAGGCGGCGTGCACCGCGCTTACCCCTGCGTGCCTGCTGGTCTGTGTTGTGGCCTCCGCCTTCAGTGGTCCACGGGCTCCGGCGTCTGGCTGGCGCGGCTCCCGGCGGTTCCCCGGGGCAGGGGCGCCACCATGACACCCGGCATCACGTGGGCGGGGAGCAGGTGACATCATCAGACTGTTCCGTCAATCCAGCGGAGGCACGAGATTCAAAGTCAGACGCAGGGCAGAGCCTCGGCGCCTGAGTATCGTCTTTTCCCCTGACGTGGATGCCAGTGCTCTTGTTCCTGTCGTATCTCTCTGCAGTCGTACCCCAGTGTCTCCGGCACTTCCAGGTGCCAGTTGCTGCACAGTTCAGCGTAAACTGCGGCTGGTGTGTTTCTCTGCAATCCAGTCACCAGTGCTTCTTGGACTCAGCGTGTGCCGTGGGCTAAACGCCGCTCTCAAGTTCTACAAATCATCAGTGTCTTTAATCACCGCTCTCAAGTTCTACAAATCATCAGTGTCTCTAATCACCGTTCACAAGTTCTACAAATCAGCAGTGTCTTTAACCACTGCCCCCAAGTTTTGCAAGTTGCCAGTGTCTTTAACCACCGTTCTCAAGTTCTACAAATCATCAGTGTCTTCAATCACCGCTCACAAGTCATACAAATCATCTGTGTCTTTAACCACCGTTCACCAGTTCTTCAAATCACCAGTATCTTTAAAAGCATCACTTACAAGTTCTTCAGTCATTATTATCTTGTACCAACACTCACAAGGACTTCTTTTCCTGGAATCCTTTGCATTGCTTACAAGTTCTCCTATAGGCCTGGACATTCCCCCATACGTTCTTTCTCTGCTATGTGACATTGTGTTGCTCTCTTCCTGCAATAAAGCTCTTTAATATTCCACCAAGCTTTACTGTCAGAGTCCTGTATGAGGAAGACCTATATTAAGCCATCCCTGTTCCGACCATCGGGAGAACCCCCGAGTTCACAATACCCCCAACCTAGGTCAGTGACACAGAGTCCCCAGCATCCACTAGGATGTTAGAGAAAATAAGATTTTACTTACCGGTAAATCTATTTCTCGTAGTCCGTAGTGGATGCTGGGCGCCCCTCCCAAGTGCGGAATTCTTCTGCAATACTTGTATAAAGTTATTGCTTCAATAAGGGTTATGTTATGGTTGCATCAGGGTTGACCTGATGCTCTGTTGTTTATCATACTGTTAACTGGTTGTTTTCATTTGTTATACGGTGTGATTGGTGTGACTGGTATGAGTCTTGCCCTGGATTACCAAAATCCTTTCCTTGTACTGTCAGCTCTTCTGGGCACAGTTTCTCTAACTGAGGTCTGGAGGAGGGGCATGGAGGGAGGAGCCAGTGCACACCAGAACCTAAATTCTTTCTTGAAGTGCCCATGTCTCCTGCAGAGCCCGTCTATCCCCATGGTCCTTACGGAGTCCCCAGCATCCACTACGGACTACGAGAAATAGATTTACTGGTAAGTAAAATCTTATTTTTGTATATATTCTTGTCTTTTTGGTATATTCTGCAAGCAAAAGTTCAAAGAGGGAATCCAAACGCATGCCAGATTGAATGACAAGAAGACAGCAGTATAAAAAAGAAAAAAGGAACTTTTATACTCATATTTTTATATTATTGAACTTTTAATTTACAATATATTGGATTAATTACTGGAGGCACCAAAGGTTCTCCATTTTATGAATTTGTACAAAAAAAACGTTGTGCCCTTTTATCAATTGCGGCTATGTCCCTGAAAACACCCGTTTTTGGGAGCTGCCAGATTTACCAATATTGAGAATGTGAAGTATTCCCAATATTGGGGGTCATTCCGAGTTGATCGCTAGCAGCCATTATTTGCTGCGTAGGAATCATTGAAAAAAAATGGCTAATCTGCGCGTTGTACGGGTTCGAAGTCCTTTGTGGTTTTGCACTGGTTCTAGCGACAATTCCAATCGCACAGCCGAACGCAAGGACATTGACAGGAAGCGGGTGTTTATGGGTGTCAACTGACCGCTTTCTGGGAGTGACTGGAAAAATGCAGGCGTGGCCGGGCGTTTGCTGGGCGGGTATCTGACATCATTATCGTGTCACTCGTCGCAGCAATCATCGCACAGGATAAGTAACTACAGGGCTGGTCTTGTTTTGCACAAAATGTGTTTGCAGGCGTTCTGCTGCACAGGCGTTTGCACTCCTGCAAAGCAAAAATACACTCCCCCGTGGGCGGCGACTATGCATTTGCACGGCTGCTAAAAACTGCTAGCGAGCGATCAACTCGGAATGACCCCCATTGACCGCTATCAGCTATCAGCTATCATTGGACGCTGCAGCTATCATAATATTTTTATTGCATTAGCCCATTGTAGGATATGGGCTACACCAGGAGTGGCCAACCAGTCAGAGGCAAAGAGCCGGAAAAGAGCTGTAGTCAAGTGTAAGAGCCACTTCGGCGCGTGCAAATATGAGGGCGTGGCCTAATTGTCACAAAGCCACACCCCATTTTTGTGTGCACACCTTTTGGTATGACGTTTGTAGAAGTATGACCTCATATCATAACCCTGTTTTTCATCATGTTGTACAGTGCCACATACATATAATGCCCCAGTACAGTGCCAAATACATATAAAAATGCCAAAAATGGGTGCCTCCACCACAGTGCCAGATACATATATGCCCCCACAGTGCCAGATACATTTATGCCCCCAGTACCAGATACACATGTCCCCAGTGCCAGATACATATGTCTCCAGTGCCAGATACACATGTCCCCAGTGCCAGATACATATGTCCCCACAGTGCCAGCTATGCCCCCAGTGCCAGATACACATGTCCCCTCAGTGCCTGCTATGTCCCCAGTGCTAGATACATATGCCCCCACAGTTTCAGCTGTGCCCCCAGCGCCAGATACACATGTCCCCACAGTGCCTGCTATGCCCCCAGTGCCAGATATGCCCCCAGTGCCAGATACACATGTCCCCAGTGCCTGCTATTTCCCAAGTGCCAGATATGCCCCCAGTGCTTGCTATGCCCCCAGTGCCAGCTATGCCTCAGTGCCTGCTATGCCCCCAGTGCCAGATACACATGTCCCCACAGTGCCTGCTATGCCCCCAGTGCCTGCTATGCCCCCAGTGCCAGATACACATGTCCCCACAGTGCTCACCAGCCCCCCTGAGCCCTGCTCACTGCACTGCTGCTGCTACTCACTCTCCGGCGGCGGTCAATTAGGCACCGGTCCGTGAGCCAATCAAAGCTTGCGGTCCAGCAGCCAATCAGGAGCCTTAGCTGCCGGTCCGCGAGCTCTATTTGGCTTACGGGCTGACACTGAATTGAAGCGAGACACCGCCGCCCCAGAGGCGTGCGTCTTGGGCTGGGGGCAGCGGATGAAAGAGCCGCATGCGGCTCGAGAGCCGCGGGTTGGCCACCACTGCCCTAGGTGGTGGATCAGGAAAATCTGAACAGTTCTCAGCTTTGAGTAGGGAGACCAATCCCGGGATCCCGAGATTTAGGCACAAAAATGGCCGGGATTGGAAGATCCAATCCCGGGGCTTTCGGGATCAGACGGCCCTTTGATTTTGTAATGCCGGGCAGCGTTGAGCTTCCTCAGGAGGCTCAGATGCTGCCCGCCTCCCTCTGTGCAGCGTGATGTGAAGTCACAGGTCACGCTGCGTAGCCAGCCGTCACCAGCAGGAAGTGAAAGCCAGCCGTCACCCGCAGGAAGTGATGCCATTTATTCAATCCCGATACCCCGGATTGAAAAAAAGGCCTGGGATTGGCCTCCCTAGCTTTGAGCCTGGAGTGCCTAGGAGCAAGGCACACACAGTTTTTGCTCTCCGCTCCAACCCTGCATTGCCCGGCCTGGAGCTGGTTTTCGGTATAGCAAACAGCCGCCAAGCTTTACATTTCTGTCTGCTAAGAGCTGATGCAAAAATCAAGTCCTTTTGCAGAGTGAAAATACATAAACATCTTTGCTCGACCAGGTATATCACTGAAAATGCACCATCTCCAGCTGAAACCTTGCTTCACAAATTTGGGGCTACAGCTTTACTCCATAATTTAGTAGAAAACCCTTCACTTTACCAACCTTCTCCCATCTCCACCATCTTGTTATGGAAATGTTTGTGCCTCGACAGAAACAAAGAATCCTCAAGTTCCAGAGTATTTTTGAAGTGGCGTAACATACTGTATATATTATATATATATATATATATATATATATATAAAAGAAAGCAACTGGAGTAAAATATATTCACTCCAATACTTTCCCGCAGTTTCTGTTTTTGTTTGCCAACTAATCCTTAACAAGATCAATATGATTGTCTAAAGCAGAGTTTACCAAACTCCGCAATAACAGTTCAGGTTTTAAGGATATCCATGCTTGAGCCCAGATAGTTAAATCAAATCGACTAATTAAGCTACCTGTGCACAAGCATGGATTTTCTTAAAACCTGGACTGTAATGGCAGAGTTTGGGAAACTCTTCCATTAATTTACTGCGTGAGGCCATACCAAAACTGCTGTGGGATAATGCAAACCCCCCCCCCAACATGACCCTCTCCAGGAGGGACTTCCCTTTTAAGGTATGATTGCCATCATCTGTGCTGAAACACCTTTCTTATAAATTAACCTATTCAAAACAAGTAACGCCAATCATAAATTAAGAGGAAAGTCCAGGAACAGCGCATTTTGTCCCTCCTAGTTTGGGTCATGTTGGCAGTTATGCTAATACTAGATATACAAAACTTGTGTAAGAAAGTTCTGGTTTACGTTTCCATTCACTCTTTCTCCCTCCAATTTCAAAGTGTGTTCACTTGTTCTAAAAATCTTAGGGGGAGATGTACCAAGCAGTGAAAACAGGGAGAAGTTGTCCATAGCAATCGATCAACTTTGAGGTAGCATTTATCAAGTACATTTTTTAAAATGATAGGTACAGTAGCAGCTGATTGATTGCTATGTGCAACTTCTCCACTGCTTATTACATCTCCCCCTCATTATTGTTAAAAAAAAAACTTCCATCCTAATGATAGAAAAACCTTTGAAATTTTGAACAGATTCATCATATCACCTTCTCTCCTGTAAGCTTTACATATTCACCACTTAGGGGTCTATTCAACTGAAGTCGGAATTGCCGTCAAGTCGGAAAGATGGCAGTTTCTGACTTTTCTTGGTCGAATCAGGATTCAACCTATTCAATGGAGCTGCCGTTTTTCAGACTTATCAGCAATTCCGACTTGTCGGAAAACATGTGGATTGGCATAGTAGCCGCGGATCCACGTTTTTTTGTCAAATTAGCGCCCAATTCCGACAGTTTTTTGGCCCTTTTTGACAATGCTGATCCAACTTCAAAAAAAGTCGGATCAGCATTGTCGGAAACGGGCAAAACCTGTCGGAAATGCCCACTAATTGAATACTGCACTGTCGGATCCTCTCCATCGCAGATAATCCGACATACATTGAATAGACCCATTAAAGTCTTTCCTGATGAGTTTGCTTACGTAGCCCAAACACTTGACTTGTAGTAGCCCTTCTCTGGTGCTTGTTCAAATAAAATATTAATGGGAAGATTTTGATTAATAAGACCTGTATGTGCCCAAGCTTTGCAGAATATTACATCTTATTTCCAAATTACATTTTTAACAACTCACACAAAAAAATAAAGAACTATAAAATTAATCAAAACTCCTATTTGTATTTAGTACTTTCATAAGAAAACCTTTCATCATTAAGTGCCATAAAGCTTACACAGTCCAACCTAGTAAGTGGTAATACATTTGTATTAAATAAAAAATATTTATACTGTATGTATGTATATATACAGTATATATATATAGCTATAGCGCAGAAGTAAAATGTATGGTATAATTGTACAAGAAAACCCAGTGCTGCATTTCAGATTGACGCCATGCATCATAAAAACTTTTTATTTTCCATAAATGTTCAGAATATTTGAAATCAAATAGAAGGTCTAGTGACAGACCTCTGACTCATACAGAATGGTTCATTGGAATATACTTTCAGCGCCAGGTCTCAAAGGGCCTGCATAAATATATATTAAACAGAGGTCTATCCAATTATTAACATTGTGCATGGTTCACATTACAATTTAAACACTTGTGCTGTAGGTTGTAAATATATCACATTTATAAAAATGCATTATGTGCACTGCCTGCGAATGTGTGACTATGAAATAAATAATTTTACTTATACATTGAATGATTGCATTCATTTATTTATTTATGACACACATTATACAATAATTATACAAGGAGTCTTTTCTGTGCAAAATAACTCTATAGTAAGTGAATACTTATAATAAAACTCATTGGGGTATATCCAATTATCCCCGGTAAAACATCGGGTCCAAAAAAAAAAAAAACATTCTACCTAAAACACACAGGTTCAGTGAAACATGTGTGCTTTCGTGTAAAATAGCCCCGTTTGCTGTTTCTGGGGATCATGCTTCACCTGCCGGAGGCAGGTGAAACAAAATCCCAGATAAGCAGCGGCATGCACCGGCTTATCTGGGCTGATTAGCTAGCCCCCGGCGGGACAATTAGCCCCAGTAAATTACAGGGGATAATTGGATATCCCCCATTGAGATAATCGTATTCTTCATAAAATACTACTTATGTCTATGGGGGACATTTATCAAGTCTTGGAGACAGATAAAGTTGCCCAAGCTTCTGTCATTTCAAAGGCTGTGCTAGATGACAGTTAGAACCTGATTGGTTGCTTTGGGCAACTTTTCCACTTTATCTCTCTCCAATGCTTGATACATCATCCCCTATGTGACAAGTGTTTGCCTATGTATGCATATGACACTCTATATACACTATTTCTCTGACGTCCTAGTGGATGCTGGGAACTCCGTAAGGACCATGGGGAATAGCGGCTCCGCAGGAGACTGGGCACAAAAGTAAAGCTTTAGGACTACCTGGTGTGCACTGGCTCCTCCCCCTATGACCCTCCTCCAAGCCTCAGTTAGATTTTTGTGCCCGGCCGAGAAGGGTGCATTCTAGGAGGCTCTCCTGAGTTTCTTAGAAAAAGTTTAGTTTTAGGTTTTTTATTTTCAGTGAGACCTGCTAGCAACAGGCTCACTGCATCGAGGGACTAAGGGGAGAAGAAGCGAACCTGCCTGCTTGCAGCCAGCTTGGGCTTCTTGGCTACTGGACACCATTAGCTCCAGAGGGACCGAACACAGGCCCAGCCTCGGAGTCCGGTCCCAGAGCCGCGCCGCCGGCCCCCTTACAGAGCCAGAAGCAAGAAGAGGAAAATCGGCGGCAGAAGACATCAGTCTTCACCAAGGTAGCGCACAGCACTGCAGCTGTGCGCCATTGCTCCTCAGGCACACTTCACACTCCGGTCACTGAGGGTGCAGGGCGCTGGGGGGGGGGGGGCGCCCTGAGCAGCAATAAAAACACCTTGGCTGGCGAAAATACATCACATATAACCCCCAGGGCTATATGGATGTATTTTAACCCCTGCCAGAATCCATAAAAATGCGGGAGAAAAGTCCGCGAAAAAGGGGCGGAGCCTATCTCCTCAGCACACTGGCGCCATTTTTCCTCACAGCTCCGTTGGAGGGAAGCTCCCTGGCTCTCCCCTGCAGTTACTACACTACAGAAAGGGTTAAAAAAGAGAGGGGGGCACTAATTAGGCGCAGTATTAATAAAACAGCAGCTACAAGGGGAAAAACACTTCTATAAGGTTATCCCTGTATATATATATAGCGCTCTGGTGTGTGCTGGCATACTCTCCCTCTGTCTCCCCAAAGGGCTAGTGGGGTCCTGTCCTCTATCAGAGCATTCCCTGTGTGTGTGCTGTGTGTCGGTACGATTGTGTCGACATGTATGAGGAGGAAAATGGTGTGGAGGCGGAGCAATTGCCTGTAATGGAGTTGTCACCCCCTAGGGAGTCGACACCTGAGTGGCTGATCTTATGGAAGGAATTACGTGACAAAAATGATGACATGAGACAGCCGGCTACTCAGCTTGTGCCTGTCCAGGCGTCTCAAAAGCCATCAGGGGCTCTAAAACGCCCGTTACCTCAGATGGCAGTCTGCAGATACAGACGCCGACACGGATACTGACTCCAGTGTCGACGATGAAGAGACGAATGTGACTTCCAGTAGGGCCACACGTTACATGATTGAGGCTATGAAAAAATGTTTTACATATTTCTGATAATACAAGTACCACTAAAAAGGGTATTATGTTTGGTGAGAAAAAACTGCCTGTAGTTTTTCCTGCATCTGAGGAATTAAATGAAGTGTGTGATGAAGCGTGGGTTTTCCCCGATAAAAAACTGATAATTCCTAAAAGGTTATTAGCATCATACCCCTTCCCGCCAGAGGATAGGGCACGTTGGGAAACACCCCCTAGGGTGGATAAAGCGCTCACACGTTTGTCTAAACAGGTGGCACTACCGTCTCCTGATACGGCCGCCCTTAAGGAACCTGCTGACAGAAAGCAGGAGAATATCCTAAAATGTATATACACTCACACGGGTGTTATACTGCGACCAGCAATCGCCTCAGCCTGGATGAGCAGTGCTGGGGTGGCGGGGTCGGATTCCCTGACTGAAAATATTGATACCCTAGATAGGGACAGTATATTACTGACTATAGAGCATTTAAAAGATGCATTTCTATATATGCGTGATGCACAGAGGGATATTTGCCGACTGGCATCAAGAGTAAGTGCGTTGTTCATTTCTGAGCCCTCTCCCGTTTCTGCCAAGTCCTCAGCATGACGCTGGGGCTTCACTAGCGGACCCAGGCACGGTGGGGGCCCGTCTCAGGAATTTCAGCGTGCAGTGGGCTCACTCACAGGTGGACCCCTGGATCCTTCAGAAACCTCCTAAAACCAGGCCAAGTGTCAGTGCATCTACGCACAAGGGGTCCTGGGAAAAATGGTGGCTTCCTACGAAGCAATTCCATTCGGCAGATTCCACGCAAGAACTTTCCAGTGGGACCTGCTAGACAAATGGTCCGGATCGCATCTTCAGATGCATCAGCGGATAACCCTGTCACCAAGGACAAGGGTGTCTCTCCTGTGGTGGTTGCAGAGTGCTCATCTTCTAGAGGGCCGCAGATTCGGCATTCAGGACTGGGTCCTGGTAACCACGGATGCCAGCCTGCGAAGCTGGGGAGCAGTCACACAGGGAAGGAATTTCCAGGGCTTGTGGTCAAGCCTGGAGACATCACTTCACATAAGTATCCTGGAGCTAAGGGCCATTTACAATGCTCTAAGCCTAGCAAGACCTCTGCTTCAAGGTCAGCCGGTGCTGATCCAGTCAGACAACATCACGGCAGTCACCCATGTAAACAGACAGGGCGGCACAAGAAGCAGGGGGGCAATGACAGAAGCTGCAAGGATTCTTCGCTGGGCGGAAAATCATGTGATAGCACTGTCAGCAGTGTTCATTCCGGGAGTGGACAACTGGGAAGCAGACTTCCTCAGCAGGAACGACCTCCACCCGGGAGAGTGGGGACTTCACCCAGAAGTCTTCCACATGATTGTGAACCGTTGGGAAAAACCAAAGGTGGACATGATGGCGTCCCGCCTCAACAAAAAACTGGACAGGTATTGCGCCAGGTCAAGGGACCCTCAGGCAATAGCTGTGGACGCTCTGGTAACACCGTGGGTGTACCAGTCAGTGTATGTGTTCCCTCCTCTGCCTCTCATACCCAAGGTACTGAGAATTATAAGACGGAGAGGAGTAAGAACTATACTCGTGGCTCCGGATTGGCCAAGAAGGACTTTGTACCCGGATCTTCAAGAGATGCTCACAGAGGACCCGTGGCCTCTACCTCTAAGAAGGGACCTGCTCCAGCAAGGACCCTGTCTGTTCCAAGACTTACCGCGGCTGCGTTGACGGCATGGCGGTAGAACGCCGGATCCTGAAGGAAAAAGGCATTCCGGATGAAGTCATCCCTACCCTGATCAAAGCCAGGAAGGATGTAACCGCAAAACATTATCACCGCATTTGGCGGAAATATGTTGCGTGGTGCGAGGCCAGGAAGGCCCCTACAGAGGAATTTCAACTGGGTCGATTCCTGCATTTCCTGCAAACAGGAGTGTCTATGGGCCTAAAATTAGGATCCATTAAGTTTCAGATTTCCGCCCTGTCGATTTTCTTCCAGAAAGAACTGGCTTCAGTTCCTGAAGTTCAGACGTTTGTCAAGGGGGTGCTGCATATACAGCCTCCTTTTGTGCCCCCAGTGGCACCTTGGGATCTCAATGTAGTTTTGGGGTTCCTAAAATCACATTGGTTTGAACCGCTTAAATCTGTGGATTTGAAATATCTCACATGGAGAGTGGTCATGCTGTTGGCCTTGGCCTCGGCCAGGCGCGTGTCAGAATTGGCGGTTTTTATCTTATAAAAGCCTTACCTGATTTTTCATACGGACAGGGTAGAATTGAGGACTCGTCCTCAATTTCTCCCTAAGGTGGTTTCAGCGTTTCACCTGAACCAGCCTATTGTGGTACCTGCGGCTACTAGGGACTTGGAGGACTCCAAGTTGCTGGACGTTGTCAGGGCCCTGAAAATATATGTTTCCAGGACGGCTGGAGTCAGAAAATCTGACTCGCTGTTTATCCTGTATGCACCCAACAAGCTGGGTGCTCCTGCTTCTAAGCAGACTATTGCTCGTTGGATTTGTAGTACAATTCAGCTTGCACATTCTGTGGCAGGCCTGCCACAGCCAAAATCTGTAAATGCCCACTCCACAAGGAAGGTGGGCTCATCTTGGGCGGCTGCCCGAGAGGTCTCGGCTTTACAACTTTGCCGAGCAGCTACTTGGTCAGGGGCAAACACGTTTGCTAAATTCTACAAATTTGATACCCTGGCTGAGGAGGACCTGGAGTTCTCTCATTCGGTGCTGCAGAGTCATCCGCACTCTCCCGCCCGTTTGGGAGCTTTGGTATAATCCCCATGGTCCTTACAGAGTTCCCAGCATCCACTAGGACGTCAGAGAAAATAAGAATTTACTTACCGATAATTCTATTTCTCGTAGTCCGTAGTGGATGCTGGGCGCCCATCCCAAGTGCGGATTGTCTGCAATACTTGTACATAGTTATTGTTAACTAAATCGGGTTATTGTTGTTGTGAGCCATCTTTCCAGAGGCTCCTCTGTTATCATGCTGTTAACTGGGTTCAGATCACAGGTTGTACGGTGTGATTGGTGTGGCTGGTATGAGTCTTACCCGGGATTCATAAATCCTTCCTTATTGTGTACGCTCGTCCGGGCACAGTATCCTAACTGAGGCTTGGAGGAGGGTCATAGGGGGAGGAGCCAGTGCACACCAGGTAGTCCTAAAGCTTTACTTTTGTGCCCAGTCTCCTGCGGAGCCGCTATTCCCCATGGTCCTTACGAAGTTCCCAGCATCCACTACGGACTACGAGAAATAGAATTATCGGTAAGTAAATTCTTATTTTTTCTGCAGGGAGACTTTAATTGTGCATTCTATGTTTCATGGGTATTAGAGATGAGCGGGTTCGGTTCCTCGGAATCCGAACCCCCCCGAACTTCAGCCTTTTTACACGGGTCCGAGGCAGACTCGGATCTTCCCGCCTTGCTCGGTTAACCCGAGCGCGCCCGAACGTCATCATCACGCTGTCGGATTCTCGCGAGGCTCGTATTCTATCGCGAGACTCGGATTCTATATAAGGAGCCGCGCGTCGCCGCCATTTTCACACGTGCATTGAGATTGATAGGGAGAGGACGTGGCTGGCGTCCTCTCCGTTAGAATAGATAGAGACACTTGAGTTGATTTACTACTAACTTTGTAATTTTGGGGAGCATTAGGAGTACTCAGAGTGCAGAGTTTTGCTGATAGTTACTAGTTACCACCACCAGTTTTATTTATTATTTAATATAATCCGTTCTCTGTCGGAAAAAAAATGATACACAGTCACATACCATATCTGTGCTCAGCCTCAGTGTGCTGCATGATAATATCATCTATGTATATCTGACTGTGCTGAGTGCTCACTGCTCACACAGCTGAATTGTGGGGGAGACTGGGGTGCAGTTATAGCAGGAGTACAGTGCACACTTTTGCTGCCAGTGTGACTGACCAGTGACCACCAGTATATTGTCTGCCTGAAAAAGTTAAACACTCCTGTGGTGTTTTTTTTTTTATTCTATAAACGCATTCTGCTGACAGTGTCCAGCAGGTCCGTCATTCATTATATTATATAAATATTTACCTGCAGTAGTGTTATATTTTTTTTGTTCATCTCTATCATCTTTATCATCTTTATATTAGCAGACGCAGTACGGTAGTCCACGGCTGTGGCTACCTCTGTGTCGTCAGTGCTCGTCCATAATTGTATACCTACCTGTGGTGGGGTTTTTATTTTCTATCTTCTTCATACTAGTAGTTTAGGAGTCTGCTGACAGTGTCCAGCAGGTCCGTCATTATATTATATATACCTGCAGTAGTGATATATATAAAAAATTTTATATCATTATCATCTCTATACTAGCAGACGCAGTACGGTAGTCCACGGCTGTAGCTACCTCTGTGTCGTCAGTGCTCGTCCATAATTGTATACCTACCTGTGGTGGGTTTTTTTTTTCTATCTTCTTCATACTAGTAGTTTAGGAGTCTGCTGACAGTGTCCAGCAGGTCCGTCATTATATTATATATACCTGCAGTAGTGATATATATATATATTTTATATCATTATCATCTCTATACTAGCAGACGCAGTACGGTAGTCCACGGCTGTAGCTACCTCTGTGTCGTCAGTGCTCGTCCATAATTGTATACCTACCTGTGGTGGGGTTTTTTTTTTCTATCTTCTTCATACTAGTAGTTTAGGAGTCTGCTGACAGTGTCCAGCAGGTCCGTCATTATATTATATATACCTGCAGTAGTGATATATATATATTTTTTATATCATTATCATCTCTATATTAGCAGACGCAGTACGGTAGTCCACGGCTGTGGCTACCTCTGTGTCATCAGTGCTTGTCCATAATTGTATACCTACCTGTGGTGGGTTTTTTTTTTCTATCTTCTTCATACTAGTAGTTTAGGAGTCTGCTGACAGTGTCCAGCAGGTCCGTCATTATATTATATATACCTGCAGTAGTGATATATATATATTTTTTATATCATTATCATCTCTATACTAGCAGACGCAGTACGGTAGTCAACGGCTGTAGCTACCTCTGTGTCGTCAGTGCTCGTCCATAATTGTATACCTGCCTGTGGTGGGGTTTTTTTTTCTATCTTCTACATACTAGTAGTTTAGGAGTCTGCTGACAGTGTCCAGCAGGTCCGTCATTATATTATATATACCTGCAGTAGTGATATATATATATTTTTTATATCATTATCATCTCTATACTAGCAGACGCAGTACGGTAGTCCACGGCTGTGGCTACCTCTGTGTCGTCAGTGCTCGTCCATAATTGTATACCTACTGTGGTGGGTTTTTTTTTTTCTATCTTCTTCATACTAGTAGTTTAGGAGTCTGCTGACAGTGTCCAGCAGGTCCGTCATTATATTATATATACCTGCAGTAGTGATATATATATATATTTTATATCATTATCATCTCTATACTAGCAGACGCAGTACAGTAGTCCACGGCTGTAGCTACCTCTGTGTCGTCAGTCACTCGTCATCCATAAGTATACTAGTATCCATCCATCTCCATTGTTTACCTGAGGTGCCTTTTAGTTGTGCCTATTAAAATATGGAGAACAAAAATGTTGAGGTTCCAAAAATAGGGAAAGATCAAGATCCACTTCCACCTCGTGCTGAAGCTGCTGCCACTAGTCATGGCCGAGACGATGAAATTCCATCAACGTCGTCTGCCAAGGCCGATGCCCAATGTCATAGTACAGAGCATGTAAAATCCAAAACACAAAATATCAGTAAAAAAAGGACTCAAAAATCTAAAATAAAATCGTCGGAGGAGAAGCGTAAACTTGCCAATATGCCATTTACCACACGGAGTGGCAAGGAACGGCTGAGGCCCTGGCCTATGTTCATGGCTAGTGGTTCAGCTTCGCATGAGGATGGAAGCACTCAGCCTCTCGCTAGAAAAATGAAAAGACTTAAGCTGGCAAAAGCACAGCAAAGAACTGTGCGTTCTTCGAAATCACAAATCCACAAGGAGAGTCCAATTGTGTCGGTTGCGATGCCTGACCTTCCCAACACTGGACGTGAAGAGCATGCGCCTTCCACCATTTGCACGCCCCCTGCAAGTGCTGGAAGGAGCACCCGCAGTCCAGTTCCTGATAGTCAGATTGAAGATGTCAGTGTTGAAGTACACCAGGATGAGGAGGATATGGGTGTTGCTGGCGCTGGGGAGGAAATTGACAAGGAGGATTCTGATGGTGAGGTGGTTTGTTTAAGTCAGGCACCCGGGGAGACACCTGTTGTCCGTGGGAGGAATATGGCCATTGACATGTCTGGTGAAAATACCAAAAAAATCAGCTCTTCGGTGTGGAAGTATTTCAACAGAAATGTGGACAACAGGTGTCAAGCCATGTGTTGCCTTTGTCAAGCTGTAATTAGTAGGGGTAAGGACGTTAACCACCTCGGAACATCCTCCCTTATACGTCACCTGCAGCGCATTCATCATAAGTCAGTGACAAGTTCAAAAACTTTGGGCGACAGCGGAAGCAGTCCACTGACCAGTAAATCCCTTCCTCTTGTAACCAAGCTCACGCAAACCACCCCACCAACTCCCTCAGTGTCAATTTCCTCCTTCCCCAGGAATGCCAATAGTCCTGCAGGCCATGTCACTGGCAATTCTGACGAGTCCTCTCCTGCCTGGGATTCCTCCGATGCATCCTTGAGTGTAACGCCTACTGCTGCTGGCGCTGCTGTTGTTGCTGCTGGGAGTCGATGGTCATCCCAGAGGGGAAGTCGTAAGACCACTTTTACTACTTCCACCAAGCAATTGACTGTCCAACTGTCCTTTGCGAGGAAGATGAAATATCACAGCAGTCATCCTGCTGCAAAGCGGATAACTGAGGCCTTGGCATCCTGGGCGGTGAGAAACGTGGTTCCGGTATCCATCATTACTGCAGAGCCAACTATAGACTTGTTTGAGGTACTGTGTCCCCGGTACAAAATACCATCTAGGTTCCATTTCTCTAGGCAGGCGATACCGAAAATGTACACAGACCTCAGAAAAAGACTCACCAGTGTCCTAAAAAATGCAGTTGTACCCAATGTCCACTTAACCACGGACATGTGGACAAGTGGAGCAGGGCAGACTCAGGACTATATGACTGTGACAGCCCACTGGGTAGATGTATTGACTCCCGCCGCAAGAACAGCAGCGGCGGCACCAGTAGCAGCATCTCGCAAACGCCAACTCTTTCCTAGGCAGGCTACGCTTTGTATCACCGCTTTCCAGAATACGCACACAGCTGAAAACCTCTTACGGCAACTGAGGAAGATCATCGCAGAATGGCTTACCCCAATTGGACTCTCCTGTGGATTTGTGGCATCGGACAACGCCAGCAATATTGTGTGTGCATTAAATCTGGGCAAATTCCAGCACGTCCCATGTTTTGCACATACCTTGAATTTGGTGGTGCAGAATTATTTAAAAAACGACAGGGGCGTGCAAGAGATGCTGTCGGTGGCCAGAAGAATTGCGGGACACTTTCGGCGTACAGGCACCACGTACAGAAGACTGGAGCAACACCAAAAACGCCTGAACCTGCCCTGCCATCATCTGAAGCAAGAAGTGGTAACAAGGTGGAATTCAACCCTCTATATGCTTCAGAGGTTGGAGGAGCAGCAAAAGGCCATTCAAGCCTATACAACTGACCACGATATAGGAGGTGGAATGCACCTGTCTCAAGCGCAGTGGAGAATGATTTCAACGTTGTGCAAGGTTCTGCAACCTTTTGAACTTGCCACACGTGAAGTCAGTTCAGACACTGCCAACCTGAGTCAGGTCATTCCCCTCATCAGGCTTTTGCAGAAGAAGCTGGAGACATTGAAGGAGGAGCTAACACTGAGCGATTCCGCTAGGCATGTGGGACTTGTAGATGGAGCCCTTAATTCGCTTAACAAGGATTCACGGGTGGTCAATCTGTAGAAATCAGAGCACTACATTTTGGCCACCGTGCTCGATCCTAGATTTAAAACCTACGTTGTATCTCTCTTTCCGGCAGACACAAGTCTGCAGGGGTTCAAAGAACTGCTGGTGAGAAAATTGTCAAGTCAAGCGGAACGCGACCTGTCAACATCTCCTCCTTCACATTCTCCCGCAACTGGGGGTGCGAGGAAAAGGCTCAGGATTCCGAGCCCACCCGCTGGCGGTGATGCAGGGCAGTCTGGAGCGACTGCTGATGCTGACATCTGGTCCGGACTGAAGGACCTGACAACGATTACGGACATGTCGTCTACTGTCACTGCATATGATTCTCTCACCATTGAAAGAATGGTGGAGGATTATATGAGTGACCGCATCCAAGTAGGCACGTCAGACAGTCCGTACGTATACTGGCAGGAAAAAGAGGCAATTTGGAGGCCCTTGCACAAACTGGCTTTATTCTACCTAAGTTGCCCTCCCACAAGTGTGTACTCCGAAAGAGTGTTTAGTGCCGCCGCTCACCTTGTCAGCAATCAGCGTACGAGGTTACTTCCAGAAAATGTGGAGAAGATGATGTTCATTAAAATGAATTATAATCAATTCCTCCATGGAGACATTCGCCAGCAGCAATTGCCTCCACAAAGTACACAGGGAGCTGTGATGGTGGATTCCAGTGGGGACGAATTGATAATCTGTGAGGAGGGGGATGTACACGGTGATGAATCGGAGGATGATGATGAGGTGGACATCTTGCCTCTGTAGAGCCAGTTTGTGCAAGGAGAGATTAATTGCTTCTTTTTTGGTGGGGGTCCAAACCAACCCGTCATTTCAGTCACAGTCGTGTGGCAGACCCTGTCACTGAAATGATGGGTTGGTTAAAGTGTGCATGTCCTGTTTATACAACATAAGGGTGGGTGGGAGGGCCCAAGGACAATTCCATCTTGCACCTCTTTTTTCTTTCATTTTTCTTTGCGTCATGTGCTGTTTGGGGAGTGTTTTTTGGAAGGGCCATCCTGCGTGACACTGCAGTGCCACTCTTAGATGGGCTAGGTGTTTGTGTCGGCCACTAGGGTCGCTTATCTTAGTCACACAGCTACCTCATTGCGCCTCTTTTTTTTCTTCTTTGCGTCATGTGCTGTTTGGGGAGTATTTTTTGGAAGGGCCATCCTGCGTGACACTGCAGTGCCACTCCTAGATGGGCCAGGTGTTTGTGTCGGCCACTAGGGTCGCTTAGCTTACTCACACAGCTACCTCATTGCGCCTCTTTTTTTCTTTGCGTCATGTGCTGTTTGGGGAGTGTCAGATACACCCCTGTCAGATACAGCAGACAGACAGAGCACCCCTTTCAGATACAGCAGACAGAGAGAGCACCCCTTTCAGATACAGCAGACAGAGAGAGCACTCCTTTCAAAAACAGCAGACAGAGAGAGCAACCCTTTCAGATACAGCAGACATAGAGAGCACCCCCATCCCCTTCAACTGTACCTTTTTGGCAGATACAGTACCTTTTTTTATGGTCAGTACCTGCCAAAAAAGGCTTTGTACCGATTTTTGATTATCCAAATTAACATTGCAAGTATAGGAAAAGAGGCGTAGTCACGACCCCTTTACTCGTGGCCATGCCCCCTTTCCTAATTTGACCCGGTTTTCATGTATAAAGTGTTGGAGGGTATGCACCCCTTTTTTCAGATACAGCAGACAGAGCACCTCTTTCAGATACAGCAGACGGAGAGAGTACTCCTTTTCAGATTAGAGATGTGCAAGTTCGGATTTACTTGGTTCTTAACGCCAGAATTAATATGAGTTTGGACTTATCCAGATTTTTATTATTGGCTAACCAAAACACGTGACTTCTCGCCTTACTGGAATCCCAAATTGACACCGAATGTCATCATCCCGCTGTCGGATTCTCATGGATTTTTGATTCTATAAAGGTCCCCGGTGATAATGCCATCTTCACTCCGGCTGTGGAGATTGTACTGGATGGACCTGTCTGTCTCAGTACTCTGTTATCTGGAATGGGGCGGGTGCTCTGTCTGCTGTATCTGAAAGGGGTGCTCTGTTGTATCAGTCCAGGCGTGGTGCTCTGCTGTATCAGTCCAGGCGGGGTGCTCTGTCTGCTGTATCTGAAAGGGGTGCTCTGTCTGCTCTATCAATCCAGCGGTGCTCTGTCTGCTCTATCAGTCCAGATGGGCCATGTCTGCATTATCAGTCCAGGGGTGCTCTGTCTGCTGTATCAGATCAGGGGTGCTCTGTCTGCTGTATCTGAAAGGGGAGCTCTGCTGTATCAGTCCAGGCTAGGTGCTCTGTCTGCTGTGTCTGAAAGGGGTGCTCTGTCTGCTGTATCAGTCCAGGGGTGATCTGTGTGTCTATCCAGGGGCTCCCACCCCAGTGTAGAATTAAAATAATAAAAGTTAAAAGCAAAAAGCCTAAAAATATAATTCTAAAAAATTTTTTTGTGCTGTACCCAAGTGTACTATGCAATTTTTATTTAATTTCCATAAGTACTGTGACACTGCCGGTCAGACCGCAGTATATTATTATTTCGTACTCATACACGTATTGTGCAACCTTGTTGGTGAATTTAAACTGCAGTATTCGATTACTATTTCTGATGCACACATACATTGTTTGACACTGCGGGTGAAGGTAGTACCACAGTAATATATATTATTTCCTACTCATACACGTATTGCACAAAACTGTTTGTGAAATTAAACCATAGCATTAGATTATTATCTCTAACTCATACACGTATTGTGTGACGCTGTGGGTGAAGGTGGCACCACAGTAATATATTTTATTTCCTACTCGGACACGTATTGTGTGACACTGTTGGTGAAATTAAATCACAGAGTTAGATTATTATCTCTGACTCATACACATATTGTAACACTGCAGGTGGTACTGTTTTTGTACAAAATGTAGTGTGTGCTCTACCTCACTTGGTTCGTGTTTATTGATAGGAATGGAGGAAAAACAACTGAGAGGAGAGGCATAGACGGCTTAATTCAGGGCATGTAAAATCAAAGAAAAATTAAAAGTTGGATTAGTAAAAGTCAGATTAGTGCAATAATATAACCAATAAAAATTGTGGTCTATTCATTAAAGACCATCACCAATGTTCCCAATGATTAATTAAAATTTTTAAAATCAAACAAATTAAATGAAATTACTAATCAATCCTTTCTTCCACTACATGCATACTCTACCTTCCTTGGGCCCCTGATCTAGATATTGATAAAGATCTGGGTTAGACCATTTTTGCTGATTTTGATTTAATTTTTTTTCCAAAATTTACAAAAACGCTAAAATCACATGATTTTGGCCTTTTTTTTGTTCCTAGAGTATTATTAACCTCAATAACTTTCATTTCCAGGCAATTATGACCACACTACAAACAATGAAAAATATATATTGTACAATATCTATTTTTAGATGCTGTACATATTATGAAAGTAACAGTGTTCAAGTGCTGATAAGTATTGGATTTCTTCTTACTCATATGCTGCATATTTAAGATTGGAATCAATAAATGCTACTAGTAACTGCTTTAAATGGAGTTCTGGTTCTTCTTCATATATATATATATATATATATATATTTAGAGATGTGCACCGGAAATTTTTCGGGTTTTGGTTTTGGATTCGGTTCCGCGGCCGTGTTTTGGATCCGGACGCGTTTTGCCAAAACCTCCCTGAAAATGTTTTGTCGGATTCGGGTGTGTTTTGGAGCCGGGTGTTTTTTTTTACAAAAAACCCTCAAAAACAGCTTAAATCATAGAATTTGGGGGTAATTTTGATCCCATAGTATTATTAACCTCAATAACCATAATTTACACTCATTTTCAGTCTATTCTGAACACCTCACACCTCACAATATTATTTTTAGTCCTAAAATTTGCACCGAGGTCGCTGGATGGCTAAGCTAAGCGACACAAGTGGCCGACACAAACACCTGGCCCATCTAGGAGTGGCACTGCAGTGTCAGACAGGATGGCACTTCCAAAAAATTGTCCCCAAACAGCACATGATGCAAAGAAAAAAAGAGGCGCACCATGGTCGCTGTGTGACTAAGCTAAGTGACACAAGTGGTCGACACAAACACCTGGCCCATCTAGGAGTGGCACTGCAGTGTCAGACAGGATGGCACTTCAAAAAAATTGTCCCCAAACAGCACATGATGCAAAGAAAAAAAGAGGCGCACCAAGGTCGCTGTGTGACTAATCTAAGCGACACAAGTGGCCGACACAGACACCTGGCCTATCTAGGAGTGGCACTGCAGTGTCAGACAGGATGGCACTTCAAAAAAATTGTCCCCAAACAGCACATGATGCAAAGAAAAAAAGAGGCGCACCAAGGTCGCTGTGTGACTAAGCTAAGCGACACAAGTGGCTGACACAAACACCTGGCCCATCTAGGAGTGGCACTGCAGTGTCAGACAGGATGGCACTTCAAAAAAATTGTCCCCAAACAGCACTTGATGCAAAGAAAAAAAGAGGCGCACCAAGGTCGCTGTGTGACTAAGCTAAGCGACACAAGTGGCCGACACAAACACCTGGCCCATCTAGGAGTGGCACTGCAGTGTCAGACAGGATGGCACTTCAAAAAAATTGTCCTCAAACAGCACATGATGCAAAGAAAAAAAGAGGCGCACCAAGGTCACTGTGTGACTAAGCTAAGCGACCCTAGTGGCCGACACAAACACCTGGCCCATCTAGGAGTGGCACTGCAGTGTCAGAAAGGATGGCAGATTTAAAAAATAGTCCCCAAACAGCACATGCTGCAAAGAAAAAAAGAGGTGCACCAAGGTCGCTGGACGGCTAAGCTAAGTGACCCAAGTGGCCGACACAAACACCTGGCCCATCTAGGAGTGGCACTGCAGTGTCAGACAGGATGGCAGATTTAAAAATTGTCCCCAAACAGCACATGATGCAAAGAAAAAAAGAGGTGCACCAAGGTCGCTGGATGGCTAAGCTAAGTGACACAAGTGGCCGACACAAACACCTTGCCCATCTAGGAGTGGCACTGCAGTGTCAGACAGGATGGCAGATTTAAAAAATAGTCCCCAAACAGCACATGATGCAAAGAAAAAAAGAGGTGCACCAAGGTCGCTGGATGGCTAAGCTAAGTGACACAAGTGGCCGACACAAACACCTGGCCCATCTAGGAGTGGCACTGCAGTATCAGACAGGATGGCACTTCAAAAAAATAGTCCCCAAACAGCACATGATGCAAAGAAAAATGAAAGAAAAAAGAGGTGCAAGATGGAATTGTCCTTAGGCCCTCCCACCCACCCTTATGTTGTATAAACAGGACATGCACACTTTAACGAACCCATCATTTCAGCGACAGGGTCTGCCACACGACTGTGACTGAAATGACTTGTGGGTTTGGGCCCCCACCAAAAAAGAAGCAATCAATCTCTCCTTGCAAAAACTGGCTCTATATACTGGTGGTCAGCAAACTGTGCAAAACTGAAATGCACCACAGGTATGGATGGATACTAGTATACTTGACGACACAGAGGTAGGTAGAGCAGTGGCCTACTGTACCGTACTGCTATATATTATATACTGGTGGACAGCAAACTGTGCAAAACTGAAATGCACCACAGGTATGGATGGATAGTATACTTGACGACACAGAGGTAGGTAGAGCAGTGGCCTACTGTACCGTACTGCTATATTGTATATATTGGTGGTCAGCAAACTGTGCAAAACTGAAATGCACCACAGGTATGGATGGATAGTATACTTGACGACACAGAGGTAGGTAGAGCAGTGGCCTTCCGTACCGTACTGCTATATATACTGGTGGTCACTGTCAGCAAACTGCAAAACTAAAATGCACCACAGGTATAGAATCTAGATGGATAGTATACTTGACGACACAGAGGTAGGTAGAGCAGTGGCCTTCCGTACTGTACTGCTATATATACTGGTGGTCACTGTCAGCAAACTGCAAAACTAAAATGCACCACAGGTATAGAATCTAGATGGATAGTATACTTGACGACACAGAGGTAGGTAGAGCAGTGGCCTTCCGTACCGTACTGCTATATATACTGGTGGTCACTGTCAGCAAACTGCAAAACTAAAATGCACCACAGGTATAGAATCTAGATGGATAGTATACTTGACGACACAGAGGTAGGTAGAGCAGTGGCCTTCCGTACCGTACTGCTATATATACTGGTGGTCACTGTCAGCAAACTGCAAAACTAAAATGGACCACAGGTATAGAATCTAGATGGATAGTATACTTGACGACACAGAGGTAGGTAGAGCAGTGGCCTTCCGTACCGTACTGCTATATATACTGGTGGTCACTGTCAGCAAACTGCAAAACTAAAATGCACCACAGGTATAGAATCTAGATGGATAGTATACTTGACGACACAGAGGTAGGTAGAGCAGTGGCCTTCCGTACCGTACTGCTATATATACTGGTGGTCACTGTCAGCAAACTGCAAAACTAAAATGCACCACAGGTATAGAATCTAGATGGATAGTATACTTGACGACACAGAGGTAGGTAGAGCAGTGGCCTTCAGTACCGTACTGCTATATATACTGGTGGTCACTGTCAGCAAACTGCAAAACTAAAATGCACCACAGGTATAGAATCTAGATGGATAGTATACTTGACGACACAGAGGTAGGTAGAGCAGTGGCCTTCCGTACTGTACTGCTATATATACTGGTGGTCACTGTCAGCAAAACTCTGCACTGTACTCCTCCTATATAATACTGCTGGTCCCCAGTCCCCACAATAAAGCAGTGTGAGCACAGATGTATGCAGCACACTGAGCACAGATATGAAGCGTTTTGCAGGCAGAGAACGTATAATACTGGTGGTCACTGGTCAGCAAAACTCTGCACTGTACTCCTCCTATATAACACTGCTGGTCCCCAGTCCCCACAATACAGCAGTGTGAGCACAGATATATGCAACACACTGAGCACAGATATGGAGCATTTTTCAGGCAGAGAACGGATAAAACTGGTGGTCACTGATCAGTAAAACTCTGCACTGTACTCCTATATAATACAGCTGCTCCCCAGTCCCCACAATTAAGCAATAAGCACAAATATTTGCAGCAACATTAATAAACGGAGAGGACGCCAGCCACGTCCTCTCCCTAACATTTCCAAAGCACGAGTGAAAATGGCGGCGACGCGCGGCTCTTTATATAGAATCCGAATATCGCGAGAATCCGACAGCGGGATGATGACGTTCGGGCGCGCTCGGGTTAACCGAGCCATACGGGAGAATCCGAGTATGCCTCGGACCCGTGTAAAATGGGTGAAGTTCGGGGGGGTTCGGTTTCCGAGGATCCGAACCCGCTCATCACTAATATATATATATATATATATATATATATATATATATATATATATATGTGTTATGCCATATATATTAAAGTGGGAGAGTTGCAAAACCACCCGAGATATGATTTCCATCACCAATAGAGATTAGGCATGGAGGTACAGTAGACATGTATTTATAATGTGACCAAAGATTTTGTGTCTATATAGCATAGCCCCCTGAGTACTTGGGAGCTATTGTAGCTACTGTAGTAGCTGTTGTTTTTGATTATACATAGCTGTTTGGCGCAACAATTTTTTAGATATTTTATTTTTCATAAAACATACCTGCATTAGTCAAATAACATCTGTACAGTTCTGGCATTATCCATTTTTCCCTCTGTACAATATGGTGTTCTCAAAACTGTTCTATGTAGTGTATGGCGATCTCAGAAATGCTCTCTGTATTATGTGGCGGTATCAAATATTATTTTTGCAATGTATGACTGTAACAAAAATTGTCTCTGTATTGTAGGGTGGTTACTGCAGTGCTTTATGGTGTGGGCACTGGAGGCTTTGTTTACTGTATGGTGATCAGTGAGTTCTGGCTATGTTTCTTTATACTGTTGTTGTGTTTTAGTGTGTGTGTGTGTGTGTGTGTGTGTGTGTGTGTGTGTGTGTGTGTGTGTGTGTGTGTGTGTGTGTGTGCAGGGGTGCCGAGAGGAGGGTAGTTGTACTAATTACCCAGGCTGGTTAGTTGGAGTGACCCGGAGAGGACCAGGGTCCTCCACCCCCTCCCACTTCTTAACCATCACCAGCATCTGCCTCTTTCAGTCGGTCCAGGAAGGCTGCTCCCACTGAACAGCAACAGCCTCCTCTTCCTGCTTGATGTGGTGGGGGGAGTGATCACACTGATCACCCTTCTCCCCTGCGAGGTGCAAGGCAACCCCCTGTCAGCATGTAGCTCAGTTCTCACACTTTTCGGGGTGATGGGGTTACAGGTGTGGCCACACCTACACAATTAGGCAACGTACCCTACAGTATGAAGACCCGGCCCTGTGTGTGTGTGTGTGTGTGTGTGTATGTGTGTGGGGGGGGGGGGGGGTATTAATGTAAGGTAAAGGGTAATTTTTGATGTCAGTTGGATGCAAATCATGTATTTATATTAGTATTAGTATTTTTAAATACCTGGGCCTGTAGAATCAATATTTCTAACTCTACTGCCCCTCACTTCAAAAGCTGGCTACGTCCCTGCTGAGAAGCCGGTGATGCTGTCGGTGACATGAAATTGGCTGTACTGTAAATGCTAGAAATCCAAATGTCATGTAGATTAATTGGCTTTATATGGGGGAGTAATTCTAAATCCTTCCCTCGAAAAGACTGAGGGATAGTTATAAGAAATACTTGCAAAAAATAATTTCCACCAAAAAGACATCAGCTATTGAAGTCAGGCATGTACTCACTATATTCACCCCAGGAAATTGCATTTTTGTGGATAAATCATTTCAAAGAGCAGTGTATCTGTATTAGATTAGTTCACCTTAATATATTAATTGAATTGAAATAAGGATCAGATATGGGATGTTTAAAGTTGTTATCAAAGAAAAAAGTTCAGTTTGGTTTCTCTCATAACAGTATACCACAGTTATTATTTTTTTATTTAATATTTTTAATATAATTTACTTTTATAAAGTAATCTAATTATAGTTTTTGCTGTAACATCTTTTAAGTTAATAATTTTGCAAACAAAGAATGTTTTTTTTTTTTGTTGAAAACAAAAATATATATAATGATTTTTCAATGCTATAAATTATTCATTTTTTATTTTTTTTTGTAAGGTTACTGAAGGGGAGGGAGGAAATATGTCAGTTTGCCAAAAAATACATTATGTCAGCTGCCATGCTCTATAAACACATTACACACACCTTAAACAAATAATCTGTGGTAAGTTAATCATAGGTGCTGGGCTGGACGCTTAAGGGAAAGTGTCTGTAAAACTGAGTTATAGATTTTTGTAGTCATTCAGGTACGCTATAAAATAAAAATAAGTAGACTAAAAAGAAGAAAGTGAATAAAATAAATCAAATATGAAAATAATGCAAGCCACTTGGTTTTACAGAGCTGCCCTTACTGCATACTGTGAGCTAAGCACCGCACAAGCCAAGATCTGGTTTGGAAACCATACGTTAAGCCATATATTGAGACAGGTGTACCAGCTAATAGTATTTATCTTGTTTTTAATATCAAATCAATGTGCTATAAAAATTAGTAAAGCAGCCTACAGCTACTTATAAGGATTCGGCTTATTAGATGTTTCTAATGTGATTTGAGCAAAATGTAAATCAGATGTACTCAACAAGGTCAGATTTTGCAACTTTAAATGATGTAACAAATTTGATTGCAACTTGATGACTTCCATGACAGAAAATGTTCAGGAATCTATGTGTATGCATTTTCTCAGAGTTCATGTACTAAGAAGTCCCTGCAAGGTTTCCAGGTTTGTTATGCCAAAATAAAGAATAACCTATTGAACATGTCTCGTTCTCAAGAAATCGCTCATGTCCCATAGCAGAATGATATCACTCAGTATGAAAAATAAAAGAAATCTGCCAATGTCTTGTTATTTTTATTATTATAATTTATTTAATTTTATTTATTTTTAGCATTTATAAGGAGTCAATAGTGTTTATAAAGTGCCAACAATTTATGGAGCTCCGTACATTTTTTAAAGAAAAACGTATACTAAAATAAACTGATACAAAAGGAGTAGAAGGATCTGCTTGTAAGATCATACAATCTAAGTGGAAAATAGAACTAGTGAGACACAAGGTATGGGCAGTGGAGGCAAGTATGTTGAAGTTGTGGTAATAGAAGGTTTGAGCATGGTGGTTTAAATTGAGTCAGTTTAAGATTAGCGTTGCCATGGGAAATTTTGGGCCTGGACCTTAGTGAAGGGGAGCATGACCCAATATGTGGATGGACCCATACCACATTATTAAATATCAGGCCCCTTCTGTAGATGTGTGACATTCTTAGGGGTGTAGCTCTTTATCAGGCCAGGGCATCACACAGGCCAGGCCTATAATGCTTTAAAAGAGTGGTGGCTCCAGAGGTTGGGCTGTAGTCAGGGCCGGTGCAAGGTTTCTCAGCACCCTAGGCAAGTCTTCAGCGCCCCCCCCCCACCTCCCCCCATGAGGGGGAGGCAGAGACGGGCCCCAGACATAGGGAGTCAGGGAGAGAGCGACAGTGTCAGGGAGAGAGGGAGAGAGAGCCAGTGTCAGGGAGAGAGTGACAGTTTCAGGCAGGGAGGGAGAGACAGTGTCACAGAGTGAGATAGAGTGTCATGGAGACAGAGGGGTCATTCCGAGTTGATCACTAGATAAAAATGTTCGCAGCGCAGCGATTAAGTGAAAAACTGGCACTTCTGACATGTAGTGGGCGTTTCTGGGTGGCAACTGACCGTTTTCAGGGAGTGTTCGGAAAAACGCAGGCGTGCCAGGAAAAACACAGGCGTGGCTGGGAAAAAGCAGGGAGTGTTTGTGACGTCAAATCCGGAACTGAACAGTCTGAAGTGATCGCAAGCGCTGAGTAGGTCTGCAGCTACTCAGAAAATGCCCAGAGGGCGGCGGCATAGCGTTTGCACGGCTGCTAAAAACTGCTAGCGAGCGATCAACTCGGAATGACCCCCAGTGTCAGGAAGAGAGCAAGAGAGAGACAGTGGGGGGGGGGGGGGCAGTGAGACAATGTTAGGGAGCTAGAGAAAACAGGCAGAGGAGGAGCAAGAGGGAGAGTGTCAGGGAAAGACAGAGAGAGAGAGGGAGAGCCAGCAGGTGATACAGTACACTACATGAGTACAGCACAACACAGTAGGGATGGCCATCGACCTTGATGTTGAATATTTTTGCCATCTATGGCAGAGAACCAGATGGGCTTCCGCCAATGGTATTGCACAGTACAGTATACACAGTATATGGCACAGATATACCACATATAGTACAGTGAGTGATATGTATACACCACATAATACACACATAATACGCAGAGTACATATAGTATAATGTACACTTACAGTTTGCTGGGTAAGATATATATATATATATATATGCTCCTATGGGTGCCCGGCACTCCTGCAACTGATAGCAACGTCCCAGAGTGCAGGATACTTCTGGGATAGATAGATATATATATATATATATATATATATATATATATACTTGTAATTGTCGGATCGGCACTCTCCTAGCGATGGATATGTTGCTCAGGTGCCATCTGGAGGAATTAATGCAGGTAGCAAACTGTGTAACAAACAGCGGCACTCAGAGACTGACACAGCGTGAATAAAGTGCTGGTGCTTTTAATTCATGGCTGGTAACTCCAACGTTTCGGGGCACGCAAGCCCCTTTTTCAAGGTGAGCCAAATACAAAGTGTGAAAACAGTGCAAAACATATAATATCTATCCGAGAAATGTCCACACACACACACAGTAAATCCAACAATGTGCTGGGGTGCTTCTTACCATGGCCCTCATTCCGAGTTGTTCGCAGCGGATCATCGCATCGCAAACGGCTGGAAAACCACAAACTGCACATGCGCAAAAGCGGAAATACGCATGCGCAAGCATAGCGATACGACACTTGTGCAGAATTACTACAAAGAATACTGCTCGTAATACACAAACGAAAATGGGGAGTGACGGAGGCGTGGCAGAGGCACGGCTTCACAATCCTACGACATGGGCGTGAAAGTGGGCGGCTAGTGTGGGAGTATGCATCCAGCAGTAGGCGTGTTTTTGGCAAAAATGCGTATCCTATGTTAAAAGTACATAACAAATTTTCGCTATCTTCACGCAGCAGAAGAGTGAGTCTGCAGCTACTCAGCACTTGCGAAGTACTGTTACAAGTGTGTGTGTGCTCTAATTAGCAATTAATTAGCAACTGAATTCACCTGTTGAGCATTTACTTGCAAAACACTGCTCTTACAAAATAATACAAGCAGCAATTATATGACCACTTCATATTTGTTTTGTTAGCCCAAACAAATCTGACACACTCACAAATAATGCACTGTATTTTTTGAACCAATAAAAATTAACTGATGTTAAATGCATGTTTAAATTATTTGTTTTTTAATCTCAAATGTGACTAAACTAACTAATAAACTACATCAGCTAAATATTCTCCACATAGACATATTCCTTTGTACATACCAAATAACATGAGCACCATAATGCAGCCTATATTTAATGTGACTTATTTAAAAAAAAAAAAAAAATATGTGTCCATATCTAATACTATGGCATGTTGCCCCTAGTAACCCAAGTTTTTTTTTTGGTTAATGTTTTTGTATATGTTAATTTAAGTGTTGTGCAAGGCATACAGATTTAAAATTACACTATGCAATGTTTGTCTTAATATTCTGATTGTTCCCTTGTTCCACAAATGTCAATATGCCATGTTCAAGTTTACAGGGCACAGTTTTCATGAGTGCATAACCTTTAATAAAACACACAAACAATTGTAAAGTAATTTTTTTTTACTTCAAATAAAGTTCAAAATCAACACAACATGGCTACAAATGAGCATCACATACAGAGATGGACATAGCAGCAAGCAGATGGCATTGGGCAAATGCACATAGCAGAACCCAGTACTATGGAAACCCCTTATTCTGCCAGAATTTGTTTTTTTCAATTAAGTAAGTGAACCCCCAGCCAGACTAAACTTTTAGGGGAACTGAGGTAGATTCCGGAACAAACACACAAACACAAACATACACAGCACAGCACGCTAGGAAGAGGAAGATGGCTCAGGTGTAGGCACAAATAACTCACAGGCTACAATTTAAAGAAAACATTTCACTTTGAGGGAGTTCTACATTCTGGCCACACAAGCCAAAATCAAAAAATACATCACGGCAACATGTAAAACATGGGTGCTGCCCATCTGAAGAGACATCACTTTCTCTTTTTTTCCCCCGCCTGATGATGTTCTTCTTGGCTTGGTCTGCGGAGCGACCTTCGAGGGCCCTGCCCAGTGGGATGTTCTACCTGGGCAGGGGGAGGGTAGGGAGCCGATGTGGCTGGCTCTCTGCCACTGTGGGCAAGGGAGACAGCGATGTCCTGGAGCCCTTGCCGAATGGAATTGGCAAGTTCATGGAAGGAGGAGGCGAGTTGATCTTGTCCCTGCCTGATCTCTGCCAGACCTTGGCAGAGTTGAGCTACACCTTGCTCAACACTGGTTCTGTGCTCAGTGAGCCGGACAGGTATCTGGCTTACCTCCCGGAGCATCCTGTACTGAAAAGCATTCAGGCTCTCACCATACCTGGCTATTTCAGTCAGGATTTCCGGGATAGCAGAGGGTTGGGTGGGGGGGCCAGTTGGAATCTGGATGGCTGGGATTTGTGGTCCCACACTGCCAGACACACTAGGTCCCTCCACCTCAGCCTCAGCCACATAACCCTCCTGTGACTCTACCTGCTCACCCCCCTGTGCTGTGTTATGTGCAAAGCAAATAGAAGAATGAGTGGAAAAAGAGTAGATAAAAACAATATGAGATTTTTGTTTAAATTTAAAAATATTAAAAATAAAAATGTGTGTAAACTTACCTGGCAAGTCATGTGCATGGAGTATTTCAGGCAGGTCCGTGTCCATATAAGACACCCCAACCCCCTCCTCGTAGCTCACACAGTCCATCGCTATCTCCTCCAGATCTGTGTATTCCACAGTGGCAGCTGGTCCTCCCCCTGTTGCCCTCGAGGCATTTTACTCCGCAGACCTCTTGCCCTTCAGGCGGGATTTGAAGTCGGCCCAACTACATATGTGGTGAAAAACAGGGGCAAGGTAGTGTTAAATTTTGGAAACCTGCTTTAATATATAGTACACATGCTATGCAGTTGGTTGCTATAGGCAACATCACATCTAAGTGTTATGATTCCAGCACTCTGGTCAGAGGAGATCTTATGGCAAGGACCGGAGCACTGGAACGGAATGCTGGGGAAGGGAGCAGGACAGGAAAATAGCCCCTGGCGCCCTAACTCTGTTGTCTCACCCGTGTTGTCAGAAATCCCCTGCGAGACTATGGTTTCTTGAGCCCCTGGCAGCCGCGTTTGAAGGGCGGATTATGTCTGCCCAACTTCGATGCCCCCCGGTCTTAATGAGAGACAAAGGGAAACCCGAGACAGGGTGATAACAAGAGGCCCTCTAACTAAACAACCAGGCCAGGGGCTAAGCAAACTCAAAACTATAATATGTGCGGAGAAACCGCCAAGGAAAAGGACAACCAAAATATCCACTTGTCCAATTCTCCTACCTAGCACCGCCGAGTACCAGAGAGGACTTGTGGAAGCGGAACCCTCCGCAAATGCTCCAAACACAAAATATAAAAGGTAAAGCGGCTGAGCCGCAACACACGGCAGAGCCGCAACTCACGAACACCACTGGATATAAAACGGTGATCAGTCAGGACTCCAAGGACGAGATCATAACTCCCGAGTACAGGACTTCTGAGGACTGGAATGACCGGATACAGCAGGACTGGAAACAGACTCTCAGCAAACAAAGGCAGCATGCAGGAAGCTATTACCGGCGTCTGTGAGAAGCCCTGGGAGTGTACTTAACAGGGAGTCCTCCAATCAGCTGTTTAGAGGCTGATTGGACTAAATGCCGTGCAGCTGCCTTGCTGCACGGCCAGAGAACAGGTGAACGCATTAAATCCTAAAACCCAGCAACGGGGAACGCGGTCCGCCAGTGGCGTCCCCGTTGCTAGGGTCCGTGCGGCTTCAGCGCGCCCGGCGTCTAGCGTTGCTAGGGAGCCGGCGGCTGTACGTGCACGGCGTCCCTAGTTGCTAGGCGCCGGGTCGCGTGGACAAGCGGACCCCGGCGCCTAACAGTACCCCCCCCTTGCGGAGGGGTCAAGGAACCCCTAAAGCCAGGTTTCCGAGGAAATTCCCAAAAAAATGCCCTCTTGAGCCTCGGGGCATGAAGATCCTTATCCAGGACCCAAGACCTTTCCTCCGGACCATAGCCTCTCCAGTGAACCAGAAAATAAAGCCGGCCCCGGGACAATTTGGAATCGAGAACCTTCTCCACCAAGAACTCCTGTTGTCCCTGTACATCCACCGGAGATCTACCCTGAGAGATCCTCCGAGGAAATCTACTGGAAGAAACGTATTGTTTCAACAGGGAACAATGAAACGTATTTCCAATCCTGAGAGATCTTGGTAAACGTAACCGAAAGGCAACTGGGTTAACTCTTTTAATAATAAGAAATGGCCCAATAAATTTGGGTCCCAATCTTGCCGAGGATTGTCGAAGCCTGATGTTACAAGTCGACAACCATACCCTATCTCCCACCTTAAAAGTGCAAGGACGTCAGAGCCTGTCAGAAAATTTCTTCTCTCGAAAGGCCGCTTTTCTGAGAGCAAGGTGCACTTTTTTCCAAATGGCTCTGAGATGGGTGGTTAAGGTTAGCGAGGAGACTGAGGAATGATGAAAAAAAGAATTAGCTCTGGGGTGAAAACCAAAAACTGAAAAGAATGGAGACTCTTTAGTGGAGGAATGACAAGAATTATTGTAAGCAAACTCCGCCAACGGAAGAAACTCGGACCAATCATTCTGGAGTTTGGCAGAATACAAGCGCAAATACTATTTCAATGATTGGTTAACTCGCTCGGTTTGCCCGTTGGATTGTGGGTGGTAACCGGATGTTAACGACAATTTCATCTTTAATGAGGCACAAAAACATTTCCAGAATTGTGCGATGAATTGTGGACCCCGATCAGAAACAATATCAGTAGGCAACCCATGAAGTCTGAAAACATGGCGGAGAAACAAAACTGCCAACCCTTGGGCAGAAGGCAATCGGGGGAGAGCAATAAAATGAGCCATCTTGCTAAAACGGTCCACTACCACCCATATGACTCGGAATCCGGCTGAAAGGGGAAGGTCAACCACAAAATCCATGGAAATATGGGACCATGGCCTGAGAGGAACATTTAAGGGCATAAGTTGCCCGATAGGCAAGGAACGGGGAACCTTATGCTGTGCACAAACCTGACATGAATAAACAAACTCCTTAACGTCTTTAGAAAGACCAGGCCACCATACTGAGCGAGAGACTAACTCCAAAGTCTTAGAGATTCCCGGATGCCCGGAAACTTTGTTATCATGGAATTCCGTTAAAACAGTAGCTCTCAAAAACTCAGGGACGTAAAGACGACCAGCTGGAGTATTTCCAGGAGCTTGGTGTTGAAGCTGTTTTAACTGGGTAAATAAATCTTGTGTGAGGCCTGCCCAGATGACCGAAGATGGAAGTATGGGAGTAACAGGACTGGTATTGTGAACCGGAAGAAAGCTGCGTGACAGGGCATCAGCCTTAGTATTCTTGGAACCAGGCCTGAAAGTGATTATAAATTTGAAACGAGTAAAAAATAAAGCCCAACGTGCCTGCCGGGCATTAAGCCGTTTAGCCGATTCGATGTATTGCAGGTTTTTATGGTCAGTCAATACTGAAATAGTATGTTTTACTCCATCCAGCCAATGCCTCCACTCCTCGAAAGCCCACTTTACCGCCAGTAGCTCCCGATTACCAACGTCATAGTTGGATTCAGCGGAGGATAATTTCCTGGACATAAAGGCACAAGGATGTAACTCCAGAGACTCCGGATCCTTTTGAGAAAGGATAGCCCCCACTCCAACCTCCGAGGCATCAACCTCCACAACAAAGGGCAATTCCGGATTGGGATGTCTGAGGACTGGAGCCGAGACAAAGGCTTGTTTCAAGGCCCGGAAGGACAACTCAGCTTCACGCGACCAGTTGGTAGGATCTGCTCCTTTCTTTGTCAGAGCTACAATGGGAGCAACCAGGTCAGACAAAGAATGAATGAACCTCCTATAATAATTCGCAAACCCTAAAAAGCACTGAATTGCTTTTAAATTGGTGGGTTGCGCCCAACTAAGGATGGCCTGGAGCTTCTTTGGTTCCATGGAAAATCCCCGAGGGGAAATAATGTACCCTAAAAAAGATACTTCCGTGACATGAAAGTCACACTTCTCCAGCTTGGCATATAAATGATTCTCACGTAACTTTTGAAGAACCAGACGCACCTGGGTAACATGTTGTTCCATTGATTCAGAATAAATCAGGATGTCGTCTAAGTAAACAACCACGAATTTCCCTAGGAAGTCACGGAGCACATCGTTAATGAGGTCTTGAAAAACTGCTGGAGCATTAGACAAGCCGAACGGCATCACCAGGTACTCGTAGTGCCCCGACTGAGTACTGAAGGCCGTTTTCCACTCATCTCCAGATTTAATTCGGATGAGGTTGTACGCTCCTCTAAGGTCAATTTTAGAAAAAATCACAGCAGAACGTAACTGATCAAAGAGTACAGAAATCAACGGCAAAGGATAGGTGTTTTTAACTGAGATCTTATTCAGGGCTCTAAAATCAATGCAAGGTCTAAGCGAGCCATCCTTTTTCTCCACAAAGAAGAAGCCTGCACTTAAAGGAGATTTTGATGGTCTAATAAATCCTTTCTCAAGGCTCTCCTTTACATAATCATTCATAGCCGCAGTTTCTGGCCTGGATAATGCATATAATCTTCCCTTTGGCAATGCGGCACCAGGAATTAACTCAATAGCACAATCATAAGGCCGATGGGGAGGCAGAATGTCCGCATTGCCTTTGGAGAAAACATCAGCAAACTCCTGGTATTCCACCGGAATGGGTTCTGGAATGATAGCTGCTACTCTGACTGGAAACGTGATACATTCCTTATCACAAAAAGTACCCCATTGTGAAATCTCCCCCGACCGCCAATCAATGGTGGGATTATGAAAGGCCAGCCAAGGGTGACCCAGAACAACTGGAACTGCTGGGCAATGTGTAAGAAAGAACTCGATTTTCTCGGAATGTAGAGCTCCTACTGTAAGTAGTACAGGGGGTGTACGGAGAGAAATAATCCCATTAGACAGCGGACTCCCATCTAAGCCATGCATGGTGACACACCTACCCAAAGGTAACTGAGGAATGCCTAAGGCCTTAGCCCAAGTTAAATCCATAAAGTTTTCTGCAGCTCCACTGTCAACAAAAGCCGACACCGAAGAACTGAGGCTGCCAAAGGAAACTTTAACTGGGACTAAAAGGGAGTTATTCGAGGAGATAAGCTGCAGACCTAGGTGAACCCCCTCACAATTCACCTGGTCAAAGCGTTTCCCGACTTGTTCGGACAATTACGAGCAAAATGTCCCTTACCCCCACAGTACAGACAAAGACCAGAATTTTGCCTTCTGGCTCTTTCTTCAGGAGACAGCCGGGAGAGACCCATCTGCATGGGCTCCTCTACGTCTTCAGGAATGGAATATACACACGGAGTTGACCTTACAGGTGCTCCTTTTTCAGCCCTCCGCTCTCTGAGACGACGATCAATCTTAATAGAAAGCTCCATGAGTTTATCGAGAGTCTCAGGAGTGGGGTACTGAAGGAGACTGTCTTTTATAGACTTTGATAAGCCGAGGCGAAACTGACTGCGCAGGGCTGGGTCATTCCAGCCACAGTCGTTCGACCAACAGCGAAACTCCGTACAATAAACCTCCGCAGGATTTCTACCCTGTCTGAGAGCGCGCAACTGACTTTCAGCGGACGCCTCTCTATCAGGGTCATCATACAAGAGCCCTAAAGACTCAAAAAAAGCGTCAACTGACAACAATGCCGGATCCTCTGCTCTTAAACCAAATGCCCAGGTCTGAGGATCCCCCTGGAGCAAAGAAATAATAATCCCGACCCGCTGAGATTCAGTACCCGAGGAAGTCGGTTTAAAACGAAAATAAAGTTTCTTTAAAATTAAAAAACTCTTTTCTATCACCAGAAAAACGGTCAGGCAAATGCATCTTTGGTTCAGGGACTACCCTTGGGGAAGCTCGCAAAAGATCTTCCTGCGACTTCACCCGAAGAGAAAGATCCTGAACCATCTGAGTAAGTTCTTGAATCTGGCTGATTAAGAGCTGACCAGGATTTGGCCCTAAACCTGTTGGATTCATGAGGCCGATAAACTCTCACAAAACTGAATGAGAAAAAATTAAACCCCGTTTAATTTTAAGTTTTGGTTTGGCCGGTATTAATGTTATGATTCCAGCACTCTGGTCAGAGGAGATCTTATGGCAAGGACCGGAGCACTGGAACGGAATGCTGGGGAAAGGAGCAGGACAGGAAAATAGCCCCTGGCGCCCTAACTCTGTTGTCTCACCCGTGTTGTCAGAAATCCCCTGCGAGACTATGGTTTCTTGAGCCCCTGGCAGCCGCGTTTGAAGGGCGGATTATGTCTGCCCAACTTTGATGCCCCCCGGTCTTAATGAGAGACAAAGGGAAACCCGAGAAAGGGTGATAACAAGAGGCCCTCTAACTAAACAACCAGGCCAGGGGCTAAGCAAACTCAAAACTATAATATGTGCGGAGAAACCGCCAAGGAAAAGGACAACCAAAATATCCACTTGTCCAATTCTCCTACCCGGCACCGCCGAGTACCAGAGAGGACTTGTGGAAGCGGAACCCTCCGCAAATGCTCCAAACACAAAATATAAAAGGTAAAGCGGCTGAGCCGCAACACACGGCAGAGCCGCAACTCACGAACACCACTGGATATAAAACGGTGATCAGTCAGGACTCCAAGGACGAGATGGTAACTCCCGAGCACAGGACTTCTGAGGACTGGAATGACCGGATACAGCAGGACTGGAAACAGACTCTCAGCAAACAAAGGCAGCATGCAGGAAGCTATTACCGGCGTCTGTGAGAAGCCCTGGGAGTGTACTTAACAGGGAGTCCTCCAATCAGCTGTTTAGAGGCTGATTGGACTAAATGCCGTGCAGCTGCCTTGCTGCACGGCCAGAGAACAGGTGAACGCATTAAATCCTAAAACCCAGCAACGGGGAACGCGGTCCGCCAGTGGCGTCCCCGTTGCTAGGGTCCGTGCGGCTTCAGCGCGCCCGGCGTCTAGCGTTGCTAGGGAGCCGGAGGCTGTACGTGCATGGCGTCCCTAGTTGCTAGGCGCCGGGTCGCGTGGACAAGCGGACCCCGGCGCCTAACACTAAGTTACTTTTTAATAATACTTGGCACAGAAAATGGACTGGCAATATACACTTACCGTCTTCGAACTTCCTGCGAGGTACGGACTATTGAGCCGACTTCATTAATAGAATTAGTGATGTCCCTCCAAATTCTGTCTTTGGTTGCAGCACCCATGTTTTTGGGTCCTCGATGTATTATTTGCATGGCCTGTGTGACCAAAATCCGTAACTCCCTCTTAGTGAATGCGGGCTGTCTCTTTTTTTTCTGGAAGTAGCCTGTGAGCTATCATCCTGACCTTCATCACCATCTTCCTCTTCACTAGCTGCTTGTGTAGTTTGTGTTTGAGCTGCTAGTCCAGAATCACCCTCAGTTTCCCCACTAGCTATGTCTGGCAGGGGATTCACTCCTAACTCCTGGGTAGCAGAAGGAGTTTGTATAGTACTGGGTCCTGGTATTTCTGAGTCTGCATTTGCAAAATCAAGCATCTGCCTCCGCAGTGCTAATCTTCTCTGTGTTAGTGCTGCCATCTGCTTCTGCACCTCGTCCATCTCTGCTGCCGTCTGCTCACGAGTAGCCATGTTGCTGGTAGCATGTGTGTATGCACGAGTGTTCAGGTATTTATAGCTGCTTGCGTTTTCCGGTGCAGAATTCCGAGCAGGTGTATATTATGCTAATTGGTACAGTGATTGCTGCACTGGCTATATGAACGCCTTGCATGCAGCCTGTGTGTGGGTGTATGTGGAAAATTACTAAAGCACGGGGGACATTTCTGAGTGAGCACATTTGAGTGAGTTTTGAGAGTATTTTATTTTGTTTCAGTACATTTTTTTATGGCAATATTCTCCTTTTCATGTATGTTGTGTAAGATTGTTGTATCCAATAGTTTTTAATAGTTTATAAAGTATTTATTTTGTATATGTGTGAAGACTAATATGTTTATGATGTGAAGTCATATTTTAATAATATGTGTGTGTGTTTGTTTGTGTGTGTGTGTGTGTGTGTGTGTGTGTGTGTGTGTGTGTCCGCATGTGCGAATCTCCGCCCATGAGAACTATACAAACTGTCCTGCACATCAATGTACACATATCAATAAAGTTGATTACAGATGACACCATACATTTCCAACCAATCACATGCAACCACAAACTATAAATATAAGCCCATATATGGAAAACGCCATTGCCATGATGCGCGCAGCAGCATTCACACGCCGCGAGCTGCGCGTACTAGTGGCAGTGATGGACCGCCGCGTAGGCCGCGCAGGGCCCTTTGTCCCAAATAGGGTGAAGCGCGAGGCCTACGCGGAGGTCCGGCACTTATTGCGGACCCGCAGCCGGAGGACCGTTATTCAGTTGGAGAGGCTCTGGAGCAACCTCCGCAGGCGTACGCCGGACCTGTTGGCGGAGCTCCGCCAACAAATCCGTACCCTACGTAGGCGCAGTAAGTAAAATATTACAGTGCATAACAGATTTTTAGCAAATACTTTGCATACTTTCACTAAGTGAGAGTGTGTAAATTAGCACACTTACAATAAACTTGTAGAATAAACATGACAGTGTGTGTGGTACTGACTGTGTAGCAAGGTGCTTCTGAAAAAGTGCATGTTGTTGTACAGAGTTGCTACATAGGCTGTCAACTGAACCCAATAACTTGCTCAGTGTGGTAATTTTAATAAGGTGGTTTTTTTTTAGAACTGGAGATGTTGCCAATAGCAACCAATCAGATTCAATCTATTATATTCTAGAAGCAGCTTAATAAATGTTACATATAATCTGTTTGGTTGCTATGGGCAACCTCACCAGTTTCAAAATAAGAAAAACCTATTAATGTTACCCCTGTGTCTTTAACATGGGACAGAACAGAGTAATAGAAAAATGCTGTTGTTAAAAATTTACATGCTACAAACAAAATATTACATATGTCATTCTAGGCCGAGCACAACGGCAAGCTGCTGCTGCTGGGAGCCCCGACCAGTCCCCTTCTGAGTCCCCCTCCCCTTCTCACACCCATTCCCCCTCTCCTTCCCAGTCCCCTTCTCAGCCCCCCTCCCCTTCTGTCACCCATTCCCCCTCTCCTTCCCAGTCCCCTTCTCAGCCCACCTCTCCTTCTGTCACCCATTCCCCCTCTCCTTCCCAGTCCCCTTCTCAGCCCCCCTCCCCTTCTGTCACCCATTCCCCCTCTCCTTCCCAGTCCCCTTCTCAGCCCCCCTCCCCTTCTGTCACCCATTTCCCCTCTCCTTCCCAGTCCCCTTCTCAGCCCCCCTCCACCTCTCTTTACCAATAACCCTCTCTGTCCCCCTCCACCTCTGTAGGACAAAGCACCACTCCGCCCACCTCACCCTCTCTTTCCCATTCCCCCTCTCTGGCCCCCTCCCCCTCTGTGACCCAACCCACCACTCCGCCACCCTCCCCCTCTCAATCTGACCCACCCTCTGTACCAAGCTCCCCCTTCCAGCCTCCTTCCACCATCCAGTCTCCTTCCCCCATCCAGCCTCCTTCCCCAATCCAGCCTCCTTCCCCCATCCAGCCACCATCCCCCATCCAGCCGCCATCCCCACCTTCAGAATGGGCAGCAGAGGCCCCGGAGGCACATCTGGGAGGTGATCAAGTGGCACAGGACAGTAAGTTGACACTCATTGACATTTAATTTGTAACCGAATTTAACTACACATTCTAATAAATGCAGTGTTGTACTGGGTAAAATCTTTTGCCAAGGTAAAATGTTTGTCTTCTTCATCATGGTATGGATGTTGCATTTACATTTGTGTGAGGAACATTAGATGTACAGTGTCTACGTCTGCAATGTTGAGGATGCCCACTCTAGGTCGACACTCATTATGTCGACAGGGTTGCCCAGGACAACAGGGTTTGTATGTGCAACATTATCTGCTAAACAGTTAGACGTGAGTGGAGTGTAGTATGTTGTTGGACTTTTACACTTGTGGTTGGGTATTCCAATATTTGCACATTGAATTCGCATGCTTCACTATGTTAGGCTGGCTAAGGACACAGTGATTTTTGTTGAGAAATTTAACTAAAAAAAAACAACATTTAATTTAAAAACATGTTGGACCATATGTAGTAAGTAAGGCAGGCTTTCAGGGAGTGTGGGTATGCTACAATATGTTGTCCTTCTGAAGATGTTGATATGCAGTGTGATGATGCAGGGCCAATCCCAAAAAAGATAAGTCGGCTTCACTCCAGATGTGAATGAATGCCAACATGGTGTTACATTTACTAAGATGGTAGTTCTCTTTAAGATGGGATGTTGCCCATAGCAACCAATAAGATTATACTTGTAATTTTTGTGGCCCCTTCTACAAGATAATATGTTAAATTTGATTGGTTGCTATGGTCAACGTCCCATCTTAAATAGAACTCCCATATTAGTAAATTTAACCCATGGTGTGGTACACTTTATTATAAAATAACAGTTAAAAACAAACATTGCTAAGCAGGCTTGTGTGTTGTTCTGCTACTGATTTATCCTTAAAACAGCCATGATGTAGTCACTTTGCCATTAAAGCAGGCCTCTCCAAACTGCGGCCCTCCAGCTGTGGAGAAACTACACATCCCAGCATGCCCTGACACAGCTTTTGCATTCTCTGACCCCAAAACTGTGTCAAGGCATGCTGGTATATGTAGTTTCACAACAGCTGGAGGGCCGCAGTTTGGACATGCCTGCATTAAAGTGTGATTTGTGCCTTGCTTGTATAATAGGTAATGTGAGTAAGTTAGTAATGTTTATGTTGCCTCTTAATTTCAGATGTTGCAGTTGGAGATCCCACAACTTTTGTGGGCATTCTGGACACCATGCGACAACACCTGCATGGCTTACTCAGGAGTATTGACCAGCTCCAAAAATTTGCTTGATTGTTTTTTAAAAAAAATTATTTTTCAGTTCAAAAAAAAAAATTATATTGACAAACAATAAAAACAATATATTTCAAGTTAAGCGGGTGTTGTGTTTATTAATGCAATAAAGGATCAGCAGATTGGCTAGCAGAAATTGATTACCTTAAACATTTCACACATCTAACGTAAGATTTAAAAAGAAAACAAAAATACAGTTAGGAGGTTATTGTCTAAATAAACATGTAAACACCTTCATTCACAAACAACACCTCTACACCAAAAAAACAAAAACAAAAAAAACAGGCACATTTAAAACATCTATATTTATAATTTAAACATTTAAATGTTGATGGCCAATTATGCCAACAAAGTGTTCTTCAGGTATTTTTTGAAGACTTAATTGGTCATGAACATTATCATTCATTACACTAATTGGATTCGTAATTGAGGAGGGCTTGTGGACTTTAAACTGAAAGGTGTAATTTCACTTAATAGAAAAAAAACCCATTGTTGTGCGTTTTTCTGCAAAAGTGTGCACTTTTAAGAAGAATGGGGGTAATTCCAAGTTGATCGCAGCAGGAAAATTTTTAGCAGTTGGGCAAAACCATGTGCACTGCAGGGGGGGCAGATATAACATTTGCAGAGAGAGTTAGATTTGGGTGGGTTATTTTGTTTCTGTGCAGGGTAAATACTTGCTGCTTTATTTTTACACTGCAATTTAGATTGCAGATTGAACTCACCACACCCAAATCTATCTCTCTCTGCACATGTTATATCTGCCCCCCCTGCAGTGCACATGGTTTTGCCCAACTGCTAAAAATTTTCCTGCTGCGATCAACTTGGAATTACCCCCAATGTGTAAATCTACTAAAACTTAGTATTTTTACGTTGACGTTTGTGTTAATGCGATGCCTTCGCATTGCTGCGATGTAATTTGGCATATGCCCACATTGTGTAATACTGCGAACGAATTGGCAAAAATACGTTGGGGGCGGATATTCGCAATTTTGCAACATATTCGCAATTTTGCTCATACCTTGTGCGAACGAAAAAAATAGTGAACAACTCGGAATGACCACCCATGTTCAGAAGATAAACTCCTCATTCCAGGTGCATAAGTAATATGAAGGGGTGCACTCTCCAGGCTCTCATTAGAATCCAAATCACAGTGAGGACCGAAACGTCAGCAATACTGATTGTATCTATGGGGGTCATTCCGAGTTGTTAGCTCGCAAGCTGCTTTTAGCAGCTTTGCACACGCTAAGCCACCGCCTACTGGGAGTGAATCTTAGCTTATCAAAATTGCGAACGAAAGATTAGCAGAATTGCGAATAGACACTTCTTAGCAGTTTCTGAGTAGCTTCAGACTTACTCGGCATCTGCGATCAGTTCAGTGCTTGTCGTTCCTGGTTTGACGTCACAAACACACCCAGCGTTCGCCCAGACACTCCTCCGTTTCTCCAGCCACTCCCGCGTTTTTCCCAGAAACAGTAGCGTTTTTTCACACACTCCCATAAAACGGCCAGTTTCCGCCCAGAAACACCCACTTCCTGTCAATCACACTCCGATCACCAGAACGAAGAAAAAACCTCGTAATGCCGTGAGTAAAATACCTAACTGCATAGCAAATTTACTTGGCGCAGTCGCACTGCGGACATTGCGCATGCGCATTAGCAACTAATCGCTCCGTTGCGAGAAAAAAATAACGAGCGAACAACTCGGAATGACCCCCTATGTCTTAATAAAAGATTTGGATTCTAATGAGAGCCTGGAGAGTGCACCCCTTCATATTACTTATATATATAATACACACAGCATATAACACAGCGGACACACAGCGTAATCACACTGCTGTGTATATAATAGACAGTACAGTATATAAGATATAATGCACACATATAGTGCACTGGGTGATATATACATCCTGTATATAGTATAAGTCAGTGGGACACACGGTGTAATCACACTGCAGGCCAGGCTGCAGCACATATATAAATAGAGACTCACAGTCACAGCTGTAAAGGAGGATACCAACCAGAGGGGAACAGGTCTATGATGGGGGCGGGACTTTGTGGCATTAGGCCCCGCCCCCTAAATACCCGCGAATTGGGATCCAGCCTGGGCAGAGCAGGCGGGGCCAGGATATGTCCTCCCCTCCACTCCCATCCTCTGTGGTTGAAACCTGCAGCATTACACAGCTTTCACTGTAGCAGCTTCAGCTCCTCCAGACCTCCACACAAAAAAACATGACACCGGGTGAGCAGGCGCCATACATCCCTCGCGGTGAGCGCAGTGCAGATCCTGTGAGTCTGTGACATCATTGATTTTGTTGCTTCACTCAGCGCCGCCCTCCAAGTGCCGGCGCCCATAGGCAGTTGCCTAAAGCTGCCTAGTGGTGGCGCCGGCCCTGGCTGTAGTGCAGTCCAAAATTCAAATAGGTGTGCCACACCAACTGCCACGCAAAACACTGCCAAACATCACCAGCAGGGATGCATCGGCATTTGGTGCGGCTCCCCTATTCAAATTTTGAATTGCGCTGCAGCCGCCACTGCTTTAAACCCTTTCCCACTCCTGGCATGCCTGACATGAAAGTTGGGTTTTAAGCAACTAAGAAGACAATCTAATGGTTAATGGGTGCATCTACCTGAGCTACTGTATAGAAATGTTTTATAAAGGAACTAACAAGACGGGGGGCAAGAAATGCGTAAAGAGCGTAATGGATGATAAGGGTAGTACTTTAAGGTTACATTTTTAGGATCGGACAGACTTATGGGTGGCTTTGGTCTTCATCCATTTATTCATAGATGTATTAATTAAGGTACATCATAACACTAGGATTTATAGTGGACTCTTCTCCCAATCCATCCTGTTTAGTTCTACTAGTCTGGAGACACAGAGTATAATGAGTCACCTGGTGTTTACCAAGAACTGCAACAAGGTAGGATGGACGTCAGGAAAGTTTGCAGGATCTAGCCCCCCAGCCTAACACAGGATGAGATAAGTAAGGGAAGTACTGTAGATATGCATGCTAACTAGAGTGAGAGATAGAACGGTACTGTATACTAGTATAGAGTAGGCACTGAAGAGCAAGTGAGGGTTTATGTACATATGTTACTGCAGGATTGCTGAAGTATTGAGAGGTAATGCACAGGAGTTCTTTTAGAACTGCTAGAGCAGTGTGTAATACAATGCACTGGAGATACTGCAAGCATACAGAGGTGAAACTGTTGGACTACAGGAGCAGTCTGATAGACTGTGCACTGGAGATATTGCAGGTTTGCTGGAGCAGTACAGACGTTTAAGCACACATGACAATACAGGAGTTCAAAGCACTTACAGAAGGATTCCACAGGGAGTCATAGGAGCACTGGAACACAATGATACAAGGAACGAGGAGACAGAGATCTGCTGACCAGGTAGGTTAGATGAAGTCCAAGCAACGAGGAAGTGCACAGGAGCTGTTTAAATAGCCCACCTCAAGGGCTAATTTAGGATTGACTTACAGCACTCAGGTTACCACAGGTTCAGGTACAGGATTAGTAATTTGCAGAGATGAAGCAAATGCAAAACGGATGCACTCATGTATCAACTTTGCCACCACTGGCAAATTATAGCAAGAGAGAAATGCAGTGTGAAGAAGAAAGTTCTGCAACTGTCCAGAACCGGTAAGATGGAGCCACTGTCCAGCAGTTTGTGACGTGGTATTTCTCTGCTAGGACCAACCAACTTCATTTATATTAACCTGTAGACACATCAGTAGAGAGAGTTATGCATCCTAATATAGCAATGAATTCCTTGTGTGTTCCTTGTGTACTTACTATTTGCATTAGGTCACCTTGTAATTTTAGATGGACATTCACAATTGTGCATTATTTATACCTTAAGAACCTCATGTTTATTTTATACATATTTAAATGACACATTCCTTTCTTGGTTCCTATCCTACCTACAGTATCTAATCGCTCCTTCAGTGTTCGCTTCTCTGAATCCACCTCCTCTTCGCTACCTCTTTCAGTTGGAGTACCACAAGGTCTTAGGTTCTCTGCTTTTCTCAATCTATACCTAATCTCTTGGTAAACTAATCAGCTCTTTTGGATTTCGGTATCATCTGTACGCAGATGATACTCAAATCTATCTCTCCTCCCCAGATTTGTCACCATCTGCCTTTCTGCTGTTTCATCTTGGATATCATCTCGCCACCTCAAACTTAATATTTCCAAAACAGTTACTTATATTTCCACCGGCCAATAGTAGTTACCAACCTGATATCTCTATCACTGTTGAGAACTCAACAATCAATCCTACCCCACTTTGCTCCCCACATTCAATCTGTCTCAAAATCATGTTACATGCATCTAAAAAACATATCCAAAATACGACCATACCTTACACAAGACACTGCAGTCTAACTCTAATCCATACTTTCATTATCTCCCGCATTGATTATTGCAATGGTCTTCTAACTGGTCTTACCAAAAAGAGACTCTCACTAGAGATGAGCGCCTGAAATTTTTCGGGTTTTGTGTTTTGGTTTTGGGTTCGGTTCCGCGGCCGTGTTTTGGGTTCGAACGCGTTTTGGCAAAACCTCACCGAATTTTTTTTGTCGGATTCGGGTGTGTTTTGGATTCGGGTGTTTTTTTCAAAAAACACTAAAAAACAGCTTAAATCATAGAATTTGGGGGTCATTTTGATCCCAAAGTATTATTAACCTCAAAAACCATAATTTACACTCATTTTCAGTCTATTCTGAATACCTCACACCTCACAATATTATTTTTAGTCCTAAAATTTGCACCGAGGTCGCTGTGTGAGTAAGATAAGCGACCCTAGTGGCCGACACAAACACCGGGCCCATCTAGGAGTGGCACTGCAGTGTCACGCAGGATGTCCCTTCCAAAAAACCCTCCCCAAACAGCACATGACGCAAAGAAAAAAAGAGGCGCAATGAGGTAGCTGTGTGAGTAAGATTAGCGACCCTAGTGGCCGACACAAACACCGGGCCCATCTAGGAGTGGCACTGCAGTGTCACGCAGGATGGCCCTTCCAAAAAACCCTCCCCAAACAGCACATGATGCAAAGAAAAAAAGAGGCGCAATGAGGTAGCTGTGTGAGTAAGATTAGCGACCCTAGTGGCCGACACAAACACCGGGCCCATCTAGGAGTGGCACTGCAGTGTCACGCAGGATGTCCCTTCCAAAAAACCCTCCCCAAACAGCACATGACGCAAAGAAAAAAAGAGGTGCAATGAGGTAGCTGTGTGAGTAAGATTAGCGACCCTAGTGGCCGACACAAACACCGGGCCCATCTAGGAGTGGCACTGCAGTGTCACGCAGGATGTCCCTTCCAAAAAACCCTCCCCAAACAGCACATGACGCAAAGAAAAAAAGAGGCGCAATGAGGTAGCTGACTGTGTGAGTAAGATTAGCGACCCTAGTGGCCTACACAAACACCGGGCCCATTTAGGAGTGGCACTGCAGTGTCACGCAGGATGTCCCTTCCAAAAAACCCTCCCCAATCAGCACATGATGCAAAGAAAAAGAAAAGAAAAAAGAGGTGCAAGATGGAATTGTCCTTGGGCCCTCCCACCCACCCTTATGTTGTATAAACAAAACAGGACATGCACACTTTAACCAACCCATCATTTCAGTGACAGGGTCTGCCACACGACTGTGACTGATATGACGGGTTGGTTTGGACCCCCCCCCAAAAAAGAAGCAATTAATCTCTCCTTGCACAAACTGGCTCTACAGAGGCAAGATGTCCACCTCATCATCACCCTCCGATATATCACCGTGTACATCCCCCTCCTCACAGATTATCAATTCGTCCCCACTGGAATCCACCATCTCAGCTCCCTGTGTACTTTGTGGAGGCAATTGCTGCTGGTCAATGTCTCCGCGGAGGAATTGATTATAATTCATTTTTTTTTTTTAATCATGTAGTTTTTTTTTTATTAAGATTATATTTAAGTACAGAAGTGAAAGAAAAAAAGAAAAAGAAACATACAAAGAACAATCAACGTACAAAACAGTACAATATACTGGTCAACTCGTTATTATACGAGATTACACGTCCAAATATCAGTTTACAGCATTCGTGAGAGAGGAGAAAAAAGTATCATAATGCCTGGTAGGATCATCCCAACAATAGCACCATCAATTCAGTATTAGATATGAGCAAGAGAGAGGTCACATATAAAAATGCAGGAACGTGTATAAAAAAAAAATATTACCCTAAGGGATAGGAGTGTGTCGGGAGGTTTCAGAAGGCGTCGGCCTCGGCCAAAAAACAAAACAAAAAAAAAACTATACACTCTGCATGCCAATGGACTCCATCAGTTCTCCATCTGAGTATACCCGAGTCCACCTATCCCACTTGCAATGAAATTTAGACAGTAAGTTACGGGATAAATACATATGTTTTTCATGTTTTATGACTAAGGCCACCAGAGCCCTCCATTCCAACAACTTGGGAGAGGCCACCGCAAACCAAGATCGTGCAATAACAACTTTGGCAAGCGTGGATAGGCATAGGACATACTGATATGTGAGTAGAGAGTGGGTTTCCTCTAAGTCCAAGCCAAAAAGACAGGTCCTGGGCTTAAGTTGAGGAAGAGATGGGTCAGTAGTCAATATATTAGACCACATCCGAGTCCAAAAGCTGTAGACTGTCGGACATTCCCATAACAGATGCCAAAACCCAGTATCTGCCATCCGGCATTTAGGGCATAGAGCATCAGGCCTCAAGCCAGCTCGTTGGAGGAACTGAGGGGTACGGTAAACCCTATGTAGGATAAAAAAATGCACCTGTTGATATCTGACACAAGGAGTGGTTGACCTGGCGGAGCTCAAAATTTGTAACCATTGCTCTTCCGATAAAGGGCCCACATCATTCTCCCAACTTAGTTTAAGCGGATCTAAAGATGCAGGTAGGACTCTATTATTTAATGATGCGTATAGTGATGAGACTTTGCCCGTAGAGGGCAAACGTTGTAACATAAGTTTAACCGGTGAAGGTGAAATGGAAGGGGCAGTTTTAAATTGGGTCTGTATTGCATGCCTCAATTGGAAATATCGGAATAAAGTTGTTCTCGAGAGCCCAAAATCAGCCTGTAGTTGCGTGAACGATTTAAGGTGGCCATCTACATACAATTGTCCCAGGGATACCACCCCACTCTTTACCCATACATTATCTGTGGACAGCTTTTGGAGTTCCACATAGGAGCTATTGAACCATAAAGGTGAGTCTACTTCCAAATCCGACCAGTCATAGAGACTGTGCACCTGTCTCCAGACTAAAAGAGCTTGTCGCAAAACAGGAGGAAGACCTGAAACAGACGAGCCAGAAAGCAAGAAAAGGAGGGGAGTGAAGAGGGGACCCACCCACTCAGTCAAGTATCCCTGTAGGGTCGGACCACCCGTTCCCATGACCCACTCAGAGAGGTGAGCTAACTGGGCAGCTAGATAGTACAACCTAAGGTTGGGCAAGCCCGCCCCTCCAGCGGATTTAGATTTACAAAGTGTTTTTATGGCTATCCTCGCTGGTTTATGACCCCAGATAAAGGAAGAGATTAAGCTATCAAGACTGGCAAATATTTTTTTAGGTATATAAATGGGGGAGTGTTGCAAAACGTACAGGTACTTAGGCTGGATAGACATCTTGAAGAGGTTAATGCGCCCCAGTACCGTCAGCGGTAGCGCTTTCCATGCATGAATTTTTTGTTTAAAAAAAGCTGTGATAGGATCAAGGTTCCACCTGACGTATTCTGATGCTGGCCCAGTGATCCAAACACCCAAGTATTTAAATTTCAAGGTCCATTGTAAGGAATGCGTCACACACACTGTCTCCGGAATCTGACCTGAAATGGGAAAAATAGATGATTTGTCCCAGTTTATACGCAAACCAGAGTATTCCCCAAATTCATTAACTGTGTGGAGCATAGACTGGAGAGAGACATCAGAGTCTTTCAGAAACAGTAACATATCGTCGGCGTATAGAGCCACCTTATCTATTGCAGAGCCGGCCACAAGTCCGTGAATATTATGATTATCCCGTATCATACAAGCCAACGGCTCTATGGCCAACGCAAACAGGGCTGGGGACAGCGGACAGCCTTGGCGCGTGCCCCTGGCCAGAGAGAACGAGGCTGAAGTGTATCCATTAACAGAGACACGAGCCACTGGAGAGGAATACAACAGCTGAACCCATTTGATGAACGTGGGGCCAAAGCCAAACCCGCGAAGTACCTGCCACAGGTAGGACCATTCGACCGAGTCGAAGGCCTTAGCGGCGTCGAGAGACACCACCACCGCCTCCGAACCCAGCAAGCCAACCCCCTGCAAATGGTAAAATAATTTACGTAGGTTCTGCATAGTGGACCTCCCCGGCATGAATCCCGTTTGGTCCAGATGAATAACAGAACCAATAACAGAGTTTAGACGAATGGCAAGCATCTTAGCCAGGATTTTAACGTCAGAGGATAGCAATGAGATGGGGCGGTAAGATTCGGGAAACATGGGATTCTTCCCTGGCTTGGGCAATACTATAATAGTGGCCTCAGACATGGATGGTGGAAGTTCACCAGCCTCAGACAGAGTATTAAATAAATCTAGTAAATATGGACAGAAGAGGGAGTTAAATTTTTTATATATCTCCACTGGGAGACCATCCCCACCGGGTGCCTTAGATGAGGGGAGTGACAACACAGCGCGCCCAACCTCCTCCAGGGTGAAAGGAGCCTCGAGTATTTCAAGCGCCTCCCGTGACAAACTAGGCAGGCCCACCTGCGAGAGGTAGGACTGTATCCTGTCATCGGAGTGGGAGACCCCAGAAGAATACAACTCGGAATAAAATTTTTGAAAAACCCCAGCTATATCCTTTCCCGAGTAACAGAGACTGCCATCCCCACCAACGATGCATTGAACAGTACGGGAGTGGGACTCGTCCCTGGCTAAAAAGGCCAGGTAACTGCCCCCCAGCTCCGCCTGAAAATACTGCCCGTGAGTGGAAAACAGCAGCCTGCGTTTGGACTTATCAAAGAGACAGGTGGCCCATTCTCTCTGTGCATCAAGCCATGCTGCACGATCCGATTGGGAGTGTGACTCTATATATACAGACTCCAAATGACGGCAGGCCTGTTCAAGCCTCGCCTCCTCTCTCCTATTAAACAACTTAATGCCAGCAATCCTTTTAATAAGGGTGCCTCTGATATATGCTTTGAAAGCGTCATGTCGGACAACAGGGCAGGAATCAGGGGGGTTGTGACCAAGGAAGTCATTCCATTCCGAAATAAGGTCAGACCCTACTCCCATTAAATTCAACCAAAATGGATGCAATTTCCACGGACTATTGCCCCTATCGTGTGTCGTGGATAATTTTAATAAGATTGGAGAGTGATCTGATATACCTCTGGACAAATATACTAGGTCGGATATGCTGGGCGACAAACTCGGGGAAATAAGGCATAAATCTATCCGAGACAGTGTGTGGTGAGCAGCGGACTGACAAGAATAATGAGCCATGGTCGGATTTCGCAGCCTCCAGATGTCCATCCAGCCAAGTTCAGTGACAAGCTTCGCAAAGGGGGTTGGTGCAGAGGGGAGAGACATAGAGTCTCGGGATTCCCTCCAGCGGTCTATAGACAGGTCCATGACATTGTTGAAGTCACCCATACTAATAACTGGTGTGTCGGGGGATTGAGCAACAAAGTCAGCTGCCTTACGCAGGACTTCACTGTTATAAGGAGGGGGGATGTATATAGCCAAAATATGATACAGTGTGTGATGTACAACAGCCCGTAAAAAAACATAGCGACCATGAGGGTCCACCCTACTATCCTCCAAGTGAAAATGTACCGACTTCTTAATCAAAACCGAGACCCCTCTGGCGCTGGATGAAAAAGTTGAATGATAAGCCCATCCCACCCAGGGTCTCTTAAGGGCCATAACCTTGCTTCCCCATAAGTGAGTTTCAGATAGACATATTACGTCAGCTTGATATTTTTGAAGCTGTTTTAAAACAAGTGAGCGCTTAATTTTGTCGTTTAAACCTCGGACATTCCAGCCCACCAACCTAATCACATCTCTCTCCGTAGCTTCAGCGCCAGAACCCATATCGTGGACCACATGGCATGGGTACAAGGAGAAAAACAAAAAGCATAAAAAAAGTGTGTGAGAAATATGAAGCATAGCAAACCAGATCACAATACAACACCCTCTTACATAGAAAACCCGACCAGCATCGGGGAGCCGAGGCCGAACACTCCTCAAATGTGACACCTGAAAAAACAAGCAATACCACAGCAGCTTGACAGAATGACCAGTTGTAAAAAAAAAAAACAACAACAATTAAACATCCCATCCCACACCCACCCTGTATAGCCAGCAAACAACCTAGTGGCATACCTGTTCCCTAACGAAAACTGAAACTAAACTAAATTGGATCGAACTGAACCAATTAGAAAACTATGGGACTAAATCCCTAAGCTATCTACAGCAAGGAGCTCCCGCACATCGAACAGAGCGAGAGTAGCAGCCTGATGCTGAATAGAGAGGAAAAAAAAAAAAAAACACAGCACACAGATAATTATCACATATTTGCCCTAAAAGTAAAGACATTTAAGTGAACACTAATCAACATCGCCTGAGCCAATACAAGTTCATTCGGGAGCCGGAGGTCTCCGCTCCAGCCAAGCCTCCACATCTTTCGGACTGGAGAAGAAATGCGTGGTATCGTTGAATATAACCCTCAGACGAGCTGGAAACAACATTGAGTACTGGATATTCCGGTCCCGGAGTTTACGCTTGACAAGAGAAAACTGGGCACGAGACTTCTGAACCTCGAGGGCAAAGTCCGGAAAGACTGAGATCGTGTGGTTGTCAAATAGTAATGGGCCTTGGAGTCGAGCCAGACGGAGTATAGTGTCCCTATCTTTAAAATGAAGAAGACGGGCAATAAATGTCCGAGCAGGAGCGCCAGGTGGAGGAGGACGTGATGGAAGACGATGTGCCCTTTCTACTGCGAATTGCGGGCTGAAGACTTCACGTGTGAATACCTTAATCAGCCAGTCCTCAAAGAATTTCTCCGGTGACGTTCCCTCCGCCCTCTCAGGCAGCCCGACCAGGCGAACATTATTCCGCCGAAGCCTGCCTTCTATATCTGACAATTTAGCATGTGCTGATGACAATTGCGTGGATAGGTCGTCCACCCTGCTTTTAAGCGGAGAGGTAGTATCCTCCAAGTCTGAGATGCGATGTTCTGTCTCACTCACTCGTTCACGGATCTTTTGGAGATCTTGGCGAAGGAGGGAGACGTCTATCTGAACACGCTCAATTTTGTCGGAAACACGCTGTTCAGAGGCAGCAATGGCCTGTATTATTTTCTGCGTGGAATGCATCGAGTCAGACTGGGTCAAATCATCACACTCAGAATGCGGTGAAGGAGGGTTGCGAGCAGTCAAGGGAGTAGATTGGGAGGAAGAGGATTCCCTTGCATATTTCTGCAGTTTAGCAGCCGCTCCTGTTTTCCCCATTGTGGTGGCCAATACGGGGCACAGGACTAGTGCAGGGTACAATGGGATCCAGGTAAAATAAAATAAATTAATAAAATAAAATAAAATAAAAAATAAATAAAAAGGGGGGGGGAGGTACGGAGGAGCAGCAGTTATAACACTTGTCTGCGGAGGTGAACAGACCCAGCGTCAGTGCAGTGAGGCAAACCGATGCAGTCTCTGCAATTATTGAGCAGGGTGGTCAGGCAGGATAATAGTATAAGCTTATGTCCAATGCTGCCAGTAACTACGGCAGGTGCACAAATCCTAACAGCTGAGGTGTAACATGCAGATTAGCACAGTGGAACAATGCAGCAGATTACCTTGGAGCACGGAGCCACAGCCACAGCAGGCAGATGCACCACAGTCACACTAAGCCACAGCAGCCGAGCACGGCCAGCGGGTCCGGAAGCACTCCCCCACAGTGGCAGAACGGAGAAGGAGCAGGCTGATGAGTACAGGCAGCGATGGGTCCCCCAGCAGCGGTGAGGATGTTTCTCCGGCTGCACCACGCGGCGGGAGGTCAGAGGTCGGCGCCTACCCCAGAGGCGCACCGAACAGGGACTCAGCGGGGCTCCAGCAACAAGGAAGGAAGGAGGAGGCAGCAGGAGGACGTCCAGGCACCGCAGCCGTGAGTCGGACGTAAGCCGCCAGAGAGTGTAGGGCAGGCAGGCAGACGTCCCACTCCACACGGGTAAGACGGCCGCTGAGATCAGCGCCGGGGCACAGCAGGCAGCAGTCCACTTCTCCACAGCGGCAGCACGGGTCTGCGGGCAGGTGTCAGTGAACCCAGAGACACACCAACGGATAGGGCTTGAATAGGGTTGCTTTTAAGTGGGCAGCATCAGGCAAGAAACGGATGTAAAAAACGGATTTTGTGCGGGAGCTTACAAGCTATGCTCCTACTCCATGCTGCACCAAGCTCCGCCCCCCGATTATAATTCATTTTAATGAACATCATCTTCTCCACATTTTCTGGATGTAACCTCGTACGCCGATTGCTGACAAGGTGAGCGGCGGCACTAAACACTCTTTCGGAGTACACACTTGTGGGAGGGCAACTTAGGTAGAATAAAGCCAGTTTGTGCAAGGGCCTCCAAATTGCCTCTTTTTCCTGCCAGTATAAGTACGGACTGTGTGACGTGCCTACTTGGATGCGGTCACTCGTATAATCCTCCACCATTCTATCAATGTTGAGAGAATCATATGCAGTGACAGTAGACGACATGTCCGTAATCGTTGTCAGGTCCTTCAGTCCGGACCAGATGTCAGCATCAGCAGTCGCTCCAGACTGCCCTGCATCACCGCCAGCGGGTGGGCTCGGAATTCTGAGCCTTTTCCTCGCACCCCCAGTTGCGGGAGAATGTGAAGGAGGAGATGTTGACAGGTCGCGTTCCGCTTGACTTGACAATTTTGTCACCAGCAGGTCTTTCAACCCCAGCAGACTTGTGTCTGCCGGAAAGAGAGATCCAAGGTAGGCTTTAAATCTAGGATCGAGCACGGTGGCCAAAATGTAGTGCTCTGATTTCAACAGATTGACCACCCGTGAATCCTTGTTAAGCGAATTAAGGGCTCCATCCACAAGTCCCACATGCCTAGCGGAATCGCTCCGTGTTAGCTCCTCCTTCAATGTCTCCAGCTTCTTCTGCAAAAGCCTGATGAGGGGAATGACCTGACTCAGGCTGGCAGTGTCTGAACTGACTTCACGTGTGGCAAGTTCAAAGGGCATCAGAACCTTGCACAACGTTGAAATCATTCTCCACTGCGCCTGAGACAGGTGCATTCCACCTACTATATCGTGCTCAATTGTATAGGCTTGAATGGCCTTTTGCTGCTCCTCCAACCTCTGAAGCATATAGAGGGTTGAATTCCACCTCGTTACCACTTCTTGCTTCAGATGATGGCAGGGCAGGTTCAGTAGTTTTTGGTGGTGCTCCAGTCTTCTGTACGTGGTGCCTGTACGCCGAAAGTGTCCCGCAATTCTTCTGGCCACCGACAGCATCTCTTGCACGCCCCTGTCGTTTTTTAAAAAATTCTGCACCACCAAATTCAAGGTATGTGCAAAACATGGGACGTGCTGGAATTTGCCCATATTTAATGCACACACAATATTGCTGGCGTTGTCCGATGCCACAAATCCACAGGAGAGTCCAATTGGGGTAAGCCATTCCGCGATGATCTTCCTCAGTTGCCGTAAGAGGTTTTCAGCTGTGTGCGTATTCTGGAAACCGGTGATACAAAGCGTAGCCTGCCTAGGAAAGAGTTGGCGTTTGCGAGATGCTGCTACTGGTGCCGCCGCTGCTGTTCTTGCGGCGGGAGTCCATACATCTACCCAGTGGGCTGTCACAGTCATATAGTCCTGACCCTGCCCTGCTCCACTTGTCCACATGTCCGTGGTTAAGTGGACATTGGGTACAGCTGCATTTTTTAGGACACTGGTGACTCTTTTTCTGAGGTCTGTGTACATTTTCGGTATCGCCTGCCTAGAGAAATGGAACCTAGATGGTATTTGGTACCGGGGACACAGTACCTCCAACAAGTCTCTAGTTGGCTCTGCAGTAATGATGGATACCGGAACCACGTTTCTCACCACCCAGGATGCCAAGGCCTCAGTTATCCGCTTTGCAGTAGGATGACTGCTGTGATATTTCATCTTCCTCGCAAAGGACTGTTGAACAGTCAATTGCTTACTGGAAGTAGTACAAGTGGGCTTACGACTTCCCCTCTGGGATGACCATCGACTCCCAGCGGCAACAACAGCAGCGCCAGCAGCAGTAGGCGTTACACGCAAGGATGCATCGGAGGAATCCCAGGCAGGAAAGGACTCGTCAGAATTGCCAGTGACATGGCCTGCAGGACTATTGGCATTCCTGGGGAAGGAGGAAATTGACACTGAGGGAGTTGGTGGGGTGGTTTGCGTGAGCTTGGTTACAAGAGGAAGGGATTTACTGGTCAGTGGACTGCTTCCGCTGTCACCCAAAGTTTTTGAACTTGTCACTGACTTATTATGAATGCGCTGCAGGTGACGTATAAGGGAGGATGTTCCGAGGTGGTTAACGTCCTTACCCCTACTTATTACAGCTTGACAAAGGGAACACACGGCTTGACACCTGTTGTCGGCATTTCTGGTGAAATACCTCCACACCGAAGAGCTGATTTTTTTGGTATTTTCACCTGGCATGTCAACGGCCATATTCCTCCCACGGACAACAGGTGTCTCCCCGGGTGCCTGACTTAAACAAACCACCTCACCATCAGAATCCTCCTGGTCAATTTCCTCCCCAGCGCCAGCAACACCCATATCCTCCTCATCCTGGTGTACTTCAACACTGACATCTTCAATCTGACTATCAGGAACTGGACTGCGGGTGCTCCTTCCAGCACTTGCAGGGGGCGTGCAAATGGTGGAAGGCGCATGCTCTTCACGTCCAGTGTTGGGAAGGTCAGGCATCGCAACCGACACAATTGGACTCTCCTTGTGGATTTGGGATTTCGAAGAATGCACAGTTCTTTGCTGTGCTGCTTTTGCCAGCTTGAGTCTTTTCATTTTTCTAGCGAGAGGCTGAGTGCTTCCATCCTCATGTGAAGCTGAACCACTAGCCATGAACATAGACCAGGGCCTCAGCCGTTCCTTGCCACTCCGTGTCGTAAATGGCATATTGGCAAGTTTACGCTTCTCCTCCGACAATTTTATTTTAGGTTTTGGAGTCCTTTTTTTTCTGATATTTGGTGTTTTGGATTTGACATGCTCTGTACTATGACATTGGGCATCGGCCTTGGCAGACGACGTTGCTGGCATTTCATCGTCTCGGCCATGACTAGTGGCAGCAGCTTCAGCACGAGGTGGAAGTGGATCTTGATCTTTCCCTAATTTTGGAACCTCAACATTTTTGTTCTCCATATTTTAATAGGCACAACTAAAAGGCACCTCAGGTAAACAATGGAGATGGATACTAGTATACAATTATGGACTGCCTGCCGAGTGCAGACACAGAGGTAGCCACAGCCGTGAACTACCGTACTGTACTGTGTCTGCTGCTAATATAGACTGGTTGATAAAGAGATGTCTATGTAACTATGTATGTATAAAGAAGAAAGAAAAAAAAACCACGGTTAGGTGGTATACAATTATGGACGGACTGCCTGCCGAGTGCAGACACAGAGGTAGCCACAGCCGTGAACTACCGTACTGTACTGTGTCTGCTGCTAATATAGACTGGTTGATAAAGAGATGTCGTAGTAGTATGTATGTATAAAGAAGAAGAAAAAACCACGGTTAGGTGGTATATACAATTATGGACGGGCTGCCGAGTGCCGACACAGAGGTAGCCACAGCCGTGAACTACCGCACTGTACTGTGTCTGCTGCTAATATAGACTGGTTGATAAAGAGATAGTATACTCGTAACTAGTATGTATGTATAAAGAAAGAAAAAAAAACCACGGTTAGGTGGTATATACAATTATGGACGGGCTGCCGAGTGCCGACACAGAGGTAGCCACAGCCGTGAACTACTGCACTGTACTGTGTCTGCTGCTAATATAGACTGGTTGATAAAGAGATAGTATACTCGTAACTAGTATGACTATAAAGAAAGAAAAAAAAACCACGGTTAGGTGGTATATACAATTATGGATGGGCTGCCGAGTGCCGACACAGAGGTAGCCACAGCCGTGAACTACCGCACTGTACTGTGTCTGCTGCTAATATATAGACTGGTTGATAAAGAGATAGTATACTCGTAACTAGTATGTATGTATAAAGAAAGAAAAAAAAACCACGGTTAGGTGGTATATACAATTATGGACGGGCTGCCGAGTGCTGACACAGAGGTAGCCACAGCCGTGAACTACCGCACTGTACTGTGTCTGCTGCTAATATAGACTGGTTGATAAAGAGATAGTATACTCGTAACTAGTATGTATGTATAAAGAAAGAAAAAAAAAACACAGTTAGGTGGTATATACAATTATGGACGGGCTGCCGACACAGAGGTAGCCACAGCCGTGAACTACCGCACTGTACTGTGTCTGCTGCTAATATATAGACTGGTTGATAAAGAGATAGTATACTCGTAACTAGTATGTATGTATAAAGAAAGAAAAAAAAACCACGGTTAGGTGGTATATACAATTATGGACGGGCTGCCGAGTGCCGACACAGAGGTAGCCACAGCCGTGAACTACCGCACTGTACTGTGTCTGCTGCTAATATATAGACTGGTTGATAAAGAGATAGTATACTCGTAACTAGTATGTATGTATAAAGAAAGAAAAAAAAACCACGGTTAGGTGGTATATACAATTATGGACGGGCTGCCGAGTGCCGACACAGAGGTAGCCACAGCCGTGAACTACCGCACTGTACTGTGTCTGCTGCTAATATAGACTGGTTGATAAAGAGATAGTATACTCGTAACTAGTATGTATGTATAAAGAAAGAAAAAAAAAACACGGTTAGGTGGTATATACAATTATGGACGGGCTGCCGAGTGCCGACACAGAGGTAGCCACAGCCGTGAACTACCGCACTGTACTGTGTCTGCTGCTAATATATAGACTGGTTGATAAAGAGATAGTATACTCGTAACTAGTATGTATGTATAAAGAAAGAAAAAAAAACCACGGTTAGGTGGTATATACAATTATGGACGGGCTGCCGAGTGCCGACACAGAGGTAGCCACAGCCGTGAACTACCGCACTGTACTGTGTCTGCTGCTAATATATAGACTGGTTGATAAAGAGATAGTATACTCGTAACTAGTATGTATGTATAAAGAAAGAAAAAAAAACCACGGTTAGGTGGTATATACAATTATGGACGGGCTGCCGAGTGCCGACACAGAGGTAGCCACAGCCGTGAACTACCGCACTGTACTGTGTCTGCTGCTAATATAGACTGGTTGATAAAGAGATAGTATACTCGTAACTAGTATGTATGTATAAAGAAAGAAAAAAAAACCACGGTTAGGTGGTATATACAATTATGGACGGGCTGCCGAGTGCCGACACAGAGGTAGCCACAGCCGTGAACTACCGCACTGTACTGTGTCTGCTGCTAATATAGACTGGTTGATAAAGAGATAGTATACTCGTAACTAGTATGACTATAAAGAAAGAAAAAAAAACCACGGTTAGGTGGTATATACAATTATGGACGGGCTGCCGAGTGCCGACACAGAGGTAGCCACAGCCGTGAACTACCGCACTGTACTGTGTCTGCTGCTAATATAGACTGGTTGATAAAGAGATAGTATACTACTAATATTATATATACTGGTGGTCAGGTCACTGGTCACTAGTCACACTGGCAGTGGCACTCCTGCAGCAAAAGTGTGCACTGTTTAATTTTAATATAATATTATGTACTCCTGGCTCCTGCTATAACCTATAACTGGCACTGCAGTGCTCCCCAGTCTCCCCCACAATTATAAGCTGTGTGAGCTGAGCACAGTCAGATATATATATACATTGATGCAGCACACTGGGATGAGCAGTGCACACAGATATGGTATGTGACTGAGTCACTGTGTGTATCGTTTTTTTCAGGCAGAGAACGGATATATTAAATAAAACAAACAACTGCACTGTCTGGTGGTCACTGTGGTCGTCAGTCACTAAACTCTGCACTCTCTTCTACAGTATCACAGCCTCAGGTCAATCTCTCTCTCTCTCTCTCAACCCTAATCTAAATGGAGAGGACGCCAGCGACGTCCTCTCCCTATCAATCTCAATGCACGTGTGAAAATGGCGGCGACGCGCGGCTCCTTATATAGAATCCGAGTCTCGCGAGAATCCGACAGCGTCATGATGACGTTCGGGCGCGCTCGGGTTAACCGAGCAAGGCGGGAGGATCCGAGTCTGCTCGGACCCGTGAAAAAAACATGAAGTTCGTGCGGGTTCGGATTCAGAGAAACCGAACCCGCTCATCTCTACTCTCACCACTACAATCCATACTGAATGCAGCTGCAAGGCTAATCTTTCTTGCTAGACGTTCATGGTCTGCAGATCCACTCTGTCAGTCCCTCCATTGGTTACCTGTATTCTACCATATTCAATCTAAAATACTTTTACTCACACACATGGCTATTAACAATACTACACCAATGTACAGTACATCTCTTCGCTCATCTGAAAATATCTCCCAACCCGACCTCTCCGCTCTTCTCAAGATCTATGTCTCTCATCCACGCTCTTACTTGCTCCCATGCACGATTGCAGGGCTTTCATCTGGCTGCACCCACTCTGTGGCATGCCCTACCATGCACAACAAGACTTCAAGTGTTCCCTGAAAACTCAACTCTTCAGGCTAGCTTATCACATTCCAGTACTGCTCACTCAACCTTCATAAGTTTTCCTATCCGATTGTATCCCCACTGTACAGTCCGCATATATCCTCCACATATTTTCTCTTTCTTCACTTTCCCTTCCTTCTGACCATGGTTCATCATTGCTGTGATGTGATATCATGCAACCCACCTAGAACCTCTGCAATCCGGTGGACAAATATGCAATAGATAGCACCTATCCTTGTGTATCAATGCCTATTTCCCCATAGATTGTAAGCTTGCGAGCAGGGCCTTCCTACCTCTATGACTGTTTGTTTATTATCCAGTTTTGTGTTATCATTGTGTCCAATTGTAAAGCGCAATGGAATTTGCTGCGCTATATAAGAAACTGTTAATAGATAAATAAATAAATACATACATATTTATACTATATAGTCCAATACACAAATGTGTGTTAGTATGGTTAGCATGCCTTTAGTGTGAAAATGGTTCTCCTGCATCCATGTAATATAGGGTGATCCTCCAGAAAGTGAACATAAAGTCCCGTGCAACACGCGCTTTTAATATTTTTTTTCCTTTGAAACTGGTCTGAAAAGAAATTATTGTTATATGAAAACTTAATTGCTTAGTAGCAATGCCTTACCCCAGTGGTTCCCAAACTGTGTGCCTAGGCACCCTGGAGAGCCTCAGAATACTTGCAGGGGTACCTTGGATTGGTGGTCCAGGACCAATCAAAATTATTTCTAAACAATGTAATAGGCAAAACCAGTGCTAGTGTCTGCCAATCATAAAATATGTGGACAAACAGAAGAAAATCTAGTTTCTCACCACATAATGGAACATAAAGAGGACATATAAACACAATTTTTTATTTAATATTTATTTCAACATTTCTCGCTAAGAAATTTTTGGCCTAGGGGTGCCATGAATAACATTCAGATACTCTAGGGTGCCATGATTCCAAAAAGTTTGGGAACCACTGCCTTTCCCTATAACTTAGGCGTATAAATTCACTGGGTTCATTCTCTTTCTTTGTATTCGTCCTTTTATGTATTTTAAAGTGTGTGTATTTAAAACAAATTTGTACAGTATCACACTATGTGAAATATATATATTTTTCATATAATTCCGCTGGAGCTCTGCTGTGGACTCTACAACAAAGAGATTCATTATCTGATTGCTGTTTGCCTTGGAATGGTTTCTGCTCTGTAACCTCAATTTGCCACCTGTAATGTAACCATGCTACCACAAGGGGTATTTCAGTAAATTGGCTTTGGAAATTTCCTCCTTCTCTATGTAATCCCACTTTGCGAAATGTGCTTCAATTAACTGTTGAGGTAATTTTTAAGGTAACCTTATTAACAAGAGGGGTATCAATCAAGGTGCTTAATTTACCCTCTCCTTTGCTCTATTTCTCTGTCTTTATAAATTTTGTAGTTTTATATAAGGCAGACTACACTATGTTTGTTTTTGTCTTTTGAGGGAATTTTTTGAACAAAGAGGAGTGACAACCATTGAACTCTGTATTTGAAAGATTGGCGACATCTTTTCTCTCTGGAGGCTGTACCATTTATTGTTTGTTCAGGAGCGCTAAAATATGTACTGTTTTTTTTCTAATGTTTTCTAAACGTCAGAGGCTGAATCAGCCAGTTACGTATGACAAGAGTTCGTTCTGCAGACAAGTTGAATTTACAACATACAGTAGCTGAATTTCACATAAATTGAGTGGTCTACTGATCATAAACAAAAAATTTTTAATAATATTTGTGTACCAGTTATACCAGGAGAAATCATTACATTGCCATACTGTATGTTACTTACGCATTTTCGCTAATTATTTTGAAACTACCGTAGCAACATTTACTTGTGACAAGTACTAAAACAAATATGTTCAGTACATACAGTATATACTGGTGAAAGCATAAATAGGTACATTTAAGATGCAGACCTTCACAGTGGATACAATTTGGGTCATTTACAAACGTCACAGAAATATGCAGCACAAATCTTGGGGTATATTTACTAAGCTCCCGATTTTGACCGAGATGCCGTTTTTTCTTCAAAGTGTCATCTCGGTTAATCTCGGTCATTTACTAAACACTAATCACGGCAGTGATGAGGGCATTCGTAATTTTTTGCTAGTTCAGGTAAAAAATTACGAATGAATACACCATCGGTCAAATTACGCCTGTTTAGATATGAATCTCGGTCATTTACTAAGAAGTGCAAAGCAAAAAAACACAAAACACTGCCGTGAAAAATTACAACTCGTAAAAAAGTCCTAAAAAAAACAGACCTGCTTTTTTTTTCCGTGATTTGAGATGCATGCAGGGATCCATGAGATCCGTGCATGTATATCAGTGGGAAGGGGTGGGAAAGTGCTTATTTTTGCCAAAAAAATTGCGTGGGGTCCCCCCTCCTAAGCATAACCAGCCTCGGGCTCTTTGAGCCGATCCTGGTTGCAGAAATATGGGGGAAAAAATGACAGGGGTTCCCCCATATTTAAGCAACCAGCATCGGGCTCTGCGCCTGGTCCTGGTCCCAAAAATACGGGGGACAAAAAGAGTAGGGGTCCCCCGTATTTTTAAAACCAGCACCGGGCTCCACTAGCTGGACAGATAATGCCACAGCCGGGGGTCACTTTTATACAGTGCCCTGCGGCCGTGGCATCAAAAATCCAACTAGTCACCCCTGGCCGGGGTACCCTGGGGGAGTGGGGACCCCTTCAATCAAGGGGTCCCCCCCCCAGCCACCCAAGGGCCAGGGGTGAAGCCCGAGGCTGTCCCCCCCCATCCAATGGGCTGCGGATGGGGAGGCTGATAGCCATTTGTGATAATGAAAAGATATTGTTTTTAGTAGCAGTACTACAAGTCCCTGCAAGCCTCCCCCGCATGCTGGTACTTGGAGAACCACAAGTACCAGCATGCGGCGGAAAAACGGGCCCGCTGGTACCTGTAGTACTACCACTAAAAAAATACCCAAAAAAACACAAGACACACACACCGTGAAAGTATAATTTTATTACATACATACACACATACATACATACTTACCTTATGTTCTCACGCAGGTCGGTCCTCTTCTCCAGTAGAATCCAAGGGCTACCTGTTGAAGAAATTCTACTCACCAGATCCATGGGTCCAGGCTCCTCGGCAAATCCAGGGTTAATCCACGTACTTGAATAAATACAAAAAAACGGTGTCCCGACCACGAACTGAAAGGGGACCCATGTTTGCACATGGGTCACCTTCCCACGAATGCCAGAAACCCACTTTGACTTCTGTCTAAGTGGGTTTCTTCAGCCAATCAGGGAGTGCCACGTTGTAGCACTCTCCTGATCAGCTGTGTGCTCCTGTCCTCACTGACAGGCAGCACGCGGCAGTGTTACAATGTAGCGCCTATGCGCTACATTGTAACCAATGATGGGAACTTTCAGCTCAGCGGTGACGTCACTTTAGGTCAACCGCAGGGCAGAAAGTTCCCAGCATTGGTTACAATGTAGCGCATAGGCGCTACATTGTAACACTGCCGCGTGCTGCCTGTCAGTGAGGACAGCAGCACACAGCTGATCAGGAGAGTGCTACAACGTGGCGCTCCCTGATTGGCTGAAGAAACCCACTTAGACAGAAGTCAAAGTGGGTTTCTGGCATTCGTGGGAAGGTGACCCATGTGCAAACATGGGTCCCCTTTCAGTTCGTGGTCGGGACACCGTTTTTTTGTATTTATTCAAGTACGTGGATTAACCCTGGATTTGCCGAGGAGCCTGGACCCATGGATCTGGTGAGTAGAATTTCTTCAACAGGTAGCCCTTGGATTCTACTGGAGAAGAGGACCGACCTGCGTGAGAACATAAGGTAAGTATGTATGTATGTGTGTATGTATGTAATAAAATTATACTTTCACGGTGTGTGTGTCTTGTGTTTTTTTGGGTATTTTTTTAGTGGTAGTACTACAGGTACCAGCGGGCCCGTTTTTCCGCCGCATGCTGGTACTTGTGGTTCTCCAAGTACCAGCATGCGGGGGAGGCTTGCTGGGACTTGTAGTACTGCTACTAAAAACAATATCTTTTCATTATCACAAATGGCTATCAGCCTCCCCATCCGCAGCCCATTGGATGGGGGGGGGACAGCCTCGGGCTTCACCCCTGGCCCTTGGGTGGCTGGGGGGGGGACCCCTTGATTGAAGGGGTCCCCACTCCCCCAGGGTACCCCGGCCAGGGGTGACTAGTTGGATTTTTGATGCCACGGCCGCAGGGCACTGTATAAAAGTGACCCCCGGCTGTGGCATTATCTGTCCAGCTAGTGGAGCCCGGTGCTGGTTTTAAAAATACGGGGGACCCCTACTCTTTTTGTCACCCGTATTTTTGGAACCAGGACCAGGCGCAGAGCCCGATGCTGGTTGCTTAAATATGGGGGAACCCCTGTCAATTTTTTCCCCATATTTCTGCAACCAGGATCGGCTCAAAGAGCCCGAGGCTGGTTATGCTTAGGAGGGGGGACCCCACGCATTTTTTTGGGGGATTTTACATTGTTTAATTAAAAAAAAAAAAAAAAAGAACCCCAGCACGGATCACACAGATCCGGCCGAGATTGATTGTAAAAAAAAACGGCAGTGTTTTGCTAATCACTGCCGTAAAAATAGGTAAAAAAAAACGAATGACATCGACATCGGAAGAAAAGAAAAACCCGAATACGACAGCTTAGTAAATCCATCGTAATCAATTCAAAAAGTTGCAGTTTTACACTGTCGATGTCATTCGTGATTGAACTTTGACCTTTTTACGGAAATTACGAATCTTAGTAAATTTACCCCCTAGTCTTTCATTTTCTGTGGTGTCACGTCTAGCATTGTGCAATTGTTTATTTTCACAGATAAGTTCATGGCTTAGCACGTCAAGATAATGAATTCTTTGAAAGTTCTAATAGGGATAAATAAATTGAATGATGATTCCTTGTGTAATGTGGGCTAGCCATTGAAATGTGTCTGAATAATTAATTAAACTCAAAAATGAAAAAGAATATTCTTTTTTCTCTGTTGTGTAATCTAGTGAAAGCGAGTGAAATCTAGGTTGGGGAGAGTGCAATCCTGTCTTACTTTACAGATCTGCTGTACTTCATACAAAAAACAATGATAATCACTGTTGAAAATATACAAATATTATATATAAAATACAGGTAACGTCAATGTTCAACTACTCACACACCTTATTTGAAATATGCATACTGTATGTTCCCAAATATTGCAGTATAACAAAGGCTGCGAGCTACAGTGCAACCGGAAAGCATTCACAGCGCTTCACTTTTTTGAGAACAAAATTAATTTATTTCATCTTGGAATAAGGCTGTAACACAGGGATGGGGAACCTTCGGCCCTCCAGCTGTTGTTGAACTACACATCCCAGCATGCCCTGCAACAGTTTTTGCATGGCCAAATAGCAAAATTGTTGCAAGGCATGCTGGTATGTGTAGTTCAACAACAGCTGGAGAGCCGAAGGTTCCCCATCCCTGCTGTAACACAACAAAATGTGGAAAAAGTTAACCGCTGTGTACATTTTCGGTAAGTTTTATCGGCATTCGTCCGTTCGACAATGCTTTGATCGACCACGGTACTTCGACCAATACAACTCATCGACTGTCTGTATATCGACAGTAACATTAATTCGACATGTATTTGTTCGACCATAACAAATGATCGTCAGCTACTTTGTCGAATATTTTAGTTAGACATAACATACTGTTCGACATAATATAAATAGACATTGATTAAGATCGACAGTAGTTTGTTCGACCACAGCGTTAGATCGACAGTAAGTAGTTCGACAGTAAATAGGCCGACTGCCATTAGTTCGAACATCTTTTATTTCGACATCAACTAGTTCGAAATTTGTTTTATCGACCGTTAAAAAGTCGACCGCAAATAGTTCGAACATCTATTTGGTCGACAAAACTTAGATCGACAAAACTTAGATCGACACTTAATAGGCTCGACAGGTAATAGGTCGACATATACAAGATCGACAAAACTAAGATCGACAAAACTTAGATCAACACTTAATAGGCTCGTCAGGTAATAGGTCGACATATACAAGATCGACAAAACTAAGATCGACACTAATTACTTTGACAGATAATATATCGACATATAAATATAGGCCAACTATAGAAAAAAGCTCTACAGCGCTACCTCTGCTTCCATTCGTGGAACTACAGCTCCCAGCCAGCCCTTACATCCACCACATACACCAGGCATGTCCAAACTGCGGCCCTCCAGCTGTTGTGAAACTACATATCCCAGCATGCCGTCACACAGTTTTGCTGTCAGAGAATGCTAAAGCTGTGTCAGGGCATGCGGGGATGTGTAGTTTCTCAACAGCTGGAGTGCCGCAGTTTGGACATGCCTGACATACACAATACCCTGACCTCCTGCACATCTGCAACGCTGACACCCTTCCCCCCCCACTGCTATTCCCAACAATACCCGTGCAAACTTAGATGCCGCCGCCATCCCCCCTAGTCACCCCGCTGTCCGTCTACATTTACACGCCTAGCTATACACCCCACTGCCTTATGCGCTCCATGTTTCCCCGTGGCACTACAAGTAACACAACGCCCTGGCACTGCTCCCCGCTCTGGTAGCACAGTAACACCCTTCATGAAAGACCCCACCCATGTCTGCCAGCAAACCCGGGCACCCTGCTGCACATCTGCAACGCTGACACCCCCCCCTATTCCCCATGATACCCGTGCAAGCTTAGACGCCGCCGCCATCCCCCCTAGTCACCCCGCTGCCCGTCTACATTTACACGCCTAGCTATACACCCCACTGCCTTACGCGCTCCATGTTTTCCCATGGCACTACAAGTAACACAACGCCCTGGCACTGCTCCCCGCTCTGGTAGCACAGTAACACCGTTCATGAAAGACCCCACCCATGTCTGCCAGCACACCCGGGCACCCTGCTGCACATCTGCAACGCTGAACACCCCCCCCCGCTATTCCCCACGATACCCGTGCAAACTTAGACGCCGCCGCCATCCCCACTAGTCACCCCGCTGTCCGTCTACATTTACACGCCTAGCTATACACCCCACTGCCTTATGCGCTCCATGTTTTCCCATGGCACTACAAGTAATACAATGCCCTGGCACTGCTCCCCGCTCTATTAGCACAGTAACACCCTTCATGAAAGACCCCACCCATGTCTGCCAGCACACCCGGGCACCCTGCTGCACTTCTGCAACGCTGACACCCCCCCCCCGCTATTCCCCACGATACCCGTGCAAACTTAGACGCCAACACCATCCCCCCTAGTCACCCCACTGCCCGTCTACATTTACACGCCTAGCTATACACCCCGCTGCCTTACGCGCTCCATGTTTCCCCGTGGCACTACAAGTAACACAACGCCCTGGCACTGCTCCCCGCTCTGGTAGCACAGTAACACCCTTCATGAAAGACCCCACCCATGTCTGCCAGCACACCCGGGCACCCTGCTGCACATCTGCAACGCTGACACACACCCCCGCGTTATTCCCCACGATACCCATGCAAACTTAGACGCCAACACCATCCCCCCTAGTCACCCCGCTGCCCGTCTACATTTACACGCCTAGCTATACACCCCGCTGCCTTACGCGCTCCATGTTTCCCCGTGGCACTACAAGTAACACAACGCCCTGGCACTGCTCCCCGCTCTGGTAGCACAGTAACACCCTTCATGAAAGACCCCACCCATGTTTGCCAGCACACCCGGGCACCCTGCTGCACATCTGCAACGCTGACACCCCCCCGCTATTCCCCACGATACCCGTGCAAACTTAGACGCCAACACCATCCCCCCTAGTCACCCCGCTGTCCGTCTACATTTACACGCCTAGCTATACACCCCGCTGCCTTACGCGCTCCATGTTTCCCCATGGCACTACAAGTAACACAACGCCCTGGCACTGCTCCCCGCTCTGGTAGCACAGTAACACCCTTCATGAAAGACCCAACCCATGTCTGCCAGCACACCCGGGCACCCTGCTGCACATCTGCAACGCTGACACCCCCCCCGCTATTCCCCACGATACCCGTGCAAACTTAGACGCCAACACCATCCCCCCTAGTCACCCCGCTGTCCGTCTACATTTACACGCCTAGCTATACACCCCACTGCCTTATGCGCTCCATGTTTTCCCATGGCACTACAAGTAACACAACGCCCTGGCACTGCTCCCCGCTCTATTAGCACAGTAACACCCTTCATGAAAGACCCCACCCATGTCTGCCAGCACACCCGGGCACCCTGCTGCACTTCTGCAACGCTGACACCCCCCCCCCGCTATTCCCCACGATACCCGTGCAAACTTAGACGCCAACACCATCCCCCCTAGTCACCCCACTGCCCGTCTACATTTACACGCCTAGCTATACACCCCGCTGCCTTACGCGCTCCATGTTATCCCGTGGCACTACAAGTAACACAACGCCCTGGCACTGCTCCCCGCTCTGGTAGCACAGTAACACCCTTCATGAAAGACCCCACCCATGTCTGCCAGCACACCCGGGCACCCTGCTGCACATCTGCAACGCTGACACATACCCCCGCGTTATTCCCCACGATACCCATGCAAACTTAGACGCCAACACCATCCCCCCTAGTCACCCCGCTGCCCGTCTACATTTACACGCCTAGCTATACACCCCGCTGCCTTACGCGCTCCATGTTTCCCCGTGGCACTACAAGTAACACAACGCCCTGGCACTGCTCCCCGCTCTGGTAGCACAGAAACACCCTTCATGAAAGACCCCACCCATGTTTGCCAGCACACCCGGGCACCCTGCTGCACATCTGCAACGCTGACACCCCCCCGCTATTCCCCACGATACCCGTGCAAACTTAGACGCCAACACCATCCCCCCTAGTCACCCCGCTGTCCGTCTACATTTACACGCCTAGCTATACACCCCGCTGCCTTACGCGCTCCATGTTTCCCCATGGCACTACAAGTAACACAACGCCCTGGCACTGCTCCCCGCTCTGGTAGCACAGTAACACCCTTCATGAAAGACCCCACCCATGTCTGCCAGCACACCCGGGCACCCTGCTGCACTTCTGCAACGCTGACACCCCCCCCCCGCTATTCCCCACGATACCCGTGCAAACTTAGACGCCAACACCATCCCCCCTAGTCACCCCACTGCCCGTCTACATTTACACGCCTAGCTATACACCCCGCTGCCTTACGCGCTCCATGTTTCCCCGTGGCACTACAAGTGACACAACGCCCTGGCACTGCTCCCCGCTCTGGTAGCACAGTAACACCCTTCATGAAAGACCCCACCCATGTCTGCCAGCACACCCGGGCACCCTGCTGCACATCTGCAACGCTGACACACACCCCCGCGTTATTCCCCACGATACCCATGCAAACTTAGACGCCAACACCATCCCCCCTAGTCACCCCGCTGCCCGCCTACATTTACACGCCTAGCTATACACCCCGCTGCCTTACGCGCTCCATGTTTCCCCGTGGCACTACAAGTAACACAACGCCCTGGCACTGCTCCCCGCTCTGGTAGCACAGTAACACCCTTCATGAAAGACCCAACCCATGTCTGCCAGCACACCCGGGCACCCTGCTGCACATCTGCAACGCTGACACCCCCCCCCGCTATTCCCCACGATACCCGTGCAAACTTAGACGCCAACACCATCCCCCCTAGTCACCCCGCTGTCCGTCTACATTTACACGCCTAGCTATACACCCCACTGCCTTATGCGCTTCATGTTTTCCCATGGCACTACAAGTAACACAACGCCCTGGCACTGCTCCCCGCTCTATTAGCACAGTAACACCCTTCATGAAAGACCCCACCCATGTCTGCCAGCACACCCGGGCACCCTGCTGCACTTCTGCAACGCTGACACCCCCCCCCCGCTATTCCCCACGATACCCGTGCAAACTTAGACGCCAACACCATCCCCCCTAGTCACCCCACTGCCCGTCTACATTTACACGCCTAGCTATACACCCCGCTGCCTTACGCGCTCCATGTTTCCCCGTGGCACTACAAGTAACACAACGCCCTGGCACTGCTCCCCGCTCTGGTAGCACAGTAACACCCTTCATGAAAGACCCCACCCATGTCTGCCAGCACACCCGGGCACCCTGCTGCACATCTGCAACGCTGACACATACCCCCGCGTTATTCCCCACGATACCCATGCAAACTTAGACGCCAACACCATCCCCCCTAGTCACCCCGCTGCCCGTCTACATTTACACGCCTAGCTATACACCCCGCTGCCTTACGCGCTCCATGTTTCCCCGTGGCACTACAAGTAACACAACGCCCTGGCACTGCTCCCCGCTCTGGTAGCACAGAAACACCCTTCATGAAAGACCCCACCCATGTTTGCCAGCACACCCGGGCACCCTGCTGCACATCTGCAACGCTGACACCCCCCCGCTATTCCCCACGATACCCGTGCAAACTTAGACGCCAACACCATCCCCCCTAGTCACCCCGCTGTCCGTCTACATTTACACGCCTAGCTATACACCCCGCTGCCTTACGCGCTCCATGTTTCCCCATGGCACTACAAGTAACACAACGCCCTGGCACTGCTCCCCGCTCTGGTAGCACAGTAACACCCTTCATGAAAGACCCCACCCATGTCTGCCAGCACACCCGGGCACCCTGCTGCACTTCTGCAACGCTGACACCCCCCCCCCCGCTATTCCCCACGATACCCGTGCAAACTTAGACGCCAACACCATCCCCCCTAGTCACCCCACTGCCCGTTTACATTTACACGCCTAGCTATACACCCCGCTGCCTTACGCGCTCCATGTTTCCCCGTGGCACTACAAGTGACACAACGCCCTGGCACTGCTCCCCGCTCTGGTAGCACAGTAACACCCTTCATGAAAGACCCCACCCATGTCTGCCAGCACACCCGGGCACCCTGCTGCACATCTGCAACGCTGACACACACCCCCGCGTTATTCCCCACGATACCCATGCAAACTTAGACGCCAACACCATCCCCCCTAGTCACCCCGCTGCCCGTCTACATTTACACGCCTAGCTATACACCCCGCTGCCTTACGCGCTCCATGTTTCCCCGTGGCACTACAAGTAACACAACGCCCTGGCACTGCTCCCCGCTCTGGTAGCACAGTAACACCCTTCATGAAAGACCCCACCCATGTTTGCCAGCACACCCGGGCACCCTGCTGCACATCTGCAACACTGACACCCCCCCGCTATTCCCCACGATACCCGTGCAAACTTAGACGCCAACACCATCCCCCCTAGTCACCCCGCTGTCCGTCTACATTTACACGCCTAGCTATACACCCCGCTGCCTTACGCGCTCCATGTTTCCCCATGGCACTACAAGTAACACAACGCCCTGGCACTGCTCCCCGCTCTGGTAGCACAGTAACACCCTTCATGAAAGACCCCAACCATGTCTGCCAGCACACCCGGGCACCCTGCTGCACATCTGCAACGCTGACACCCCCCCCGCTATTCCCCACGATACCCGTGCAAACTTAGACGCCAACACCATCCCCCCTAGTCACCCTGCTGTCCGTCTACATTTACACGCCTAGCTATACACCCCACTGCCTTACGCGCTCCATGTTTTCCCATGGCACTACAAGTAACACAACGCCCTGGCACTGCTCCCCGCTCTATTAGCACAGTAGCACCCTTCATGAAAGACCCCACCCATGTCTGCCAGCACACCCGGGCACCCTGTTGCACTTCTACAACGCTGACACCCCCCCCCCCCGCTATTTCCCACGATACCCGTGCAAACTTAGACGCCAACACCATCCCCCCTAGTCACCCCACTGCCCGTCTACATTTACACGCCTAGCTATACACCCCGCTGCCTTACGCGCTCCATGTTTCCCCGTGGCACTACAAGTAACACAACGCCCTGGCACTGCTCCCCGCTCAGGTAGCACAGTAACACCGTTCATGAAAGACCCCACCCATGTCTGCCAGCACACCCGGGCACCCTGCTGCACATCTGCAACGCTGACACACACCCCCGCGTTATTCCCCACGATACCCATGCAAACTTAGACGCCAACACCATCCCCCCTAGTCACCCCGCTGCCCGTCTACATTTACACGCCTAGCTATACACCCCGCTGCCTTACGCGCTCCATGTTTCCCCGTGGCACTACAAGTAACACAACGCCCTGGCACTGCTCCCCGCTCTGGTAGCACAGTAACACCCTTCATGAAAGACCCCACCCATGTTTGCCAGCACACCCGGGCACCCTGCTGCACATCTGCAACGCTGACACCCCCCCGCTATTCCCCACGATACCCGTGCAAACTTAGACGCCAACACCATCCCCCCTAGTCACCCCGCTGTCCGTCTACATTTACACGCCTAGCTATACACCCCGCTGCCTTACGCGCTCCATGTTTCCCCATGGCACTACAAGTAACACAATGCCCTGGCACTGCTCCCCGCTCTGGTAGCACAGTAACACCCTTCATGAAAGACCCCACCCATGTCTGCCAGCACACCCGGGCACCCTGCTGCACACCTGCAACGCTGACACCCTCCCCCCCCCCCCCCTCCCTTCCCCCGGCTATCACAATTTACAAATTTACAGTAACAGATTCAAATATTTTTTGAACTAGTCTCTCCTAAACTGTTCCATTATATCACCACTATCACCTTGGCGTCATGTCCCAGACTTGCTATTCAGAATTCATTGTAAACTAATCCATTTAAGTTCAATCCAAACAAAGCTATTATTATGAACCTGTCTCTATTCATTTTTTCCCCTCTCATTAGTCTCACCTAAACAGGTTCATTATATCACCCCTATCACCTTGGCGTCAGGTCCAACAGTTGATATTCACAAATCTTTTCAAAATAATCGAATTAAGTACCATCTAGACAAAGCCATTCTTCTGAACTTGTCTCAATTTTTTTTTGGCCATTTTTTTCAAAACGTCTTAACTCATGGAACACATACGACTCCAGTTACCCTTTTAGCATAGATAAGAAAATGTATGGTTTTTATTAAAAAACATATAGGCGCTGCACTACTAAATTAAATATCAATTCCAATCCAATCAATTATATATGCTTCCACATTAATATCATAACACGTTTTACAAAATAAAATTGTGGTACTACAGTGCGCAGCTTTTCTTTTAATCGCACAATATATGCTGATATGATTGCCAGCCCAAACAACCATGCTTCTGCACATTTCTTGAAGAACTGTGCACCTCCATAACCTGCAGCTCACCCCTTATCTCCTCAGACTCACCCTCCTTGTCCTCCCAGAGATTACGGACCCCCTACACCTAGACGTCTCTACACCCTGTCATCTTATAGACGTCTCCCGCTAATAGCGCTACACCTGTCGCTGATTCCACCAGTGGAACTACAGCTCCCAGCCATCTTTTACAGCCACCACCTACACAAGCCCCTCTGTCCTTCACCTGAACTGCTGCGCACCCCTTTTTCCAACCACTATCACCTCGATGTCCTCCCCGCGATCATGTGTCGCCTACACCTAGACTCCTCGACACCCTGTCTACTCCCAGGCGACCACTGCTAATAGCGCTACCACTGTCGAAGATTCTACCCATGGAACTACAGCTCCCAGCAAGTACTTACCACGACCTACACAATCCCCTCTGTCCTTCATTTGAACTGCTGCTCACCTCTTCTTCCCACCACTACCCCCTACCTTTCCTCATCGTGATTATGGTTCCACTACACCTGGTCGCAACTTCACCACGTCTACTTCAAGACTCCAATAGTGCTACCCCTGCCGCTGCTGTCACACGTGTAAATACAGGTCCAAACTAACCATTTCATACATACATGTGCCTCCTATTAAAACAAGCCTGAATAGCCATCTAGTCACACTTGTCCCGAATTCTTTGGTAATGACAGCTTCTGCAGCGCAGCGCAGCGCAGCGCAGCGCCGTCCTTCCCCAACAAAGATTCTAAAATCGATTCCTGTCGTCAGTTTTTCTCCCATAAATATTATTTATATAAACTTAAAATAAAAAACATATTTTTAACCACTGGTAGTCAAATATTTTATATCGAAAAACTGTTTAACCATCCCTCTCTTTTTTTTTAAAAAAACGTAGTCATCCAATAGGCAACCACTGTGTCTTAACTCCACCTACTTAAAATGGTATAAAAAACTAATTTTAAAGATACCTGCTACCATTATACAGAAAAAGTATTCTGTGGTGTATCCTTATACTATAGATATTGATTCTACAATGGCAGCTCCACCGTCAATTCGTTTTGTTCCTTCACGGAGAGGAATGCTCTTGAATATAGATGGATATCTACTTGCCAAGAAAAAGCAGCGTGGGGACGTGGTCTACTGGCACTGTACTGAGAAGGTTACAGGGCCTTGTTCTTGCTATGCAAAGACAACCATCGTGGCAGGACAGCATCAACTCAACACACACGGAGAACATAATCATGCTCCTAAACCCGAGAAAACAGATGTGGCTATTGCTAAGGATGCTATAAAGCGACGTGCTCGGGACACCAATGACTCACCATCTCAAATAATTCAATCGGTTACCAGTGATATGCCTTCTACAAGTGCACCCTATTTGCCTAACCGTGAATCTCTCCGTCAGTTAGTGAAAAGAGCCCGGAGAGAAGATTGTCCTCCAGAACCCACTTCCTTGGATGATATAGATGTTCCAGAACATTTGGCTAATATAGATGACATCAAGTTTTTGGGAATGGACAGTGCTTTCCACAATGAAAGAACCCTTTTATTTTCAACTGAAGCAAACTTAAAAAACTTCATGAAGCTTGTTGCTGGGTTATGGATGGCACATTCAAGACTTGCCCCACATTATTTCGTCAGATATACTCAATACATGCCATGGTTGGAACTGATGAAACAACACAACGTTTTGTTCCACTTGTATACGGATTGCTCAGTAGCAAAAGTGAAGATTGCTATACCCGTTTTTTCGAAGATCTTCAGGATTATGCACTGGAGTATGATATACAGTTTGCTCCGCTGTTCATTTTAACAGATTTTGAAAATGCTGCAATCCAAGCAGCAAAAAGAGTTTTTCCAGGCAGTACCCATAAATGTTGCTTATTTCATTTAGGACAAAACATTTGGCGTAAAATCCAGTCCTTTGGACTTGCCACACAATATGGACATGACCATGCTTTTTCAATGAAATTGATGCACCTTCAAGCACTGGCTTTTCTTCCCTCAGATGAGATTCCACCTGCATTTGAGTCTTTAAAATCAGAGATGCCCACTAATGCTGCCCCATTAATGAACTATTTTGAGGAGACATATGTATTGGGACGTATTAGAGACCGTACTAGAAGTCAAACAAGATCTCCGCCTATCTTTTCCCCAAACATGTGGTCTGTTCACGAGAATATGCGTGGTGGTTTTCAAAGGACACAAAACAAGTTGGAGGGCTGGCATAGGAGATGGAATATTGTCCTTGGAGAGAAAAAGCTTGGAGTTTACAAGCTTATTTTGTGCCTGCACAAGGAACAAAAAGTGACAGCCAGTCTGTTAGAAAAAGTGACTTGTAATATTGCCAGAACACCCCCAAAAAGAGAATCCAAAGCTCGTGAAGACGCATTACAAAGATGTGTCTTACAACTTGGAACAGTGGATTTAATGGAATATCTACGTGCCATAGCTTTCCATCTTCAATTTGAATAATTAATTCTCTACATGGCAATTTTAATATTTTCCTCCAGTTTATACCTTTTTAAAGTTAATTTTTTTTTTAAATGTTACATTTTTCTATAAATTTTTCTTCTAATAAACATGTTATGGATCCTCACTACTGGTAAGTTACAAATTATAAATTAAATGTGTACTATGTAAATTATAATTAGCATGTACTGTCATAAAATGATATTCTATTATTTTCCATAGCTCTGTTTAGTTTTGTCATATGTTTGATATATTTTTTTTTCTGTTATATGTTTTTAAAAAATTAATTTTACCAACAATGTTCATTTTTAATGAATCAGTGAGAAGTGTTTATAAAAATTTGCTAGAGCAGAGGTTTACCATGTTAATCAATTTGCTGCTTCCTTAAAGTTCATATAATCTACTTGATAAAGGTTAGTTTCAATATAGATTTTTTTCCCATGTTATAATCCAACACTCGTCACTTTTTTACACTATTTTCACTTATTCAGCACAAAACCCCAAAGAGTAATAGTAGAAGATTGTCTACCCTACAGATCAGACTTCATTTTAAAATCTTGATAATTTCATAAAAATGTGACTATAAAACTTAATAAAAATTACACATCTATTTTACTAATTCTTTTCTCCAGTTACGACTAATGAAACCGGACGGAATCATCTGCAACCAAACAGGAAGAAGAACGCTAAGCTCAACAGCAGTGCCCTATGCGGTGATATCATTTTTATTTCTTGAATGTTTCAATGTTAATGTTAATTTTTTAAGTTAAATTTAACACGTTTTATCAACATAAATCTTATACGTTTAAAACAGTTATTAATTATAATATAGTTTATAATAAATGTATGCTTTATTTCAGTTTTCCAACATTGATTTTCTAATACATTTTACATTCTTGACGCTATGTTTTGGAAATACATGCGCGTGTATGTATTTAAACAGTTTTTGGGCAATGATGATAGCGTCATTTGGCCAGATAGTTAAATCTATCAAAGAGGCAAATACTAGCTATTCTGAGCCCAAGCCCATACCCTATCTCAAATCATGAAATAAAACATGACATTTTTATTTTCAATGTTATTTTTAAAACACAAACAATAATATATTAGAATAACTTTTTTGAAAATCCTAATCTTTAATAACAATTTTTAATAGAATTTATATAAAATAGATACACTATTTTAAAAAGTACATTATTGTCCCTTAGACACAGGCACATTGTTAAAAATCTTGCATCCTACTTTATAGGTCACCATAACCAAATTGATATTTCCTGCCAAGGCGTGGTGTATATAGGTGAAGGCACATATAATTCTTTGCCATTGCAAATATTGAAATATCTTGTTCTTTGTATGCAATCCAGAGTCCTATACCACTATTTTCAACACAACTATACATACCTTGAACAAGAAATTACCCATTGTGGGTAATTCCAAGTTGATCGCAGCAGGAATTCTGTTAGCAACTGGGCAAAACCATGTGCACTGCAGGGGAGGCAGATATAGCATGTGCAGAGAGAGTTAGATTTGGGTGTGGTGTGTTCAATCTGCAATCTAATTTGCAGTGTAAAAATAAAGCAGCCAGTATTTACCCTGCACAGAAATAAAATAACCCACCCAAATCTAACTCTCTCTGCAAATGTTAAATCTGCCTCCCCTGCAGTGCACATGGTTTTGCCCAACTGCTAAAAAATATCCTGCTGCGATCAACTTGGAATTACCCCCTTACCCAAAGATATGCTATTCTCATCCCATTACATACCTCTATATAATTATTACAAATATTTTTATAAATATATTTTATAAATATATTTTATTAAAATACAAATATTTCTATTAATAAAAGTAAAAAGGTATATTCTACAAAGCTTGGACTATCTATGCAGACATGTATCCAATTATTTGAGTAAAAAGTATGAATTAACATGCTGCTGTTTGACCGCTATCCTTGGTCCGGATTTAAATTTTATGTACAATCTTGCCCAAAATTTCCTTATTGTTCTAGATGAAATCACCCTATCGCAAATTGACATCTTGTGGAAAACAACATCCGTTATCTACCGTGTGCAGACTGAGTGATTAACTGGGGAAGGTGCACGTGTCTGAAGTTCAGTGGCGACAATATTGAAAAACATTGTACATGTAGTTCCACAGAGGACATTCACTATTCCTGTTTATGCTCTCATACAAATTTTCTTATAGATATATACTATATATATATATATATATATATATATATATGTGATTTTAAGAGAAATTTCGTTTTATGCACTCTGAAATAAATAATTAACATAACAGTGGTCCCCTTAGCCATCCCTTATGTTAATTTCTAATTGATAAGAATGTATTTTAAAATGCAATTCTTCAACATTGTAAAAATTAGAATGTAAATACAAAAGGCCTATAGGCAGTATATGTTAAATATAACAGAGATGATTCACCATAGTTAATTAAAAAAAAAAAAACTTTCCTCAAGGCACCACAAGTGTACATGGTTTTGTTCTATCCATGCTTTGCTACTGTTAACGTAATTAGTAATGCCTGTCATCTTTACATAAGCATCATTTCCAAGCCATGGCTAAGATGTATACTTGTACTGTTGTTGTGCCTTGAACACCGCATTAGTGAATGTCTTATATATTCCCAACTTCCAGATGTGTTAAGATTCTGAGTCATATTTTAATTAAACATGTATTATATGACAATATTAGATACACAAATGTAAATATTCCAAAAACTTTATTGAAAGTACAACTAAAACAACAACCACTTTGTAATAACACATAACAGTAAGTTATACAAACATCTAAAAAATTTATTGAAAGTACAACAACAATTTTTTATTAACACATAACAGAAAGTTATACAAACATCCCAAAAAATTATTGAAATTAGAACAACAACAACAACCACTTTGTAATAACACATAACAGTAAGTTATACAAACATTTACCATATCAAAAAATAAATTTAGCAAATATAGTCTGTCACATTAAACAATCTTTATTCAATTCATATTAACTGTAAAGAAAAACTTTATTCTATACACGTTGTTTCTTTATTTTACATAAAATCAAACAATGCTTAGAAATGTATAACTCTATTTCTTAATATATTATCCCTTTATTAACAGTTAATTATATAGTGTTCCAGATAACGTTGCGCTTAAGTATGTGTTGTTCATTGACTTTTATTTTTAAAAATGCCCTTACCGAACATTCAGTTTTCCTTCCCACAAATGGGTATTATCAACAACCCATGTTTTTGATCTGAGGTGGAAATGGTACAATGACCGGGCTCAGTACCTGCTTTTGAATTGATTTCTTTAGAATCACAATATTTATTTTTAGAAGGTGGTAAGCCTGCTTTGAAAACTCAGTGAGGTATGAGTCATTGAAAGTACAGTCCCTCTACCCCTGTGCAATACGATCTTTTACCCAGGGATGTAGGCAAGATGTCGGCCATATGTTATCCGTAAAATTTAAACCGTGCTCCCACCTGCCTATTGCTCAGGCAGTTGGGTCCACCGTGAGTCTGAAGGCTTTGAGGAAGCAGAACTTGAGTTTGGTTCCTGAAAACCAGTCGCTGCATTTTTCATAGACTCCCCTCTCAAGGTAATAGAGGAAGCAGTGTTTTTCTTTTATAATTTTTTCGTCCAAAAGGAATGCAGTATAGGGGCAGTATATGACTTCGTAGCCGGTATAGCTGTGGAAGGAAGATATGTATACTTACCCACCATTGCCTTAGTTAGTCACTTATCCATTTCACCAAAAAACAGGGACTTACCTGTGAAGGGCAGGATGTACACGTTTCTCCTGTAGTCTGCTTCCGCAGTCCATTGTCTGTGGTAGTCTGTAGATGGGATCCTTGTGCCGCCATATCCATAGTCTACCAGCTAATCGTGACGCCGGAACTGTACTCACCGCTCTTCACATCTTCATGCTCTGTTAGGGGTGTTGTTTGTTCTTGTGAATAACTCCATCAGGTGCTCCTTGTGGTGTCAGAGTAGTAACAGGACCATTAACTCTTTACAAAGTTTGTCTGTTCTCCTCCCTAAGTCCAACGAAGCAGGAATACTGGTGCAACCCATTCTCCTGTAAAATACTAACCTAAAACTAATAAAAACCAGAAAAAATCCTCAGGAGCTCTCACACTTGTGAATGTCTCCTCCAGGCAGATTTTCTAAACAGTCTACTAGGAGCGACATAGAGGGATTAGCTAGCCAACACTACTAAACCCTCAAAGAGCACTTGGCTCCTAGTGGACCTGTCTATAGTCCATGGTACAAATGTTTACCCCAGTATCCTCTAGGATGCAAGATAAAGTACTTTATTTTGAATCTTGAAGAATGCAGGTAACCGAATGAGCAAATAACAGAGTGCATCTGCATGCTATGAGCATCTAGCGTGGTAATAAGCCTCACAGCTGCATACATAAAGGATTTTGGTGGTTAGAGTCTCATTTTTTGAAAACCAGTTCCAACAATCAATGCGGGAGATCATGAGAGCATGGATTACAGTTTCTGAAGTCCTAGTTTAGCTATGCCCCCAATTTTGATCTTCTTTATTTGATGCCTGGAACAATGCCTTTAGGGTTGATGTCTTCGGGTTGGACTGTAGAACGTTTCTGTGCCGCAAAGATCTTTTATTTCCAAACTCTTCGGTTCTTCTATCATGGACGTGCTGCAAAAGGAGATTAAAATAGTAAATTTAGAGTTATTTTACAATACAGCCATATTAATGGCTAACCATGTCCCTTCATACTTCAACTTTTCACATCTGAATTTTCTGCAAATACAGCATTTGCCTATTTTAATGCTGTAAAAGTAACCGTGGATTTTTTTTTACATTAAAATAAGACTCCATGTCCTTTGTATTTTATCAGTAATGTGTATAATGTCGCTGATGGTTTATATCACAGATTTTAGCCCTTGTAACAAAGATACATACCCCCACCCAAAACATCACCATACTCTGCGTAAGACACTTCATCATCATTGTCAGCCTGCATCATATATGCCACAGTACGCATTGTTGGACTAATGGTAGGGGTCTGAGACTCTGGTATTGTCACTTAATCTCTATTCACCAGGTCATCCATAGACTGACTTAAGTTTTGCATCTCTTTCTCAGTATGCTCAAATTTGATAGAAATATTTGAGATGATCCCTTTAATGGCATCTATTTGATTTGTACCACTCGCCTAAGAATGTGTCCTATTTTTGTTAAATTTAATATATTAACCCGTGGAATATAGACACTCTGCTGTGCATGAAACACGTTACCATGACATGGTAATGTGAAGGGACACACACACATGAAAGTTGAAAAAACAAATTTAACACAGAGCCCACATGGACCCACAGAACATGGATACAGCAACACAAACTTTTAACAAAATACAACTCAGCTGGGTTGCTTAACCAAGTTAATTAAAAGTTCTTTCTATTCTACAATGCTCCCTCCCCCCCTTACTAAGAAGCATTGGTACCGCTGTGGAGACAGACTTTGTGGAGGAGATGCGCTTCCCTGTGATGCCTGTTAGTGTAAGCTGCCAAGATAAAATTGCGCTTGCGAGATCAGTCACCTATCAGCGTAGAACAGTACCAGTAACCCTATATGAGGTTGGCCTGTTCCACACAACCCTAAGTCCCACTAAGCATGCAGGCTTGTGTCAACCAGTCCTGCATAAAAAATGTGAAAAACAAATGCAGAAAATTAACAATCTTGCACAAGTGTGCCCGGCTCCTACGGGCACATAATTAAAATGGCGTCTGTTACTAGGGGAATAGAAGAAGCATCCACCATACACTATTTCCTAAAGTGCCCAAGGCTAATATAGAACTGGTCCATACCCCATAAAACTAATGTGTATCCAGTATCATCTGTGACTTAAGAGAAATCAGACTTACACGATGCTCTTGGTAGCTCTATGCCTGCATCATTATTCTGTTGTCTTCTCAGACTGGACCCTTCGCCGATTACGTCTTGCCAGGTGTCGGTATGCTGTAAAGAAAAAGACACAACAGTCAGTTTATATAAAAAGTTGCTTTGTTTGGCACTAACTGTCCCTGAGACCTTTGCTGATCTGCTTTCCCTAACTTAGCACATCACAAAAGACAAATACCTAACTTGTTGGGGAAAAGAAAGAGGAAAAAGGTAGATTATTTACCCTTAGCTGTTACGTTCCTGGTGCTCAGAACAAGAGAGATGTTGCGTAGTGAGTCCAAAGCACCAGAACGTGACGCTGAAATAAGATGTGGTATGGAAATAGCCCCTAGCAGCTACCTCCATTGTTTCACCCGTGTGGTCAGTTCACACCTGCGTGACTATGGTTTCTTGGGCCCAAGGCAGCCGCGTTTGAAGGGCGGATTAGGTCTGCCCAACTCCTATGCCCCCAGGTCTTAGAGTGAGACAAGGCGTGAACCGAGACAGGATAATAACAAGGGGACCTCTAACTAAAGCAAACAGAAGGCTAGGGGCTACTAACAACCCTAAAACTAAATACATGTGCGGCACGCCGCCAAAGGAAAAGAGCAATAAAGGAAATGCTGTCCACACGCCGACACTATACTGTTGTGTAACGGCGGTGACAGCATATGCAGAACCCTCTGAAAAACACCAGTAACAGATATAACCAAGGAATACAGCGGCCTAGGCCAACGGACGCGGCAAAGCCGTTACTCACGGAACCGGTACAAATACTGGCAAACGGACAGGAACCCCCAATGTAGCCGACACAGACTCTCAGAACCGGAGGACAGGCAGAATCCCAAACGACAGACCGGTGGACACCAAGAAGCCAGATACTCGACCAGGCACAGACAAAGCCACAGGACTTCTGGACAGGAATGCTTCACGGCAGGACACGGGATCAGACACTGGAACCGACACTGGAACCGACACTGGAACCGACACTGGAAGCAGCTAGACAGACACTGCTAGACAGGAGCTCAGGAACTGGCAGGGACTAGCTCAGAACTCAAGAACTCTGGAACTATCACCAGCGTCTGTGTATTGCACTGAGCCAGAATATAACAGAGAGTCCTAATTAATTATGTCGTGCAGCTGCCCTGCTGCACAACTGAGAGGTGCAATTAACAGACAGGTGAGGCTGAACACATGGGAACAAGCTGCAATTACACAGACTCACCACCGGCAGCAAACAATAATCTTCTAAACCAGAGCAAAGGGAAATCCTGGCCTGCAAGAGAACTATAAACATAAAATACGGAAAACAGGAATGAACCACTACCTGTGGTTCATAACAGTACCCTCTCCTTAAGGGTGAGCTCCGAACACCCCATGACACCCACGGGGAACATAAACAGAAGTATAACATAAAATACATAACCAAAATGCAAAACAGGAATGAGCCACAGCCGTGGCTCATAACAGTACCCCCCTACACTGGTCTAACAGGCAAGAAAACAGAAACAAGCTGTGGCAACAGCTTGTAACAGTGCTGCCCCCCCCCCCCCCCCCCTTGACGGTGGCCACTGGACACAAGACAAGAAAAAAAATATCTTTTTTTTATATATCAAGGCAAGAGTCAATAATTATTTCTTTTTCTCTTCTTATTTTTACAAAGTTCTTGAGGTCTGACCAAGGTAATTCCCCAAACATTGTCTGAACTGATGGTACCTCCCAGCAAGGCTGGGTTCAAATCAGAGATTGGTTTCTTAACCTTGGGAGCTGAACTTTCAGGCAAAGTACTACTATCAGAAGAAGACAAAAAAGCACATCCTGCAGTCAAAACAGGCTGAGACTCTTGTGCCGAGTTTACAGTATACGGTGAACTCTCAGCAGATAAGACGGGTGACCTAGAGGAACCTGAACCAATTTCTTTGGAACCATATCTTTTAATAACTGCATCACTGAATGCTGGGGGATCCTGAAGAATGGGATCTTCAGTTTTCATTAAATTGGATGCCCACTCAAAAGGCTCCCCTCTAAAGGAATATATCAGATAGAGCACAAGGTTCTCTGAAGTGATGCCCAGAAATGGTCTAGACAACATAATGATGTAATAGTGTTTGTAAAGCGCCAGAAATTGGACTAAGTCCCCATCAAAGATTATAGATGTTGAGATATCAACAGAGTCAGGATCTGCTTCCTTCCCATCTGACTGACTAGAGTGCTTTGCTAGGACCTGGTCACTACTGACCTTACTCGAGGCTGAGACTTTCTGAACCCCACCTGGGGCAGTGACTTTCTGAACCCCACCTGGGGCAGTGACTTTCTGAACCCCACCCGGCGCAGTGGCCCTCGGAACCCCACTCGGGGTAGTGACTTTCTGAACCCCACCCGGGGCAGTGGCCCTCAGAACCCCCTCTGGGGCAGTGGCCTTCGGGAACCCCGCTGGGGGCAGCACCTCGGATTCTTTTACTGGGACCGGGCCGTCAGCCTCCCTCTCTGGGACCGGGCCATAAGCCTCCCTCTCTGGGACCGGGCCGTCAGCCTCCCTCTCTGAGTCGATAATTATCGAAACTTCTCCCGGGACAATGACTTCCGGGACTTTTGCTGAAGCTATAACCTTCAGAACCTCCACTAACGCTATGCCTATTGAGTCCTTTCCTGGGGAAGCAACTTCTAGACCCTTCTCTGGGGCTGTATCTCTCGAGACCCCACTTGGGGATATTACTTCAAAGATCCCTTCTGGGGTTTTGCTTCTCGAGTTCCCTTCTAGAACTATGGTTTTAGACACCTTCTCTGTAGTTGCACTTTTCAAGTCCCTACCTGGGGTAACAGCTTCTGAGACTTCTTCTGGTATTGACACCTGAGCTATAATATTCGATGTCCCTCTATGACCCAGGGCATCGGGTACCGCTCCAGGACTCTGGGCATCGGGTACCGCTCCAGGACTCTGGGCATCGGGTACCGTTCCAGGACTCTGGGCATCTGGTACCGCTCCAGGACCCCAGGCATCGGGTACCGCTCCAGGACCCCAGGCATCGGGCACCACTCCAGGACCCCGGGCATCGGGCACCGCTCCAGGAGTTTGCAACTCTGCTTCAACAGGAAAATCAAGAGAGGAGAGAAACATTCTCCTTTGGTTCCTGAATCTATAATGGGGCTCCCTAGCCCAAGGACCCCAATTATAGGACAGAGTGCTTTTTAGTGTGGGTTGTGTGACAATTACCTCTGCCACAGTAGAGACAGGAGTAGGTCTTGTATCCTGACTCAACTTGGCCAGAGGGCAGGACTTGTCGCCACACTTTGGCTTGCGCAACTCACTGTTAGGCGTCGGGGTCCGCTCGTCGGTGCGGCCCGGCGCCTAGCAACCAGGGACGCCGTACGCGTACAGCCGCCGGCACCCTGGCAACGCTAGACGCCGGGCGCACTGAGCCGCACGGACCCTAGCAATGGGGACGCCACTGGCGGACCGCGTTCCCCGTTGCTGGGTCCAGTTAAAATGGTTGTGCACCTGTTTCCTGGCCGTGCAGCAAGGCAGCTGCACGGCATTTGTGTAATCAGCCCTGTCAGCAGCTGATTGGAGGACTCCTGTTTATATGCACTCTCAGGGCTTCTCACAGACGCCGGTAATAGCTTCCTGCATGCTGTCCTTGTTTGCTGAGAGTCTGTTTCCAGTCTTGCTGTATCCGGTCGTTCCAGTCTCCAGTAGTCCTGTACTCGGAAGTTGTCATCTTGTTCCTGGAGTCCTGACTGATCACCGTTTAACATCCAGTGGTGTTCGTGAGTCGCGGCTTTGCCGTGTGTCGCGGCTTGGCCGATTTACCATTTATTATTTGTGTTTTGGAGCATTTTGCGGAGGGTTCCGCTTCCACAGGTCCACTCTGGTATCCGGCGGTGCTGGGTAGGAGTATTGGACAAGTGGATTTTTGGTTGTCCTTTTCCCTGGCGGTTTTTCCGCACATACTTCAGGTCTTTGCTAGTTAGCTTGTTGCCCCTGGCCTGTTGTCAGTCAGAGGTCCTCTTGTTATCATCCTGCCTCGGATTTCCCTTTGTCTCTCATTAAGACCGGGGGGCACCGGAGTTGGGCAGACATAATCCGCCCTTCAAACGTGGCTGCCAAGGGCTCAAGAAACCATAGTCTCGCAAGGGATTTCCGATAGCACGGGTGAGACAATAGAGTTAGGGCGCCAGGGGCAACTAGTCTTTCCTGCTCCCGTTACCAGCATTCCATTCCAGCGCTCTGGTCATTGTCATAAGATCTCCTCTGGTCAGGAGTGCTGGAATCATAACATTATTACCGGCCACACCAAAACTTAAAATTAAACGGGGTTTAATTTTTTTCTCATTCAGTTTTGTAAGAGTTTATCGGCCTCATGAATCCAACAGGTTTAGGGCCAAATCCTGGTCAGCTCTTAGTCAGCCAGATTCAAGAACTTACTCAGATGGTTCAGGATCTTTCCCTTCGGGTGAAGTCGCAGGAAGATCTTTTGCGAACTTCCCCGAAGGTAGTCCCTGAACCAAAGATGCATTTGCCTGACCGTTTTTCTGGTGATAGGAAAGAGTTTTTTAATTTTAAAGAATCCTGTAAACTTTATTTTCGTTTAAGACCGATCTCCTCGGGTACTGAATCTCAGCGGGTTGGGATTATTATTTCTTTGCTCCAGGGGGATCCTCAGACCTGGGCATTTGGTTTTCAAGCAGAGGATCTGGCCTTGTCAGTAGACGCCTTTTTTGGGTCTTTAGGGCTATTGTATGATGACCCTGATAGAGAGGCATCCGCTGAAGGTCAGTTGCGCGTTCTCAGACAGGGTAGGAATCCTGCAGAGGTTTATTGTACGGAGTTTCGCCGTTGGTCGTACGACTGTGGCTGGAATGACCCAGCCCTGCGCAGTCAGTTTCGCCTCGGCTTATCAGAGTCTATAAAAGACAGTCTCCTTCAGTATCCCGCTCCTGAGACTCTCGATAAACTCATGGAGCTTTCTATTAAGATTGATCGTCGTCTCAGAGAGCGGAGGGCTGAAAAAGGAGCACCTGTCAGGTCAACTCCATGTGTATATTCCATTCCTGAGGACGTAGAGGAGCCCATGCAGATGGGTCTCTCCCGGCTGTCTCCTGAAGAAAGAGCCAGAAGGCAAAACTCTGGTCTTTGTTTGTACTGTGGGGGTAAGGGACATTTTGCTCGTAATTGTCCGAACAAGTCGGGAAACGCCTCGACCAGGTGAATTGTGAGGGGGTTCACCTAGGTCTGCAGCTTATCTCCTCGAATAACTCCCTTTTAGTCCCAGCTAAAGTTTCCTTTGGCAGCCTCAGTTCTTCGGTGTCGGCTTTTGTTGACAGTGGAGCTGCAGGAAACTTTATGGATTTAACTTGGGCTAAGGCCTTAGGCATTCCTCAGTTATCTTTGGGTAGGTGTGTCACCATGCATGGCTTAGATGGGAGTCCACTGTCCAATGGGGTTATTTCCCTCTGTACACCCCCTGTACTACTTACGGTAGGAGCTCTTCATTCTGAAAAAATCGAGTTCTTCCTTACCCATTGCCCAGCAGTTCCAGTGGTTCTGGGTCACCCTTGGCTGGCCTTTCATAATCCCACCATTGATTGGCGGTCGGGGGAGATTTCACAATGGGGTACCTTCTGCGATAAGAAATGTATTATGTTTCCAGTCAGAATAGCAGCTGCCATTCCTGAACTCATTCCCGTGGAATACCAAGAGTTTGCTGATGTGTTCTCCAAGGGCAATGCAGACATTCTGCCTCCACATCGGCCTTATGATTGTGCTATTGAGCTAATTCCTGGTGCCGCATTGCCAAAGGGAAGGTTATATGCTTTATCCGGGCCAGAAACTGCGGCCATGAATGATTATGTTAAGGAGAGCCTAGGGAAAGGATTTATTAGGCCATCAAAATCTCCTTTAAGTGCAGGCTTCTTCTTTGTGGAGAAAAAGGATGGCTCGCTTAGACCTTGCATTGACTTTAGAGCCCTGAATAAAATCTCAGTAAAAAATACTTATCCTCTGCCGCTGATTTCTGTCCTCTTTTATCAGCTGCGTTCGGCTGTGATTTTTTCTAAAATTGACCTAAGAGGAGCGTATAACCTCATCCGAATCAAGTCTGGAGATGAGTGGAAGACGGCCTTCAGTACTCAGTCGGGTCACTACGAGTACCTGGTGATGCCGTTCGGCTTGTCTAATGCTCCAGCAGTTTTCCAGGACCTCATTAACGATGTGCTCCGTGACTTCCTAGGGAAATTCGTGGTCGTTTACTTAGACGACATCCTGATTTATTCTGACTCAATTGAACAACATGTTACCCAGGTGCGTCAGGTTCTTCAAAAGTTACGTGAGAATCATCTATATGCCAAGCTGGAGAAATGTGAGTTTCATGTCACGGAGGTATCTTTTTTAGGGTACATTATTTCCCCTCGGGGATTTTTCATGGAACCTAAGAAGCTCCAGGCCATCCTTAGTTGGGCGCAACCCACCAATTTAAAAGCAATTCAGCGCTTTTTAGGGTTTGCAAATTATTATAGGAGGTTCATTCATTCTTTTTCCGACCTGGTTGCTCCCATTGTGGCTCTGACAAAGAAAGTAGCGGATCCTACCAACTGGTCGCGTGAAGCTGAGTTGTCCTTTCGGGCCCTGAAACAAGCTTTTGTCTCGGCTCCAGTCCTCAGACATCCCAATCCAGAATTGCCCTTCGTTGTGGAGGTTGATGCCTCGGAGGTTGGAGTGGGGGCTATCCTATCTCAAAAGGATCCGGAGTCTCTGGAACTACATCCTTGTGCCTTTATGTCCAGGAAATTCTCCTCCGCTGAATCCAACTATGACGTTGGTAACCGGGAGTTACTGGCAATAAAATGGGCTTTCGAGGAGTGGAGGCATTGGCTGGAGGGAGCAACACATACTATTTCAGTATTGACTGACCATAAAAACCTGCAATACATCGAATCAGCTAAGCGGCTAGATGCCCGGCAGGCTCGTTGGGCTTTATTCTTTACTCGTTTCAAATTTATTATCACTTTCAGGCCAGGTTCCAAGAATACCAAGGCGGATGCCCTGTCACGCAGTTTTCTTCCGGTTCACAATAACAGTCCTGTTACTCCCATACTTCCATCTTCAGTCATTTGGGCAGGCCTCACACAAGATTTATTTACCCAGTTAAAACAGCTTCAACACCAAGCTCCTGGAAATACTCCTGCTGGTCGTCTTTACGTCCCTGAGTTTTTGAGAGCTACTGTTTTGACTGAGTTCCATGATAACAAAGTTTCCGGGCATCCGGGGATCTCTAAGACTTTGGAGTTAGTCTCCCGCTCAGTATGGTGGCCTGATCTTTCTAAAGACGTTAAGGAGTTTGTTTTTTCATGTCAGGTTTGTGCACAGCATAAGGTTCCCCGTTCCTTGCCTATCGGGCAACTTATGCCCTTAAATGTCCCCCTCAGGCCATGGTCTCATATTTCCATGGATTTTGTGGTAGACCTTCCCCTTTCAGCCGGATTCCGAGTCATATGGGTGGTAGTGGACCGTTTTAGCAAGATGGCTCATTTCATTGCTCTTCCCCGACTGCCATCTGCCCAAGGATTGGCATTTTTGTTTCTCCGCCATGTTTTCAGACTTCATGGGTTGCCCACTGATATTGTTTCTGATCGGGGTCCACAATTCATTGCACAATTCTGGAAGTGTTTTTGTGCTTCATTAAAGATGAAATTGTCATTAACATCCGGTTACCACCTCCAATCCAACGGGCAAACCGAGCGAGTTAACCAATCATTGAAACAGTATTTGCGTTTGTACTCAGCCAAACTCCAGAATGATTGGTCCGAGTTTCTTCCATTGGCGGAGTTTGCTTACAATAATTCTTGTCATTCCTCCACTAATGTGTCTCCATTCTTTTCAGTTTTTGGTTTTCACCCCAGAGCTAATTCTTTTTTTCAACATTCCTCAGTTTCCTCACTAACCTTAACCTCCCATCTCAGAGCCATTTGGAAAAAAGTGCACCTTGCTCTCAGAAAAGCGGCCTTTCAAGAGAAAAAAATTTCTGACAGGCTCCGACGTCCTTGCACTTTTAAGGTGGGAGATAGGGTATGGTTGTCGACTTGTAACATTAGACTTCGACAATCCTCGGCTAGATTGGGACCCAAATTTATTGGACCATTTCATATTATTAAAAAAGTCAACCCAGTTGCTTTCCGGTTACGTTTACCAAGATCTCTCCGGATTGGAAATACGTTTCATTGCTCACTGTTGAAACCATACGTTTCTTCCAGTAGATTTCCTCGGAAGATCTCTCAGGGAAGATCTCCAGTGGATGTACAGGGACAACAGGAGTTCCTGGTGGAGAAGGTTCTCGATTCCAAATTGTCCCGGGGCAGGCTTTATTTTCTGGTTCACTGGAGAGGCTATGGTCCAGAGGAAAGGTCTTGGGTCCTGGATAAGGATCTTCATGCCCCGAGGCTCAAGAGGGCATTTTTTCGGGAATTTCCTCGGAAGCCTGGCTTTAGGGGTTCCTTGACCCCTCCTCAAGGGGGGGGTACTGTTAGGCGTCGGGGTCCGCTCGTCGGTGCGGCCCGGCGCCTAGCAACCAGGGACGCCGTACGCGTACAGCCGCCGGCTCCCTGGCAACGCTAGACGCCGGGCGCACTGAGCCGCACGGACCCTAGCAACGGGGACGCCACTGGCGGACCGCGTTCCCCGTTGCTGGGTCCAGTTAAAATGATTGTGCACCTGTTTCCTGGCCGTGCAGCAAGGCAGCTGCACGGCATTTGTGTAATCAGCCCTGTCAGCAGCTGATTGGAGGACTCCTGTTTATATGCACTCTCAGGGCTTCTCACAGACGCCGGTAATAGCTTCCTGCATGCTGTCCTTGTTTGCTGAGAGTCTGTTTCCAGTCTTGCTGTATCCGGTCGTTCCAGTCTCCAGTAGTCCTGTACTCGGAAGTTGTCATCTTGTTCCTGGAGTCCTGACTGATCACCGTTTAACATCCAGTGGTGTTCGTGAGTCGCGGCTTTGCCGTGTGTCGCGACTTGGCCGCTTTACCATTTATTATTTGTGTTTTGGAGCATTTTGCGGAGGGTTCCGCTTCCACAGGTCCACTCTGGTATCCGGCGGTGCTGGGTAGGAGTATTGGACAAGTGGATTTTTGGTTGTCCTTTTCCCTGGCGGTTTTTCCGCACATACTTCAGGTCTTTGCTAGTTAGCTTGTTGCCCCTGGCCTGTTGTCAGTCAGAGGTCCTCTTGTTATCATCCTGCCTCGGATTTCCCTTTGTCTCTCATTAAGACCGGGGGGCACCGGAGTTGGGCAGACATAATCCGCCCTTCAAACGTGGCTGCCAAGGGCTCAAGAAACCATAGTCTCGCAAGGGATTTCCGATAGCACGGGTGAGACAATAGAGTTAGGGCGCCAGGGGCAACTAGTCTTTCCTGCTCCCGTTACCAGCATTCCATTCCAGCGCTCTGGTCATTGTCATAAGATCTCCTCTGGTCAGGAGTGCTGGAATCATAACACTCACAGGTCTGCAGATAGTGACCTAAACCCCCACAATATAGGCATAAATTTAAGTTTCTGCGACGCAGACGCTCCTCTTCTGAGAGCCTGGGCCGCAGAAAACTTTTAAACTTTTTCTCTCCAACTGAACCTGAGGATTCTCTTGTCACCATATTGTGAGCAAGAGGCTCTTTAGAGGTAGATGAACTCTCAACGACTTCTGGCAAGATAAGCAAAATTTTAGTCAGAAGGTTTTGCAGTTGCTTTAAGGATTGCTGCAAAACTTCCAGTCGCTCAGGTTTCAAAGCACTGAAAGCAGAGTTCAGGGCTGAGAGAGACGCCTGCAGGGCTTGCATAGTTGGCATAGGAGGATTTTAAACTAGACAAGACAAGACTAAACTAGACTAGACAAGACAAGACTGGACTGGATTTTGTTTTTAAACTAGACAAGACAAGACTGGATTCTGCACACCGGACTGGATTCTGCACACCGGACTGGATTCTGCACACTGAATTCAAGACAGGACTGGATTCTGCACACTGAATTCTAGACAGGACTGGATTCTAAACACCGGACTGGATTCTGCATACTGAATTCTAGACAGGACTGGATTCTAAACACCGGACTGGATTCTGCACACTGAATTCTAGACAGGACTGGATTCTAACACCGGACTGGATTCTGCACACTGAATTCTAGACAGGACTGGATTCTAAACACCGGACTGGATTCTGCACACTGAATTCTAGACAAGACACTGGACCAAAAAGAAAAAACTACTATTTAGCTTTGTTTCTTTTTTGTTGTATGGCTGGTGATAATGTTACGTTCCTGGTGCTCAGAACAAGAGAGATGTTGCGTAGTGAGTCCAGAGCACCAGAACGTGACGCTGAAATAAGATGTGGTATGGAAATAGCCCCTAGCAGCCTACCTCCATTGTTTCACCCGTGTGGTCAGTTCACGCCTGCGTGACTATGGATTCTTGGGCCCACGGCAGCCGCGTTTGAAGGGCAGATTAGGTCTGCCCAACTCCGATGCCCCCAGGTCTTAGAGTTAGACAAGGCGTGAACCGAGACAGGATAATAACAAGGGGACCTTTAACTAAACCAAACAGAAGGCTAGGGGCTACTAACAACCCTAAAACTAAATACATGTGCGGCACGCCACCAAAGGAAAAGAACAACAATGGAAATGCTGTCCACACGCCGACACTATACTGTTGTGTACCGGCGGTGACAGCATATGCAGAACCCTCTGCAAAACACCAGTAACAGATATAACCAAGGAATACAGCGGCCTAGGCCAACGGACGCGGCAAAGCCGCTACTCACGGAACCGGTACAAATACTGGCAAACGGACAGGAACCCCCAATGTAGCCGACACAGACTCTCAGAACCGGAGGACAGGCAGAATCCCAAACGACAGACCGGTGGACACCAAGAAGCCAGATACTCGACCAGGCACAGACAAAGCCACAGGACTTCTGGGCAGGAATGCTTCACGGCAGGACATGGGATCAGACACTGGAACCGACACTGGAACTGACACTGGAACCGACACTGGAACCGACACTGGAAGCAGCTAGACAGACACTGCTAGACAGGAGCTCAGGAACTGGCAGGGACTAGCTCAGAACTCAAGAACTCTGGAACTATCACCAGCGTCTGTGTATTGCACTGAGCCAGAATATAACAGAGAGTCCTAATTAATTATGTCGTGCAGCTGCCCTGCTGCACAACTGAGAGGTGCAATTAACAGACAGGTGAGGCTGAACACATGGGGACAAGCTGCAATTACACAGACTCACCACCGGCAGCAAACAATAATCTTCTAAACCAGAGCAAAGGGAAATCCTGGCCTGCAAGAGAACTATAAACATAAAATACGGAAAACAGGAATGAACCACTACCTGTGGTTCATAACATTTCTCTAACGTCCTAAGTGGATGCTGGGGACTCCGTAAGGACCATGGGGAATAGCGGCTCCGCAGGAGACTGGGCACATCTAAAGAAAGCTTTAGGACTATCTGGTGTGCACTGGCTCCTCCCCCTATGACCCTCCTCCAAGCCTCAGTTAGATCTCTGTGCCCGAACGAGAAGGGTGCACACTAGGGGCTCTCCTGAGCTTCTTAGTGAAAGTTTTAGTTTAGGTTTTTTATTTTCAGTGAGACCTGCTGGCAACAGGCTCACTGCATCGAGGGACTAAGGGGAGAAGAAGCGAACTCACCTGCGTGCAGAGTGGATTGGGCTTCTTAGGCTACTGGACATTAGCTCCAGAGGGACGATCACAGGCCCAGCCTGGATGGGTCCCAGAGCCGCGCCGCCGGCCCCCTTACAGAGCCAGAAGACAGAAGAGGTCCGGAAAATCGGCGGCAGAAGACATCCTGTCTTCACCAAGGTAGCGCACAGCACTGCAGCTGTGCGCCATTGCTCCTCAGCACACTTCACACTTCGGTCACTGAGGGTGCAGGGCGCTAGGGGGGGGCGCCCTGAGCAGCAATAAAAACACCTTGGCTGGCGAAAATACATCACATATAGCCCCCAGGGCTATATGGATGAATTTTAACCCCTGCCAGAATCCATAAAAAAGCAGGAGAAAAGTCCGCGAAAAAGGGGCGGAGCCTATCTCCTCAGCACACTGGCGCCATTTTCCCTCACAGCTCAGTTGGAGGGAAGCTCCCCTGGCTCTCCCCTGCAGTCACTACACTACAGAAAGGGTTAAAAAAGAGAGGGGGGCACTAATTAGGCGCAGTATTAACAATACAGCAGCTATAAGGGGAAAAACACTTATATAAGGTTATCCCTGTATATATATAGCGCTTTGGTGTGTGCTGGCAAACTCTCCCTCTGTCTCCCCAAAGGGCTAGTGGGGTCCTGTCCTCTATCTGAGCATTCCCTGTGTGTGTGCTGTATGTCGGTACGTTTGTGTCGACATGTATGAGGAGAAAAATGATGTGGAGACGGAGCAGATTGCCTATAATAGTGATGTCACCCCCTAGGGGGTCGACACCTGAGTGGATGAACTGTTGGAAGGAATTACGTGACAGTGTCAGCTCTGTATAAAAGACAGTGGTTGACATGAGACAGCCGGCTACTCAGCTTGTGCCTGTCCAGACGTCTCATAGGCCGTCAGGGGCTCTAAAGCGCCCGTTACCTCAGATGGCAGATATAGACGCCGACACGGATACTGACTCCAGTGTCGACGGTGAAGAGACAAATGTGACTTCCAGTAGGGCCACACGTTACATGATTGAGGCAATGAAAAATGTTTTACACATTTCTGATAATACGAGTACCACCAAAAAGGGGTATTATGTTCGGTGAGGAAAAACTACCTGTAGTTTTCCTGAATCTGAGAAATTAAATGAGGTGTGTGATGATGCGTGGTTTTCCCCCGATAACAACTGATAATTTCTAAAATGTTATTGGCATTATATCCTTTCCCGCCAGAGGTTAGGGTGCGTTGGGAAACACCCCCTAGGGTGGATAAAGCGCTCACACGCTTGTAAGGGCTCTACCCTCTCCTGAGATGGCCGCCCTTAAGGATCCTGCTGATAGAAAGCAGGAGGGTATCCTAAAATGTATTTACACACATACTGGTGTTATACTGCGACCAGCAATCGCCTCAGCCTGGATGTGCAGTGCTGGGTTGGAGTGGTCGGATTCCCTGACTGAAAATATTGATACCCTAGATAGGGACAGTATATTTTTGCCTATAGAGCATTTAAAAGATGCATTTCTATATATGCGTGATGCACAGCGGAATATTTGCCGACTGGCATCAAGTCTAAGTGCGTTGTCCATTTCTACCAGTAGAGGGTTATGGACACGTCAGTGGTCAGGTGATGCGTATTCCAAACGGCATTTGGAAGTATTGCCTTAATAAGGGGAGGAGTTATTTGGGGTCGGTCTTTCAGACCTGGTGGCCACGGCAACAGCTGGGAAATCCACGTTTGTACCCCAGGTCGCCTCTCAACATGAGAAGACGCAGTATTATCAGGCGCAGTCTTTTCGTGGACAAGCGGGCAAAATGTTCCTCATTTCTGCCCCGTGACAGAGGGAGAGGAAAAAGGCTGCAGAAATCAGCCAGTTCCCAGGAACAGAAACCCTCTCCCGCCTCTGCCAAGCCCTCTGTATGACGCTGGGGCTTTACAAACAGAATCAGGCACGGTGGGGGGCCCGTCTCAATGAATTTCAGCGCGCAGTGGGCTCACTCGCAAGTAGACCCCTGGATCCTTCAGGTGATATCTCAGGGGTACAAATTAGAATACGAGACGTCTCCCCCTCGCCGTTTTCCTAAAGTCGGCTTTACCGATGTCTCCTTCTGACAGGGAGACAGTTTTGGAAGCCATTCACAAGCTGTATTCCCAGCAGGTGATAATCAAGGTACCCCTCCTGCAACAGGGAACGGGGTATTATTCCACACTGTTGTGGTACCGAAGCCGGACGGCTCGGTGAGACCGATTCTAAATCTAAAATCTTTGAACACTTACATACAGAGGTTCAAATTCAAGATTGAGTCACTCAGAGCAGTGATTGCGAACCTGGAAGAAGGGGACTACATGATGTCTCGGGACATCAAGGATGCTTACCTTCATGTCAAAATTTACCCTTCTCACCAAGGGTACCTCAGGTTTATGGTACAGAACTGTCACTATCAGTTCAGACGCTGCCGTATGGATGGTCCACGGCACCCCGGGTCTTTACCAAGGTAATGGCCGAAATGATGATATTCCTTCGAAGGAAGGGAATTTTAGTTATCCCTTACTTGGACGATTCCCTGATAAGGGTAAGATCCAGGGAACAGTTGGAGGTCGGTGTAGCACTATCTCAGGTAGTGTTGCGGCAGCACGATTGGATTCTCAATATTCCAAAATCGCAGCTGGTTCCGACGACTTGTCTTCGGTTCCTAGGGATGATCCTGGACACAGTCCAGAAAAAGGTGTTTCTCCCGGAGGGGAAAGACAGGGAGTTATCCGAGCTAGTCAGGAACCTCCTAAAACTGAGCCAAGTCTCAGTGCATCAATGCACAAGGGTTCTGGGTAAAATGGTGGCTTCCTACGAAGCAATCCCATTCGGCAGATTCCACGCAAGAACTTTCCAGTGGGACCTGCTGGAAAAATGGTCCGGGTCGCATCTTCAGATGCATCAGCGGATAACCCTGTCACCAAGGACAAGGGTGTCCCTCCTGTGGTGGTTGCAGAGTGCTCATCTTCTAGAGGGCCGCAGATTCGGCATTCAGGACTGGGTCCTGGTGACCACGGATGCCAGCCTGCGAGGCTGGGGAGCAGTCACACAGGGAAGGAATATCCAGGGCTTATGGTCAAGCCTGGAGACATCACTTCACATAAATATCCTGAAGCTAAGGGCCATTTACAATGCTCTAAGCTTAGCAAGACCTCTGCTTCAAGGTCAGCCGGTGTTGATCCAGTCGGACAACATCACGGCAGTCACCCACGTAAACAGACAGGGTGGCACAAGAAGCAGGAGGGCAATGGCAGAAGCTGCAAGGATTCTTCGCTGGGCGGAAAATCATGTGATAGCACTGTCAGCAGTATTCATTCCGGGAGTGGACAACTGGGAAGCAGACTTCCTCAGCACGACCTCCACCCGGGAGAGTGGGGACTTCACCCAGAAGTCTTCCACATGATTATAAACCGTTGGGAAAAACTCGACAGGTATTGCGCCAGGTCAAGGGACCCTCAGGCAATAGCTGTAGACGCTCTGGTAACACCGTGGGTGTACCAGTCAGTGTATGTGTTCCCTCCTCTGCCTCTCATACCCAAGGTACTGAGATTGATAAGATGGAGAGGAGTAAGCACTATATTCGTGGCTCCGGATTGGCCAAGAAGGACTTGGTAACCGGAACTTCAAGAGATGCTCACGGAGGATCCGTGGCCTCTACCTCTAAGAAGGGACCTGCTCCAGCAAGGACCCTGTCTGTTCCAAGACTTACCGCGGCTGTGTTTGACGGCATGGCGGTTGAACGCCGGATCCTGAAGGAAAAAAGGCATTCCGGATGAAGTCATCCCTATCCTGATCAAAGCCAGGAAGGATGTAACCGCAAAACATTATCACCGCATTTGGCGAAAATATGTTGCGTGGTGCGAGGCCAGTAAGGCCCGACGGAGGAAATTCAACTGGGTCGATTCCTACATTTCCTGCAAACAGGAGTGTCTATGGGCCTGAAATTGGGGTCCATTAAGGTTCAAATTTCGGCCCTGTCAATTTTCTTCCAAAAAGAACTAGCTTCAGTCCCTGAAGTTCAGACGTTTGTAAAAGGGGTACTGCATATACAGCCTCCTTTTGTGCCTCCAGTGGCACTTTGGGATCTCAATGTAGTTTTTTGGGTTCCAAAAGTCACATTGGTTTGAACCACTTAAATCTGTGGAGTTAAAATATCTCACATGGAAAGTGGTCATGCTGTTGGCCCTGGCCTGGGCCAGGCGCGTGTCAGAATTGGCGGCTTTATCCTGTAAAAGCCCTTATCTGATTTTCCATTCGGACAGGGCGGAATTGAGGACTCGTCCTCAGTTTCTCCCTAAGGTGGTTTCAGCGTTTCACCTGAACCAACCTATTGTGGTGCCTGCGGCTACTAGGGACTTGGAGGACTCCAAGTTGCTAGACGTTGTCAGGGCCCTGAAAATATATGTTTCCAGGACGGCTGGAGTCAGAAAATCTGACTCGCTGTTTATCCTGTATGCACCCAACAAGCTGGGTGCTCCTGCTTCTAAGCAGACTATTGCTCGTTGGATTTGTAGTACAATTCAGCTTGCACATTCTGTGGCAGGCCTGCCACAGCCAAAAATCTGTAAATGCCCACTCCACAAGGAAGGTGGGCTCATCTTGGGCGGCTGCCCGAGGGGTCTCGGCTTTACAACTTTGCCGAGCAGCTACTTGGTCAGGAGCAAATACGTTTGTAAAATTCTACAAAATTGATACCCTGGCTGAGGAGGACCTGGAGTTCTCTCATTTGGTGCTGCAGAGTCATCCGCACTCTCCCGCCCGTTTGGGAGCTTTGGTATAATCCCCATGGTCCTTACGGAGTCCCCAGCATCCACTTAGGACGTTAGAGAAAATAAGAATTTACTTACCGATAATTCTATTTCTCGTAGTCCGTAGTGGATGCTGGGCGCCCATCCCAAGTGCGGATTGTCTGCAATACTGGTACATAGTTATTGTTACCAAAAAATCGGGTTATTGCTGTAGTGAGCCATCTTTTCTAGAGGCTCCTCTGTTATCATGCTGTTAACTGGGTTCAGATCACAAGTTGTACAGTGTGATTGGTGTGGCTGGTATGAGTCTTACCCGGGATTCAAAATCCTTCCTTATTGTGTACGCTCGTCCGGGCACAGTATCCTAACTGAGGCTTGGAGGAGGGTCATAGGGGGAGGAGCCAGTGCACACCAGATAGTCCTAAAGCTTTCTTTAGATGTGCCCAGTCTCCTGCGGAGCCGCTATTCCCCATGGTCCTTACGGAGTCCCCAGCATCCACTACGGACTACGAGAAATAGAATTATCGGTAAGTAAATTCTTATTTATCAAGTCCTCCGCAGAGCTCTATGCCAGCCTCTGTGCTTGATAAGCAGACTGGACCCTTTGCCGATTACGTCTTGCCAGGTGTCGGTATGCTGTAAAGAAAAAGACACAACAGTCAGTTTATATAAAAAGTTGCTTTGTTTTGCACTAACTGTCCCTGAGACCTTTGCTGATCTGCTTTCCCTAACTTAGCACATCACAAAAGACAAATACCTAACTTGTTGGGGAAAAGAAAGAGGAAAAAGGTAGATTATTTACCCTTAGCAAGTCCTCCGCAGAGCTCTATGCCAGCCTCTGTGCTTGATTAGCAGACTGGTCCCTGTGTCCGGCTAGTTTGCTGTTGTGGCCAGCTCCTCCTGGGCTACGGGCGGCTCCTCCCGGGCTCCGGACGGCTCCTCCGGGGCTCCGGACGGCTCCTCCGGGGCTCTGGCATGCTCCTCCTGGGCTCTGGAATGCTCCTCCTGGGCTCTGGAATGCTCCTCCTGGGCTCTATTCCACATAACCGCCTGTGCTTGTTCCAACATCTCCTGCTGGGCTCTGTTCCACATCTCGTGCTGTATTATGGACTGCTCCAATTCTTCTGACCTTTGACGCTGCAGTCTCAAAACTGACAATGCTCTTTGGTAAGCCAGATCTCCTCTCTCTTCTTGAGCATACATTTCTTGATCAATTGATGTTCGGTTTGACGGTGTTGTGACTTCTGAACTTCGTTCTGCTTGCTGTGGTTGTGCGCTGTGCAATCTTCTTCCTTCGTCTGTCATCAGCTGCAGGCTTGTTGCAATCATGCTTGTGTTTACATTGCACTGTTGTTGCCACAGTAGCATGTTTTGTAGGCCTGTTCCAATCTGTTGGCATTGCAATGAAATATGTTCCAGAGAATCATTCTGTTGTCGACAGAGTTGGTCCTGATTCGATTGTCCATCCCGCTGTTCATTTTGTTTGGTGCTGATATCTTCAATCTTCTGCTGCATGCTCTTGCAATGTCCAACCACCGACATATGTGCTGACACAAGTTGATCGTAGTATCGGCCCAGCGATATCATTGCGTCATTTTGTTGAACAACAGCTGTCTTGATATGGTCGATGTTCTGTTCCATGATGTCCAAACGACTATTAATCCTTTGGCTTTCTTCAGCTCTTCAGCTCTACATTGCTCCATGTTCTTTAAAGCTTCCAGTATTAGATTGAGTGATGACTCTGTAATACAAGTAAATGATTTAGTCTAACAAATTACAGTTGAACACAATTAAACACTCCTAAATTGTAAAAAAATATTAAATTGCTACCTTCTCGCGTAGTTTCCGGTGTTGTTGATTCAAGGACTTCTGCTACACTACCTGAAGTTTCCATGTCCGGAATTTGCTCTGTTCTTTCCACAAGATTCTGGTCTTCAAATGCAGGGTAGCTCTGTGAAGAGGATTCTTCTGGCAGTGACTGTGGGTGCCCCTGTGATGAATTTTCTTCTGGGCTGATTCTTCTTGAAGTGGCGCTGCTTGCAGTGTTGACTCAATCGGCGATATTGTATGCTGTATCTGTGTTTCTAAAATGTAAATATAGATATATACAATAATTATAAAAAAAATATGCAGTGCCAGAAACGCCAACAGCTAAAGATACGCAACCAGTGCAAGCTACAGGTATGCACCCATTGACAGATATACATGTACCAACATTGTTAATTTCATGTCCAAAAACGATGCCTTACCGGTATCCTGAGCACCTCCTCCAGTTGTCGGATATCCAAAAGAAACTCTTCTCTTTGCCTTAACTGTGGAATCTGTAATATTGATATAAAGAACATACTGTAGTTATTAGTTTGGTTTCATGAAAAAAATATAAATATATATATATATATATATATATAGCAGTAGAAATAAGTGCGGCACTGGGAGTCTTGTAATGAAAAGTGAAAAAGCCGTGTCTTTATTTCATCTACGTTTCGGGGACGCAGCCCCTTCATCAGGATAACCACAAAGTGTAATAAAACGTGTTTAAATAACATTAGAAGAAGGAGGTACTCACCGCCGCCTCCAGCCACGCTGCCCGGGTCCCGGTCCTGACGTCTCTCCACCCACCGGAAGTGACGCGGCTCCGGTCCGTGCGGCTAGCGCACTGAGGCTAGGGTAAAAGTAACCATGACAACAAGTTACAACAAAATAGCAGCTGCGCTATCTCGTATAAAGTGCATCGTGTTTAGCATACAATAAGTGTAAAATCATTAGATTCGTATACAAGATATCTATGATGCAGAATAGTCGCAACATTGGTAGTGAGTGTGAAACATGAAAAATGAAAAATAAACAGAATTACATGATAATAGATAAAAATCGCTAATTGATGCCTATACTGTATAGCACAAACTATGGGGGGAAAATTACTCATCACACCAATTCAGGTATTCTCATTACAGTTCTACCTTAGACTCCCCTGTCATGTTAAACTACAAGGTTAAAGAAGGAGACTTTATTAAACTAGTACCTACAAAGTTAGATGTATAGCTAATAGCCGTGACTAAAATGATAAACACCATATAAGGCAAAAATCCAGTATATACAAGAGTATGCATTATATACACATATATGCCTGTACCAAATAAGGATGGACATAAAAAGCAACGTAAAAGTAAAAGTAAAAGTAAAAGCAGGATAGTGGATATAACCACCGCAACAGGCACCTAGCTGTACTTCAGCCCCCTACATAAGGTCTCTCATAGGAAGCATTTGAAGCTAAGTGCTTCATTTAGGCCCCTAGGAAATTGGGTGTTGAGTGTATAAATCCATTTAGCTTCAGCCTGTAACAGTTTTTTAGAGCGATCACCGCCACGTAATACTGGCGGGACGTGATCTATGATTTTATACCGTAGTGTGGCCATTCCATGTTTTGCTTGTGCAAAATGGCGTGCCACAGGTTGATCACTGCCACCTGATTTAATGGCCTCACGTATGGCATACCTATGTTGTGCCATTCTTGTCTTGAAGGCACAATCAGTCCTTCCCACGTAGGCCAGTCCACAGGGGCAGGTCAAAAGGTAAATGACAAATTTTGAATCACATGATAAGGGGAATCTAATGTTGTATTTTTTCGCGGTATGCGGATGCTAAAAGCTATCACCCTGTAGCATATAGCCACAGGTAGTGCACCCACTGCATTTAAAGCATCCATTTCTCCGTTTAAGAAAATTTTTGGAATTGCTCTTATCAAACGAGGAAATGTCAGTCTTGACAACAAAATCCCTAATACTGCGTCCCCTGGAGTAACTGGGCAGTAATCTAGACTGATAAGCTTCACCCAGTTCTCGATCTGAGGAAATGATTGGCCACAGTTGTCTGGTACGCTTCATTAGCTGTGGACTGCTGGAATTAAATCTAGTTACCCAAGGAAACCTTCCTTTAAGTTGTTTATGAACTTTAGGTTTCAATAATTGCTGTCTAGTAACACTCAAAGCTTTTTGTTTTGCTTGTTCCAGCAAACCTATAGGGTACCCCCTCTCTGCAAATTTAGCTAGCATCTCGTTCAATTGTTTGTCTCTCATTGACTGTTGGCTGTTAATCCTACACACCCTTAGAAATTGTGAGTATGGTAGGCTTGTAATGGTGGATTTGGGATGGAAGCTATCAAACCTTAATAGATTATTCCTATCGGTGGCTTTTGTATATAACTCAGTGTTGATCACACCTTCGGTCAATGTAATGCATACATCTAGAAAATTAATCTGCTTATCATTACACTCCATGGTGAATTTAATGGGACTAGATGTGGCATTATGCTGCTTAATGATTTCAAATAGATGACTTTCAGTACCCGTCCAAAATATTAGTACGTCATCAATATAGCGCTGATACAGGCATAGCTTTGATGAAATAGCCATATCCTGTAAGAACAGCTCCCTTTCCACTTCCCACATAAACGCATTGGCAAATGCCGGGGCCACAGCACTCCCCATGGCACAACCAGTGCGTTGAATGTAGAAGTGGTTGTCATGTAAAAAATAGTTATGCGTCAACGTGAATTCTAATAAGGACAGATAAAATTTAATATCTGGTCCTAAATATTTTGGGTTATTGATTAACAGATATTCCACCACTGCTAAACCCGCCCCATGGGGGATACAAGTGTATAAACTTGTCACATCAATAGATGCCAAGACAATATTGCTGGGAAGAACACCTAAACCCTCAAGTATGCGTAATAACGATGACGTATCCTTCAAGTGTGTTACCGTATCCTGTATACAGGGTTGGAGATAACTATCACAGTAGATGGAAACTGCCTCACATAATGAACCCCTGGCAGATATAATAGGCCTACCAAGGGGATTCACTTCATCTTTGTGAATCTTGGGAATCACGTAAAATATAGGGACTACAGGGAAATCAACACTCAATGCCTTAGCCACACCTGGGGTAATAATTGCCGCTTCTACTGCCAGCTTTAACATATCATCCAATTCCTTCTTGAACTGACTAGTGGGATCCCTAGACAGTCTAGCATATGTGGAGTTATCTGCCAATAACCGTGAACATTCTGCCTTATACTTAACAGTGTCTAAGACCACAATCCCCCCTCCCTTATCAGCCTGACATATTATGATATCTTCCCTTTTACCAAGATCTATAAGGGCATCAAATTCATCTTTGGCTAGATTGGGGTAACATTTATCATAATTATGATGCACAGATGTTTCAAGCATCCTGTTAAAAGTTCTAATGGAAGCATTGAGGGTATGTGGATCAAACGTAGATTTGGTAAGTTTTCTCACCTGCGGTGGGAGAGAAGAAGTCCCCATAGTTGAATTAGCCTCATTGTCCTTTGCAAAGTGTTCTTTAAGTTTCAAGGACCTAATCAATTTAAATTGTTCGACTTTCTACTGGTGATTGAGGAGTCTACCCGTGAGTTAACCATTACCAGAAATAAAATAGAGCTATTCGAAGTGGAACATAACTTGAAGAAAGTACCGGTACCAGAGTGGCTGAGCAAACTTTCTGATGACATCGAGTTGTATAAAACAAATCTCATTAAGTTTAAAAAACAAAAGAGAGTTCGGGTCCAACAGGACTATTATCAACATAAAGTTTACTCCTGGCTGGGGAGTCAAGCCACCCAAGGACGAGGTACACAATCATCCTATAACAGACGGAGAACTCAACGCCCCCAGTATTCGAGCACATCAGCCAGCGAGACGGAGGAAGGAGCCCAAGGTACCCCACAAGACAGAAGGGAGATCCCTTTAGGGGTTCGTACCAGGGCTATTATAGCCGGACGAGGAAGTGCCCCAACGAGGCGAGGGGGGCAAACAAAGAGGCAGAAGGGGAGGCAACACAGGCACCAAACCTCTGAAGGGAAGACGCAATTAATCTTTGATCTTTCCACAAGGCGGATCTCGGAGATGGAGTCTAAAGTACTGAGTAGAGGACTCTCCTTTATCCCTACATCCCGTCCTGATCCGTTTCTTCAGAAAGTCGAACAATTTAAATTGATTAGGTCCTTGAAACTTAAAGAACACTTTGCAAAGGACAATGAGGCTAATTCAACTATGGGGACTTCTTCTCTCCCACCGCAGGTGAGAAAACTTACCAAATCTACGTTTGATCCACATACCCTCAATGCTTCCATTAGAACTTTTAACAGGATTCTTGAAACATCTGTGCATCATAATTATGATAAATGTTACCCCAATCTAGCCAAAGATGAATTTGATGCCTTATAGATCTTGGTAAAAGGTAAGATATCATAATACGTCAGGCTGATAAGGGAGGGGGGATTGTGGTCTTAGACACTGTTAAGTATAAGGCAGAATGTTCACGGTTATTGGCAGATAACTCCACATATGCTAGACTGTCTAGGGATCCCACTAGTCAGTTCAAGAAGGAATTGGATGATATGTTAAAGCTGGCAGTAGAAGCGGCAATTATTACCCCAGGTGTGGCTAAGGCATTGAGTGTTGATTTCCCTGTAGTCCCTATATTTTACGTGATTCCCAAGATTCACAAAGATGAAGTGAATCCCCCTGGTAGGCCTATTATATCTGCCAGGGGTTCATTATGTGAGGCAGTTTCCATCTACTGTGATAGTTATCTCCAACCCTGTATACAGGATACGGTAACACACTTGAAGGATACGTCATCGTTATTACGCATACTTGAGGGTTTAGGTGTTCTTCCCAGCAATATTGTCTTGGCATCTATTGATGTGACAAGTTTATACACTTGTATCCCCCATGGGGCGGGTTTAGCAGCGGTGGAACATCTGTTAATTAATAACCCAAAATATTTAGGACCAGATATTAAATTTTATCTGTCCTTATTAGAATTCACGTTGACGCATAACTATTTTTTACATGACAACCACTTCTACATTCAACGCACTGGTTGTGCCAAGGGGAGTGCTGTGGCCCCGGCATTTGCCAATGCGTTTATGTGGGAAGTGGAAAGGGAGCTGTTCTTACAGGATATGGCTATTTCATCAAGGCTATGCCTGTATCAGCGCTATATTGATGACGTACTAATATTTTGGACGGGTACTGAAAGTCATCTATTTGAAATCATTAAGCAGCATAATGCCACATCTAGTCCCATTAAATTCACCATGGAGTGTAATGATAAGCAGATTAATTTTCTAGATGTATGCATTACATTGACCGAAGGTGTGATCAACACTGAGTTATATACAAAAGCCACCGATAGGAATAATCTATTAAGGTTTGATAGCTTCCATCCCAAATCCACAATTAGAAGCCTACCATACTCACAATTTCTAAGGGTGTGTAGGATTAACAGCCAACAGTCAATGAGAGACAAACAATTGAACGAGATGCTAGCTAAATTTGCAGAGAGGGGGTACCCTATAGGTTTGCTGGAACAAGCAAAACAAAAAGCTTTGAGTGTTACTAGACAGCAATTATTGAAACCTAAAGTTCATAAACAACTTAAAGGAAGGTTTCCTTGGGTAACTAGATTTAATTCCAGCAGTCCACAGCTAATGAAGCGTACCAGACAACTGTGGCCAATCATTTCCTCAGATCGAGAACTGAGTGAAGCTTATCAGTCTAGATTACTGCCCAGTTACTCCAGGGGACGCAGTATTAGGGATTTTGTTGTCAAGACTGACATTTCCTCGTTTGATAAGAGCAATTCCAAAAATTTTCTTAAACGGAGAAATGGATGCTTTAAATGCAGTGGGTGCACTACCTGTGGCTATATGCTACAGGGTGATAGCTTTTAGCATCCGCATACCGGGAAAAAATACAACATTAGATTCCCCTTATCATGTGATTCAAAATTTGTCATTTACCTTTTGACCTGCCCCTGTGGACTGGCCTACGTGGGAAGGACTGATTGTGCCTTCAAGACAAGAATGGCACAACATAGGTATGCCATACGTGAGGCCATTAAATCAGGTGGCAGTGATCAACCTGTGGCACGCCATTTTGCACAAGCAAAACATGGAATGGCCACACTACGGTATAAAATCATAGATCACGTCCCGCCAGTATTACGTGGCGGTGATCGCTCTAAAAAACTGTTACAGGCTGAAGCTAAATGGATTTATACACTCAACACCCAATTTCCTAGGGGCCTAAATGAAGCACTTAGCTTCAAATGCTTCCTATGAGAGACCTTATGTAGGGGGCTGAAGTACAGCTAGGTGCCTGTTGCGGTGGTTATATCCACTAACCTGCTTTTACTTTTACTTTTATGTTGCTTTTTATGTCCATCCTTATTTGGTACAGGCATATATGTGTATATAATGCATACTCTTGTATATACTGGATTTTTGCCTTATATGGTGTTTATCATTTTAGTCACGGCTATTAGCTATACATCTAACTTTGTAGGTACTAGTTTAATAAAGTCTCCTTCTTTAACCTTGTAGTTTAACATGACAGGGTAGTCTAAGGTAGAACTGTAATGAGAATACCTGAATTGGTGTGATGAGTAATTTTCCCCCCATAGTTTGTGCTATACAGTATAGGCATCAATTAGCGATTTTTATCTATTATCATGTAATTCTGTTTATTTTTCATTTTTCATGTTTCACACTCACTACCAATGTTGCGACTATTCTGCATCATAGATATCTTGTATACGAATCTAATGATTTTACACTTATTGTATGCTAAACACGATGCACTTTATACGAGATAGCGCAGCTGCTATTTTGTTGTAACTTGTTGTCATGGTTACTTTTACCCTAGCCTCAGTGCGCTAGCCGCACGGACCGGAGCCGCGTCACTTCCGGTGGGTGGAGTGACGTCAGGACCGGGACCCGGGCAGCGTGGCTGGAGGCGGCGGTGAGTACCTCCTTCTTCTAATGTTATTTAAACACGTTTTATTACACTTTGTGGTTATCCTGACGAAGGGGCTGCGTCCCCGAAACGTAGATGAAATAAAGACACGGCTTTTTCACTTTTCATTACAAGACTCCCAGTGCCGCACTTATTTCTACTGCTATCTATGGGATCCAGGTCCTAGAAGGTGAGGGCACAGGAGCACATTTCTGATACGCTGGGGAGCGAGAGGAGTGCCGGGTCTTTTGCACTATATATATATATATATATATATATATATATATATAAAAGGGAAAATATGATATGTCCCTCACCTTTCTGAGATTTTGTTTTCTTCTTTGGCGTTGTTTCCGTTTGTGGCGTGCTATGTTTGATTGGCGTTGATTCTTTTGTGGCTCCTTTTGAAATAAATAAGAAATTATTGGTTTTTTTTAAAAATAATAAATTTTTATAAATGAATATAAAAAAAATATTTATATAATTTGTAAAAATAATACCGTGTGCACTGGTTCCTGGCATTTCTTCCTGCACAAGCACAAAGTAGTTCTCCATCTTCTTTTCTCAATCCTTGTGTAATTTTTGGCCTTTTTGGATCTTCTACAGTTGCGTAACCTTTTCTTGCAACTTTCGGTGCTTCGCTGGAACCCACCTTCCGAAGAAACTGCATCCGAGATTTCCTTCCACGTCGTGACCTTGAATCGGTGATGAACATTTCTTGCCGGCGATCCGAAAAGTTGAAAGGAGTGATGAACAACTTGATTGATTAGGGTGTCCGTTTCTTCATCCGTGAAGATGGGTGCCCTGCTGCTGGATTCTTCTCCCGAGTCCGCTTCTTCATGCGAAACTCTGCCATGGTCGGTTGGTGAGGTTTCTTGCTGTCTTTCAGATGATTCTTCTTCCTGTGCGGATAGGGAAAGCCTTCTTGCTTCTTCCTTGGACATCTCTGAAAAAAAAACTAAAACAAAAGAAAATAATAATAATAATAATAATAATAATAATAATAATAATAATAATATTATAATAAAAAAAATAACCCCCCCACAGTGACAGATACACAAATAATGACCCCCAGCAGTGCCATATACACAAATAATGACCCCCCGCAGTGACATATACACAAATAATGACCCCCCACAGTGACATATACACAAATAATGACCCCACGCAGTGACATATACACAAATAATGACCCCCACAGTGACATATACACAAATAATGACCCCCAACAGTGACAGATACACAAATAATGACCACCATCTGTGCCATATACCTAAATTATGCCAACCAGGAGTGCCATATACCCAAATTATGCCAATCAGCAGTGCCAGATAGCCAAATTATGCCACCCAGCTGTGACAGATACCCAAATTATGCCAACCAGCAGTGCCATATACCCAAATTATGCCAACCAGCAGTGCAAGATAGCCAAATTATGCCACCCATCTGTGACAGATACCCAAATTATGCCAACCAGCTGTGCCAGATACCCAAATTATGCCACCCAGCTGTGCCATATAACCAAAGTATGCCAACCATCAGTGCCAGATACCAAATTTATGCCAACCAGCAGTGACATATACACAAATAATGACCCCCAGCAGTGCCATATACACAAATTATGCCACCCAGCAGTGACAGATCACCAAAAAAGGACCCCCATCTGTGCCATATACCCAAATTATGCCAACCAGCAGTGCCATATACCCAAATTATGCCAACCAGCAGTGCCAGATACCCAAATTATGCCACCCAGCTGTGACAGATACCCAAATTATGCCAACCAGCTGTGACAGATACCAAAAATAGGACCCCCATCTGTGCCATATACCCAAATTATGCCAACCAGCAGTGCCATATACCCAAATTATGCCAACCAGCAGTGCCAGATACCCAAATTATGCCACCCAGCTGTGACAGATACCCAAATTATGCCAACCAGCTGTGACAGATACCAAAAAAAGGACCCCCATCTGTGCCATATACCCAAATTATGCCAACCAGCAGTGACATATACACAAATAATGACCCCACACAGTGACAGATACACAAATAATGACCCCCAGCAGTGCCATATACACAAATAATGACCCCCCGCAGTGACATATACACAAATAATGACCCCCCACAGTGACATATACACAAATAATAACCCCACGCAGTGACATATACACAAATAATGACCCCCACAGTGACATATACACAAATAATGACCCCCAACAGTGACAGATACACAAATAATGACCCCCATCTGTGCCATATACCCAAATTATGCCAACCAGGAGTGCCATATACCCAAATTATGCCACCCAGCTGTGACAGATACCCAAATTATGCCAACCAGCTGTGACAGATACCCAAATTATGCCAACCAGCTGTGACAGATACCAAAAAAAGGACCCCCATCTGTGCCATATACCCAAATTATGCCAACCAGCAGTGGCAGATACCAAATTTATGCCAACCAGCAGTGACATATACACAAATAATGACCCCCAGCAGTGCCATATACACAAATTATGCCACCCAACAGTGACAGATCACCAAAAAAGGACCCCCATCTGTGCCATATACCCAAATTATGCCAACCAGCAGTGCCATATACCCAAATTATGCCAACCAGCAGTGCCAGATACCCAAATTATGCCACCCAGCTGTGACAGATACCCAAATTATGCCAACCAGCTGTGACAGATACCAAAAAAAGGACCCCCATCTCTGCCTCATACCCAAATTATGCCAACCAGCAGTGCCAGATACCAAATTTATGCCAATCAGCAGTGACATATACACAAATAATGACCCCACACAGTGACATATACACAAATAATGACCCCCAGCAGTGCCATATACACAAATAATGACCCCCCACAGTGACATATACACAAATAATGACCCCACGCAGTGACATATACACAAATAATGACCCCCACAGTGACATATACACAAATAATGACCCCCAACAGTGACAGATACACAAATAATGACCCCCATCTGTGCCATATACCCAAATTATGCCAACCAGGAGTGCCATATACCCAAATTATGCCAACCAGCAGTGCCAGATAGCCAAATTATGCCACCCAGCTGTGACAGACACCCATATTATGCCAACCAGCTGTGCCAGATACCCAAATTATGCCACCCAGCTGTGCCATATAACCAAATTATGCCAACCATCAGTGCCAGATACCAAATTTATGCCAACCAGCAGTGACATATACACAAATAATGACCTCCAGCAGTGCCATATACACAAAATATGCCACCCAGCAGTGACAGATCACCATAAAAGGACCCCCATCTGTGCCATATACCCAAATTATGCCAACCAGCAGTGCCATATACCCAAATTATGCCAACCAGCAGTGCCAGATAGCCAAATTATGCCACCCAGCTGTGACAGATACCCAAATTATGCCAACCAGCTGTGCCAGATACCCAAAATATGCCACCCAGCTATGACAGATACCCAAATTATGCCACCCAGCTGTGACAGATAACAATAAAGGACCCCAATCTGTGCCATATACCCAAATTATGCCAACCAGCAGTTCCAGAAACCAAATTTATGCCAACCAGCAGTGACATATACACAAATAATGAACCCCAGCAGTGACAGATACACAAATAATGACCCCCCGCAGTGACAGATACCCAAATTTTGCCAACAAACGGTGCAAGATACACAAATTATGCCAGAAAGCAGTGCCAGATACCGACATCATTCCACACTGCAGTGACAGATATACAAATAATGCCCATCAGCAGTGGCAGAGATAGCAGTTGAAAAAGAGAATAAGAAATATGGGACAGTTTATTTAGGATGAGAGTGTAATAGAAAGACAGAGTACATTTAGCTCAGGGCTTACCTATTAAGATGAGAAAAAAAACTGGATTGGTCTTCTCCTCTGCGTCGGAAGAATTCTTGTCCCGGTCACTTCTCCAGAAAAGCTCTGATATGGAAATCAGAATCGCTAGAAGCCAATCACAAGACACTAACAGACCGTATACAGCCAGTTAGCAGTCTCAAGCAAATGGCGCCTAAGCAAGGGAGGGACAGAGCTTTTATTCTGTGTAAAAGAGCGGGAACATAGCTCCTCCTTCACTATAGGAATCATGTAGTTTTATTGGCTAAACTAGTGGCACCACTATACGTCAGGCCATACTGAAGTCTTGATTTGTCTTATGTAGGAGTATATTTTATTGGTTGGATTTTGGCGCGAACGGACATGTTATGTTTTGATTGGTGTCATCAGTGATAGCATCATTGAAATACATTTTTTTTTTAAAAACATTAACCGGAATGTATCTCGGAACGTTGGCCCGGAACGGTTACCTTCAGCAAACTCTGCCATTATGGAGCTTGCAGTGCTTATCCACGGGGATTATGTAGCTAGAGTGTTGGTGGAATTTTGGCACCTGTAGTGTTATGGGGAATGCTGGCTGCACCTCCGCCCGATAACGGGGTGACGTTCCAGTATGCTGGGACGTATAGGGGCAGTACACGGCTGTGGGGGTAGAGGGGTAGATGGCTAGGGAGAGTGTGCGTCTCGGGGTACACGGCTGGTGATAGCTGGGGTTCGGGGGACAGTTGGAGGGAGGTGAGGTTAAGTGCATAAAGGGGCTAGGCTGGCTAGGTGGATGGCTGAAGTGCGTTACTGTGCTACCAGAGTGGGGAGCAGTGCCAGGGCGTTGTGTTACTTGTAGTGCCACGGGAAAACATGGAGCGCGTAAGGCAGTGGGGTGTATAGCTAGGCGTGTAAATGTAGACGGGCAGCGGGGTGACTAGGGGGGATGGCGTCGTCGTCTAAGTTTGCACGGGTATCGTGGGGAATAGCGGGGGGGGTTTCAGCGTTGCAGATGTGCAGCAGGGTGCCCGGGTGTGCTGGCAGACATGGGTGGGGTCTTTCATGAAGGGTGTTACTGTGCTACTAGAGTGGGGAGCAGTGCCAGGGCGTTGTGTTACTTGTAGTGCCACGGGAAAACATGGAGCGCGTAAGGCAGTGGGGTGTATAGCTAGGCGTGTAAATGTATACGGACAGCGGGGTGACTAGGGGGGATGGCGGCGGCATCTAAGTTTGCACGGGTATCGTAGGGAATAGCGGGGGGGAGGGTGTCAGCGTTGCAGATGTGCAGCAGGGTGCCCGGGTGTGCTGGCAGACATGGGTGGGGTCTTTCATGAAGGGTGTTACTGTGCTACCAGAGCGGGGAGCAGTGCCAGGGCGTTGTGTTACTTGTAGTGCCACGGGAAAACATGGAGCGCGTAAGGCAGTGGGGTGTATAGCTAGGCGTGTAAATGTAGACGGACAGCGGGGTGACTAGGGGGGATGGCGGCGGCATCTAAGTTTGCACGGGTATCGTGGGGAATAGCGGGGGGGAGGGTGTCAGCGTTGCAGATGTGCAGCAGGGTGCCCGGGTGTGCTGGCAGACATGGGTGGGGTCTTTCATGAAGGGTGTTACTGTGCTACCAGAGCGGGGAGCAGTGCCAGGGCGTTGTGTTACTTGTAGTGCCACGGGAAAACATGGAGCGCGTAAGGCAGTGGGGTGTATAGCTAGGCGTGTAAATGTAGACGGACAGCGGGGTGACTAGGGGGGATGGCGGCGGCATCTAAGTTTGCACGGGTATCGTGGGGAATAGCGGGGGGGAGGGTGTCAGCGTTGCAGATGTGCAGCAGGGTGCCCGGGTGTGCTGGCAGACATGGGTGGGGTCTTTCATGAAGGGTGTTACTGTGCTACCAGAGCGGGGAGCAGTGCCAGGGCGTTGTGTTACTTGTAGTGCCACGGGAAAACATGGAGCGCGTAAGGCAGTGGGGTGTATAGCTAGGCGTGTAAATGTAGACGGACAGCGGGGTGACTAGGGGGGATGGCGGCGGCATCTAAGTTTGCACGGGTATCGTGGGGAATAGCGGGGGGGAGGGTGTCAGCGTTGCAGATGTGCAGCAGGGTGCCCGGGTGTGCTGGCAGACATGGGTGGGGTCTTTCATGAAGGGTGTTACTGTGCTACCAGAGCGGGGAGCAGTGCCAGGGCGTTGTGTTACTTGTAGTGCCACGGGAAAACATGGAGCGCGTAAGGCAGTGGGGTGTATAGCTAGGCGTGTAAATGTAGATGGACAGCGGGGTGACTAGGGGGGATGGCGGCGGCGTCTAAGTTTGCACGGGTATCATGGGGAATGGGGGGGGAAAGGGTGTCAGCGTTGCAGATGTGCAGCAGGGTGCCCGGGTGTGCTGGCAGACATGGGTGGGGTCTTTCATGAATGGTGTTACTGTGCTACCAGAGCGGGGAGCAGTGCCCGGGCGTTGTGTTACTTGTAGTGCCACGGGGAAACATGGAGCGCGCAAGGCAGTGGGGTGTATAGCTAGGCGTGTAAATGTAGATGGGAAGCGGGGTGACTAGGGGGGATGGCTGAACCGGTATCGGGGTGGATAGCAGGTGGGGGGGGGGGCAGCGTTGCAGATGTGCAGCAGGTCAGGGTATTGTGTAGGTGGTGGATGTAAGGGCTGGCTGGAAGCTGTAGTTCCACGAATGGAAGCAGGGATCGCGCTGTAGAGTGTTTTTCTATACTTGGCCTATTTATATGTCGATATATTAACTGTCGTGTCGATCTAAGTTTTGTCGATCTTATATATGTCGAGCTATTACATGTCGACCCAATTAAGTTTCGATCTAAGTTTTTTCGGTCTATGGTTTGTCGATCTTCTGTATGTGGATGTATTTGTTTGTCGAACAATTACATGTCGATCTAATTTTTGTCGGTCTATGTTTTGTCGGCCTATGTTTTGTCAGTCTATGGTTTGTCGATCTTCTGTATGTCGATGTATTTGTTTGTTGAACAATTACATGTCGATCTATGTTTTGTCGGTCTATGTTTTGTCGGTCTATGGTTTGTCGATCTTCTGTATGTCGATCTATTTGTTTGTTGAACAATTACATGTCGATGAGTTTTTGGTCGAACTTGTTCCTGTCGATGATTTGTTTGTCGATCTTACGTTGTGTCGCTGTTGTATGTGATCGATCATGTGTTGTGTCGATGTACTGTTTGTCGAATATACGTCTTGTCGATGTTCGGGGTTTGTTGATGTAGTGGTTGTCGATGTTGGTGATATGTCGATCTTGTGTTTGTCGATGTTCGATCACTGTCGATGTAGGTGTTGTCTATGTTGCGTGGTCGATGTTAGCGTTGTCGAACTAGCGGGTGCCGATCCATCGACCGGATACCATTTTCCAGATGCACTGTAAATATTACTTGAAAAGCTATACTGGAGGACAGTAGGTGACACTGAAAAGTATGGAGAAGTGAGCCAGTGGAGAAGTTGCCCATTGCAACCAATCAACATTGAAGTAACATTTATAATTTGCATACTATACAATTGTACGGAGCAGCCATGGGCAACTTCTCTACAGGCTCACTTCTCCACTCTTTTCAGTGCTTCATGAATGGACCCCACTGTATCTTAAATTGTCAGTGTTTAGCCTCTCATTACTTTGGTAGTGCACACTCTTCAGGAATCTGCTTGTTAATCCCTATGTTCTGAAGTTTAGTCATGCTGGTAAAATTGCATGTTTGATGCTTTATTGAAGCAGAATATTCTGCAACATTATGCCTGGTGGATAAAAAAGAATATTAGGGGAAATTCAATTGCTATCACCGCCCGTCCGACAGGACAATACAGGGGCAATATTCAATTGGTGCTGGTTATTGCGCTTATTCGCATAAAGCAGCTAATCACAACTAAACTAATGGGTGTGATCACTAAAATTGCCGTTTGGGACCCCAAACAGGTCACTTCTCTGACATTTCAGCTTGCCACTTGGGTGCCCAACAGGAGCAACAATTGCTCCGTTGGGCGTGCATAAGAGACAGCTGTCAGCGCTAACAATTACATTTTCCCCAAGGGGACACCTAAACATAGATGCACATGTTTTCTCTTTCTTGAACGAGCATTTGCATGTATAGCATGCTAACAAACTAACTGAATAGAAAAAATGTCTTAGGGCACACAACCATACAACTTGTCAGTGTTTTCCTCAGACCTGCAGTTTAAGACTGGAAAATGCAGTAGCCACCATAAATCAAATTGGCCCATCGGTGGAGTTGAATATACTTGACATTATTCAGCACATAAATATTATAATCTAAATTTAATTTTTTAATAAATATGGCGATCCATACAGTATGTATTATAGTAAACCTCATGTTTTAAATCATATTATAGGTTATAATACATCCTGCCCTTAGTGTGGCAGGTGGATAGAAAGCTGAGGGTGGGTAATTACCTATACCTTTGTGTTAGACTTGGCACCAAAAAAAGGTATGCTGCTTAGACTGGGCACCAGATATGGCTATGTGACTTTGAAAAGTCACTAGATCTGGCTTAAAATAATTAGTAGCAAATATTCAAAATCAATGAAATTAAATAAAACTGTGGATTTCAGGATAAAAAGTAAAAAAAAAAATACACTTACAGATCACAGTTGCAGCAAGACATGACAGTACATATTATTATTATTATTATTATTATTATTATTAATAATAATAATAATATCCTTTATTATAATGGCGCGACAAGGGTTCCTCGCCTAACAAAGTGCATACAAAAATGAGCAAAACAAGAAAACACAGTGACTTACAATGCAAGACATTGCAGGACAAATTCATGGGGGTACATGGTACCCCCACCCCATGAAAATCCTGCGTTTGCCCCTGAAGGTTACAGTAGTGTCCAGTCTAAAGATGATCAGTAAGTAGATGAGGGTCTTAGTGGCCTCCAAGGTGAGAGAAGTTCTGATTTTGGAAATATTTTTGAGATAGAAAGACATACCATGATATTGCGGAGAATACTGATAAACGATCATCTTCAAGCACATACTATAATGAATATATAATTTATTATTTATTCAATAAAATGTATGCATAAATAATTTTTTAGAATTGGATGGGGGAAATTAATCCGATTCAAATTTGTGATTCATACCCAATGAAAATAAATAGTTTGGAGTGTGATTAAGGAGCAAATTATGGGGGGAGGGGGGTTATTATGCAATTCTGAGAATGCCAGAAACCTAATGCAGTTTTCAGTCACAAACAATGTGTTTATTTGGACTTTATGTAAAATCACTTCCTGTTTGTGTAATTGAACCATTGGCAACACGACAATAAAGGTACATTTTCCAATCCTTTGTGCTTTTGCAAACTGCTACTAAATTGCCCCCTGCGTTAGGAGACTGCTTGTTTTTTTGTTTATTTTTAAAGTGGCCTAGGGGATTATTCAGAGATGGATGTAGATCTTGCTTCCGCGTCGACTCCCCCCATCCCCAACAGCCACCATTGTCAATCATCTTGTGACTGCAAATATCAGATTTTGGACTGCGAAAATTGCATGATTGTATTGATTTTTATCAATAAGTATCAATATTTTTTTTATGGCTTTTAAACTGAATGAAATCCGAATCCGAACCAAAACACTTGAGGGTGGTTTTGCCAAAACCAAAACATGATGATGAAATAGAACCAAAAACAAAACATGGGGGTCCACACATATACAGTATCTCATTTTTTGTACTGTGGAAGAATACTGAAGAACTTGGAGGAAGCATGCAAAAACAAACTTTAAACACAGAAACTCCACATGGATAAGGTAGAATAATTAGTGATGTCACCAACACTTCAAATTGAAACAAATTGAAAGTTAAACATAACATAACATTTTAATAAATGTTGCTCCCCTCGTTCATACAAGCACCCTAAAAGTCCTCTCCCCTCCTGCACTGCTTGTCACAGTCCTAGGGTAGGGCCCTAGATGAAATAGGGTGCAGTTAATAAACCAGCTGTCAGGATCCCAAGGATCAGGTGACCGATGCCAGAATCCCAACAGCCAGTGAAATGCCGATGAACAGAATCTTGACCAACACAGGATATTCCCACTCGGTTGGTGGGTCCACACCACTAACTAAGTGGGAATATAACCTGTGGCAAGCAAAGCGAGCCACCGGCCCGAAACGTGGTGAGTGCTGCAAGCCCGCGAGGGGACTTGCTGCTTCACTGCTAGGATTTCGACAGGCGGGATGCCGCTGTCAGTATAGAGACAGCCGGCATCCCGTCTGCCGGTCAAACATATGTATTCCGATGAAATGTAACCCATGACCCTTAAGTTTTGTTAGTACCACAGAAAATGTAGAAAACAGAAAACACCTCTGTATTGTTTATCTTGTACAAAGGGATAGACCAGGGCCGGAGCTTCCACTAGGCAGCTTTAGGCAGCTGCCTAGGGGCGCCGGGACCTGAAGGGGCGGCCTGTTACAGCTGCATGAAAAAGGTAGTGTGGTCTTACATCTCATAGCAGCCGCACTCCCCCTGGCACTCGTATCTACAATAGCCGCAACTGCTAAGCTCCTGTATTGCAGCATCCAGCTCCACCTGGCACAGGCAGTAACTTTGACAACTCCTGGAGTCCTGGTTGGGGGAGACATGCGGTGCTGCTCTTCATTCCAGACTCTTTCACAGACCACTCAGTCCCAACTCTGCATTGCAGCCTGCAGGTAAGGTGGCCGCACAGTGCACTCTCTGCATTTAATAAGAAATGAGGGGGAGAGCAGCAGTCGGGGGGGGGGGGGGGGGGGGAGAGGTGTAGCTGGCATGCACACAGATGGTGGAGGGGATAGAGCAGAAGACATTTAAAAAAGTGGTGGGGGGGGGGGGGGGCAGCTGGAGCCCACACAGGCTGGGGAGATGGAGAGAAGGGAGCAGCCATACAACAGATGGGGTGGGGGAGAGCAACAGTATGCCTTTCTCCTGAAGGGCAGGTAGGGGGAAGGGCAGTAGGCAGAAGTTTTGCCTAGGGTGCCGAGAGACCTTGCACCGGCCCTGGGATAGACAGTTCTGTATATAAGGTTTTGGCAGTAAGCCTGCATTTACCTCTGAACTATGAGTGCTGACCTCTCATTTACATTCATCATGATCATCATTTATTACATTAGGAAGTAGAAGTGTACAGTAACTCTTTATAAAATTGTAAGCTCTAGCATTCCGGTCTCTATTATATGTCTGTACTTCAGTATTTTCTTCTACTGCTATCGCACCGATTCAATTGCATTGTGATTACGGATTTTGCTGGGGAAATATATTGGGGTTTTCTGATAAGCATAATAATAATAATAATAATAATAATAATAATAATGCAATTACAGATAAATAGATTAGAAAACAGAAAATCTTTATTTCAAACCAAAGAATACATTTTCACTTTAAATATTTCAGAGCATCTCCTAAACAACGCAGTCTATACAACCCCTCCAGCCCCTCAGTTAGCAAACATTGACTGAGTATGATCTGAATAGCCTTTCCTGGTAGAATGCATGGGATACATTGCTTCCTTAAATGCTCACTTCCATTAAAACCAAATTGATCTTTTGTGCTATGTCCATTAACCTTTAAGTGTATGGGCTGTGGGCTGTTAGTCTGCATGCATAATGTTGAAGAGTTGTCCTAGCAACTCTGAGAATGTTGACCCTTGGATGTGCTCAGCTGAATGACGGTAAGGTCTGTACTGACAGATAAATACCTGAAACCTGAATAGACAGAACCATTTACAGAGGGTCAGCTATAAATGTAGACACAGAGACATTGCACTTATGACCTATGTTGATATCTGGAAAAGTTTAGTTAGTTGTTCTTGTTAGTTGTTCTTATCACAATGGCGACTCGCAAGTTAATTGGATTGCCTCCCTATATGTCAAATGCTTACCTCTCCCCATCACCTCTACTGTCTCATGCTACAGTATATACTGGGGATAGGGATAAGAGATGAAAGTAGTGCCTGTTGTGAAATTCATGGATTCTGTATGACACCAGAAACTATAGAATATGTGGCTGCACACTGTGGGTTTGGTCCAGAGCTGCACACAAAGCAGCCGTATCTTCAACCACTTTGCAAATTCAGATATAAATGCAAATATCGCCTGTATGCAGAGTGAGCTGCATCTATGCAACTGAAACCCCTCCCAGCCATCCACTTGTGAAAGTAGCTGTCATCACTGTCAGTGCAGACTAAAGGCGCCCATACACCTAAAGATTTATCTTCCAATCTGGCTGGTTGGAACGAAAATCTGGTAATGGATGGGAGCAAATGACATGGATGGGAGCAAATTACAGTTAACCATTTCAAATGGTCAACTGTCATTTGCTCCTATCCATTACCAGATTTTCGTTCCAACCAGCCAGATTGGTAGAAAAATCTTTAGGTGTATGGGCACCTTTACACTGGCCCTATCCTACGCAAGTGATATGTCTGTAATCAAATGCATCTCTGCTTATGCACAATTCTAAGTAGCCCACAATTCCATCAGCATGCCTATAGCACGCCCACAGAACATTTATCCCACACATGGATGCCCAATTACTGTCCAGTTACTCCCACTTAGCCACAAGTGGTGATGTGGCTGAGCTGCATATAGTCGCACATAGTTGTGTAAGCACGGTCCGACACTAAGTGTCGCCATATTCATCTGCATGCAACTTTCAATCAGGCCCTATATGAACTTCGTCCTACATGGCATCTCCATTGGCTGTGGGAGTTACTCCCCTCCTGCTTCCTAGCTTGCTTGCCTCCTTGGCCGGCACCATCTTCCCAGTGATATTTGGGAAGATGGGGCATGTGCACTAGAGAGCAAAGACTCTACAGAGGGAGACCTGGTCAGGTAACGCACTCCTGGCTGTGGTCGTATCCCATACAATACATGTATGCCAGGCAAGTGGTTAGCTGCAATGTCTGATTACAAATGAAAAATGAACCACGTTATTGCATTTTAATGTAATTTCATGTGTATGTAGTCACTAGATGGCACTGCTTATTACCAGTGGTGCCGAGAGGGGGAGGGCAGGTACTCTTTACCCGGTCCCACTGCCCCTTCTTTAAATATTTCTGTTCATGGGAAAAAATAAGTTACATACAATATGTGTAAATACACATTTCAAATAAATTCTCTAATAAATCATTTACCTTTAAGACTTGTCAGGTGTAGTCAGTATTAAGTTACAGTAACTAATATCACACATTATATTTTTCTGACATCTAAATAATTTTATTTCCGAGAACACACTAATAATATACTGCGATAAAGTATAGGAAGCAAAGGCATTCAAGAATCTTAACAGTGTTATCTGAGGTAATGTAGAACAAGTGTAACGTTCTCCAAAAATTTTTGAGGTCAGAAATGATACATCTTATTAATTGTCTGCAGATCATGTACATTACTTTTTTTGTGGCTGACTCCTCAGACACTGTGAAAACTAGAAACAAATGCTGCAAAGTAATTAGTTACATCCTTTCCAATCTCCCTGCCAGTCTTTGCATACTTCAGCATAATTTGTCTTCAAAGATTCCATGTTTTATTGGGGTAAAATAAATCCATAGAATCAGGTTTCTCCCATATTCATGACCTCAGCAGGCTTAGCATTGAACACAGCTATTACCTAGTGATGTGAATATAGAGAAGTATTTATTGCACCTATGTGTGAATATGTGCGTCTGACTGTACAAGGGCTGGGCGTCTGGACACTGACACTGTGGGGCAAATTCAGACCTGATCGTAAATGTGCTAAATTTAGCACATCTACGATCAGTCACACTGACATGTGGGGGGACGCCCAGCACAGGGCTAGTCCGCGCCGCATGTCAGTCCCTGCCCCGTCGCACAAGTACAAAAGTTTTGCACAGCGGCGATGCTTTTGTACTTCAGGAGTAGCTCACGGCCAGGGCGCAGGGAGCTACTTGTCGCTGTCTGTATCGCAGCGGCTGCGTGTGACATCACGCAGCTGCCGCGGCCCGCTTCTCCAACGGTCCGGGCACGCCTGTGTTGCCCGGACCGCGCCCCCTAAGCAGCTACTAAATGCCGCCGGCCCGCCCCCTCCCGCCCAGCGACCGTCTCTGCATGTCAATCAGGCAGAGGCGATCACAGGGCAAAAACGCACAGCACCGATCAGGTCTAAATCAGCCCCTGTGTGTCTTCAGTGGCAACTATCAGATGCACTGTCAGGACTTGCACCAGCCCCATGATACATGCAGATTTCCCATCAGAGTATGGTCAGTTAGTCCTGCGGGTGTGTATGCACAAACCCTGAGTTGTACAGATGTGTCGCTGCTCATCTTGAACATTATTTGTGAGAACCGCATCTGGTTTGCCGTGAATAATGTGTGCGCGAATGAACATGTAATGCATTGTGCTTACACACCCAGGAACATGTCGTAGACTGCCGCGCCTAACTGCAATCTCAATGTTTCCACACTCAAGGCCCATTTGCTGGTAGGAAGAGCAGGGACACATCTGTATGCACTGTATGACTTTTTAGGGATTTAGCACTGTATCCGATAGACCAGACCCCTTATATTCTGTGACCCTCACTCAGCATCTTAATCTACCGCTCTGTGCTCATGACTTCAGTACTGCACATGAAGCACTTTATACACTTCTAAGCTGGCTAGGCCCCACCAAGGTGATGTGCCTGTCAGTGCTTCATTACAGCTGGGAGCAATAGAGCTCCACAATCGGTGTGTGCGGGTGTAGGGCCAGTAGCGGATTTACCGCAAGACATCCAAAGCAGACGCTTCGAGGTCGGCGAGTCTCCCACAGGGCCCAGAAGAATCATAGCATTTCCAAAAATATCTGTGCGCAGGATTGTTTTAATGGTCAGTATTTGGATGCATCCTCCTTCCGACTGAATGTGTTGTGCATATGACTAGGGCTGTTTCTAGACAATTTGGTTCCCAATGCAAACAGTAAAAAAATGCGTTCCCACATAGACATTCTTAAATGCGCTGCCCTCATACACATAAAGAAAAGGGGGCATGGTCTAGCAGGAAAAGACTACCTTACACCCCACTTTTTGACCCTGCACTAACAGACCTCGGCCACCATAGGTAAGAAAAAAATTCCACCATATTAAGCCCCAAACAGTACGGATGGTGTAATGGTTAGCATTACTGCCTCACAGCACTGAGTTCATGGGTTCAATTCCTACTATGGCCCTAACTGTGCAGAGTTTGTATATTCTCCCCATACTTGTGTGGGTTTCCTCCGGGTACTCCGGTTTCCTTCCACAATCCAAAAAAATATACTGATAGGTTAATTGGCTCCCAACAAAAATTAACCCTACTGAATGTGTCTGTGTGCGCATGTGGTAGGGTTCTAGATTGTAAGCTCCAGTGGGGCAGGGACTGATGTGAATGGGCAAATATTCTCTATAAAGCGCTGCGGAATATGTGTGCGCTATATAAATAACTGTTAAGAAATAATCTGGTAATAAATAAAACGGTAATGCCCCTTGCACCATATTATGCCACTTCACCATATTCTGACACACACCGCAAAGCCCGTGATACATTATGTCCCACTTACTTTTAAGTTGCCTCCTTATTGCCAGGGGTTTTATGCTCTGGGTTCCATGCTTATTGCCAGGAGTTCCATGCTCTGGGTTCCATGCTTGTTACAAGGGATTTCATGAAACATAGAAACATAGAATTTGTCGGCAGATAAGAACCACTTGGCCCATCTAGTCTGCCCCTTTTTTTTTTTTTTTTTACATTATTTTTTATCTCTAACCTTATTGGATCCTTATTTCTTTGTAAGGACATCCTTATGTCTATCCCATGCATGTTTAAATTGCTCTACTGTCTTAGCCTCTACCACCTCTGATGGGAGACTATTACACTTGTCCACTACCCTTTCTGTGAAGTAATTTTTCCGCAAATTTCCCCTGACCCCCCCCCCCCCCTCCAGTCTCAGTGCATGTCCTCGTGTCCTATTGCTTCTCTTCATTTGGAGAATGTTTCCCTCCTGGACTTTGTTAAAACCCTTGATATATTTGAAAGTTTCTATCATGTCCCCCCTTTCCCTTCTCTGCTCCAAACTATACATATTGAGATTTCTTAGTCTTTCTGGGTATGTTTTGAGATGTAGGCCATGCACCATTTTAGTTGCCCTTCTTTGTACAGTTACTAATGTATTAATATCCTTTTGAAGATATGGCCTCCAGAATTGAACACAGTATTCTAGGTGAGGCCGTACCAATGACCTATACAGTGGCATTATTACTTCTTTCTTTCTGCTGCTGATTCCTCTCCCAATGCAGCCAAGCATCTGACTAGCCTTCCTCATTGCTTTGTTACATTGCTTACCTGCCTTTAAGTCACCTGAAATAGTGACCCTAGATCCCTTTCCTCCTCAGTAGTTTCCAGTATAGTGTCATTAATACTATATTTAGCCTTTGGATTTTTGAGACCCAAGTGCATGATTTTGCATTTTTTGGCATTAAACTGTAATTGCCATACTCTTGACCATTCCTCTAGTCTACCTAGATTAGGGTGTTTCATTTTGTAAGGCAAAAAATAAAATGTAACATTGTTGCAGACTTTGCTTACACCCCGAGTCTTAGTGATGTAAAAGATATATATGCCAAATTTCAAGAAGATTGGATAATATTTAGAGGTTGCACACTTTGATCAGTTTTGTAAAAGTAGGCAAAAAATACGATTTTTTAATGTTAATTACTTTTATTGGGAAAACTACAAATCACAAACTTAAAATAATACTAAAACTAGACACTAAGATTAATAGGTAGTATGACAGGCAAAAAATTTGTTATATTAATCAACTTTGAACGATGCAATCCCTTCTTTTGTTCGCTTGGTGATGACTTTCCTGTGATGCTCGACTACTCTCAACAAGAATTGTTTTTGTTGTTCGTCCCTGACCGATTCGTTAAACTTTTTTATCAGAGCAATTCCTCTTTCTGCAGTATCATTGACCACCTTAAGAGCGTTCACATGGCTTCTTAGAGAATCACTGCAGTATTCTGTCACGTCGTGGATCCCAAACAATTCAAAGAATGTCTTTGTTTTATTAGTAACAAAATGGCTCTGGTCTTTTCCTTCAAAAACTAGGTTTTTACCCTCTAATCGTTTCATTTCCTTTTTCTTTGCAGGTTTGGTTTCTAAATTTTCATTAATCTTTTCCTTCTCAGCCTGAGTAATATGCTCATCCAAAAAAGCCAATCCTACGTTTGTTTCTGACAGATACCAAAGGTGTCTCTTAGCAACTGTGAGAGCACTGTTTTTGACGTCTGCATCTGTGTAAGTGCTCAGAAGCTGTAGCATATCCAAATCATTCTTTGGAGCCCATCGACTTACAATTGCCTCGTGCCAAAAGCGAACATATATGAGGCTGACAAAATGTACAACCCGTTTCATTCCTTTCAATTCTCGTTGAGGAATATTCAACTGTTTAGTGAAGAGGACAATTTTAAGTGCATATATTGCCTTTGCCATCCACCTTGGTTGATGCAGAGCCCCTGGGATCCTAAAACTGAAGTCGTTTTTAGACCAACCTCCTAGGTACAGGAGTGAGAGTTGTAATAACTCTTTGTAGTATTCTCTTGGATGACTTCCGTCTTTTAGGACATTTTGGAGGTAGTTAACCATTTCCACTCGTTGTTCTTCTAGAAAGCCTTGAACGAGACTTTCTTCATCCAGCATTGTCGTATATGACTTCTTATCAAGTGAAGCCCACAGACTTTGGAACTTCAGAAAAATATGGATGTCAGGACCACTTGATGGTATGCGACAACACTCCTCAAACACTCCTTTCAATATTAGTTCATGGGTGTGATGACGGCAAGCCAACCACAACAATGTTCGTCTGAATTCCCTTTCAATTCTGGCACATGCCCCTTGGATCAGTCCTGTACTAGATGCTGTAGTATCAAAAGACATACCGATGATATTGTCACATAGCCCAAATCGGTCCACTTCCCGAATAACTACTTCAACCATCTGTTCACCAGTGCCTTTCAGGGCAACAGGTACGCCAAGCAAATGCTCAAAATCTTTGCCAGTCACTAGAACTGCAACTCTATCTTCCAAAGTTTTGACACTTCCATGGACAACTGAGGGCAACAGTTTACTATCCCAATGCAAGGCCAAATGAGGAGGATTTTCAAAGAGTGACTCTTCGATTTTGTTTGCCATTTTACTTCTATTGATCGCCTGAGCTCGGTAAACGGTAGCTGGAGATACAGAAATTTTTGAAACATCGTGGTCAAGGCTCTTTGCAGTTGCTATAAATGAAGTACTTGCTTGTCGAATAGAGAGCTGTTCTCGATCCCAAGTAGACGTGAGTGTCTGATCAAGAAGTTTTAATCTATGACTTGAACGTAATTTTTTCGTTGCTGGAGGCAAAAACTCGGCCTCTTCGTCACTAGGTGCTGATGATGGAGATGAGTCTTCCAGTGTAACTGTCTTATTTATTTCAGCGATAGCTTTGTAATGTTTATTCTTATATGAATCATTTTTGTCTTCTTTTGTACACTTAGTTCTTATTTTCGAGGCAAAAACCTTGTCTACTCCACTCATTGATGAACTCATATGATCTTCTCTTTGTGACCTAACAAATTCTTTATCTTCTTGTGATACGTTAGTCATGTCCATCACATTTTGCCGGGAAATGTCAAATAACTCGACGAGATCACCTTTCCAAATCAGCCGTTTCACATTTGCTTTATCCGTGTTTCTCGATTTCTCTTTACCCAGATTTTGGTATTCTTTGTTCAGCTTCTGTATACCAGCATGGATATTCTCCTCCGTCTTAACAGGGATATTTGCTTTCTTCCACACTTCCTGTAGTTTAGTACTGCTAGCATCTGAAAGTGTTTCTTTCATTTCCTTGTGATGGTAAATAAAAACTAAAAGTACTTGTTCCTTTGAAGGGAGCCAAGCTCCTAAATATTCACCACTAGGCACCTTTTCTAGCAGCGAAATTCCTCTTTTGGTTCCCATTTTAAAGTTCAATTACCTGCAGAAGATGAAAGAAATACATGAGAAGCCCATTATTACAAAGCACTTCAATATTACAAATTTAACTAGTTTGAGATAAAAGTGATCAATGTGTGCAACCCCTAAATATCCAATTTTCTTGAAATTTGGCATATATATCTTTTACATCACCAAGACTCGGGGCGTAAGCAAAGTCATATGAAAATCACATCCTTGGAAAAATTAAACACCCTAACCTAGATCCTCAATCATTTGTTTAACCCCACCTGGTGTGTCTACCCTGTTGCATGCCTTTGTGTCACCTGCAAAAAGGCATACTTTCCCTTTAATGCCATTTGCAATGTCACCAATAAAGATATTAGAAAGCACTGGTCCAAGTACAGATCCCTGGGGTACTCCACTGGTTACATTTCCCTCCTGTGAATGCACTCCATTTACCACAACTCTCTGTTTTCTATCCTTCAACCAAGATCTTATCCATTCAATAATCCTAATATCCAATCCCAAACTTTCAAGTTTATTTAGCAGTCTGCGATGTGGAACAGTGTCAAAAGCCTTACTAAAGTCTAGATAAGCTATATCCATGGCTCCACCTTTATCCATCGCTTTAGTCACACAGTCAAAAAAGTCAATAAGATTTGTTTGACATGATCTCCCCCCAGTGAATCCATGCTGTTTGGGATCCTGTAAATTGCCGGATTTGAGATAATATACAACTCTTTCTTTTAAGAGTGTTTCCATCAATTTCTCTACTACTGATGTAAGACTCACTGGTCTGTAGTTATTTGCCTCTTCCTTGTTTCCACTTTTGTGCAGTGGGACTACGTTTGCTCTTTTCCAGTCCTCTGGAATTACTCCTGTAGCTAATGACTGATTGAATAATTCTGTCAATGGTGCTACCAGCACCTTTTTAAGTTCTTTTAGTATCCTTGGATGTATCCCATCTGGCCCCATAGATTTGTCCACTTTCAGCTTTGAGAGTTCTTTTAGGACCTTCTCCTCTGTAAATGTACTTGTGTCATTTTCCTGAATATCCCTGCAACTTAACTGTGGCCCCTTCCCCTCTCTTTCATTGGGTTCATTGCTCGTTGCCAGGGGTTTCATGTTCTGGGTGTCATGCTCGTTGCCAGAGGGTAATGCTCATTGCCTGGGGTTTCATGCTCTGGGTGTCATGCTGGTTGTCAAGGATGTAATGCTCGTTGCCAGGGGTTTCATGCTCTGGGCATCATGCTCGTTGCTAGAGGTTTTATGCTGTGGGTGTTATTGCCATGGGTGTGTAATGCTTGTTGCTAGTAGTGTAATGCCCATTGCTAGGGATGTAATGCTTGTTGGCACCAGTGCCTCCCTATTATCTGCTCCCCCTCCTCCCACCCATAGTACTCCGCTCGCTAGGCGGAGTTTCGATAAATGATGCAGTTTCATCGTGACATCACAATGCATTTGCATCATTTCACGAAACTCGGCACAGCGAACAGAGTACTATGGGTGGTAGGATGGGGAGCAGGCAATAGCAACCAGCTGGTAGAAACAGCACTGCGTGCGACATCATGATGTCACACACATGTAGAGAGGATCCAAAAAATTCCAATACTGGTCAAGCAATAAGCTTCCACCAGATCTGGAGGGTAACCCGCACCGAGATTAATAAATTATGATGTCAATCACAAAGTTGGAGTGCCTATTGTCATATCTAATTACACCCTATTTTAGGGATTCACCTATATCAATCTATATATGGGACAAAATTAAGAGGCTCATAAAGGTGCTACCAACTGGTTTAAACACGGATATGGAGTCAAATCCCCATAGGAAGGGGAAAAGAAAAAGAAACCAGATAAATTTAAGGTGCACTCATCCAACTATTAATTTATCAATATGATTGTTGTTATAGAACATATATATCCGCAGCAGCAGTATCAAATACAGGCTAAAGTGCTCAATAACCATAAATAGTATAGAGGTTTATTATGTAATTCATTTATGTGGGACTCAATTGTCCTTTATTGAAATTAGAGCGAAATATTAAAATACATAGAGTAAGATGCAGAGAATAAAAAGTGACAGAAATAGAATATATGTGAATAAAGATTTAAAAAACAAAGCTAATGTGTTCGTCCCTTCTTATATTTTCCTGTGTTTATTTTACTTGTGCATTTACATACATATATTTATGCAGCACTGTGTCAGTGCTATCTTTATATGAGACCTACAGTTTTCATATTCATTAGAGCCTGTTATGCTGCAGTAGAGGGAAACTATGCTGTCTTGCTTAAAAGTTACAAGCTGTTGCAACAAATTGTAGACAAGTTTCTCTCCACTCCTGCCTATAAGGCTGTAATAATAATAACTTGATTGTAATGTTACACGTGGAGGGGTGTAACAATGTTGCTAAATGTGCAACTTTTGCCTGAAACTCTAAAATGTCACATGGTGTAGAGAATGCTGGTATGACATTATATGTATAAACCCAGTGTTTGAGAGAAACAATGGGGATAAGCCTGGGTAAACAGTTTCACTGCCCTATATTAGAGGCTGTCTGCTTCATAGAGCTTAAGAATCTCTGACCCCAGTTGCTGCTGTTAATAATGCATAAATAAATGTGCTAGGGAGGTGGGTTTAATATATTCCAATATGATGTTAATCCACACTATTTTCCACCTTGTGTATAAGTTTGTATTGGCAGCAGTCGTTGCTGGTACTTAGCAATATTAACTTGTGTCCATGCAGGACATATTAGTAGCACTTAGATATTGCTCATTAAACTCAAGTAGCTTGTATTTTATATATAGTGGGTATCAGAGGATCATGCCCCTGTTTGCCGACTAGCTGCAGTACACATACAATAGCCCTAGATGTCCACTGGATACAGAGAAATTCTTGTATCTGGCATAAACCCAGTTATTTCTCTTGTTTGATATAAGTGTCAGCTATCCCACAGCATACACATGAAATTTCAGGTAAGTTTAAAGACATTTGAAAACTCCTCTCTACGAGCAGGTTTGGCTCCTGACACTGCACTATAGGTCTCACATGTATGTTATATATCAACTGCACTTTTTAAACATTATTATTAAAACGGGAGCACATAGCTGAAGCCTATGCGCATTTCACTCTTAAAGAGCTTCCTCAGGGCACTAATATGTTCTATAACAACAATCATATTGATAAATTAATAGTTGGATGAGTGCACCTTACATGTAGAGAGGAGCCGGCCATGACGCAATGCAACTGCTGCTGCTGGGACCGTAATGGGACTGTGCTCTCCACTGTATCTACACTGTCCTGCTGGAGCCATGCAAGGTGAGAGGGATCTTTTTTCCCATGCCTCTACCCCTACTCGTCATAGTCTTAGTAAATGCATTCTGTTGGCTGGAATATGAATTGTGCCTGCACATTGAGCGGGAGTTGAAGAGATACATTGATGCAGTATAGACAGCAGAGGGGGCATTTGTGGCATGTCTAGGGGTGAATGGGATACAGTGAGTGGGAATATGTGACAGTGAGGGGTGAGTAGGTATGTGTGACAGTGAGTGGGAATGTGATACAGTGAGGTATGAGTGAGAATGTGTTACAGTAAGGTGTGAGTGGGAAGTTGTTACAGTGAGGGTTGAATGGGAATGCGTTATAGTGAGGATTGAGTTGGAATGTGTTACAGTGAGTGAAAATGTGTTCCAGTGAGATGTGAGTGGGAATGTGTTACAGTGAGGTGTGAGTGGGAATGTTTCACAGTGAGGGGTGAATGGGAATGCGTTATAGTGAGGGTTGAGTGGGAATGTGTTACAGTGAGTGGAAATGTGTTCCAGTGAGATGTGAGTGTGAATGTGTTACAGTGAGGGGTGACTGGGTATGTGTGACAATGAGTGGGTATGTGTAACAGTGAGGGGTGACTGGGTATGTGTGACAATGAGTGGGTATGTGTAACAGTGAGTGGGAATGTGTTACAGTGAGAGGTGAGTGGGAATGTGTTACAGTGAGAGGTGAGTGGGAATGTGTTACAGTGAGGGGTGAGTGGGTATATGTGACAGAGAGGTGTGAGTGGGTATATGTGACAGTGAGTGGGAATGTGTTACAGTAAGATGTGAGTGGGAATTTGTTACAGTGAGGGGTGAGTGGGTATACAGTATGTGACAGTGAGAGGGTGAGTGAGTATGTGAGTATGTGTTACAGTGAGTGGGAGTGTGTTACAGTGAGGTATGAGTGGGAATGTGTTACAGTGAGTGGGTGAGTGGGTATGTGTTACAGTGAGGGGTGAGTGGGTATGTGTTACAATTAGGGGTGAGTGAGTATGTGTGACAGTAACAGGTGCGTGGGAAAATGTGACAGGTGGGGGAGGCTTACACTGACTGGGGGGCAGCATACACTGTCTGGGCAGGGGCTTACCTGCCTGCTATATTTGGGGGCGATAGAAGGCCACCATAACTAGAGTGCGCTAAGGCTGATAATACAGAGGATGAAGTCTGTTCTACTGAGATAACAGCTGAGCTCTGCAAGGTCCAGCACCACAGCCTCCCTCACAAAAAGCCATTTAAGATATAATAAATAATACAGGCAGCTCATTTAAATTTTAATACAGTGTCCTGCATGCCCTGCAATTTTGAAGTACAGTATTTCCATGCTATCCAGCTGCCCCAGTGACACAGAAAGGGAATGCTTCTTACTTGCTGGCTAGTTTTTGTAGATGTGAACATGCGTAGCACAGATTTGGGCATTCAGTTGCACCAATGTGAAAAAGGTATTAAAAAAAAAAAAAGAATAAATTCATAAAAAAAATAGTCTTAAACCCAAATTCATAAAGAAAATTAATGAAACATTTTGAAAGTTTACTCCATTACCTATTAACAGGCCCCGCATCCCATTACTTATACAGCACCAGCATACAGTGGCGCAGGGGGGGGGGGGGGGGGTAATCTTTACCAGACCCAGGCCTGTTGGAGGGGTCCGAGGGGAGGGAGATCCCAGGTCCCGCTACAATCCCTCGCCCCCCCCCCCCCCACCCACACACACCTGATGTAGACAGCGGCAGCCTCTCTCCCCAGTGCAGTAGGGGGGCTGGACACACCTCCCTGCATTGGCCACGCCTGCCTCTGATTACTTGTGCCCAGCTCACCTGTCGGCGCCCCTGCCAGCATATTCTATTGCGCTTTGTAATGGCACTATATTATTACATAGTAATAGCTGTAGCAATTGACACACACACACACACACACACACACACACACACACACACACGCACCCCTGACAAATAATGTAAGGGTCATAAATAAAGAATGAAAATATAGTGCTATGGATTGTTTGAGTAAGGGGGGCCCCAAATCGGTGTCTTGCTTTGGGCCCCCTGAGGTCTAAAGCTA